>NC_064638.1:916321798-917015917 GCF_023864345.2 Schistocerca serialis cubense
GACGTGGGAAAGTAATAGCAAAGAAAACTGGAGAAAAGACCTCAATTTTTTGACTAAGAAGATTGGTTGTGGAAAGTAAGCAGTCTTCACACACATACATCATGCCGATGCCAATGCAGTAACCAGTCATCGACGCCAACTGCACCAGCTGCTGCTCACCGGTGCTGACTCCATGTCCGCTTGCCGACGATGACGCTGAAACCAACATCCGACGCTGCCGTCACCAGTGCTGTCCTGTGTGATCACACATTGACTCGCCAATACAGCTAGAACTCTATGTCAGGTGAGTGAAAAACAATAATTTTTTGATAAAAGTTGAGGGATGGAGTGAATAATAAACTTTTAGTGTAGTTATAGTACTAAGTGATGAATTTTCTTTTAGATGATTGTTAGGTTTAAGATCAATAAAATTATGGATCAAGAACAGCAACAAACTTCAGGACCAGCCATGACCATGGCAGTGAATAGGGACACACCAGACTGGGCTGAAGAAGCAAATTTAATCAAGGGAGTAGGTCTAAAGTTAAGAATCAGTAAATACTCAACTAAATGCTAGATTAGATGACCAAAATGCTAAGCTGGATGACCAGAAAGCTGATTCAGCCACTCTAAATGAAAAATTAAATGCTCAGAATGAAGCCATAAGGAGAGAAGTAGGTTTAGTACATTCTAGTTTAAATGCTCAGAGTGAAACCTTGAATAGTCAAGCAGCAAATAAAGTTCTATTAAAGACTGAATTTGACTCTTTAAGTGATAAGGTAGAAAATCTGACGTTAGATATAAAGTTCTTTGAATACTCAAGTTAAAAAACTATTTACTGAATTTGACCAGAGACAGGATGAGCAAATTCAGGATTTAACTAAAAAACTAGAATTTGACATTGAATATAAATGTAACAATGTAGGAATGGAACTTGCCAAAAAATTGGGATCATTTCAAAGCATATGCAATGTTACCTTCAATGCTGTAAGTCAGAGGTTGCACACTCTGAAGGAGAGTATTGAGAAAAATATAAGCTAATTCCTTTTGTCCAATCGCAAATTGGATACCTTAAATATAAGCAATCTGGAGGGACAAGCAGAAGAGTTAATAGACAGAAAAGTGTCCGAGAGGGTAACCCTTGACAACGTTTCTTCAGATTTAGCTTTGGAACTTAATGATACGAAGAAAGGCATAGACAGATTATGGAAAGAATTCAAACTTATCTGGGATAAGGTAGACAAAAAAGTGACTTCTTCTAATGTGGTGTTAACCAGTGAGGCAATAACCAACCCACAATGGGGAGCAAATTCAGGAGAATCCAGGCAGTTTCTAAAATTTAAGCCAGATGGGAACGTACACCCAACTCATTTTCTGAAACGGTTTGCCAAAAAACTGGGAAGACTCAAAAAAGATAGAATTTGTGGTAGGGTACCTTTTAGGAGAGGCTGCAGAATGGGGCACTGTGATCATTGAGAATTTTTCGTCCTGGGCTGACTTCCAGAAAAAGTTTAAGGAGAAGTATTGCTTAGTGAGTGACCAAGAATAATTATTATCTGATTTGTGGGACCCAAAGTATTATAACAGTATGCGGTGAACACTGAGAAGGTATTTTGACTGGCATTTGACATGGGAAAAGTACTTAGATAAATCCGTGGAGGAAGAAGGGTTAGTTAGGATCTTAATAAGGCTATCTTTGCTAGGAAAGATATATCATGTAGTGGGTGGAACACTGTAGAAGAATTGTTATCCTTTGTAGATGCACTTGATGCCCTAAACAAAGACAAAAATGAGAATGTACATCAAAGTGAAAGTCAGAATTTGCAAAGAAATAATGATAGTAGTAATAGTAATGATAAGAATCATGAAGCTAATCTAGCTAGAGTACACCATTGTAGTCAGAATAGTGGTAATGAACATTATCAAAAAAAAATGTTCGCCTTTGAATTTAGGCCCAGTAGCTTAGTAGGAATTTGTACCTAGTAGCAATAGAGAACAAAGTGGAAAAGTAATACCCCGATTTGGTAACCAGCCAGTGATTACAAACAATGAGGAAAACGTTATGCGATCTGGATCCGGAGCCAGGGCCCAGGTCATAGAAATACGTTAGGAGGCCTAGCTTATAATAAATATGTTAGCTTTACGCATAAATTTCCAACCAAAGAATGGTTGTTGCTAGAAGAACCTAGCTTAACTACCGTTAATCCACAACCAATTATAGTTGGAAAGATAGAAGAGATTGAAGTTAACATATTTACTGATTCTGGTAGTGAAGTGTCACTTATTTCTAATGGTTTCTTTAACACATTATGAATTAAACATAACTTACCGCTATTACCGGTAACAGGAGTGTACATAGTAGGTATTACTGGGATCAAAAGTAAAGTTGTGAAACATGAGACCCAGGTGAACTGCATCATTGGGAATGTTCCATTTCATGAGACACTTTTAGTGGTGGAAAATATCAATAGAGATGTGTTGTTCAGCATAGACTGGCTATCAAAATTTGACATCATATTGAATTTTGAGGAAAATTTTCTTTATTTTGGAATAGGAGACAATAAATAATGTGTAAAGTTTGTGAAAGACCACTATAATGGTAAACAAATAACTGAGAATCAGCGTTTATGATTAGCAGTTACAGCACAGTTGTCACCAGAGGTTGAAAATGTAAATGATGCATCACACCGAGCTGACATACGAAACAATTAAATCAATCCCCAATATTAACCAACAACCAAAAACTGGATTTATCTAAAATTCTATTGGAATATGAAATGGTATTTTCTGATAGTCCAGGTAGCATTAGTGACTATGCATGTATGCTCCATTTTTTTTTTTTTTTTTTTTTTTTTTTTTTTTTTTTTTTTTTTTTTTTTTTTGACCCTATCAGATACCGGTAAGCCTGAAAGAAGTGGTTAAGGAAGAAATAGATAAGATGATTGAAAATAATGTAATAGAATGTAGTACAAGTGTTATGAATAACCCTTTAGTAGTGGTGAAAAAAGCTACAGGAGGTGTGCAGTTAGTGCTGAACGTGCACACTTTGAATAAGCATATAGAGATGGAATGAGACAGACCAATTAACATCAATGAATTTCTGTCCAAATTTGAAAAAGCACAGTATTTTAGCATGATGGACCTGACTACTGCATATTCAGTTACATCTTGATTCAAAGTAGTATACAGCATTTCTATTAGATGGGAAATCATATCATTTTAATGTGTTACCGTTTGCACTAAATATCTCAGTATCCGTGTTTATACGTGCACTGGACGAGACGTTAGGAAGGGAACTGTTAAGAGAATTAATAATATACGTGGATGATATCCTTATAATCTCCACTACATGAGAACATTTTAAAACCTTAACGAAAACCCTGAAAAAATTTAAAGAAGAGGGTATAACAGTAAAATTATATAAATCGCATTTTGTGAGGCAAGAGATTAAGTTTTTAGGGCATATTGTAGGGGTACAGGGAATTAAACCCAATCTGGAATGTATAAAGGCCACCCCCTAGACACACAAGACAATTGAAGGGATTTATTTGAATGGCTGGATGTTACAGATGATACATATGAAGTCAAGAGCTAAATGACCCAAGACTTCTGTATTTATTATGAAATGGAATACCATGAAGTTGGGACCAAGAGGCTAATGATGTGTTGGAGAATGTGAAAAAAGCACTGATAGAATCACCTATACTACACCATCTGGTTACAAGTGAGCCATTTAAAATTTCAACAGATGCCTCTGACTATGGTATAACAGTGGAACTTTTACAAGGAGAATGGGATCTGGAAAGTATAAATCACAGATCTATAGCTTTTGCTAGTCAAAGTCTTCACAAACATGAATTAAACTATATGGCTACAGAGAGAGATTTGATTGATTGATTGATTTTAACAGGGAAGCTAAAACAGCTTAGGTCTGATTCACCACTGCCCGCATCGAAACTAGGTTTATTGTGTGGTATCGCTCCTTGTGTATCTAGTAAAGCCAACCAGTGCCCTTAAATAGTGCAAGGAGTCCCTCTACCAGTTTTTTGTTAGACTCAATTTCTTCAGGTCCAGTTGTCCCAAAGCATCTTTTACTCTCCAATGCCATGCATTCAAGATTACGTGTGATGCAGTTTCTTCACCCTCATCAAAGATCCTACATTTAGGGCCCTCTTCCATTATACCCATTGTGTGTAGGTGTTTTTTGAAATTCCCATGGCCAGTCACCACTCCAGTCATGAGTTTGATCTCGTTCCTGTTCAATCCCAGGAGTACAGAGATTCTTTTAAAACATGGCTTGGGCATCATTACCTACCATATTTTTGTTTAGGGACCTTGGTCCAATATCCTACATGCTGTTTCCTAAGCCAGTTGCACAGTTATAATTTGATCACATCCTTGGTGATTGTCAGGACAGGTTCCAGTCCAATAAATGGAGTTGTTGCCCCCATCCTAGCCAATCTATCAGCTTGTTCATTGCCACAGATCCCTGAGTGGCCAGCGACCCACACTAGGTTTACCCTATTGCTTCCCCCTAACTCCACCAGAGCTCTATGGGAATCTGCAACAATCTTAGATCTTGTTGCAGGAGATGCCAATGATTTCAGGGCTGCCTGGCTGTCTGAAAATATGTATATGCTACGGTCATTGTAGCAACTACGCATGTTCTCCTCCACATATGCCCTGTTTGCAGTAATTTCCGCTTGGAATACAGAGGCCAGTTTCCCTACAGAGATGATGCTCTCCTGTCTTGGCTGAACCCCGTACACCACTGCCCCAATGCCTTGGTCTGTTTCCAATCCGTAAGTTAACCAAAAGATGTCCCGCATACGGTGTCTAATTATTTTTTCCCACTGCTCCCTACTTCCAATTATTATGTTCTAAGTCTTGTTGAAGCAGTTGGGAGTTATTATATAGTCAGCAGGCATTTCCCAAGCCATTCCTACATTTACCTCACTCACTATGTTAATGTGTGATTCTGGATATCCAAATGAGTCCCAGTTTTCACCAGTTTTAAGTCTGTGTGCCCCAGCTGCTGTTGCCTCCATCTTGACCCAAAGGTGAAGTGGAGGCATACCCAGCATGGCTTCAATTCCAGGCATTGGTGTGTTACAAATTGCACCTGTTATGGCTAAGCAGGCCAATCTCTGCACCTTAGCAAGCTCCTTACCAGCAACCCGCTGTTCTACCTTCTTTCGCCACATTACGGCCCCATAGGAAATTCTAGGTTTAATCACTGTGATGTATATCCAGTGTACAAGTAGGCCGAAGAATCAGGATACACAAACACACATCTACATACACACAAAGATAAATTTAAACGCAAACAGTAGAATTACAAATTAGAAATGTGAAGTGATGTCAGAACCACCAAGGGATTTGGGGAACAAAGATATATGTACATCTGAGTCGATGCACATATTTCATTGTTGATATGTGAAGGTTCTGCACTGTTATTTTTTTGTCGCTCTCAAAAATATATTTAAATGTGCCATGCTAGCTAGTCCTTTGAGAAAAGGCATAGTATCTACTGGGGGTTGGTAACTACAAGTAGATGTAGCATCTACTATGTGTGAGCATGATACCTGTTTCTGCGGTAGAAGTGAGGAGTGAAAGAGGACTCTAAGGTATTAGATGAAGTATTAGAAAGTGGAATAGAAGTGTAAAGTTGATTTGTAATTTTACCAGAGAATATTTGAGAATAGTGTTCATAAAGATGTATGCTAGCGCAATGAACCAAGAGGCCTACCAAAGAAGGATACAGAGGGTGTACTCGACATTTATTGGATGAGAAAAAGGGTGGATAGGCAGACCTATGAAGGGTGACATATAAGGCATGGACAGGGGTACCAAAAGGGATTGACCTGACCATAGGAGGATAGGAATAAAAAATGGGCATACCTACCAAAATGGAAGGAGAAAGGGTACCAATGTAAAATATATGTACTGTTCCTAAAGAGGAAAAGGGCAGTATCATGACAGAAGTCACACATTTAAAGGGATTAGTCTGGTAAGTTTGAATTCTATGCAGCACTAGCATTTTTATGTTTTAGATTTACATGTGTCAGATGAAGGGAACATTTTATTCTTCCCAGGGTTCCTCCAGATTACAGTAAGTAATGAATGACTACATTCTTAGGAAAAAGAGTACGGGAAGTAAGAAAAAAGCAGTAGAGTATTCATGAGTTGTGTGCACCTGGAATTTACAATTGGAAGAGGAATAGAAAACAAAGTTTTGTTTTGGAGATTGGAAAGAGCTAACTCGCAACATGGATTGAAAGGTTCACATTTTGTAATTGTGGTAAAATGTGCATGGTTATTAGTAAAAATGAGAGGTACTGTTAGTAAAAAAGAGAGGTACTGTTAAAAGATAAACAATTATCATCTAGTGTAATATTATTGTACATAATATGTATAAAATATCACGTGTTCGACCTAAGGGGAGGGATATGTAGTGTCTCAAGAATTTCAGTGTACATTCTTGAAACACTCAGCCTTCAACCATCTTGAATACCCGATATTTTAGGTATAAGTGTGGGAGAGTGAGAACATTTCTACCAATCCACCTGTTTCTATGTGCAGGTCAGAAGTTTGTTATTAGAAGACTGTAAGAGGGGCAAGTCACTGATGACAAAAAGGGTTTGCTGCCAGCACCACAGAATACGTGAGGAGAACTCAACAAATAATTTTGTTGTATTCTTTGATGTGATAGTGTCTGTGGTGATTGTAAAAAAGACTATTCAACAGTTGAAGATAGATTGCTATGCACTTTCATGTATTGGACCCGCTTGAGACTAAAGACTTTTAAATTATTTCATGTCTTGGCTATGAATGAAACATGACACATGTATGCCATTTGAATACGTGTAAATGAGTCTAACATGTAAGGAATCAGTTAGCTTGCAGAAGTAATTATCTGTGAAAGTTGAAAATATAAAGTGATGGAACTGAAAAGTATTATACAAGTACAAAAATTATTTCAAGGATAGAAAAGTATTTTAATAAATTCCCTTAACCAGCTATAGTCTTTGGAGAAGAGGCTCATGGGAGATTGACATAGCTGATTATGCAGAGAAGAGGGTCGGCTAAACACAATGTGCAAGTTAACTAACCTGAGTGACATGTGTGCCTTGCAACCCAATACCACACTGTCTCTTGCCATCTGAAAACATTAGACATGCGTATTAAAAAGAATATCTCAACTCTTGGATCACAAACTTACAAGTCAGATTGATGATTTAAAGAATGAATTTACAAGACAAAACAATGATTTAAAAAAGAGTATTGTTAACCTAAATGACACTGTTAAGACAATGGAAAGGAAAATTCAGGCTACTCAGGAACAAGTGGCAAACTCACTTTCAAAACTTAGTTATGTGAGTCAACTGTCCTAGAAATTCAAACAGTAAACAATAAGGTTGATCACATACGGTTGCATGCAGAGAATGTTGAAGATTTTATTAACACTGAGTCAGGTAGAAGGAACTCTGAATTAAAGTTATGCATGAACATATAGAGCAGGAATGTGAATTCATTGAACAGAAAGTAAAACTAAATAATGATCAAATTCATAACCATACTAACAGTGTTAATAATAAAATTTAGACTTTGTTTGAAAATTTAAAACTAGTTAACATCCAATTAAATGATGGCACTGATATGTAAAACATTCTTGGTTTTCTTGCCGCGTCAATTTCGGATAAAATCTCAAGGTTTTGATGATAGCCTCCATCGTCATTGTCAGGAGCCACTGACTGTCTTCAGTCAGTAAATGATGTTGAAACAAATATGTCATATCCACAAATCAGTAGAAATTTTGAACCATTATGTAACAATCTATCTCTTAATTACTTCCCTGGGGTATTAAAATACACTCAGTGGACTACCAATTGCATGTAAAGCTAGTTTTCCTCAGAACTTGCCTAATTCTGCAAAAAATTAAACTAGCCAAATGTTTCCTTGATGCTGAAGTGTTGTCATGGGCTAATCAAAACATAAAGCCAAACATAATATTTAATGAATTCAAACAGATTTTCTTGAATAAATTCTGGTCTGAAAGTAAACAGGTGGGCATCAAAACTGAATTTTTGAACAATACTAGGTACATACCAGGTAACCTTTTGATGTGAGAATTTTGTTAGACACAGTTATGTAAGCTTGCTCACCTGAACAAACTTTTTGATCATCTCATTCTTACTGATGCCTTGAAAAGGCATCTACCAATGAGAGCTCACTGGTTCCTTGTTTCCAGTCCCACTGATTCATTAGAGAGTTTTTTAAACACGTTCATAAACCTGACAAGTTATTTAAGGATAACAAAAGGGTTAATAACTCAAAAAATAATTATAACTGGGGGACATCTCACCACAACCAGCAAAATATAATGAAAACAGAAGGAACCATAATTCTTATAATAACAGTAATAATAATAGGAATGGTAATGGTAATAGTCAGAACAGAAACCAGAATAACTAGATCTAGGAAACTGTTAATACCTCCACCTGCTGCCTGTCAAGTGGAGGAGGTAAATAATTTTCATGGGCAGGCAGTAACAAATTGAGATCAAGAACAGTGTGGTGATGAGAGTGTATGTGACTATCCTGTTAAAGCAACAAATTTTGAAAGTAAGTTTTGTGATGTTACAATTAAACAGATGTATAGGGTAAGAAATGTACTCTGGCTCCTTATAAACCTGAAGAAAGCACTTTAGTAGAATTTTTAAACTCTGAATGTTCTGTGGAAGATGTAGATGTTGATAGTGGTGACTTTGCTATTGGTATCATAATGTACCGGAGACGTTTGTAGCTAATTGTGATGAGGAGGTTGAAGCTTATCCTGAGTCAGTAGTAGTTAAATTTGGTGACACCCAGCAGAGTGGTGTGAGCACTAATGATTTAGTAGTTGAGTCTAAAGCTGACACACTTAATTTAGAAGATCTGGATGGTATGATTTATGTGGAAGTAATTGATCATGACTGAGCCAGTAGTGAGCCTCAAGAGGGTCAACTCATTCCAGTCGATATTAGTGAAATTTTGTGTGAATGTCAGGACATTAGAACACAGTATTGTGAGTTAAATGAGATAATTATTGAAAATTTCAGATATGGTGGTAAGGATGATCATTCTCAGCCATATTTTACTTGTAGCACTAATGAGCACACCTATTCAGGTCCAACTTGTAAATCCAGTTAAGTATTAGAAGTTATTCATGACACATGCACACAGGTACCACTTTGCCATGTACAGCTATCTGATAATAATGAGAAACATTTGCAGAAAGATTTGTATTTGAAGATATAGAGGATGAATTACTTACAGAAAAAAAGAAAAAAATACCTTGAGGTCTATGTTTATGTGCTGCTCCGTGATTTCAGTAAATGTGTTTTTTTTTTCATATCCAGGGTGTAATTATAAAGTTAATAAAATGTTTTCTTGCCTTTAAAATAATATTTTTCATCAGGTTATGGGCCCAGTACACATGTAAAGGCAAACAACTTAGTTTAATTAAACAATATTTGAAATGAGCCTATGTCTCTAAAGAAACATGAATGCTAGCGGCGATTATAAGGCCAGATTGATAAGCTTGAAGGACCTGAATACTGGGCCAAATGGAAATGGCATATTTCTATGGTGCTGCATTCACATGGACTAGAAGATATTATTAACGGTACGCGTGAACATGTAGAGTTGCCGCAAGATGCGACATGTGCCCAGAAAGAAGCGTATGTAGAATGGCACAAGGAAGACGCAAAGGCAGCCAGTCTTATAGCAAGTGCGCTAAGTAAACCTGTTGCAGAACTTGTCTTAACATGCACGAATGCTAAAGAAATCTGTGACAAATTATGCACTCGATTTGAACGTAGCAGTACTCAGCGTTTGAATATGTTGATTGAAACATTTTTCCATCTTAAACATGATGAAACGGAAGATATTAGTGCACATGTGGCCAAACTGCAAAATTTATTTGTGGACCTGAATGATGAATTAGCAAAACATGAAGAAAATACGCTATCTGAAATAATCTTAAATGGTCCAATTTTGTCTACACTGGGAAAAGACTACGACAATTTTAAGGATCTCTGGGATACGATACTGACAGAAAAGCAAAGCTTGAATTTATTAATTGAAAAAGTCTGTACTATTGAACTGCATGAACAAGACATTAATGGAAGTGCAGCTTTCATCGTTTCTAAAACAAGAAAACGGCAAACAAGTAATCAGCAAGTAAAGATGACAAAGTCACAATTAAAACAGAAGTTTCTGTGTAATATATGGAAACAATTAGGTCACTGGGCAGCAGAGTGTCCACAGAACACTCGTGACAGCAATAAAAGAAAAGAGAAGAAGCGAGAAAATGAACACGCTGCATTTACTTCATACGCTATGGGTGTGTGTACCAGTAATCACAGTGACCCAAATAAATGGTATTACGACAGTGGCGCTACAAATCATATTACTCCGAAAAAACAGTATTTTGTTTTGTATAGTGAATTTGATGCTGCTCAAGTAATTTCATTGGGAAAACAAGATGTCGAAATGTGTCCGTACAGTCAGGGAACAGTTTACACCCAAATTCGACGAAACAATAAATGGTACAATGCTAGAATGGACAATGTTTTGAACATCCCTGATGCAAGTGCTAATCTGTTCTCTGTGAGAGCCATTGCCTGCAGAGGCTACAGTACTAATTTTAGTTATAATAATGTCTGTGTTTGAAAACAAGTCAATGGCAATATTGTTATGACAGGTTATGTGAAAAATGGACTTTATGTGTTGAACATTCATGTTGTTAGAAATGCAAAAATGGATCGTGTGAACTTGATGACCTCATCTGAAACATTGCAAGATTACCATGAAAGGTTTGGTCATCAAAATAAAAAACACGTGAAGAATATTTTAAAAGGAATGAACATTAATGTGGAAGATACCAAGAGTGAATTTTGTGATGGCTGTGTGGTTGGATAGATGCATAGGCTGCCATTCAAAACACGAACAATACACTCTACCAGTACTGGTGAATTAATGATGCGGATGTCAATGGACCAATGAGCACGAAATCTTTTGGAGGTAAGCATTATTATGCACGTTTTGAAGACGATTTTAGTAAATTTCGTCGAATTTTCTTTTTAAGACACAAAAGTGAATTGTGTACTGTGCTTAAGCAGTTTTTAAATGAAGCACAAACTAATGGACATGTTGTCAAACAATTTAGATGTGATGGTGGCAAAGAATTTAACAATAAGAATGTCAGTGAACTGCTTGCAGACAGGGGAATAGAGCTTCTGATTCCTCCTCCTTACACTCCTGAACAAAATGGTGTGGCTGAACGGAAAAATAGGACCATTGTTGAAGCTGCCCAGTCAATGCTAAATCCGAGTAAATTACCTAACGGGTTGCGGGCAGAGGCATGTAACACAGCAGTCTACCTAATAAATCATACTGGAAAATCTTCAGTTGAAAATAAAACCCCTTATGAACTATGGTTTAATCGACCAGTAGGACTACTTGATCATCTCAGAATTTTTGGCACAGACTGCTATGTTCACATTAACAAACAATTCCGTTCCAAGTTTGTTGATAAGGCAGTTTTTGGACGACTTGTTGGATATGTTAATGACAAGGATGGGTTTAGAGTTTGGATTCTATCTATAAGAAAAGTGGTGTTGAGTCACGATGTGAAATTTAAGCCAGAAATTGTTTGTGATTTACATAGTGCTCATGTTGAATTTGAAGCCCCTCAGGAAGAATTTAATGATCTGAATTCATCTAAAGATAACCAATGTAAATCTGTAAATCTCCTAGGCTGTACACTTCTGGAGGAAGTAAAACTCAAGAAAAAATTGGCACTCTCAATTTTAAAGAAAGTCGAGTCTAGTGAATCTGATGAAAATAAAGAATTAACAGAATTTCTAAAAGCAGAAGCTGCTGAATCTTCTAATGAAGAGAAATAGAAGAATATAAGACAGCGAAGAAAGCCAATCTGGATGGAAAGTGGTGAATTTTGAATGGCAACAAAAGTTGATGCACTTGAATACAAACATCCACAACCGAGGCGGAAATAATTGCAGCTAGTGAAGGAGCGAAAGAGTTAGTTTGGGTCCTCTGCTATCAGAATTAGTGGAAATGTCAGGGAAGCCTCCAGTTCTTTACATTGACAATGCTAGTGCATTGAAGTTAGCAAAAAATCCAGAATATCGTTGACATTCTAAACATATAGAGGTCCGACATTTCTATGTTCGTGAATGATATCTGAATGGTGAGATTTTCTTGGAACACATTGATGGACACAACCAGTTGAAATATTTTGACAAAACCCCTTGAACAAGTTCAATTTAATTATGTATGTTCAGAAATTGGCATGCAAGAGACAAAGCAATAATTTCATGATTTTTTTTTCTTTTGGAGGAAGTGTTAAAAGAAAAGAAAAAAATTCCTTGAGGTCTGTGTTTATGTGCTGCTCCGTGACTCTGCTGTCAATATCTTTGTTCTTTACTTTTGTGTAACTTTGTGTTTTTTCAGTAAATGTGTTTTTTTCATATCCAGGGTGTAATTATAAAGTTAATAAAATGTTTTCTTGCCTTTAAATAATATTTTTCATCAACTAATATTAACAAACAGTAGTATTTATGTGGTAGTCTAATTGTCAAAATCACAGTTCGCAATTGGCATGATTATTATTTGATTGACATGGGTAGTGCAATTTCTATTATTTCTGAAAAGTTCAGGGATAGAGTTAAGCAGAGTTCTGAGTACATTGAATTTCCTGTATTAGGTGCTACAAGTAAGTTTAGTAAAGTTGTAAACATACAAGCTTTAATCACATTTCATGTTGACAGTGCAGTTTTGAGCATAGCTGCTTGGCCTTCAGTGATCAGATTGAGGAGATATTGCAAGGCATGAATTGGATATTGAAAAACAATGTAACATTTAACTGGGTAAACTTTAGAGTGAATTTTTCTAACGCCAATAAACATTTTCTGGTTATACTATTTTACACTTAAGAGCTGAGGACACATTTGCTAATATATTCTTTTAATGTAGAAGTAGAAAAAGGCTTTATAGATGGTGATGATTTTTCAAGTAATCATACAAATGATAGGGATTTTGATCAACTCATTGCTGACTAGGTAAATGTAAATGTTGTGTGACTAGGGCCTCCCCATCAGGTAGACCGTTCACCGGATGCAAGTCTTTCGGTTTGACGCCACTTCGGCAACTTGCTCATCAATGGGGATGAAATGATGATGATGATTAGGACAACACAATGCCCAGTCCTTGAGTGGAGAAAATCTCTGACCCAGGTGCAAATCGAACCCAGGCCCTTAGGATTGACATTCTGTTGCGCTGACCACTCAACTACTGGGAGTGGACACTGACTAGGTAAAAGAGATCCTATAAAGAAATATTTATTGATAAACCAAGTAGAGTTAGCAACTATGCATGTAAGTTAAGGGTTAAAGAGTACCAGCCTTTCTTTATAAAACCATATTCATTTCCTATTTGTGGTGAGAGATTTGCAGAAGATTTAAAAGTGGAGGATTATTTAAAGGAGTACTAGCCAATATAACAATACTTTGGTTGTTGTAACAAAAAAGGATGGTGTGGTCAGGCTCACGCTTGATTCCTATCATTTAAATATATTTTTAGAAAGAGAAACTGATCACCCTTAGTGAACGGGAGAATTACTCAATAAATTTTCTGGTGCCAATTATTTTTCGTGCCTAGATCAGAGACTTAGATTTTGTGTTGGACCTGGGACAAGAATGTCAACACAATTAAAGAGGTGGCTAATAAGTTCAGCCGGGGAATATGATACTTAAGTTAGCTAAACATAAGTTTGATGTAACACTATTTGCAAATGAGTAATATTACCTGATGCAGACAAAACTAGAGCTACTGCTAAATTTCTTAAACCTAGAAATAAGAAGGAACTAAGATAATTTTTGGTCCATGCAATTTCTGTCACAAATGCATTAGGACTCAAGCTTTAAATGCACCTAGTTTACGGCATCTTTTAAATAAAAATGCAATATGAGAATTGTCAACTGACTGCCATTTAGCTTTTGATGAGATTAAGAAACAACTTAGTAACAGTGAAATTGTACATAACCTGATCTTACTTTACCACTTTGCCTTACAACTGATGGTAGGGACTATGGTTTAGGTGCTTATTTATTCCAGTGAAAGGAGGTAGATGGACAGGTGGAGCATTGTGCAATCAGCTTTTGAAGCCATAGTTCATTAAAAATTGAGAGAAGCTATACTGTAACAGAAAAAGAACTACTTGCCATTGTGTGGGGATTCAAAAAGTTTAGAAATTATTTAAGTTGACACAAGGTAACTGTTTTTACTGATCATAAAGCTTTATGCTTTGCAAGAATATAAACTTTATGATAACAGGATAACACATTCGGCCTTATTCTTGCAACAGTTTGTACTATTTTACATATTACGGGTGAGTAGAACTTTGTTGCAGATGCTCTATCTGCATAGGCAATAAAGAATGAGCAGGAAGAGGTTGGAATACAGGATGATAAGAATTTCACAACCATGTTTATCAAAGATGTAAAAGGCAAAAAAATAATAGTTAAGATACGTAAACAGTTGAGGGGACATCAAAATCAGGATAAAGACCTTAAGTTAGTAAAGAATCTTCTTAAAAAAAAAAAGGGGGGTATGCGAAAGTTGCACAGCACTACCAGGTATACACGGGAATTGTGTTTAAATGACGCAGACCTGAATCAGAGCAATGGAATTATGGTGGCTTAAACAACACATTGATTTACTTATTAAGTTTATACATGAAGGTTTTGGACATTATGGCAGTATGAAATGCACCCATAAGTTGCAGGAGAATGTTTATTTTAGAAATATCTCTGGAAGAGTTAAGCCTTATATTGCATCTTGTGCCAGATGTCAGAGGGTAAAAGTGACAAATCAAAATCATAAAGGAATCCTACAAAGCATTAGTCTTAAATGTAAGTCTGAATTCATTGAAGGCGATTTCTATGAGCAGCTTCCTCATTCAAGAGAGGGGTACTCTTATGTGTTTGTAGTTGATTTCTTCACTAAATTAGTTAAGCTGTAACAACTGAAGAAAGCCCCTAGCCACAAGATAATTCAATGTTTTGTCAATGTTTACTTCAACAATGTTGGTAAACCAAGAGCAATCCTACCTGACAATGACAGTCAATTTACATCCAACATTTGGAAGCAGTTTGTTACAGATAAGAACAGCAGACATATATGCATTTCAGTTAATTCACCTTCTTGCAATCCAAGAGAAAGGGACATGAGAGAGATTGGATGCCTTTAATAAGAAGCCTGTAAACCTCTTGTATGAACTGGTTCAGTTCCCTATACGCTGTGAACTTTTACCTGATGAGAGAGAGGATATTTTGAGGAAAAATATGGAAGCCCGTTATAATGAGAAACAGTCCAGGCATAACAATGGTTTGAAAGTAACACAGTACACAGTTGGTGACTTAGTATTAAACAAAAGTTATGGAAAATCTAAGGCAATAAACAAAGAGATTTAGAAATTTTTTGATATGTACATTGGACCTTCTGAAATTTCAGAGGTACCTCATCCTAACAGTTATCAATTTATTTATCCAAAATTAAGAAAAGTATTTGGTTTGAGAAATATTGTTCAGTTGAAACCTCACATTCATCATTAACTTGCACCCTGAGGGGGATGTACACTCTTTCTGCAGCATGCATGTGGCAAATGCAAGATCCTCAGGTAACGTGGTATTTGTTTCTATAGTTTTACACACCAGTACCACGCTTTTCTCACATAAATTGACACATTTAACTTACTAATATGAGTCGTGTAGGCATTGAAAGATTGAAATTTGTTCATTGAAGAACATTAAAGTGATATTTGAGTTGATTTCTTATTTATTTTTGCAGTGACCATGAAATTCATCATTAACTGGCACACTTGAGGTGATGCACACTCTTTGTCCATCATGTGTGTGGCAAATGCAAGGTCCCCAGCTAATGTGATGTTTGCTTCTACAGTTTTAAACATCAGTACCATGTTCTTCTCACACCAATCTACACATTTACCTTACTAATCTGAGTGCTATATGCATTGAGAGACTGAAATTTGTTCACTGAAGAACAGTGAAATGACATTTGAGTTGATTGCTTATTGATTTATACAATGACTGTGAGATTTCGTCATTAACATGCACTCTCGAGGTGATGCACATTCTTTGTTCATCATGCATGTGTCAAATGCAAGATCCCTAGCGAATGTGGTATTTGCTTCTACAATTTTACACATCAGTGCAACATTCATTTTACATAAGATTACACAAATCTTTCATTATGATACTTGATACCACGGACTGTCAGCAGAACAGTGGAGGATTCGAAAATTAAACTTACCTTAAACTTGTTACATGAACATTGGTGATATGCTCATATACATGAATAAAATGCTCCTGAGAGATATTTATAATACTTATGCTTTGATAATGCTTATGATTGACACATGTTATTATGCTTTTTCACTAATAGCCTTTATGCTTCTCACATACATGACTATTATGCTTTATCATGACTATTATGATGCTTATATTGACAGTCATTACACATCTGACACACTTTCATACAGAATGCCTTAGACCTTACACTTACTGGATGATGCTTTGAGAAAGAGCTAATACACCATATCTATTATCTAGTAGATTTTTATGCAGTTGTACTTTGTGGTCTGACTCTACAAAGTATTTAATGGGATTCTGTCATTCTACTGAAGTCTTACAATGAAGATACAAAGCTAATGATTTTGTTTCTATGATTGACTCTGTCACTCTGCTGAGCATTCAGTAGTGTGTTCTCTGACTCGAAGTTTATGCTTGCTTCTTTCTCTTTCTGTCCTAAAGTGACAACAGATAATTTACTTAATTGCTTTCTTTATTGCCCTAGAGTGACAACAGAAAAATTTACTAAATTGCTTTCTGCATTGTCCTAGCATAACCATAGGAAATTTACCTAATTATTCTCTGCCTTGATCTCTATGCTTTGCAGCTTTCTGTTTTGTCCTAGTGTAAGAACAGATAATTTACCTAAACTGGCTTCTTTTTTTGTCCTAATGTGACAACAGATAATTTGCATAAGTTGCCTTCTGTTTTGTTCTTGTGTGACAACAGATAATTTTCTTAACTGCATTAATTTTCATTCTTTACTGATATTCTTTATTAGTATTTACCCATGACTGTATGAACTTGCGCAATTATACATAATGTTTAACTCTGTAGGATTCAACACTTATATATACTTGACTCTTTCGTTTTTGTTTTCTTGTATCTCATGATACTCTTGTTTTGCTTGAATTTCTTGTTGTTTCTGGCATTGTTAAATCTATTAAGCTTTTAGTTATATGTATCTACAGACCAACTGACAGTAACATACAAATATTCACCTCCAAACTAGATATGCTACTACAACAGTACAGTTTAAAATATCCCAGTATTATCTTACGTGGAGACTTTAATATAGATTCCCTAATAGAATCCACTGCTTCCTGAAAAATAGTGAATATATTGCAATGTTATAAAATGACAAACTTAAACAAAAAAACCTACTAGAACAACTAATACCAGTTCCTCTGCAATAGATGATGTTTTGGTTAACACTGACATGTCATCTGTCTGCAAACTAGACAACATCTCCAACGGTACATCAGATCACAACTGCTTGATACTGAATATGACCATGCAAGATGCAAATAGACAGACAGAACCTCCCCAACAGACTTACAAAAGATCAACTGGCAATAAAAATAATATAGCACATTTCTCACTTCTGCTCCATAAAGCTAACTGGAAAGGTGTCTATTGTGCGAGAAGTGTTGACAGAAAGGCTAATGAATTTATGAGTATCTTGCAACACTGCTATGAAGTGGCATTCCCAATCAAACTTGCAGCTAAAAAATACACATCTCGACTGTCCAATAATAAATGGTTAACACCAGGAATAAAAACCTCTTGCAGAAATAAGAGACTGCTATATGCCTACAGTAAAACTATAGACAGTGAGGTATTCCATAACTATTTCAAGCAGTATAAAAGAATTCTAAACAAGGTAATTCATGAAGCAAAGAAAATGTATAATAGGCAATTCATTATCAACTCTAGTAATAAATCAAAAGCCGTGTGGAGATTGATAAATGAAACAGTTGGCAAAACAGACAAGGCACACTCAATAACCTGCATTAAAGATCAGGATGGTGTTATCACTGACCCTAAGCAATTATGTGAAATATTTAATGACCATTTCACAAATATTGGTGACAAGTTTTCTTCTTAAATCAAGACTCCTGCACTCACTCATCACTCAGATTCAGCAGTATTCCCACAATAAATTTGCCTTGACCCAGTCACACCAAATGAAATCTGCAATTTTATAAGACAGATGTGGTGTTTCCTTTACTCAGGGTTCTCGCGTGAAAATATAAAATCTGATTAGGTTTTGAATTTTGGTGGTTTCAGTTATGGATAAGGTGGACTTCGTATTATTGATTGAGGTAGTGCTGTAATTTGACCGTGCATGGCAGACCGGGTCGGCAACACTACAAAAAGCGACTGTACGGAAATAGCATCAGAAACTAGTGGAAATTTACCTTATAATCTTGTTAGAAACGCAGTACTAATTACAATATAGTCTTCATGGCTGTCCTCCTAATTCCCTTGTAGGATGACCCGTCTTTCACTTTTCTCCGTCTGTTGAAAACTTCTTCAAGTTGTCACTGTTATGATCAATTCAGAAATTTGGCGATAACCATCTCGAATCACTATTGAAACAACCTCGCTTTGTAATATAATTTTAATTTCCAACCAAATGCACATTCAACACAGCGCGGAAAAATACACATCTTTCGTATCAAGACAAGAGAGAGAGAGAGTAATCAATTAGCCGTTAAAAACAATACCTACGCAAAAGAAAAAAAAAAAAAAAACATCAAAATTATTTATAAAAATCGGTCGCTGGCGCAGCGCTCTTCCGCATGCGCGATCGTAAATTATATCTTTGTATTGGCGGAGGCGCAGTAGTCAAAGTACCATTACAATGCCTCCTCTACTGACACGCTCTGCAAGCGAGCGTGGCAGTATAGAAAATTTACATACATACATATATATGAGACAATAAGAAATTTACATATTACAGAAAATATTTCTGAGCACAATGCTCTTTGCATATCAGTCTTTGTATACAGTCTTTTTGGTGGGTGTCTTCTTTAGGAGTCGTAACATTAATGCCTTTGAACTACGTCTTATTATCGTTGCTTAGCACAGCGTTTGAATTCAGTTCACATGATTTGTGTTTACGATGGAATTAATTTGAACAATAAATGTTTCTATTATATTGCTCCAGTGTCTTTAAACGTAGGATCGGCTTCTGAGTGTGTGTGTACTGCCTGGCTCTCTTGCGTGTGACTTGAAGAAAATCCAAAGTTTGTTCATTGTGTCAACACGAAATTGTGATCTCCAGCAGTCGAATTTTGGTGGCGTCCACCGGGGTATAAATGGTCAATGAGGGCACAGGAAACACCTCACTGCCTACGACAGGTGATGAGCTTGTCCTGGAAATACAGAAGCGTCCGATCTTACCCGTCGGCTTTGACCCATGACGTCACAAATATGGCGGAAACGACCATAAACGACAATTCCAATATGGCGGATATAAAAACATCGCATACGTATCATAAACACTGAAATACACAGGTTTCACAAAAAGCCTAATGACTCTAACGGGACAAGCGTGGGAAATTGGGGGTTTTTGGGTGGGGAGAAACTAAATATACACAAATGTAGCCACCGACCGCCATACAAAACCACGCAAAACGACGAAAAAAATCAACATCACGAAACTGACCAAATACCAAAAAACACATTCTTATCCAGAATCAGACACTTCCCTTGACCTACATAGATCTACAGTAACTTCCGATCCCATAAATTAGGATCGAACACTTCCCTTTACCTATATAGCTCAACAGAACCTCCCGATCACATCCCCCGATACAAAACTCAAAAAACACTTCCCTTAAACCTACATACATCTACAACAGCTCCCGATCCCATAAATTAGGATCGAACACTTCCCTTGACCTATATAGCTCAACAGAATCTTCCGATCCCATCCACCAATACAAAAATCAAACCGAATACACTCAATAACAAACTCACCCGACGTACAGCAATTACCATTACATTAACCATCACACAAAACCGTTAACTCACTAATACAAATTCCGCTTCAAAACCACGAACACAGCACTCACCACTGAGCAACAGCAAACTGACCCCAACAAACCAAACAAACGTAAACCATGAACACACCACCAGAGGGCACGACAAACACCCCCACGACATCTACAAACACGCCACAATCACAAACCAAACTCCGCGCCGTAATGACGTCACACACCACAACACGCTTACGTCACGGGTCAAAGCCGACGAGTAAGATCGGAGGTTTCTGTTGACCCCTTGTCCTTTACACCAACCTGAAAACCTGCCGGCTTCCACTACACCAGAGGTTCCCAAACTTTTGTTTGTCACGCCCCCTTCTGCCAAAAAGAAAACTTCCGTGCCCCCCCCCCCCCCCCCCCCCCCCCCCCCTAAAAAAATATATAGATTTTTATTAATTATCAAGAAACTACTGAAAAATTTGTGATGGTGACGTCATGTAACATGATGGGCTGTTAATGTATCGAGTCGCAGTTATTACGTCATCAGTCTAGTCTAGTGATTATAATCCACTCCTAAAGTAAAGAAAGTCCTTCATAAACAAGGAAAAATATTTGCGACCTTTGCAGACTAGTGGATGCGGGCCATTATTTTGAGTGCAGCTTATTACTTTCACTCATTATCAAAAATAGTCACTCAGTCACGGTGTTAACGAACATCACTAATTTGTACACTTATAGCGCTCCCCATTGTCATTGCGCATAGGTTGGCATTTATGTCAACGACGACAGTTACCGAACGGCGACAAAGGCCCAGTTCCCAGAACCAGACAAGAAATAAAAAATAAGTTTTCCGAAATAATTTTGCAGACTACACAGAACTTTAAAAAATATGAATAAAGCAACTTCCTTACCTTGATTACATTCCTTTGCTGCACACCATTTCTTCACCAGTATACGATTTTAGGACTACTCTTCGCTTGCCATATCTATGATAAACTTTCGCTGTGTCTTCATCCAGAAGAAATACTATTATTAGATGAAACAACATACCACACGTAACATCAGAATCCATAAGGATCACATGCAGTATTTACATTTAAATCTGATTCACTATCTTTATTTTATATTGTTTCTTCGAAATAGTTCTTTATAATGTTACAGTATTAACTACATGTAAGGATAGTTAGGAGAAAAATAACAAGTTTTCTTATAATGTGACGTATTTATTATAAAAATATGATTTTCACACACATATGGCAAGAAACAAATAAATAAATCAATGGGAAGGATGAGCTTGCATATTTTTTACAAGATTTTGAATTCTTGGCTGAATAGTAGAAACTGCGCAACGTAAATCATTGGCAATATTGAGTTGGCTTCTAAGCTTATTTTTTATTGCCACTACCACTGAAAATGCTTTTTCGCACAAATAAGTGCTTGAAAATAGTAAATACAGATTCAGTGGTTGATGTTCTGTGCTGGGATACACCGTGAGATATTTCACCAAAAATAAAGGCTTATCCATCTTCTCAAAGTCATACTTCGCTGCAGAATCATTGTTAATTTCTAAGACTTCTTCTTGTAGTCTGTCTGGCAACACATTCACGTCAACGTGAAGTGGATCCGTCGCTAACCTATAATAAATTTTATCATCACGACTGTTAGGGAAGTATCCTACGAATTCATCAGTGAGGTACTGCAAATGGTTGGATATTTTACTCTTAGTATCAGATCTGGGAAAGCAGGAATAATTGCAGGCTAAAATTTTACGTTTCCATAGTTGCAACTTATCAGTAAATGCTTTGATGGCATCCCGATGAAAAATTATGTTTGACTCTCCACCTTGTTATTTCAAATTCAATGTGTTTAAAGATTCGAAAATATCTGACAGATAAGCCAATGCAACATGAACACCGGGCTTTCAAAATTCCATATACAATTCAGTTTGTTTGTTATTTTCCAAAAACTGCATCACTTCGTCTCAAAGTTCAAATAATCTTCCTAGCATATTTCCTTTTGAGAGCCAGCGTACTTCTGTATGAAATAAAAGTGTTTTATACTCTGCTCCCAAGGCTTCTTAAAGAGCCGTAAATAACCTGGGATTTGACGCACTCTTATCGGTACTCTCGTCTAACTGTATTGCGAAAAGTGATGACTGGATGTTGTGTGCTGTCCTTAGGTTAGTTAGGTTTAAGTAGTTCTAAGTTCTAGGGGCCTGATGATCGTAGATGTTAAGTCCCATAGTGCTCAGAGCCATTTGAACCATTTATTGTGAGAAACTGCGATTGTTTGGCGGCCGTAACTAATTGATTTTGTATGTTTTCAGCCATATCATCAATCCAATGTTTCACAGTATTGTCAGAAAGCGGTATTTGTGAAAGATTTTGTTTACTTTCTAACCCAAGAACAATATCAGCAGCTTTCAAGAAACAGTGTTTGACTAGTGTCTCTCCGATAATATGACTTTTCTTGGTCCTTGAAATAAGTAGCGATAACTCATATGAGGCTTCCAGTACCTTTTCTGATGTCTGAGCGAAGTGTCCAGCAGTGTCCAACTTCATCCATTTCAAATTATCACATTTTGCAGCAAAAAATTCCTTCGGCTTCTCTTTCAATGCACTATGCTTTGCCCACGTATGACGTTCCAGACAAGAAGTTCTCATGGAATCATTGCTCAATACCTCATAGCAAATAACACATTGCGGCTGGTCAACACTATCTTTTTATATAGAAGCAAAACCGTATTTGATAGAATCGTCATTATATTTACATTTTCTCGTGACACTCATGGTGAAGTAAAAAGAAAACAAGAAGTTAACAGTATAATTTCGCACTAACACTGATTTTACTGAGGCACAACCTTGAAAGGGTCAACGCGATTTCAGCAAAATCCAATACTTCAGATGTGTCAACAACTGCAAGCAACCAGCTGAAATACAGGAAAGCTACTGTCATGTGTCGGCACCTCAGATGACTGCCTGTGAGGAGTGGGGCAAAGAACGGGGAAGCCCAGCTGCAGCGCATGTAGTCAGTGCACTGTCTGTCTGCGACCTGGTGGCCGAGCAGGGCTCTTGCTGGGAGATTTGGGGCGGAAACAGCCTACAGGCACCCTAAGAATTTGCTACCTGTTCTGCGGTGCTGTTCTGAGCCGTGCAGCCTGGGATTTTATGCGAAAATCATTTTCGTGCCCCTATCTTTCATTACTTATAAACGAAACGTTAGAAGTTTTGAGATAACATCAATGAATTTGTTGTCAAATTTCACAGTAATTAAGTAAGGTCATGGATCCACCACACACGTCACTGGAAGTTGTGCACAGTGCCAAGCAGTTATCTCTGTACTCGTACCAAAAGAAGCCATTGTCGCAGCGAAGTACGTACACTAATTTCAAACGAAATTATGCTGTATTTCAAAAAGGCAGAAGAAAAATAACTGTTTTGTCAGATAAGTAATTCAAATGAAAGACCTGTAGTATTGACCGTTAGAAAAAAAAATAGCCTCACTAATGGACTTCATTGTCTACCTAGCTGGGTTATGTTTCATTGTTAGCACTCACAACAATGTTTCCAGAACGGCGTGAACTACTCTGCTCAGAACGAACACTTGTATTAGTTTCGCATTCACGTCGTGCACATTTTTCTGGTGACAAAGGGCATAACCCTGGCGTCCAAATTACGAACCCGCCAGTTCATTTGAAGCATATACAGTCTATTAAAGTCACTGTAATCGCATCACATGGGGATCCGTGGGTTGACAGGGTAATAAACGGCATTTTTGTAGTTACGCAGTATATGTGATTATTACTCTGATGAACATAGCCTACTATGGCTAAAAGTTATAACATGATTACGTTCAGTTCATGTGTACAAATGTACGCAATAGTTAATACCTGACTTTTCTGTTTTCCAATTGTCAGAGGTAAGTTGTTTACAAATCTGATACATTAGAATTAATCCATATCGCCTTCATAATTTTGAGAGTTTCTGTGTGTGTGACATTCTAAACGTGATCTTCAAAAGCTGTATGTTCTAGGATAGGTTACTGAGATAGGATCGCGGGAAGTGGGATGCCAAACAATTGCATTTAGCACCATAATCTATCATTAATACCTGCACACGCATTTTTATTAAAATATCGATATTAAAAAGAAATATTAGGTTTATACCACTAACTCCACCCGCGCCCCCCCTTGCAACATCATCACGCCCCCCCCAGGGGGGCGCGCCCCCTGTTTGGGAACCTCTACACTATACCATACACTTCAAGGCATATTGACACTATGTAAATATTTCTTGACCAGTGTTCCATCACGTTGGTTTCTTCTTTGCATTTTCAGTTCCATTTATATGAATCATGTGCTACATGCACAAGTCCTTTGCAGTTCATTAACATCTCCTTAAAATACGTTTCTTGATATAATAAGTACATAAATATACAAATATTTACAATTAATCATTACATCAGATATTTACATTGTTGTCATATAGTACATATACAGAATTAAATGAAAAATATAGAAAAATTTTATGTTACATTCAATATCATTGTGCTGACAAGTGAATTACACTACATTCAGATTGAAATATACATTTTATTTGTTAGCTCATTCTTTTTCCTTTCTTTCCTTTTTTTGTTCCTTTCCTTTTCATTACACTTGAAACATTTTAAGATAATTGTGGCAACTCGCTAGAATATTCAACTTAAAATTCTTCTTGCCTCCTGGAATAAAATTTACACATATTTCAAGCTTCAAGACAGCCCTCTGTAAGAGGATAGGTTCATGGGATATTTGCTAACTACTTCATAAATACTAGTAAAGTCATCTCCTACAGTGGACTACACAAAATAAAATATGATAGACAAAATACATGTTTACTTAATATAATGTAAAATTTCCTATATCTAATACTGTTTCTGAGTGTGGTGTCCCTACTATTGCTGTTTCGAAGAGTGGTACCCCTCCATTACCGTTTCTAAAAGTGGTGCCCCTCTAAATATCTTAGGATACATCAGTGTGGTAAGTGTGTGTGTGTGTGTGTGATATATATATATATATATATAAGAGGGAAACATTCCACGTGGGAAAAATATATCTAAAAACAAAGATGATGTGAGTTATCAAATGAAAGTGCTGGCAAGTCGATAGACACACAAACATACACACAAAATTCAAGCTTTCGCAACCAACGGTTGCTTCGTCAGGAAAGAGGGAAGGAGAGGGAAAGACGAAAGCATGTGGGTTTTAAGGGAGAGGGTAAGGAGTCATTCCAATCCCGGGAGCGGAAAGACTTACGTTAGGGGGAAAAAGAGACAGGTATACACTCGCACACACACACATATCCATCTGCACATACACAGACACAAGCAGACATTGTGTCTGTGTCTGTGTATGTGTCTGTGTCTGTGTCTGTGTATGTGCGGATGGATATGTGTGTGTGTGTGTGTGTGTGTGTGTGTGTGTGTGTGTGTGTGTGTGTGTGTGTGTGTGTGTGTGTGTGTGTGCGAGTGTATACCTGTCTCTTTTTCCCCCTAAGGTAAGTCTTTCCACTCCCGGGATTGGAATGACTCCTTACCCTCTCCCTTAAAACCCACTTCCTTTCGTCTTTCCCTCTCCTTTCCTCTTTCCTGACGAAGCAACCGTTGGTTGCGAAAGCTTGAATTTTGTGTATATGTTTGTGTGTCTATCGACTTGCCAGCACTTTCATTTGGTAAGTCACATCATCTTTGTTTTTTATATATATATATAGTTCAAGTCAATCATATTCCTATAAAGTTTGTGTAGTTCATCTCCTTCCTTTCATGAGTATCAAGCAATATAAATAAATGTTTTACTTCATAAATAAATAAATCTTCTTAGACAATTGCTGCTGCATTCCATGCTGTATATCTATTCTGTATTTACCTTGTGGTACCTGTAAAATTCTATTCATAAATAAATATGTGTGTATGTCTCTCCATACCGTCAGATAATCACAAATTATATAATATCAAATACTTCATCAACATGTATAATTTTTTTTAAGGTAGGAATGAGAGTGTGAGCCACAACAGAGGACTGATGTTTTGTTTTCTCCTTATTCCTCTTTCTATTTAATGGTGCATTAGTTCAGTACAGTAGATGAACTTTAATTATGCCATTAGATGACTGCTAAATATGTTCTCTTAAATAATTCTTCCAATCTGAAGTGTCAAGCCTACATAAATCCAAAAATTTCATTACAAGTTCCCATTAGATTAGTGTTAAAGAGTTATGGATTTAAATATTTTCAACAGTGGCTGCTGTAAATAATTCTTTCCACATAAATCTATACTTTCACCTTTAGTTATATGAATATATAAGACATCACATAAGTTATTATCTCAGGCATACCAATCTTTCAATAAATAATATTCTTTCACTACTTTCATTCCATATTCCATGAGTACATGTGATATAGCGTTCAAATCTAGTTTCTTTCCTCTCAACATATTCTCAATTACTCATAACATTCGCACCTATCCAATATTCATTCTTCACAAAATAACATATACTTATTCCTTAGCATTATATATATATATTCCTCTTATTCATCATCATTTACTTTTTACTTCAACAATAATAATAATAATAATAATATCCTTTATATTCCATTTACCTCTCTCCATATTACTATTTGTCCTCTTATTAAACTAAAATTACATTCACTCATCCCATTCAGTCACTCACATCACTCATATCAACATTATCATTATCACATGCCTCCTAAAAAAAATAATTCTGTTCCGTTCTCTGCCTCCTCTAATGTGTATATGCCTCCTCTAATGTGTCTATCCCTCGATAGCAACTCCTCTTATAACCAAATATCTTATTAGCTATTGCATGGTTCACATTGCTTTTTAGACTTACGTGCATTCATTAGATTGTAAGTATCTGTATAACTTCAATGTAGGCTCATCATAACTGTATATCATATTAATTATCTTCTTCTTATTAGCTAACATTTTACTGTATGTATTTTTTCAAATGTCTGTGTGGATGTAGACCACTGGGTTTATGTGTTAATGGATATTCTAATGAATAACAGCCAGGGTGTGGAATATTTGCAATTCGGTATGGTCCAGAGTATAAGACCTGCCATTTCCTGTGTAAATGTTTCAGTTTTGTGGGTTTAGGATGTGTTCTTAGTAAAACTAACTTGAAATGTTTGTGCTTTCCTGACACCTCTGTCATATTTCTGCTTTCTTTCCTTAGCTTTGTCACATAATGCTGTGTAAGCTTGTCTTAACTTTTCTTCTAAACTAACAGGATTTGTTGTTGCTGTAAATTTAGGTAGAGGGTCTGTCCATTCATTTCTTTCTGTTTCATCCATAATTAATTTGGTTGGTGTGTATCCAGTAGAAACGTGAGTTTAATTGTTCACTATTTGTTCAAATGGTGCTAGGTATTGTACCCATTTTGTGTGCTTCTCTGGTGTGTGTGTTCTCATAAACTGTCCAAATTCTCAAAATGTTCTTTCTACTGGGTTTCCTGCTGCGTGAAATCTTGAAATTAAAATATGTTTAACATTCTGTTCTTTAATAAAAGTCTTCCATTTTAAATTGGTAAAATATGCTGCGTTATCCGTGATCATAACTTCAGGTTTTCCTATTCTTACAAAATAATCTGTTAATAGACGTCTGGTAATAGCAGTGGTAGAAACTGAACGTAAAGCATATAATTTTAAATA
This sequence comes from Schistocerca serialis cubense, assembly GCF_023864345.2. Classification (NCBI taxonomy): domain Eukaryota; kingdom Metazoa; phylum Arthropoda; class Insecta; order Orthoptera; family Acrididae; genus Schistocerca; species Schistocerca serialis. The sequence goes on from NC_064638.1 coordinate 916,349,692, forward strand.
CTTTGTGAAAACATCTAACACAGAAAGGATGTATTTCATTCCTCCACGTGCTTGTGGATAGGGTCCTGCAAAATCTAAAGAAATTAGCTGTAATGGCCTCTTAGGTATGATTGGATGCAATTCATTCATGCTTGTGCGATTAGAATATTTGGCTTTCTGATATATGATGCATGTCCTAATATTCTTCAATACTCTTCACCTTAAATTTGGAAAATAGCAGTATTGTATAATCTTATCTGTACATTTGGTTATGCCATAGTGTCCCCAAGTTCTGTGTGTAAATAAAATAAAATCATCAACATGAGCTTCTGGTAAGCAAACACACCAATTCTGTGATTCAGGGTTTTGTCGGTGAAGTAGTACCTCTTTGTGTAATGTGTAATATTTTTCATGATATGGGTGTGTTCCTGCACGTAATTTATTTTTTATCTGGATCCATCTGGGATCATTGCCCTGCAATATGGCTAACGTCCTGCACATGTTTTTGTAGTAAGGTGCAAATGTACTGCCATACATGAGTGAAATTTTGAAATCTGATGTTTGTTCTGTCACATTTGAAAATTCTTGTAGGCCTTGTGGCAAACGAGATAGAGCATCGGCTATAATGTTGGATTCTCCTTTTATGTATATAATATCAAAATCATATTCTTGTAGTGATGCACACCAGCATGCAAGACGTGTATGTAATAACTTGCATGATAGCAGGAAAGAAAGAGCTTGATGATCAGTATAAAGCTTAGTACGTTTTCCCCATAGAAAGTAGCGAAACTTGCGAAATACCCATACTATGGCAAGTGTTTCGCGCTCGGTCACTGAATATGACTTTTTGCATTCAGTGAGTGTGCGGCTAGCAAAACTGATAGGTTTGATGACTGTTTGTTCATTTTCTACATGAATTTGGAGTAAAAATGCTCCGAGCCCATAGGAACTTGCATCTGTTACTAGGCAAAAGTCTGATGTCATGTCAGGATGACATAACAATGGTGCATTTACTAAAGCATTCTTAATCGCTTCAAAATCTGTCTGACAGAACTCTGTCCATTTCCAAATATTATTTCTTTTGAGTAAAGATAGAAGATGTGGACTGTTAAGAAGATGGTAGGGTACAAATTTCCTGAAGAATGAAGATAGACCAAGAAAGGCTTTGAGTTGTTTACGATTCTGTGGGGATGGAAAATTCTTAATTGCATCAATTTTTCTTGAGTCTGGATAAATTCCTTGAGTTGATATGATGTGACCAAGGAATTTGATTTCTCTCCTCCCTAATTTCGTCTTTGATAAATTGATAGTGACACCTGCATTAGAAAATTTAGTCAGAAGTTGCTTCAAAAGATTAACATGTTCTTCCCAAGTAGTGGTGGCAATGACAATGTCATCAACATAAACTATGATTTGCGATAGCAATTGCGGTCCAAGAACAGCATCTAAGGCTTCAATAAATACTCCAGCACTCACTCGTAGACCAAAGGGTAGAACACAAAATTGATAACTACATCCCGCACATAGAAATGCAGTGTATTTACGGCTGTTTTTATGGAGGTTCACCTGCCAAAACGATGAGCAGAGGTCCATATTGGTTAAATACTGTACATTATGAAATTTTTTAAAAGTTGTTCTTCCAAATTTATAGGTCGTGTGTTGATTGGAATTATGACTTTGTTAATTTCTCGTGCGTCCAGCACTAACCTTACACTACCATCCTCTTTATTAACTGCTAGGATTTGACTGCAATATGGTGAATGTGACCTTTCAATGATACCCCAAGCTTGCATTCTTTCAATCTCTTTCAAAACTGCGGTTTTCTTTGACCAAGGAATATTATAATATGTTCTATAGTATGTTTTGTGTGGTTTAACATCCATCTCATAAGTATAGCCTCTAATAATTCCAGGTTCCTCCACAAATACCTCAGCAAATTGCTGCAAAACTTCAAGTAATTCAAGTTGTTGTTCCTTCGTCAGATATTCATATTCTGTGCATTTCTCATATAAATCATTAGGTTTAATTCCCTGAGATACAGCTTCATTAAAAGTTAAATCACATATGTTTGTTGCTGGTGGATACACAAAATGTAATGTTCAAACTTACCTTGTTTACTATTTAAGTTCTTACCCTGTGTTAACTCTATTGTCAGTTGTTGTTGGTTACGTTTAAATGACATTTCCCTTTTCCTAAATCTATGATTGCTTGATATTCATTCAAAAAGTCAACTCCTAATATGCAATGCATAACTAATTTATCTACTACCAGAAAACTGTAATTGAGTGGTATATTTGAAAATGTGAAGTTAATGAGAGCTTGAAATTTCACGTTCATTGATCTGTTACCGGTGGCACTTATAATGCGACAATTCTGTACTGGCAATGTTTGTATGTTCATTATTTGTTTGAGTTCATTATATAAAGACATTGAAGTGACACTTGCTGCTGCTCCTATATCTAACATTACTTCCACTTCATAACTTGTGTTATAGCCTGAATAATCTTCTTTATTTTACTGGTACTATTAAAATCTACATCCTGATATAATTCTTTTTCTATGTTCTTACTATCATCATATCGGAGAAAACAAATCGTCGGTTCCGTTGCGCTCTGCTCCCTATAGACCGTAACTTGAGCGCTTAGCTCGGTTGTCGTTCGTTTTCCAGCAAATTGGGTTGTTGCTGCGGGTTGGGGTCATTGCTCAACTCAATAATATTTACATTTCTGTCACGTGTCACCCAAGTATCAACTGTTTGGTTGTTGACATTAACTCGCGTCGCATTGGGAGTTCCATTAGGTAGGAATTGATGGTTGCTGTACTGCACGTGTCGTGGTGGTGGTCCATTGTGATTTCCCCATACATTATTTCGCCCATGACTGTAACTGGTATTGTCATTACTGTTCTTCCTGCAATACATGTTTGGATGTTGTTGTGTGTTGTTTCTCTGAAAATATCCTGGATGGTACCTGTTATCCTCTCTTCTTTGATCTCTATGATTTCGGTTCCTTGTTCTGTTTTTGTTATTTTGAATATAACTGTTATTGTTCTGATTGTAATTACTGTTCGGATAACCATTATAGTAATAATTACCATTCCCCTGCCAATGCTGCGAGTTGTTTCTCCTAATATTGAATGGATTTGTCCCAGTGTAGTGCGAATTGTTTCTTTGAGAGTTTTGTTGTGGTGTCGGAGGCGGATTCCAATAGCCTCTGTTATTTCTGTTGTTGTGCGTACTCGAATTTCTTGGATGGATCGGATACAATTGATTGAAATTCCTGATCTCATCTCTGTAAACAACATCTATCTCATCAACATAACTGAAAGAATTCTTTATGTTGTCCTTGGACACTCCTGTTAATTTATCACGGTAAGGAAATGCTAAGTGGCTTTTAAGTGTTCTAATTATGTCTGGTAAATCTGCTGGTTTTGTCAAATATAATGTTTTGTCTAGGTAGCGTTCAATGTATTGACATAAAGTCTCTTTCTTCGGGTTGTAAATTTCTGGATTGTATACTTCTCGTATTAAACTTTGCTGTTCTGTGATCGACTGGAATTCCTCAAGAAATGCTTGTTCAAATGTTAAACTTCGTCTTTTCATTGCTGCTCCCCACTTAGCTGCTCTTCCACGTAACAAATTTGTAACATATCGAATTTTATCAGCTTCTAACCAATGTCTCGGGAAAATACCGTCAAAAGAGCGGATGAAAACAATCGGATGCACTTTCTCTTTCTCATCGCATGAAAATGTCTGAAAGTATCCATGTCGTACTAATGTTTCATCAGCTACTCCCGACGGTATTACGGGTCCTGCATTTTGTGTCAAACTGTGCATAGTATGTGGTGATGTCTGATAGTAATTTTGATCTTGTGGTAGCATTGAAAATGGTTCATTGGGATTTGTATCACTCATTGGTAATCCTGTTTTCGGGCGTGTGCTGGGTCTAGCATTATTCGGATTCTCATTTGAATTTTGGTTGCCTGTTAAGGGTTTTGGTATCACTGACAAACTTGGTATTACATTTTCTTTAAGTTTACGTACCTCTTTCTGAATATTATCTGTTTCTCCCTTTACTGGTTCCTTTGTCTTATCTAAAATGATCTGTGTCATTGTCTCAAACTTCTCATCTAAATAATCATCATATAATTTGCATTCATGTACAAGTTTCTCTGCTAGAGTTGTGTCATTCTTTAAAGATGCTACATCTGCTCTGTCTTCAAGTTTTTCTAACTTTTCCTGTAAGAATTTCTGCTCAAATGTTACATCATTTAATTGTATGAAAGGTCTGTAATTGTCAGGTCTAAGTGTTCTTGGTTTGTTTTTATGGAATTGTGTGGCTGTCGTAATTCGTCAGCTTGGGTACTGGTTTTCTGTTGTTCAAAAACTACTGTTAAAAATTTCTCATTACATCGTTGTAAGTCAGTTTTTGTCTCATCACTGAATCCCATAAATACCTTTTCTTGCCTCGTAGCCTTGTCTGATAAGTCAGCAAATTTCCTTCCAAGACTACTGGTGGTTTCTGTCAAGTCGGCAATTTGTCTCGATTGTTTTTCAAAATTTTGTTTTATGTCCCATATCAGTTCATCGAATGTAGTGTCAAATTTCCCAATGTCACGTTTTAAATGGTTGTCTAAAGCATCAAATTTTCTTTTTTGGTCACCAAGTAACTTCAGAATTTGGTTGAGCATGTCAGAGTCCTGTGTCTTAGTTTCGTCATTTTTTTGTGTCTGATTGATGTCTGGTCCTGAAGTTGACGTTGTCAATGTCGCATTTTGTCGCGTAGTACTCACTCTCCATTCGCCTGTATATCTGTTTAAATATAGGGGTTGTTGTCTGAGTCGATCCGGTAAAATTATGTCTTGAACATCCTCACTATTAAGTTCAATATTCATTTGACTGTCGGACATGTTTTCCAATGTGTCACTTTCACTAAGCTCGTCCGCGGAAACAATTTCTACACGTCTAGCGTCCATCTTGCGATTTTCTTAATTAATTGCAAATAAAATTTTCCAGTGGCAAAAAAAAATTTAAAATAAGATATGTTGAAATCTGAAATTTCTCTTATGGAAATGGATATTTCTGTATGTTTTTTAATTAGAAATTGAATTATTAAACTGGTACTGAAATTTCCCTCTCACAAATAAATGACTGTGAATATGCTCTTCACTTATCATTTGCAATAATAGTAAATCAATTTTAACTACAATTAGGAAAAATAATTTCAAAATAAATGGATCAGAATAAAAGAAGTACAGATGGCTGCTTGAAACTGGAAAAAATGTAAATTTCTGTACTCACCAATTTTATTGTTCTTCAGTCTTTTGTTGCAAATGTAGCATCAGATATACAGTTTTGAATCCAAAATTTTTCTTTCGCGTCCGTGCAAATTATTTTATGGAACGTTATCCCTTTCCTTTTTTTTTAACAAACTAATTCCTCAGCATGAAAATGAAAATTAACACGAATTAATAACAGGGAAAACAATATTGTTGTAAATTTCATGCACGTAACATTACAATTTAAATGAATGAGACTTAGTCCAAATTCATTTTCTGATGCTATTAAGTGATTAAAATTAGATAAAATGTCCAAATTTAATAATAATTGCACTTGTATCAAATCCGGAGATTGTAAGTCCTGTCACCAGGACGCCAATTGTAGTGTTTCCTTTACTCGGGGTTCAGGCGTGAAGATATAAAATAGAAAATCTGATTGGGTTTTGAATTTTGGTGGTTTCAGTTACGGATAAGGTGGACTTCGTATTATTGATTGAGATAGTGCTGTAATTTGACCGTGCATGGCAGACCAGGTCGGCAACACTACAAAAAGCGACTATACGGAAATTGCATCAGAAATTAGTGGAAATTTACCTTATAATCTTGTTAGGAACGCAGTACTAATTACAATATAGTCTTCATGGCTGTCCTCCTAATTCCCTTGTAGGACGACTCGTCTTTCACTTTTCTCCGTCTGTTGAAAACTTCTTCAAGTTGTCACTGTCATGATCAATTCACAAATTTGGCGATAACCACCTCGAATCACTATTGAAACAACCTCGCTTTGTAATATAATTTTAATTTCCACCCAAAAGCACATTCAACACAGCGCGGAAAAATACACTTCTTTCGTATCAAGACAAGAGAGAGAGTGAGAGTAATCAATTAGCTGTTAAAAACAAAACCTACGCAAAATTAAAAAAAAAAAAAAAAGTTAATTATAAAAATTGGTCACCGGCGCAGCGCTCTTCCGCATGCGCGATCATAAATTATATATTTGTGTTGGCGGAGGTGCGGTAGTCAAAGTACCATTACACAGAGACCAAACAATCTTTCCTGTGGTCTTGATGGTATATCTGTTGCCTTTTAAAACGAGTCTGCCATCATGTGTGTGAACCACTGTCAGATATAATAAACTGCTCTTTACCATCAGGTCAACTTCCTAGAAATTTTAAAGCAGCAAAAGTTATTCCTCTGTTAAGAAAAGGAGAAAGTTGTGATGTAAACAACTACAGACCCATCTCAGTCTTATCAAGCTCATAAAAAGTCCTTGAAAAATCAGTATATGACCGTGTTATAAATTTCTTGGAAAGTAACTGCATACTAAGTCCTCACCAGTTTGGGTTTAGGAAAGGGAGATCAATAAATGGAGCATTATACTCATTTTTAAATAAAATCAATAGGGCACTCAATGACAGAAAACGCACAACAGGTGTGTTTCTTGATCTCACTAAAGCTTTTGATCTTGTCAACCATGAATTACTTTTGGAGAAACTACTACGTTTTGGGATTAGGGGAAATTGCAATGACTGGTTTAGGTCATATCTCTCAGACAGAGTACAGAGAGTAGTGATTACATCAAAAACTGGTGAAAATGCTCAGTCAGAGGAGCAAGTTGTAAGACAAGGTATTCCCCAAGGCTCTACACTTGGTCCCCTTTTATTTCTAATATTCATCAATGATCTGCCCCAAAGCATTCGGGAAGGTCCACCGGTAATGTTTGCTGACGACACCAATATACTGTTTTCAAATCACTGTCCTCATCAAGTCAACTCCACAATTGCTGATACAAATTGTAGTCTGGTAAACTGGTTGAACAAAAACAAACTTCTCCTAAATAAAGATAAAACAGTGTATATAAATTTCCACTCGACACAAAAGGTATCATCTGTGATAGATGATATCAGGATTGTGAATGTGCCCGTACAATGAGAAAGAGCCACAAAATTCCTTGGAGAGTGGATAGATGACACACTACACTGGGACATACATAAAGATAAATTATTAAGTAAAATGAACAGTTTGTGCTATGCTTTTAGCATTTTAAGTACAATCTGTGCTATCGAAACACTAAAATGTGCCTACTTTGCATTAGTACACTCAATAATTACATACTGCATTCCTTTTTGGGGCTTCTCCCATAAGAATGTATTTATTGTGCAGAAGCGAATAATTAAGACAATGAAACAAGTACCCCTGTCTTCCACCACTAAACTTCTCTTTAAGGAGCTCAGTATTTTGCCAGTGCCTTGTATCTATATTCATGAAACTGTCTTTTATTCATGAAAATCTCCATATATTTACAAAAAATAGAGATGTTCACTATTATAATACTCATCATTCCAATGACATATTTATAGCTGATCAATGACAACATAAAGGGCACAGTAGTGTAAAGCACAGGGGAGTAAATCTGTACAAGAAGCTACCTGAAAATGTCAGGTCTTGAAAGAAAGGATTCAGATCCAAAATAAAGTCAATCCTACAGAAGCACTGCTTCTATTCAATGGAAGAATTTCTGAATAGTAATCTAAAACAATTTTTGTAATGTGTTTTACTGCATGTGTTAGAATATTACTTTCAACTGACTTATTTGACTCTATACACAGATATAACTCTTCCTTGTTATGGCTCATCTGCACCTATGATAACACAATGTAAATAGTGTTACTCAGTAATCATTATCTGATGACTGTATGTAACATACCAAAAAAGTTATGATTCGCTATGTACAGCATATAATTTATATAAATGTATATCTTAAGAATGTCTATACTTATGCATGTAACTGAATACCTACAAAATAAGTATATTTATGCATCAAAGCATGGTAAATGTAACTTATCATACATCTATATGTAATAACACAACAAGATTTCTGGATGAATAAATAAAATGAAATGAAATTGGCGCAAGAAGCTCTTGAAATTTTGAACACACAGTTTGTGGTTGAAGAACCTTTGGTGTTTGTTCACCAGTCCTGTTCTGTATAGCAGAAATATGATTTAGGGAAATGGGAATTTGAGATGATGTTTGATGTGTCATTCTTTAAATGAACTGATGATGATATCTGAAACTGATTGTACCATATACTTACATATATGCTTTTGTCCTACTTGACCCCTGGTATCTTGCTTTGTAATTTTGACTTTCCTGTTTGTGACCTTTGCTATGTATTATGATTGTGATAGTAGTCTGGACCTGGATGTTCCACCTTAATATTCTGATGTGTAGAATTGTTTTCTTCTTGTGCAAACATGCTGACTTCTCAAGTTTCTTTTCAATTTTCAGTATTATGTTAGGGTTAGATTGTTTATCTTCATGTTGTATTACCTTATCTACCTTATGTTATATAGATGCAATACCTACATCAGTCTATCACCTTCACTGATGTGGTTGCGGGGAGGGGGGGAATTTCAGGGAAATATGTGGGGAATCTGTCTTTTGTTTTTCTTTGATCCTCTAGGACGCCAAAGCCTTTTTTTCTAACTTGGATGCCAAAGGGGGGGCCGGGGGAGGGGGGGGGGGGTGGAGGGAGGGGGTTTGGCGAGCTCACAGGTATTAAATAAGTTTACTGATGAAAAATTACAACTTTCAAAATGGTTTATGTATTTTAACTAAGGTATCTGTTTATAAATGTTGTTGATTGTTATAAACATTGGACTGAGTGAATAAAAAATTGACATATTACAATACAAAACACAGATGTGTTCATATACAATAGACTACTCTGAGTCCTCAACTTCAAGGCAAGAGACACACTTCACAATTTTTTCTGAATGTGTGTTACACATGTGTTTATGACACTGTCGACAATCCTGTTTTGGTTTATTTAGATTGTTGTACTTCTGCTTCTTTGTTTAGCTTTTCTTACACAAACTGACCTTTCCCTGCAGGAGGCTGACGTGCTTCTGTTGTCACTTCTTTGATTTTCTTTTGTAGTAGAGTCTCCATTGATTGAACAATTTGGTTAGATAACCCTCTTGCATTGGCACTTCTTTCTTCTATCTGCAATTTTACTAGTTCCATCCCAGCTTGCAGAAGATAAAGTTTCCATTTGTTGTGTTTCTCTTCATTCCATCTTGGATGTTGCTGGATGAATATGGTGGTTGCATTGATAGCACAAATGTCGATGAGGGAGTAAAATACAGATAGAGGCCATCTCTTTGTTCACCTCTTGTAGGTGTACATACGCGTCGTTTAATCAATGGTATCAATTTCACCTTTAGTGGAATTATAATATGCATTTATCTCAGTTTTATTCTTCTGTCCTCCAACAGTGCCATTATCTTGGTGCATTGTTGACAATATCAGTAAGTTCTTACTTGGTTTTGTTTTTGCTGTGTAGGACACCAAAGTTACTGGAGGCCTATGTGTTGGGAACTGCACTAACTCACTGCAAGTTTACAAGATAAATAACAGCTGACTGACATCAACAATCACTTCCTCTGAAAGTAAACCGATTGTGGTGAATATCAAGAATACCAACCAACAAGAAACTAACTTGCATTGTTGTGGAGATGAGAAACACAAAATCTTACTAAGGGAAATTTTCTATACCATGGAAGCCTAAGGGGGGGTTTGTTGGACCCATAATAAGTTTATTTATTTTTTCTTTCAAAGCAGGAATTTTCTATAAAATATATTGATGCTAACGTTTCATAAAATATCCAGCAAACAATAACTCAAAGGGAATATGTAGTATGAAAGTTACTTGGGCAAAAGCAGGGGACATAAAAAAATGGTGGGTTCAACGAACCCCCCTCCCCCCCCTCCCAGGCATCCTAGGGTTAACATGTCATAAGTTTTCTTCTGTCTTTTATACTATGCCATCCATGTGATAATCACCCAAACAGTTTACCTCTTCTCCACATGCAAATGTTTCTACCACTGAAAGCCTTCTCATTATCTGTGTTATATGTTGACTTCCATCTGAGATTTCAGGAAAGGTCTGGGAGGCATGTCTGCAACTTGATTACTTTTTGATTTTATATATTTATCTGATTTTTCAAGACTGATTTAGACTAAGTACTAGCACTTTTAAGTTTCATTTATTTTGTGAATACCTTCTGTGATGATTTTCTCTTGTTTAACTAAGTAACTGATTAATTACATGCTAATTGAATAAACACTTTATACTCAATCATTACCTATGATTTTTCATCTTACACTTACACATGCTTTTGGTTTAGAGTCATACTTGAGATGTTAGGTAGGTTTCAGGCTGGGCAAGTGTTTTGTCTCAAGGGAATTTTGGACTGCTGTGAGGTCAATGCTGGTCTAACTGTTTGCCTTCATACTAGACTTGTCTGTTACCTTTGAAATTCTGTAAATAGAGGAGGAGCAAAACTATCCAATGTTAGAATATTAGTATGGTGTATAATACAGTGACTACACTTATCGAAGTCAATATCTACATCTACATGATTACTCTGCAGTTCACATTTAAGTGCTTGACAATCATACTATCTCCCTACCATTCCACTCCCGAACAGCGTGCGGGAAAAACGAACACCTAAACCTTTCTGTTCGAGCTCTGATTTCTCTCATTTTATTTTGATGATCATTCCTACCTATGTAGGTTGGACTCAACAAAATATTTTCACATTCAGAAGAGAAAGTTGGTGGCTGAAATTTCGTGAATAGATCTCGCCGCGATGAAAAACGTCTTTGCTGCAATGACTTCCATTCCAACTCGCGTATCATATCTGCCACACTCTCTCCCCTATTACGTGATAATACAAAACAAGTTACCCTTTTCTGCACCCTTTTGGTGTCCTCCGTCAATCCCACCTGGTAAGGATCCCACACCGCACAGCAATATTCTAACAGAGGACGAACGAGTGTAGTGTAAGCTGTCTCTTTAGTGGACTTGTTGCATCTTCTAAGTGTGCTGCCAATGAAGCGCAACCTTTGGCTCGCCTTCCCTACAATATTATCTATGTGGTCTTTCCAACTGAAGTTGTTCATAATTTTTACACCCAGGTACTTAGTAGGGAGCTATTGTATCAGCGTAATCTGAAAGGAACCTAATCGGTATAGAATCTGGACCTGAAGACTTGCTCATATCAAGCGATTTGAGTTGCTTCGCAACCCCTAAGGTATCCACTTCTAAGAAACTCATGCTAGCAGCTGTTCGTGTTTCAAATTCTGATATTCCGTTCGTCTTCCCTGGTGAAGGAATTTCGAAAAACTGTGTTCAATAACTCCACTTTAACGGCACAGTCGTCGGTAACAGTACCATCGGCACTGCGCAGCGAAGGTATTGACTGCGTCTTGCCACTTGTGTGCTTTACATACGACCAGAATGTCTTCAGATTTTCTACCAAAGTTCGAGACAATGTTTTGTTGTGGATCCTATTAAAGGCATCTCGCATTGAAGTCCGTGCCAAATTTCGCGCGACTGTAAATTTTAGCCAGTCTTCGGGATTTCGCGTTCTTCTGAACTTCGCATGCTTTTTCCGTTGCCTCTGCTACAGTGTTCGAACCTGTTTGTGTACCGTGGGGGATCAGTTCCATCTCTTACCAATTTATGAGGTATGAATCTCTCAATTGCTGTTGCTACTTTATCTTTGAATTTGAGCCACATCTCATCTACATTTACATAGTCAGTTCGGAAGGAATGGAGATTTTCTCTTAGGAAGGCTTCTAGTGACACTTTTTTAAATAAAATTATTTTGTTTCTGGTGGATTTGGAAGAAACGGTGTTGAGCCTAGCTACAACGACCTTGTTGTCACTAATCCCTGTATCAGTCATGATGCTCTCTATTAGCTCTGGACTGTTCCTTGATCCAAGAACGTCCTGTATTTGCCATGCACCCTTTGAGATTGCAGCCCATCCCATACTTTCCCGAGGCCTTCTAACCTAAAAATATTACTTATATATTATTTTTACTACTTTTTTAGTCTAGGTTGGTAGTGAAATAACCGATTTCAAGAACTACATTCTGAAGGGAAATAAGTTTTATATAGAAAATTATTATTATAAATGTACATAACAAACAGAAACCTTTGTTTATTGTATGTGATATCATCAATTAGAATGGAAACTTATAGCGTCTCATTTCAGATACTGAAAAGACGGTGGTATCTGAAATGCCACATTGATCTGTAGAGGGTGGAAGTCCCACGAGAAAAAATAACGTACATAGGAAAATGAAATTTCAAAATGAGTGCAAAAATGTATCTTGTATTACTCAGACAGGAATCCTGTTACATGTTTTTGAACTGTGTTTTCATTCACACCCTGGGAGTATCTCATATATGCTTTTAAGACGTTTTATTGTAACTGATACCTCAGACCATTGTAAGTTTTTATTTTTCAAATTGTTTGTTTCTTAAGTGTTATGCCCTATTAATGCTATACCTTTATAATTTCATGTGTTTTTTGGTGTTACTCATATTACCCACGATTTCTTTTATATAATTTAATGATTCAATGTTTTTGGTGCTTCACACCACCTGCACCTCACTATTTTTTGTATTTACATCTATATTTGATAACATTTTTCTGGGTACTGGCCTGTAATTCTTTTCCAAATTGTAGAAGAGCATTTCACTAAACTTTGGTTAGTAAAGCCTCTTCGGGGGATACTGAAATGGGACTACCTTCCCACCCCTATCTGAAATTCCTTCCTCATCTCAGCATCCTCCTAAGATGTCATTTTAGCTCAAATTTTTAACTTTCTGGACTTTATCCTGGTGTGTCTATATCCAGTTCCAGTAGTAAACTGCCTTTTAAAAATTAGTACAAATGAGTTTATTATCTCAGCTTGAATTTCACATGAGCATACATTCGCTTTATATTAGCAACTAAGGGGAAAAAGCAGTTTGTTAATAGCCAAACTTAGAAATTTCGTGAATGATATACACAGTCATGTTGCACCATATATTCCTGAAATTTTACCCCTCCCTTATTTCTAAAAAGCTATGATGTTTATTCATTATGATCATTTAAATGATATCTCTACTTGAGAGGAAATCAGAATACTGTTAGTAATATTTTATTTAAGGTAATTTGTTTATAATTAACTGAAATGCAACTTAAATTGTTGTGCTGTAAATTTATTGAAATTTTATATGAAATTAAATAAACTTATCCAAATTGAATATCATAGCATGTAGGGCAATATGTGGCTCATTTTCTGATGCAAGTAACCAAAATCATCTCATGACCTTTAATTGTTATTTTCAAATCTTACATTCAATAACATATCCGATTGTTTTGTTTTATATAAATTTAAGTGACTAACAAACCATGAAGTCAGTTTGCATTATTATCTTTCAGAAACTGTTTGTGTGAGAGTCTTTCACAAGCTGTCAGACAACCAGTGTATATTCTATGTACTTGTTAATCAGTCACATTATATTACAAGAAAAGAGTTATACTTGGTGTTTTATTTCAAAATTGGCACTACTGCAATGTAAGGAATGAGGACTTCCTGAAGCAACAACCCCTGAGGATATCAAAGTTGTGTATCTTCATCATCTGGAACAACTAAGTTAATGTGTGAACTTTCATTAATTGTGATTGAAATGTTCTAGTTTCACTCGTGTTCATACTTGTGAATGGTGGAAGCCCAAACTATTAAGTTGCTCTGATGGTATGTTTGAGAACTCACTATTACTGTAGTCCAACTACAGTCAGAACTTGAGATACTGTATATTTTTCTTATTCAGTGTCAGTGGTAATTAAAGTCATTCTGTCCTCTCACAATTTAGTGCGACATTTTAATATTGAAAGCATGATGCATTGTTAGCCAGTGAGTAACTGTGCACTTAGTTTTATTTGAGTATTTAGATGTCCCTCCAGTGAATGATGCAGAGTCATATCCTGAGTAAAATACGGAACACGATAGTTAGGCGTTTGGTACCAAAGCATAAGGGCCAAACCAAAAATAAATAATGATATGTATAAAAATTAGTATGAGTGTGACTGTGTATGTGTATGTGAAGAGCTACAGTGTGACAGATGTATAAAAAGGTGGAACTTAAGTCTTGTGCTACATAATGGAATGGGACCAGCCCAAGCATTACAAGTCCATGTGACTGAGAAGAGAGCCAAGCAAGAGTTATTACTGTACTTTGTCACATGAACACAAGTTGTCTGAACATTGTTTTACTCTTGTTCATTGCCACAATTCTCGTAGAGATATATTAATACATGACAAAATATACAAGAGTGATAACATATGGAAAAAGGAAGTGTAAGTCACTAACACTGAAGTACACTGTTTAAAGACAATGATGACACTTATATAATACTATGCACAAGCCTCAGAAATGGCATGAACACTTTTATTGACTTTTGGTAAATACGTGAAATTGTAGCATACTCATATAAAGCTCAACTTAACTACAATGTTAACAAACTCAGCATATTTCATATGAGATGTGCACACTGGATAATGCCACAGTAACAGTGGTTGGATTCCAGTAATTAAACAAGAAGCTCTGAATTAAAATGCACCTGTTGATGCAACCCTTAAAAACTTTGTAAATAGTAGTAGTAATAATTTATAAAGTGTACATAAATATTTATATGTTATGCAATGACATATTCTGGGAGTAAACAAGGTAAACTTGACCATGAATAAAATTTCAGCAACTTGACAGGCCAAGAGTTTAAAGTACAAAAAAGGCGCAAAAAGTGTAATGCACCACCACTGTATACTTAAGTCCAGTGATATGTATCACGCCAGTATACAGTGGGTGGGGGAGGGGAGAGGGGAGGGGCAGGGGTTGGGGGGACGGTTGTGTAGTTTCCTTAAATGGCCTACACAATAAATAAATATTTGCAATAATTCTTATTCATGCTGTCACCATGTGCCAAAGATATCATCGGAAAGTATCATTATATCTGAGTAAGCTGACAGAAAATTAAAGCTATACTATCAATTTTTTATGTACCTCAATTGTTTTTTCACCAATTTCAATGTCTGTCAGTCTTTTGAGCTAGTGCAATAAAGACATATGTATTTGCACTCTCCCAATACTGTGTTAAGATTTACACTATGTGGAAGTCACAAGTTTTGGCTCTCCTACTGAGCTGTGCCCTAATCTCCACATCCTGATGCTAAGAGAACTTACCTTTTTAAATGGACCTTTTCAGGGAAGAAGTCAACATGAAGAGAGAATAGCCACTGCAACCACACTGTCATTGTTGTATAACATTGGGGAGATGAGATAAATATCAAGCTATAGAACGACACTCAAAGCAAGTAATGTTCAGTCAATGTTCCAGAACTGCCATAATGTTTCTTAAACTTCATAAATCCATAGCTTTATGCACTCCTGGACTTACAGTTTCTGGTGTTCTTAAACGTGCATTAGCATAACGGCATCAGCTCTAAACAATTCATACTACCTCTCTCCCTAACCACTATAGTACATTACCTTACATATGCTTCCCAGCACTGTACTCAAATAAGTGCACAACCCATTCATTACTATCTTGCTGCTATGCTATATTCATGGCCTTTTTTCTCAGAGCTGTAATGAAGTAAGTTCATTCCTATATCATGTGCATACTTTTCTAATGAATTATGAATTTAAACAGTGATAATAGTGGCATTCAATTTTCAGAAGATTCTGAATACGTAACAAGCTGTCATGATGCATCACCTGAAAATGAATAAAATGAAGATAAGTACATTTAAACTATAACTTTCATGGCAGTTATCTAGCATACCAAAGTTTTGGTTATAAAACTTTTGTTTCTCAAATCACATGTCTATTAGCCATCAGTAATTCAAAGTAGTTACTTAAAGCACTTTCTGGCAATGAGTCAGATATGCTTACCATATAGTAGAGATGCTGTGTCACAGATTGGCACAACAAAAAGATTGTCACAAAATGAACTTTCAACCAACAAGACCTTTGTAAAAAAAAAAAAACACACACACACACACACACACACACACACACACACACACACACACACACACACGCGCGCGCGCGGCAGCTGACACCAGACTATGAGCACTAGCACGTGATGGGAGAGGCAACCAGGTGGGGGTAAGGAGGAGACTATGGCCGAGAGAGGAAGGATAACTGGATAGGGGTTGGGGACAGTAAGGTACCACTAATGGGAGCATGCAGGGATGATGTGGAGAGAGGATAGGTCAGCCACCAATGCACCTAGACATTTTACTTCTCTCCTTTTCCACTGCCCTCCCCCCCCCACCCCCCTCCCCATTTAGCCTGAGCCCTTCGTCTAGCCTCCCAACTCCAACATCTGACTTACCCCCTCTCCATTTCATCTCTGCATGCTCCCAATAGCAACACTTTTACCATTCCCCAACACCTACCCCCCTATACCTCCTCCTCACCACACCCAGCCTCCTCTTTACCCCCACCAGGTTACCTCTGCATCTCATGTGCTGCTGCTCATAGTCAGTCTTCAGGTGCTAGAGACTGTGTTTATGTGTGTGTGAGATGTGTTTGCATGTTGTAAGGGGTCCGTAGGCCCTTACTATAAGTTTTGCGACAGCACAGGTCGACAGGACAAACAATCGATAGTGTGCGTCGGGTGGCGAGAGCGAGAGCGAGTGTTGAGAGAGTGGAGTGTGGTACGCGCTGCGGGCCGAGCCGGGTGGAGGTCTGTTGCTGAAATGCAAGACCGTACCAACAAAGGGAGTGGCCATCGCCGTGGTTTAACCCCTTTGTGTTAGAAATATATGGGAAAGTGAAAAAGTATAGTTACTAGTGTGATTCAGTGATATTTTTGTGCCGATATTTGTAATTACGTGTCTACCGCGCCGGCATCATTTGGATTGCAGTGTTGGATTGCATTGTTGGATTGTAGTGTTGGATTACAATGATTGAAATTGCGTGTGACAATAAGGAATAACGAAAGGGCCTGTGCTGAGATTAGCCATTATTAACTCTGTACGACGAAGGCAGTGGCTGTCTCTTTACTTTGTGTTTTTGTGATGAATATAGGTCATTGATTAATGAAGCTGTGTTGTCGTTCTTCTTGGCACCAGACATTTCTTTATTACAGCATTTGAGAAGGACAAAATGGAATGTAACATCTCTGTAGCAGTCCAATCTGATTGCCAGCCCCATTAGGTACACGGTCACATTAATTATTATCTATTTGGGCTGCTATCAGATCCCGATCGAGCGGGATAAGTCAGTAGATTAAACCGGAGTGTTACACCCTTGGCTTACCATGAAAGGACAAGTGCAATTTTCGGACGAATCATAAAGAACAATAGGTAATATTATCTTATTTAACGTGAGAAGAAAAATTTTTTTTTCCAATGTTGGATCGAGACAGAGCATAAACTTTCAAATCGCGACAAGAAACAGTGCATTTTGAACAATACGAAGTAATAGCACCTTACGATTGTGACTAAACTTTTTCTTGCCATTTTAGATGAGAATAATAGTGTCAACAAACTGTGTTATAATGTGCAAATGCGTAAATCCGCGCGAAAAACTGTGAAAAGTGAACACCAAAGAAGGACACGTGTGAACATTAAAATAGCAAAACTAGCCAAGAATTCGTCACGAGAGATTTAAAGAGATAATATTTTGACTGGAATTGCTTTTTAAATAGTGAAATTCAGACAGCTTCTTGTGGACCCATAAACTGTTATGTGGATGACAATTCGTGTAGCGATGCAATTGTTGAGTGACGTCACACAGACACGTGTAGCAGTTGCGCCAAAGAGCTTCAATCTGCGAGGTGATTTCACACGTCATCCCAACTACCTGTGCAAAGAGCAGTTCAAGCACAGACGCACTACACCAAGCGCCGTCCCGACATCTAGCAGCCGAACTACAAACTACGCCCGCCTGCAGCGCCACGGAGCGGCCGACGGAGAACTACGACGTCCAACCACAGCGAGCAGCGCGACTTCACGTGGTTCCGGCGGCAGTACAGCGGCACGCCCACTTCAAACGTCAAAACATCGCGACTAGTGGTAACGTCGGTTGGTGAGTGGAGACGACTGGTTGACATAACATTAAATTGCAATGTGCAGTTTTCTCGGTAAATAAACGTTTGTAAACTGAATTGCGTGTTAGGAAAAGTGCCCAATTGCAGTAATTTCCAAGAAGTTTGCGGTAAATACTCTGAAATTGAGCATACTTATTTATGCGTACTGCGCTGTCTAAATGGTAATTATACAGATATGCTTATTGTTTTGAGGGATTTTACATTTATAGCTTTTATGAGTGGTATGATTTATCTTATTTAAAACATTTTACATAAACTGTGTAGGTGAAAATTAATATGTGAAGTGATTAAGTAGTTAAGGTGTAGGGAGCTAGCAACTCTTTTGCTGGTATACCAAGTGGCGACTGGTACACTCCCAGCTGGGTGAGACTTTACTTCTAAATTCAAGTTTCACTCCTCTACCATCTTTCTCTATCCTTAGGTTAAGAAGTTAGAGTAGTAGTTAGAATAGGTAGTGGTTGTACAAATGATAGTTAGGAATATTGTGGCAAATTTATAGTTCATTCATATGTAGAGAAGTAGTTAAGGTGTAGGGAGCTAGCAACTCTTTTGCTGGTATACCAAGTGGCAACTGGTACACTCCCAGCTGGGTGAGACTTTATTTCTGATTTCAAGTGTCACTCCTCTACCATCTTTCTCTATCCTTAGGTTAAGAAAATTAGTGTAGTAGTTAGGATTGGTAGTGGTCATCCAAGTAATTCAGTCAGGAACCATGTAGTAAATTTGTATTTGTTGCTGTTGATGTAGAGTATGAGATGTCAGAGAATCAATAACTTAAAAAAAAGCTCAGTTTACTGTGAGTAAATAACCGAAATTAATAATGCCAGAAGGAATAAAATGAGAACCATATCAGAAAGCGAATGTATTCTGATAACAGTTTTGATCAAAATAAGAATATATCCGTAGTATGTTTTTGGTTGCAACTCATTCACAAACAATATGTTAAGGAAATAGTTCACAAGTATCTAGTATCAGGTCATAGCTACCTACCCTGTTGTAGGGACTTTGGAGTCACAGAGAAGAAAAAAATATTGGAAAAATATGTGTATACACCTTCTGGGTGGGTAGATCTTATAAAAATACTAGGACAGGTAAAAGAAAATTTAATGTAACTGAAATGCAACAGGTTGATTTCTTAAGTTCAAAGCCTTTAACTTATAAAATAACTAATCGTAAATTTACTGAGGATAAAGAACCTGTTGCTTTCAGTTGCATTTCAATGCTGAAAGTCTCTGTTGAACAACTATGGAAATATTGCGTCAGGTATTGTTACTCAGGTGGTATAGAGGAAGGTGCGTATGTGAATATTGTTAAAGGACAAAAGTGAAAGAATAAACACACCCTTGAACTACAACATGTTCAGCAAGTACCAAAATATTCCAACCCAAGGCCAATAAACCCAAAGAAACTTAAAGATAACGATATTCATGACCTTTTGAAATATGTTCCAGCCATTCACCATTTCATTTTATAATAGTCTGGTATCTCAAAATGGAACTGAGGAATATGAAAATATACAACATACTGTGGAGGATGAGACATTTTTGATATTCCTGATTATGTATAGTAGGCCTACTGTAAAATCTTGCAAATCACATACTGAAAATGTATACTGAAAAAGAAAGCTCTTGCTTGTAATGATAAGTTTATAATCTTAATATTTTACTGACAGAACCACTTTGTGTAATGTGTTGTTACTTTAAATTCATATTAAAACTTGTAAAAGAACTGTTAGGATGAACAAATAATTATTTACAATACATTTATTCATTTATTTGTATATTTGTTCCATGTGATCTGATGGTAGACAGTGGGCTACAGATGTCAGAAAATATCAGTTAACATTGATACATTCATTAACATATAGTATCCTAATATACTATATTGCAAGGATTGCTTAAGTTTACTTCACTCCATTGCTCAGTGTTTTCAATTTAACATAAATAGCAAGATTACTGTTCTAGGTATTCATTTATAGAGTAAAAACACTGACACAACAAATATTACGTCACAGCTTTGCTAAATTTTATGTTGTCTTTGATGAACTTAATACAAGTGGAAAGATTGTTGAACAGTTGGAGGCCCATTTGAAAAACTCCCTTTTTACACAGTTGAGTATTTGTATGTAAAACATGCAGATTTGAGTTTTTCCTGGTGTTGTGTTTATGTATTTCATTATTTTTTATGACTCTGGAGTCAGTTGGCACTATGTGGTTTCTGAAAAAGTTTAGAGTCTCGAGAATGTATAGGCAAGGCAGTGTAAGGATTTCCAACTTTCTGAAGATGGGTTTGCAGGAGTCTCTGGGTTTGCTCTGAGTAATAATCCTCATTGCTTTCTTCTGGATTTTGAATGTGCTCAGGCCAGTTGGAGAATATCCTCAGAATATCACACCATATTTTAGGTGGGCTTGTATGTAAGCATAGTATGCACTGGTTAATGTTTTCAGGCTATCAAATGATTTTAGTACACTCAATGCATAACAGCCAGTACTAATTCTGGCATTTACCTTTCCTGTATAGGTATTCCATTTCAGGTAATCTTGAACCCACCGACACAGGAATTTGCGAACAGTGTCAGTATCTCTAGGCTGGTTATTTACATTGACAAGTGACTGAGACGAATTTGCATTCTGTGTTGTGTGAAAGTTCATGGAAGAGCTTCAATCTTGTGGTGCTGATTGTTAATCTGTTGATTTTAGCCTACTTACTGAGTTGTGCAGTGGCCAAGTTCACAGCTTTTTCTGCCCTTTGAGGAGTACAGCTGTGTCATCAGCAAATATTTTTGTTTTGTGTGCATCTTTATTCGGGCTAAAGTCATTAATATATGTGATGAAAATACTGAGCCCTGTGGTACACTTTGCTTTACAGTTTTATTACTCGATAGGATTTCGGTTATTGAGTTGGTTTGTGTATTAGTGTATTTCATGCTGACTCTCTTCATCTGATTGGTTAGGAATGAAGTAATCCAATTGTTTTCAGTTCCTCTGATACCATAGTGTTCTATTTTTTCCAGCAATATTTTATGGTCGACAGTGTCAAAAGCCTTGGACAGATCCAGAAATATGTCTGTTATGGGCTGCTTTTTATCTAAGAGATCTAATAGCGTATGTATGCATTCATATACTGCAGTTGCAGTAGATTTGTTGCTTCTGAATCCATGTTGAGCTAAACTTAGTAAATCTTTTTTTTTTTTTTTTTTTTCAGTGAAGTCCATCAGTTTTCTGTACATTATTTTTTCAAAAACTTTAGAAAGTCAGTATGAGTTTGAGATAGACCTATAGTTATTCATATTTTTATTATCAACTTTTTTGAAGACAGGAATTACTTTAGAAAGTTTCAGAGCTTCAGGGAAAGTACCTGCCTGGAAATAAAAGTCACAAGAGGTGAGTTAATGGTTCAGCAATTGTGTGTACAGAATATTTGATGACAGCTGCTGGGATACCATCAATTCCAGCTGAATGTGAATTTTTTAACTCTCTGAGGTCTTTTGCAACATCATTTCCAGTGACTTTGGTAATGAAAATTGACTCTGCACATATGTGACATGTTTGGTTTGCTGGTTGGTAGTTTTTGTTAGGATTGCTTTTGACCGATTTTTCAGCAATGCTCATAAAGAATTTGTTGAAAGAGTTCACCACAACTTCAGGATTAGATATATATTCATTGTTGAGTTTGATTTCTATGTTCGTGTGTATAGGTTTGATTTCCCTTCTTTCCCTTTTTATAATGTTCCATATTACTTTTACTTTATTGCTGGATTTGTCAATGTACTCATCATTTTGCATCCTTTTTGCCTGTCTTAAAAATGTCAGTGCAACAGTGGTCTAACCAAGAAAACGAGTTGCAGGTGCCTCATAAAAATTGCACTGCTTCTAAAACTAATTCACAAAAGACTTTATAACATTGTGGTCAAGTTAGCCAATCATCGTGGAATAAACGACTGCCAAAAAAGTGGGATTTCCAAATTCCGAGATAAGCCACGATTGTATATCTCTGACCTTCTGTTTCTCTGTTTCTTAAAAAAAAGTGGCTTAGACCACTGTTGCACTGACCACCTCAATTCTGTGTTTCTCCAAATTTCCCCACAACACACTAAATCTTCCTCCTTAGGATAACTGCTTTACTTTATTTTTATTTTTACTTGAATATCAGATCCCTAAAATACAAGAATGGAATGTAGTCGAATTAAATTGGGTGATACTGATGGAATTAGATTAGTAAATGAGACACTTAAAGAAGTATAGGAGTTTTGCTATTTGGGGAGCAAAATAACTGATGATGGTCAAAGTAGAGAGGTTATAAAATGTAGACTGGCAATGGCAAGGAAAGAGAAGAGAAATTTGTTAACTGCAAGTATAGATTTAAGTGTCAGAAAGTCGTTTCTGAAAGTATTTGTGTGGAGTGTAGCCATGTATGAAAGTGAAACATGGACGATAAATAGTTTGGACAAGAAGAGAATAGAAGCATTCGAAATATGCTGCTACAGAAGAATGTTGAAGATTAGATGGGCAGATCACATAACTAATGAGGAGGTATTGAAAAGAATTGGGGAGGAGTTTGTGGCACAACTTGACAAGAAGAAGGGATTGGTTGGTAGGACATGTTCTGAGGCATCAAGGGATCACCAATTTAGTATTGTAGGGCAGCGTGGAGGGTAAAAACTGTAGAGGGACACCTAGAGATGAATACACTAAGCATATTCAGAAGGATGTAGGCTGCAGTAGGTACTGGGAGATGAAGCAGCTTGCATAGTATAGAGTAGCATGGAGAGCTGCATCAAACCAGTCTCAGGACTGAAGACCACAACAACAACAACAACAAAATTTAAGACTGACAAACCTGGCATTATTTTGAAAGATAAAAGCAGAATGATATTATGCTTCAATGAACATTGGCAAAAAATGTGTTCCACCACGTTTTCATACAATTATGAGTTACTGTAGACCCAATCAAGGTTATAGGGCTCCATATAATTAATTCACAAAAGACTTTATAACATTGTGGTTAAGTTAACCAATCATCATGGAATAAACCACTGCCAGAAAAGTGGGATTTCCAAATTCCAAGATAAGCCACAATTGTATATCTTTGACCTTCTGTTTCTCTGTTTCTGGGAGATGAAGCAGCTTGCATAGTATAGAGTAGCATGGAGAGCTGCATCAAACCAGTCTCAGGACTTAAGACCACAACCGCCGCTCATACCTCACCTGTCATTCAACATCATCTTTGCCTCTGTAGCCTCGACTGACATCTCTGCCCAAACTCGTTGCCTTTACAAATGTCTGCTTGTGTCTGTGTATGTGCGGATGGATATGTGTGTGTGTGTGCAAGTGTGTACCTGTCCTTTTTTCCCCCTAAGGTAAGTGTTTCCACTCCCGGGATTGGAATGACTCCTTACCCTCTCCCTTCCCTTAAAACCCACATCCCTCTCCTTCTTTCTTTCCTGATGAAGCAACTATTTGTTGCAAAAGCTTGAATTTTGTGTGTATGTTTGTGTTTGTTTGTGTGTCTATCGACCTGCCAGCACTTTCGTTTGGTAAGTCACATCATCTTTGTTTTTAGATACATTTTTCCCACATGGAATGTTTCCCTCTATATATATATATATATATATATATATCTAAAAAGAAAGATGATGAAACTTACCAAACAAAAGCGCTGGCAGGTCGATAGACACACAAACAAACACAAACATACACACAAAATTCTAGCTTTCGCAAGCTATGGTTGCCTCGTCAGGAAAGAGGGAAGGAGAAGGAAAGACAAAAGGATATGGGTTTTAAGGGAGAGGGTAAGGAGTCATTCCAATCCCGGGAGCGGAAAGACTTACCTTAGGGGGAAAAAAGGACAGGTATACACTCGCACACACACACATATCCATCCACACATACACATATATATATATATATATATATATATATATATATATATATATATATATATATATATATATATATATATATATATATATATTATATCCATGTGGGAAAAATATACATATACAAAACAAAGATGCTGTAACTTACCAAACGAGAAAGTGCTGGTATGTTAATAGACACAATAAAAAAACACACAAACACACACATAATTATTCAATCTTTCGCAACCCATGGTTGCTTCATCAGGAAAGAGGGAAAGACAAAAGGATGTGGGTTTTAAGGGAGAGGGTAAGGAGGCATTCCGATCCCGGGAGCGGAAAGACTTACCTTAGGGGGAATAAAGGACAGGTATACATTCACACACACACACACACACACACACACATATCCATTTGTACATATACAGACACAGGCAGACATATGTAAATCCAAAGAGGTTGGGCAGAGATGTCAGTCAAGGCGGAAGTACAGAGGCAAAGATGTTGTTGAATCACAGGTGAGGTACAAGGGGTGGCCACTTGAAATTAGTGGAGGTTGAGGCCTGGTGGGTACGGGAAGAGAGAATATATTGGAGGGCAAGTTCCCATCTCCGGAGCACTGATAGGTTGGTGTTAGTGGGAAGTATCCAGATAACCCGGACGGTGTAACACTGTGCCAAGATGTGTTGGCCGTGCACCAAGACACGTTTAGCCACAGGGTGATCCTCATTACCAACAAACACTGTCTGCTGCCTGTGTCCATTCATGTGAATGGACAGTTTGTTGCTGGTCATTCCCACATAAAAGGCTTCACAGTGTAGGCATCTCAGTTGGTAAATCACATGGGTGATTTCACCTGTGTCTCTGCCTTTGATCGTGTACACCTTCTGGGTTACAGGACTGGAGTAGGTGGTGGTAGGAGGGTGCATGGGACAGGTTTTACACCAGTGGCTGTTACAAGGGTAGGAGCCAGAGGGTAGGGAAGGTAGTTTGGGGATTTCATAGTAATGAACCAAGAGGTTTCGAAGGTTAGGTGGACAGTGGAAAGACACTCTTGATGGAGTGGGGAGGATTTCATGAAGGATGGATCTCATTTCAGGGCAGGATTTGAGGAAGTCAAATCCCTGCTGAAGAGCCACATTCAGAGTCTGATCCAGTCTCGGAAAGTATCCTGTCACAAGTGGGGCACTTTTGGGGTTCTTCTGTGGGAGGTTCTGGGTTTGAGGGGATGAGGAAGTGGCTCTAGCTATTTGCTTGTGTACCAGGTTGGGAGGGTAGTTGCGGGATGCGAAAGCTGTTTTCAGGTTGTTGGTGTAATGGTTCAGGGATTCAGGACTGGAGCAGATTCGTTTGCCACGAAGACCTAAGCTGTAGGGAAGGAACCATTTCATATGGAATGGGTGGCAGCTGTCATAATGGAGGTACTGTTACTTGTTAGTGGGTTTGATGTGGACAGATGTGTGAAGCTGGCAATTTGACAGATGGAGGTCAATGTCGAGGAAAGTGGCATGGGGTTTGGAGTAGGACCAGATGAATCTGATGGAACCAAAGGAGTCGAGGTTGGAGAGGAAGTTCTGGAGTTCTTCTTCACTGTGAGTCCAGATCATGAAGATGTCATCAATAAATCTGTACCAAACTTTAGGTTGGCAGGCTTGGGTAACCAAGTAGGCTTCCTCTAAGCGACCCATAAATAGGTTGGCATACGAGGGTGCCATCCTGGTACCCATAGCTGTTCCCTTGTTGGTATGTCTGGCCTTCAAAAGTGAAGAAGTTGTGGGTAAGGTAATGAGGAAAGAGGTTTTAGGTAGGGTAGCAGGTGATCGTTGTGAAAGGAAGTGCTCCATCGCAGTGAGGCCCTGAATGTGCGGGATATTTGTGTATAAACGTGGGTCGCAAAAGCTTGAATATTTGTGTGTGTGTTTGTGTGTTTTTTATTGTGTCTATCAACATACCAGCACTTTCCTGTTTGGTAAGTTACAGTATCTTCGTTATATATATACATATACGTGACTTACGTTAGGGGGGAAAAGGGGACAGGTATACACACACACACACACACACACACACACACACACACACACACACACACACACACACACACATACACATATCCATCCACCTGTCTGTATTTATATGTCTGTATATATGTCTGTCTGTATATATGTGTGTGTGTGTGTGTGTGTGTGTGTGTGTGTGTGTGTGCCCACATCCTTTCGTCTTTCCATCTCCTTCCCTCTTTCCTGATGAAGCAACTGTGGGTTGTGAAAGCTTGAAATTTGTGTGTTTTTTATTGTGTCTATCTACCAGCGCTTTCTCGTTTCGTAAGTCACAGGTTCTTTGTTTCTTAATATATTTTTCCCATGTGGAATGTTTCTTTCTATTATATCATAGAGAGAGAGAGACGTGAAATGTATTTTTGTGCATGTTAATGATTTATGTATTAAAAGTGTTTTTGAAGTAGCTGTTATGCTCCTACTAACAGTAAGACTAACTAACAGTAACGCTTACTTATCTACAGTAAGGCTTATATCTCTCTCTGTACATCACTCCCATGAAAGAGAGTTAGAGAAATTTACTGAA
The DNA here is from genome assembly GCF_023864345.2 of Schistocerca serialis cubense. Lineage (NCBI taxonomy): Eukaryota > Metazoa > Arthropoda > Insecta > Orthoptera > Acrididae > Schistocerca > Schistocerca serialis. The sequence goes on from NC_064638.1 coordinate 916,376,352, forward strand.
TGCTTAGAAAAGCTTATTGTCAATGTGCAGATATACACCAGATACTACATACTAATTTTTGGAGACTTAAAACACTGAATCAGAAAAAAATACAGCTAAAAATATTAACTTAGCAAATATGTTAAGATCATATAGTCTTCTCTGTGCAAATGAAAGTCCTACGAGGTTTCAATCCATCCATAATAACTTCATAACCAATGTGTGTAAAAGTGAATTTGAACCAGGTTGTTAAATGTTGATCACCCATCAGACCATATAGGTAAATGGGTGAAATTAATTACTAAGAAATTAAATGTAGACCAAGAACAAATTCAGTACTGGACAATTAGATTATTTTCTGACAAGAATATTAACACGTACAGGGAAGATTGTGGCCAAGATAGACACAAAGCCCATGCCTACTACAGTAGTACAAGTTTATATGCCAACTAGCTCTGCAGATTATGAAGAAATAGATGAAATGTATGACGAGATAAAAGAAATTATTCAGGTAGGGAAGGGAGACGAAAATTTAATAGTCATGGGTGACTGGAATTCGTCAGTAGGAAAAGGGAGAGAAGGAAACACAGTAGGTGAATATGGATTGGGGGGAAGAAATGAAAGAGGAAGCCGCCTTGTAGAATTTTGCACAGAGCATAACTTAATCATAACTAACACTTGGTTCAACAATCATAAAAGAAGGTTGTATACCTGGAAGAATCCTGGAGATACTGAAAGGTTTCAGATAGATTATATAATGGTAAGACAGAGATTTAGGAACCAGATTTTAAATTGTAAGACATTTCCAGGGGCAGATGTGGATTCTGACCACAATCTATTGGTTATGAACTGCAGATTGAAACTGAAGAAACTGCAAAAAGGTGGGAATTTAAGGAGATGGGACCTGGATAAACTGAAAGAACCAGAGGTTGTAGAGAGTTTTAGGGAGAGCATAAGGGAACAATTGACAGGAATGGGGGAAAGAAATACAGTAGAAGAAGAATGGGTAGCTCTGAGGGATGAAGTAGTGAAGGCAGCAGACGATCAAGTAGGTAAAAAGACGAGGGCTAATAGAAATCCTTGGGTAACAGAAGAAATATTGAATTTAATTCATGAAAGGAGAAAATATAAAAATGCAGTAAATGAAGCAGGCAAAAAGGAATACAAACGTCTCAAAAATGAGATCAACAGGAAGTGCAAAATGGCTAAGCAGACATGGCTAGAGGAAAAATGTAAGGATGTAGAGGCTTGTCTCACTAGGGGCAAGATAGATACTGCCTACAGGAAAATTAAAGAGACCTTTGGAGAGAAGAGAACCACTTGTATGAATATCAAGAGCTCAGATGGCAACCCAGTTCTAAGCAAAGAAGGGAAAGCAGAAAGGTGGAAGGAGTATATAGAGGGTTTATACAAGGGCAATGTACTTGAGGACAATATTATGGAAATGGAAGGGGATGTAGATGAAGACGAAATGGGAGGTAAGATACTGCGCGAAGAGTTTCACAGAGCACTGAAAGACCTGAGTCGAAACAAGGCCCCGGGAGTAGACAACATTCCATTAGAACTACTGACGGCCTTGGGAGAGCCAGTCATGACAAAACACTACCATCTGGTGAGCAAGATGTATGAGACAGGCGAAATACCCTCAGACTTCAAGAAGAATATAATAATTCCAATCCCAAAGAAAGCAGGTGTTGACAGATGTGAAAATTACCGAACTATCAGTTTAACAAGTCACAGCTGCAAAATACTAACGCGAATTCTTTACAGACGAATGGAAAAACTGGTAGAAGTGAACCTCAGGGAAGATCAGTTTGGATTCCGTAGAAATGTTGGAACACGTGAGGCAATACTAACCTTACGACTTATCTTAGAAGAAAGATTAAGAAAAGGCAAACCTACGTTTCTAGCATTTGTAGACTTAGAGAAAGCTTTTGACAATGTTAACTGGAATACTCTCTTTCAAATTCTGAAGGTGGCAGGGGTAAAATACAGGGAGCGAAAGGCTATTTACAATTTGTACAGCAACCAGATGGGAGTTATAAGAATCGAGGGGCATGAAAGGGAAGCAGTGGTTGGGAAAGGAGTGAGACAGGTTTGTGGTCTCTCCCTGATGTTATTCAATCTGTATATTGATCAAGCAGTAAAGGAAACAAAAGAAAAATTCAGAGTAGGTATTAAAATTCATGGAGAAGAAGTAAAAAGTTTGAGGTTCACCGATGACATTGTAATTCTGTCAGAATTACAAAGAACTTGGAAAAGCTGTTGAACGGAATGGACAGTGTCTTGAAAGGAGGATATAAGATGAACATCAACAAAAGCAAAACAAGGATAATGGAATGTAGTCAAATTAAATCGGGTGATGCTGAGGGAATTAGATTAGGAAATGAGACACTTAAAGTAGTAAAGGAGTTTTGCTATTTAGGGAGTAAAATAACTGATGATGGTCAAAGTAGAGAGGATATAAAATGTAGACTGGCAATGGCAAGGAAATCGTTTCTGAAGAAGAGAAATTTGTTAACATCGAGTATAGATTTAAGTGTCAGGAAGTTGTTTCTGAAAGTATTTGTATGGAGTGTAGCCATGTATGGAAGTGAAACATGGACGATAAATAGTTTGGACAAGAAGAGAATAGAAGCTTTCGAAATGTGGTGCTACAGAAGAATGCTGAAGATAAGGTGGGTAGATCATGTAACTAATGAGGAGGTATTGAATAGGATTGGGGAGAAGAGAAGTTTGTGGCACAACTTGACTAGAAGAAGGGATCGGTTGGTAGGACATGTTTTGAGGCATCAAGGAATCACAAATTTAGCATTGGAGGGCAGCGCGGAGGGTAAAAATCGTAGAGGGAGACCAAGAGGTGAATACACTAAGCAGATTCAGAAGGATGTAGGTTGCAGTAAGTACTGGGAGATGAAAAAGCTTGCACAGGATAGAGTAGCATGGAGAGCTGCATCAAACCAGTCTCAGGACTGAAGACCACAACAACAGGGAAGAACTAATACTAGTAGACTGGCATACTGTCTTACTTTTTTCAACAATATAGAGGAAGCTTTCAACAGACTTATAAACATTATCCCTAAAGGTCTTAATATCTGATGGTCAAATGTCAAAAAGCCATGTAATAAAAAAAGTCAGAAGACCCAGGCACCCAACACAAAACAAATGGTTTATGCCTCACTTGCAGAAACTAAGGATCTTGATATTAATTACTATGAAAAAGTAATAAGCAGTAATGTAGACAAAGCCACTTATAACAAACTCAAAGGACATTATAGGTCACAAATTAAAATAGTGAAATGCAGGGCAAATAAACATTACATTGAAAACTCAAGTAATAGGTGTATGGCAGCATGGAGGTTGCTAAAAGCAGAGTTTGGTACTGGTATACATTGTTAAGAGATCACAGGTGTTGTCAGTATCACAACAGATGAATTTAATCAATTTTTTGTCAATGCAGCAAACACCACTAACACCCTAACTTCTGGTCAGCATACTTCCAATTCAACATACACTCCTGATCTAGACCTCATTTCTGGCAATCAGTTTCTTCAAAATTGTGCAAACACTGTGCCAACTTTCAAGCCGACACTAATAGAAATATGTGATGTGGTTACATCATTAACAAAATTAGGAAATTCAAAATCTGAGGACACTTACAGCTTATCAAAATTTGTGATTAAAAAATCGAAAATCGAGGAGGTAATGTAGTAATATTATGAGAAGGGTAGTTGCTACATACCATATAGTGGAGATGCTGAGTTGCAGATGGGTACTACAAAAAGACTGTCAGTAAGTGAGCTTTTGGGCGACAAGCCCTTTGCCAAAAACACACACACACACACACACACACACACACACACACACACACAGACACACACACACAGATATAACCACAGTCTCTGGAAGCTGAAGCCAGATTGTGATTTAAAGAATAATGGATCTCATGTCAAACCCTCTTGTAGAATAATGAACTGGATGCATGCTACTGGCCATTTTCTAGAGTGTCTAAAAGGAACAGTTGTCATCCTTGTACATAAAAAGGGTAACAAGTTATGCACAAACAATTATTGTCCAATTTCAGTTGTAGTTATTCTCTCTACAATAATAGAATACTTCATACAATGTGAAATTTGCGGACATCTATCTGAAAACAACATTCTGACTCAATATGGTTTTTTGGTCCAAATCATCAACAGTGAAAGGAGTTGAACGTATCATTTCTTTTGTACAAACCTCATTTGAATCAAAGTTATATGCTGAAGTCATTCTAGTCAATCTATGCAAGGCATTTGATTCAGTGAACCATACAATACTACTAGAGAAACTTTGGTGTTATGGAGCCAGAGGTTTAGAACTCTCCCTTAACGACTCCTATCTGAATGACAGGAAAAGAAATTGTAATTTACAATAACCAGAAGTCCCAATACTTATACTCCAGGCATTCTTCAGTGTTTATAGAAAAAAACCAATTACTTTATAGATAAGTCCAATGATCAAAATTATATTACAAAACCAATAGTCAATTGCCCTCTGTTAAAGGTTAGTACTAAACAGGATATAAAATCTGTTAAATCTGAGCTCAAGAGGGTAATCAATAAGCCAAAAATTGATTATTTTAGGACATTCCTCAGAGGCATTCAATGGAGTGATGTTTACAGTGCTCATAACACGAATGAAAAATATAACACTTTTGCTAATAAAGTGCTTACCTTATTTGAACACTGTTTTCCCTCAAAACTAACCAAGGTTACAGCAAAGTCTACAAAGAACCCCTGGATTACTCAAGGAATAGAGCACTCCATCCTCAGGCCACAAGTGGCCCATCGGGACCATCCAGTCGCTGTGCCATCCTCATTTGAGGATGCGGCTAGGAGGGGTGTGTGGTCAGCACACTGTTCTCCCAGTCATTATGAAAATTTTCTGTGACCAGAGCCGCTACTATTCAGTCGAGTAGTTCCTCAATTGGCATCACAAGGCTAAGTGCACCCCGAGAAATGGCAACAGCGCATGGCAGCCTGGATGATCACCCATCCAAGTGCCTGCTACGCCCAACAGCACTTAACTTCGGTAATCTCATGTGAACCAGTGGATCCACTATGGCAAGGCCGATGCCTCAAGGAATAGATGTATCTTGTAAAACAAAAAGAAAACTTACCTGCCTATTCGAAACAGTTCTGATGTTGATGCTACAGCACATTACAAGAAATACTGCAAAATATTAAAGACTGTAATATGGACATGAAAGCAAATATATTACAAGGAAAAAAATAGACATATCAGATAACAAAATAAAGATAATATGGGATAAAGTGAAGGAGGAGGCTGGTAGAACCAGACATGAAGACAGCAATAAGAGTAAATGATACATTGGTGACAGATGTTTATAGTGTTGCAGAACTTTTTAACAAACATTTTATAACTGTTACTGAAAAGGTTCTGTAGATGCTCCTATGGAATACCTCAGACCAGACATTTCAAGTTGCTTCCATAATATGAATTTGACCCTCACTACCCCAGCAGAAATAACATCCATCATAAAATCGTTAAAATCAAAAACATCTAGTGGGTATGATGAAATATCAACAAAGTTGATTAAAGAACATGATTCTGAGTTAAGCAACTTATTAAGCTATCTGTATAACCAGTTGTTTATCAGTGGAATATTTCCTGAATGGTTGAAATATGCTGAAGCTAAGCCACTGTTCAAGAATGGAGATAAAGGAATATCATCAAATTTCCGTCCAATTTCACTTTTGCCAGCATTCTCAAAAATTTTAGAAAAGGTAATGTACAATCAGCTTTATAACCATCTTATCACAAGTAACAAACTGTCAAAGTTGCGGTTCAGATTTCTAAATGGTTCTGATATTTAGAAGGACACTTTCAGTGAAAATGTACTTAATTCATCAGACAAAAAATTGCAGGCAACTGGTATATTTTGTGATCTGTCAAAGGCATTTGACTGTGTAAACCACAATATCCTTTTAAGAAAATTAGAATATTATGGTGTAACAGGAAATGTTGCAAAATGGTTCAAATCTTATATCTCTGGCAGGAAACAAAGGATGTTATTAGGAAAGAGAAATGTATTTAACTATCAGGCATCATACATCTGGGAGCTAATTACATGTGGGGTCCCACTAAGGTTCCATCTTAGGACCCTTAATTTTTTTGTGTATATCAATGACCTTTCATCAGTAACATTACCAGATGCCAAGTTTGTTTTGTTTGCCAGTTATACAAACATTACAATAAATAGCAAATCAAGTGTAGTCTTAGAAAGATCAGCTACTAAAATATTTGTGGACATTAATCACTGGTTCCTAGCCAATTCTTTGTCACTAAACTTTGAAAAAACACACTACATGCAGTTCAGAACTTGTAAAGGGTGTCCCACGAGCATATGCCTAACATATGATGACAAGCAGATAGAAGAAGTGGACAGTGTTAAATTCTTGGGATTACAGCTTGATAATAAACTCAACTGAGAGGAGTGCACCACAGGACCACTGAAGCATCTTAACAAATCTCTGTTTGCAATGTGAATTATATCAGACATAGGGGATATAAAAATGAAAAAGCTGTCATACTATGTTTACTTTCATTCCAGAATGTCATATGGGATTTTTTTTTTTTCTGGTAATTCATCAAGCCAAGCTAAAGTTTTCCAAGCACAAAAATGTGCAATAAGAGTTATATGTGGTGTGAGCTCAAGAACATCCTGTAGGAACCTATTTAGGGAACTTGGGATACTAGCTTCTGCTTCCCAATATATTTAATCCTTAATGAAATTTGTCATTAAAAATATATCACTTTTTCAAACCAACAGCTCAATTCATGGAATCAATACTAGAAATAAGAATAATCTTCCAAGGATTTAAAGTCACTTACTCTTGTACAAAAAGGTGTGCATTAATCAGGAACACATTTTCAATAACTTGCCAGCAGCCATTAAAAGCTTAACACCCAATGAGATTCAGCTTAAGAGAAGGCTAAAGGATTTATTGGTGGCTACCTCCTTCTACTCCATTGATGAATTTCTCAATAGAACTAACAGATTTGTGTGTGTGCGTGTGTGTGTGTGTGTGTGTGTGTGTGTGTGTGTGTGTGTGTGTGTGTTAAATACAATCTAACTTCTGCACCATTTCAGTGCAGTAATGTGTTCATCATAAATAAGTATTGTAGTACTGTTGTATGTTTATTACCTTAAATAAATAAAACATTTTTTTAATTTTAAATTCAGTGCATTAATGTGATCTCAGTAAATGAGTGTCTCTAAAATGATTCTCACATATAGTGTTCATTAAAAAATTGATGGTCATTCCACCTGCAACCTGTGTAAGGTACATTAATAGCTTACTTGTTACAGTTGTAAATATTTGTCATGTTCTATTGTTTGTCTGACATGTTCTTCATCCTGGAGGATCTCCCCACTATGGATCAATTGGAATGAAAGTAAATCTAATCTAATCTGATCCACACTTGACCCTTTACTGTGTAGAATATTTGTGAATTATCTTCCCAGTAACATGCCCTCTAAATCTGTACTTTATGCTGATGACGCAACTTTCATTAACTCTGGGAAAGGCATAAACAAACAGAAACAGGAAAACAAAGAGTACGTTAACGTATCTAATAAATGGTTCAAAGCCAATGAGCTATCCATCACCTAAGAAAAGACAGTGAACATCATTTTCAGTTTAACAAGCAGTGGAGATGAGGCTCAACTCTTAAGCTACTTGGTATATACATTGATACCAAATTAACTTGAGACAAACACAGAGACCACATATGCAGAAAGTCCTCACATTTATATTTTTATTGACTAAAGTACAGACATGTGTCTCCTCTGTTACTTAACTCTTACTATGCCTTCTTTCACGGCCTCCTGCAATATGGTATCATTTTAGGTGGTAATTCTGCAGAAGCCAAACTATTTTCATCTGGAAAAAAACCTATTAGGTCTATTTCTGGAGTTAAAAATTCTCAAACCTCCTTTAGACCACTTTTTAAAGACATAAAAGTACTTACAGTTCCATCACTTTCTATATTCTGTTGCCTAGTAAAGATTAAAGAAATCTTTTAAAAAAGAACTACATCTTAAGAGAAACTGTACCCCACATAAAACTAGAAAAATGAAACAGATAGCTATGCCAGCAGCTAGACTAAAGAGAACACAACCTAGTTATGAATACTTGGGCATAGGTGCATCATGTCTCATTTAATGACGTTAAAGCAAAAACTGAAAAATGGTTGAAAGAAAAGTCTTTCTACAATATTTCAGAATTTCAAAACTGCTCAAAGGGTGACATGAGACAACAAATTATTTGTAACTGAAAACCATTTTTTACTTACCTTAGTATGTCAGTAGCTTATGTCATAATTCTGTATATTTTTTATGTATTGCAAAATTAAGGAATTGTTCTCTAGTGTACATTTTATGTGCCATGTGTTATTAATAGTATGTACACTGTAATTATGTCAACAAAATGTATTTACACAATATATGCAAACTCCTGATGATGATACCAATTGCATAAAAACGCTCAAAGATGGAACAAAATAAATAAATAAAAACAGACAAGAACGTTTACTAGAGAAGAAAAGGACTGAAGTTAACCAAATTGTATGCCAATTCTTGTGCTGTACATGCTCCACAACATGTATTGACATGGCACTGTGGTCTTTGGCAGTTGATGGATAATGACGCAACCATGCAATGTAAATTGTCTCTGGATGAATAAACTACTACTACTACTACTACTGACTGTTGCATGGCTACAAATATGCTGCTTGGCTTCCTAAAACTCCATAAGTTTAGAAATTAACCATCCTCTGAGGTTGTCTCAGCAATAGAACATGAAATGTGTGGTATAGGTATTTCTCTTAGACCATATACTAATGCCCATAAAACATGACATGAAGGATATAAATGAGAACAATCTAGAATATTTAGCAGTGACTTTTTAATGGTGCATGTTTTAATACATTGATAGTCCTTTATATAGACTCTCATTAATAAAAAATATTTGTATTATGCAATTATGTTAATATTAATTCTAAACAGACAATGATTTATAATACACTTATGCTTTTTGTTACAGTCAAATGGGATGAATATGATCAAGAAACTTGTTCCTGTCACTCATATAGTGGCTTGGAATAATAATAAAATGCAGATTCATATGCTTAAACATATTTTCAAACACAGGATGTCTGAGGTGATTGATAATATAATTAACTTTTGAGTCATTTGTCACTTTATAGAACTCATTTTTGACAATGTCTTGAATTACTCAAGTATTTAAGGATAGAATTTTTATTCTCATTGTTCTGTGTCTACTATATCCAACATGATTTCCAACATCTCCAAGAATCAACTGTAAAACTGTTTTCTTTCAAATTTCTTTCTTTGCCACATCTAATCCTCAGCTATTATTAACTGTACCTCCACATACAGCTTAACACATACTAGCTCTTCACAAAGTCTTACAAGTGCAAAATATTGAATATTAAATGATTATCTACAATATAGTCTATTGCATTGTGTCTTATTACTTCTTTTCATTGTTTGTTATGCAAAATGTGCAACATTATACTTTGCAAAGCAATTTATATTGTTCTGAATGACAAGCTGTGGGGAAATGAAAGAATGGAAACCAGGACTGAATGTGACAATAGGGGAAGTGATGGTGATATGGAACACTTTTTTGTTTAATGCAAAATACTGAATTAAAAATGTGGCTATTTCATGAAAAATGTCACCTGTGTTAGATTATACAGGGTGATTCAAAAAGAATACCACAACTTTAAAAATGTTTATTTAATGAAAGAAACATAATGTAACCTTCTGTTATACATCATTACAAAGAGTATTTAAAAAGGTTTTTTTTCACTCAAAAACAAGTTCAGAGATGTTCAATATGGCCCCCTCCAGACACTCGAGCAATATCAACCCGATACTCCAACTCGTTCCACACTCTCTGTAGCATATCAGGCGTAACAGTTTGGATAGCTGTTGTTATTTCTCGTTTCAAATCATCAATGGTGGCTGGGAGAGGTGGCCGAAACACCATATCCTTAACATACCCCCATAAGAAAAAATCTCAGGGGGTAAGATCAGGGCTTCTTGGAGGCCAGTGATGAAGTGCTCTGTCACGGGCTGCCTGGCGGCCGATCCATCGCCTCGGGTAGTTGACATTCAGGTAGTTACGGACAGATAAGTGCCAATGTGGTGGCACTCCATCCTGCTGAAATATGAATTGTTGTGCTTCTTGTTTGAGCTGAGGGAACTGCCAATTCTCTAACATCTCCAGATACTGTAGTCCAGTTACAGTAGCACCTTCGAAGAAAAAGGGACCAAAAACTTTATTGGCTGAAATGGCACAGAAAACGTTCACCTTAGGCGAGTCACATTCATACTGAGTTGTTTCCCGCGGATTCTCAGTGCCCCATATACAGACATTGTGATGGTTGACTTTCCCGTTAGTGTGGAAAGTTGCTTCATCACGAAACACAATCTTTGAAACGAAAGATTCATCTGTTTCCATTTGAGCAAGGATAAAATCACAGAAATCGATCCTTTTAATCTTATCAGCTGCAGACAGTGCTTGAATCAATTTCAGACGATAAGGTTTCATAACTAACCTTTTTCGTAGGACTCCCCATACAGTTGATTGTGGAATTTGCAGCTCTCTGCTAGCTCTGCGAGTCGATTTTCCTGGGCTGCGAACAAATGCTTGCTGGATGCGTGCTACATTTTCATCACTCGTTCTTGGCCGTCCAGAACTTTTCCCTTTGCACAAACACCCATTCTCTGTAAACTGTTTATACCAACGTTTAATACACCACCTATCAGGAGGTTTAACACCATACTTCGTTCGAAATGCACGCTGAACAACTGTCGTCGATTCACTTCTGACGTACTCAATAACACAAAAAGCTTTCTGTTGAGCGGTCACCATCTTATCATCAACTGACGCTGACGCCTAGTCAACAGCGCCTCAAGCGAACAAATGTACAACTAAATGAAACTTTATAGCTCCCTTAATTCGCCGACAGATAGTGCTTAGCTCTGCCTTTTGTCGTTGCAGAGTTTTAAATTCCTAAAGTTGTGGTATTCTTTTTGAATCACCCTGTATATCTATTAAAAATGATGAATAATAATTTTGATGAAAAATGAACATAATAAATAATTACAATAGATTTTTTAACTTGCTGTAAATTATGAGCATATTGAAGTGGGGTGATAATATGAAACGGATTTAAAATTAATAATAAAATATACATTCCCAGATTACATTTTTATTAATGAAATTATATAATGGTATTTTGACCTGACATGGAAAGGATCACAGCTTACAATGTAAATCTCTAGTAAAATAGTTTTTATGAGCTATAGCTAACAATTCTGGTCCACAATTTAAAGTTCTTCATGAACAAAAGTCGCAAATGAACGCTTGAGTCTCACATCCACTGCACAACATATGAGCCCATTTATGACACATGACACATTGAACCAAAAGTCCTCAAGGTTTTGACTTCTTAAATGCCTCACCACAAAACAAACAGTCTGGATCATTGTTTTCAGGAACGTCTTTCCAAGAGATTCTATCAGGTTTGAACTACCAGAAGAAAGTTCTATTTCCTCTTCCTCATTCCAACTTTTGTCCTTACTTCTTTTTGTAGTTGAGAACAGTATTCGCTTACTGGTGTGAACAGTCTTCACTTTGTAGATCTGTCTGACATTTTGGCTGTTCCTGGCTGATCTATAGGGCTATAAAAGGAAGATACCTGAACTGATGCCTTTTTCATCTGTAGATTCAGTTCAGTATTTTGTTTCTTGTCTATGAAACACTTCAAAGTGTTTTTATAGGGTTAGGACAGTAGCCAAAAGTGCTTTCCGACCTCTGTTTCATGCCTCCTTTTTTGAACTAGGAACTGGAGAGATGTGTTGTGTCTTTACATAGCCTACAGATGTTGATGGACTCACTATTTGCAATTCTGCCCCCCATTGCCTTGCTTCGAATCACCTCCGGGATCTCCATCGTCACGAAGTGCTTCACCATTGTCAGAAACCTTTTCTGCTTCGTGTTCAGCTGCAATGAAATCTGATTCTGTAAAACTACCTCTGTTTAGTGGATCAATGAAGGTGTATTTGAATCCATTGACTGCTACGGCACTATTTTGGACTCTGAGGTATGCCTTTCCAAACTTCTCTGCAATATCGCAGGTGTCCATAATGCCTGTTCTTAATGTCTGCCTAATCTCTTCACTGTAGTATGTTTTTAGGGCGCCAGTGAAAGTCCTATCAAGGGGCTGTAGTCTATGTGTAGCATGAGGTGGCAAGCAGAGAATGGTCACATGATTATCTTTTGTTTTTATTATGGCATCTATATTCCTAGTGTGAGAATAATGTTCACCCAGTATGAGCAAGACTGGAGATTCAGCTTTAGGTTTAATTTGTTCAACAAAGTGGGTAAGCCATTCAGTGAATAGATAGGACTGTACCCAGCCTGATGGATGACATTTGCCAATAGCTCCAGGAGGTGCACATTTTCATTAATTTATCTGTCCAATTGGTGCGTGGAAAAATCATCATCGGAGGCACAAAGTTGCCACCTACACTCATGCATGCAATGATCATCACCAGACTTCCCCTCTCTGCAGCAGTGATGGCTCCTATCTGTTTTCTTCCCTTCATGCCAATTAGATGTGGAATTTTTGTTTGTACTACATTAAGACCAAACTCGTCAACATTGAAGATTGAGTCAGGAGGATAGTGATGTTTAGTGTATTCGGCTTTCAGAAGATCAAAAAATTTCATGACACTCTCTAGGTTAAAGCCAGTGGCTCAAGAAAGTGAAGTTCTTTCAGGCTTTTGTACTGAAAGCTGATTCTTGTGTCTGTTCATGAAGTGATCGAACCATGCTCTTCCAGCCATATCATCAGTGAACGGATTGCTGATTCCATTTCTTACTGCCAGCTGATAAGCCATTCAGCTCACATCATTATGAGTGATTCCATAAAATTTCTTTTCATCAGTAGACAATACTCAACAAGGTCCTTTTCAATTTCTTGGAGAAGAATAGGTTTTCTACCTAATTTTTCATGTGTTAAAGTATTTAAATCTATATCCTTTCTAGACACCTTTCTAAAGAGAGTAGCTTTTGGCATATTGAAATATCTTAATGTGCCTGCTTCTTGGCATGGCAACACGTACAAAACAAAAAAAGGGTTGTAATATGGAACAGCCTGTTTCATATTCCCACCCAAAGCAATTTTCAAAACTAACTAAACAGACTACACTTTTAATAAACAATTTCAAGTAACTAAAATTATCATTCATAGGTTTAATTCCATTACTAAATGGTAATGTAGAAACAGTATGGTAACTTCTAAATAAAAGCAGCAGGAAAAATATTTGAACCTTTCGTTGCAAAAATTTTGGAGGTTGGAAAACAATGTGCGTCTACTCACTGCTACAAACAATGAGAAACTGCCCTCTCCTGCCTCTAGTGGCGGAAACAGAACATTGTGCTTGAGTTGACTCAAACTAACACCAAATGACATTACTAGTCTTCAAATACTACTGTGTTTCATATTACAACCCTGTTTCATATTACCACCACTTCCCCTACTATGAAAAGGATAGATGCTACTCATCATATTGCGAAGATTCTGAGTGGCAGATAGGCACAACAAAATAAGCTTTCAGCCAACAAGGCCTTTGTCACTCACTCACACTAATCCAACTCACACACTCACATGACCACACTCTGCCAGAGCTTCATTTGTTGTGCATGTATGCAACTCAGCATCTCCGCTAAATGGTGAGTAGCAACTATCCTTTTCATAATATTGTTGTTAGTTGTGAGGAAGTATATACAGCATTCTTCACACCACTACAATATTTTACAGGCTTGTGCAAGTGTTTCTTTGGCATCCATACCTACAGCTCAGCAGTTACATCGCAGCTTGTGGTATAATCATTTTAGAGTTAGATTAGATTATATTAAATTTAGTTTTCATACCATATACCCAAAAAATGAGATGCTTCTTGGGGGTAGGAAATTGTCAAAGTAGGTGAATACAGTAAACTTGAACAGCTAATATTTACCGATCAATATAAACATCATTTCCAGCCTTTTTATTGCTCATGAAAACTACAACTTGCATGTTGTACCACAATACAGCGAGACCTTCAGAGGTGGTGGTTCGTACTGCTGTACACACCATTACATCTAATACCCAGTAGCATGTTCTCTTGCATTGATGCATGCCTGTATTCATGGTGGCATACTATCGACAAGTTCATCAAGGCACTGTTGGTTCAGATTGTCCCATTCCTCAATGGGGATTCACTGTACATCCCTCAAAGTGGTTTGTCGCTCACATCATCCATAAACAGCCCTTTTCAATCTACCCCAGGCATGTTCAATAGGGTTCATGTCTGGATAACATGCTGGCCATTCTAGTCAAGCACTGTCGTTATCCTGAAGGAAGTCATCCACAAGCTGTGCAATATGGGGTTGTGAATTGTCATCCATGAACACGAATGACTCACCATTATGCTCCTAATATGGTTGCACTAATGGTTGGAAGATGGCATTCATATATCATACAGCCATTATGGTGCCTTCCATGACCTCCAGCAGTGTATATCGGCCCCACATAATGTCACCCCAAAACAGCAGGGAACATCCACTTTTCTGCAATTGCTGAACAGTGTGTGGATATGATCAAACCATGCTATTGATCATCTAGGCATGGTTGAACTACAGAACTACATGTCTGGTGGAATGACTGGAACTGAATGGCTGTCGGACCACCTCCATCTAATAGACACTGCTCATGCACGGTTGTTTACATCTTTGGGCAAGTTTAGTGATATCTCTGAACAGTCAAAGGGACTGTGTCTGTGATACAATATCCACAGTCAACATCCATCTTCAGGAGTTCTGGGAACCAGGGTGATGCAAAACTTTTTTTGATGTGTGTATATATTGAGCTATTGCTTTGAAATAGAGATATATTACTTGCAACAATTTTCATTAAGGAATAAATATACTGAGAAGCAGTGGTTACAATATGAAGTTCCTTGAACAGGTTTCTACATGATGTTCTCGAATTTACACCACAAATGATTCTTATTACATGCTTTTGCACGCTAAATACTTATGAGTTACCACAGAATATGATCCCATATGACACAATGGAATGAAAGTAAGCAAATTTTTTTACATTTATATCTCCTACGTCTGATATCATTCTCACTACAGTTACAGTCTTGTTTAGGTGCTTAAGCAATTCTGTGGTATGCCCTTCCTAACAGAATTTATTATTGAGCTATAAATCCAGAAATTTAACTGTCAACCTCTTCAATCTGCATGTCTTCATACCTTATACACATGCAGGAAGGAGTACACTAAGAAATCTCAATTAGTAGATTTTATGTTATCAGTATATATAGGGTATTATGAAAGCAGACGCATGCAAGAATTTATTAAGAATCAACAGCTGATATCTAAGATAACTGTTTTTCTTTGACACTGTATGATATCTTTGCTATAATATATTTAGATAACAACCTTTCTTTTAAAAACCTCAATTCAGAAATGTATGTAAGTCATGCACTCCCAAACAGAGCTGTAGCTGGAGTACTGAGTTAGATAATACAACAGAACTGAAGTACAAAAATTACTTGAGTGCTAAATTAGTAAGTAGAAAATTGTAAGTGTGCATGAATGACATTGCATCTAGAGTCATTTGGTGCATGATTGTGGAGATTAGCATTCATATCAAATCCCCTTATTGTTGGAGGTACAAGTGGGAATCCACACATTAAATGAAGTAGATGAAAGAGAATGTGTTTGTATTCACTGTATCGTAAAGAACAAATTTCAATATCATAAATAATTTTTGATCTAACTGTGGAGAATAAATAATCTATCTACATCTACATTTATACTCCACAAGCCAACCAGTGACGGAGGGCACTTTACCTGCCACTGTCCTTACCTCCCCCTCCTGTTCCACTCGCGTATGGTTCGCGGGAAGAACGACTGCCGGAAAGCCTCTGTGCATGCTCAAATCTCTCTTATATTACGTTCATGATCTCCTCAGGAGGTATAAGTAGGGGGAAGCAATATATTTGATGCCTGATCCAGAAACGCAACCTCTTGAAACCTGGACGGCAGGCTACACCGTGATGCAGAGCGCCTCTCTTGAAGAGTCTGCCACTTGAGTTTTCTATACATCTCCGTAACACTATCATGCTTACCAAATAACCCTGTGATGAAATGCACCACTCTTCTTTGGATTGCCTCTACCTCCTCTGTCAACCCGATCTAGTACAGATCCCACACTGATGAGCAATACTCAAGTATAGGCCGAATGAGTGTTTTGTAAGCCAACTCCTTTTTTGATGGACTACATTTTCTAAGGACTCTCCCAATGAATCTCAACCTGGCACCTGCCTTACCAACAATTAATTTTATATGATCATTCCACTTCAAATCGTTCCGTACGCATACTCCCAGATATTTTACAGAAGTAACTGCTACCAGTGTTTGTTCCGCTATCATATAATCATACAATAAAGGATCCTTTAGACAAACAACTAGGAGAATATCAGGGTGGTTTTTGAAAGGGAAGATCCTGTGCAGAACAAATTTTTAACTTAAAGTCAATAATTCGCCATAGAATGTTAACTAGAAAATCAATACTAGTGTCATTTATAGATTTCAAGAAAGTATGTGACTGTATAGACAGAGAAACAATAGATAAGGTCATTAGAGAATTTGGTGTTAAATCAAAACTAGCAAACATAATTCATGAAACACTAACAGGTACAGTATCTAAAGTCAAATTTATGGGAGAAGTATCTCAGCCTTTTGAAATAAAAACTGGTGTTAGACAAGGTGATGGTTTATCACCTTTACTGTTTAACTGTGTTCTAGGAAAAATTGTAAGAATCTGGAATTCGGAGCTAAAAAATCACAAAATTGAACCAATAACTCTGGGAAGCAAAACAAATGGAATTAAGGTAAACTGCTTGGCTTTTGCGGATGATTTCACAATACTTTCAGAAAACCTGACAGATGCAGTTACTCAAATAAAAATTCGGGAAAAATTAGCAAACAGAACTGGTCTCAAAATTTCAGCTGAAAAAACAAAATTCACGACAAATATTAAAAATGCACCAAAATACATAGAAACACAAATAGGTAAAATAGAGCAAGTAAATAAATTTAAATATTTTGTAGAATCTTTAGTCATGATGAGACAAACTTAGGTGACAATCAAGGACTGAAGAACTGCGGCCCTGCACTTTCAGCAGTTTGTGATAACATGTCCAGCTTTCTTGCAATACAGACACATATGACTACCTTTTTTCTTTGACTTACTCCCCTCCATTGCAAATTTCTTCTCTTTTTGATGTTGCTCATTCAATTTTGCATGGAAAGCACCAGCTGCCTGTGTAGCTAGCGAATTCTCAACTGAACGCAAATTCTCAATTAGAAGTTGTGTCATCCGCTCAGATTCAGGAACACATTACCAGATCACCCTGTACAACTGCTATTCAGGTCCTAATGTTTTGAAAATACAATGGTGGAGCAACGAAAGGGGCAATGTTGCATTTGGATTAATTTTGTTCAGTTCACTGCACAAGTCATGGAAAATGTTCGCAGGTAGCGATGTGAGTTTTGTTATAGATGCAGTGCCATCTTTCGATGTTTCAAAGAAACAATGCATATAGTTGCTGCAATGAAGATTGTTTATATGCTGACATAAGGGTATCCCAAATTTATTTTGCGTCAGTCTTCTTTCTTACATGAATAGCAATTTCCTCATGAAGTGCCATTCCAATGTTAAGAGGTGCCTGAGCATTGTCCCATTGCCAGCAACAATATACAACTGATGGTTCTTCTCTTTCTGCTAATGAGGGACACTGATGGGTACCATCTATAATAGAATAAAGAGAATGTTCCTTTAAACAAAAATTTGAATCTGCCGTTTCCATGTTCCCCACTGATCTTCACTTGACAATTTATGAATGTTTGTACAACTAATATCATCACAGCTTAAACGTTGTGTCTGCCACTCCAAAAATTTTGCAGTCTCATGAATATCCTAGTGGACGGAAAAATTGTCCCTCAAATGAATACAATAATTCTCAGAGCCTGAAGTGTTCAAATCTGGGCCCATAACCTGTTGTGGATGAACCTAGGATATAATCGTATAGCATGAACACAACACTTTTAGAAATAGTGTTCTTCTTCCTTTAATATCTAAAAGAAGACTCACAACAACAACAAAAACTTCAAAGAGTAAAAACATGGAAAACAAAAGAAACTCTTAGGAGCAAAGAAATTCACAACACAGAACCAAGCACCACCATAGAAGAAGAGAGGAAACACAGTTCTGATTTATTTACTTTAACACTAATCCCTGCAACTTGAACACAATTGCACCTCAAACTAAAAACAACAGCATGAGCACGCAGCTCAGATTTTGTTTCAGAATAGGTGGCACTTAGCACCCGATGCATTCTGGTGCCAATGTTTTAAACCACTTCCACACTGATTACTAGATAGCCTGGTTTTTACTGATGGAGGTTAGGCACATAGCCCATATTTTGACAATAAAGTAATTTTTTTATTTTTGGCACTTAGACCAGATTTTATAATTAGTCAACAATTCTGCCTTCCACCTACTAACATGTGTTAGTATTGTCAAAATGTAAATAAACCACATAAAAAAAAATTTCAGGCAAAGATATAAATGTCAGCCACAGATATAGATAGAAAATAGCATTCACACTAACAAAAATACTGCTGAAGCAAGCAGTTTCCCAAAGAAAAGGTGGGAATGGCTGCCAGTGCAGAGTTTATCAGATTAACAATTTAAAGGTGTTTCTGAAGCTGCTATCACAATAAAATTCACATACAATATAGATTAAACTGTGTATATCAAGAAAATAATGTTTTTGAAAAATCAATATTTTGGGCCAAAATCCATTACTGGTACTGAAACAATCTAAAATTTGAAGTTGTAATATATTGTTGTTCTGTTCCACAGAAGTCAGTCACTCTTTGTTTAGCTTTCATGTAGGACAGTCTCTGTACTGCTCTCAGGGTTTTCAGACATTATTTTTACAGTTTTGTAGCATGTTTTGTCTGGGCACTGGGAATCAAGTGTGCATCATTTATGTCACTTTTATTCTAACTTTTTATTTTAATTGAAAATATGTCTGAAATATAATACAATCTAGCTAACTGGCAGACAGCCTCTCTTTATGAAATTGCATTAACCTGAAGCATGAAGTTGCCTTTATGCATTGTGTTTAGCGGAAATAAACCACAATGCCTCAAATACGTGAATAACTATCATCACTTACATTTAAAACCTCACACCTGAACATTTTCCCCAAGACTACAAGAAGACATGAATTGGAGATACAAAAACTTTTGTAAAAGCAAGCTGAGTATTAAAAAAATTCATTCTACTCATTGTAACAACAATTCTAGAAATGGTTCTCTGAATTACTGTTTCCCTTTATGTTCATTTATATAGCAGGTTGTCTTGCTGAAGAAATGCAAATGCATCAGTAACAGTTTATGTAACAAAGACTTTTAACTGGACTTAGGAACAGGCAGTATTATAGTTGTGAGTACCCCATTTATGATTACAACACTATACTGAAAATCATGGTAAATTATGCCAAGGTCTTAATAGCATAATAAAATACTGAAGTATGCCATTGTGTACATACAGATTAAGGCAGCAAAAGAGTAATGGCAAGTGTCAGAATCTATCAACAACAGAGGCATAATTTGAAATAGAAAATGTAGTCAGGCACTAATTTTAATGCTAATAGTCTCATAAGTTATAAGTTTCCGAAAATTAAAACACTTTACTGGAAATTTGGTATGTCACTCTTTCTAATGGTTGGCACCAGTATTATCATAAGTGAAAATTACCTTACTAGAAGTTTACTCTTGCATTTTGTGGTAAAAACCTTTACTATGCACCTCTTTTTAATTAAAATGATTTTTTGTGAGAATTGCTTACAATACAAGGACCTGCACTTTAAAAAGAACTGTAAATTGAAGTGAAACTTATTGTAGTTAATGTTTTGAGTTATTCATCCATATGCTATATATACATTTCATAGATAATTTTATTAAAAATATATAAATGAATACAGAAAATTTATTATTATTATTAGTAGGGCTGCAATAAGAGCAGATGGGTGGTTTGAGCTTGCTCTGTTTCAACTAGTACCCATGTCGACCTTTTGCTGATTTCCTGCTGACCTCAATGATGCATGTTACTGTACATGATATTATCACTAGTGCAAGTCATGATGAATAACTAGCAGTAGTTCAGTATTAATATCTTGAATAAATACATAAAGTATAGATATAACACAGTTCACTCCATATCTACACATGTGATTTCATAATTCAAAAATACGACAGTTCCAACCAAATATTTTCCTGCACCACTTATTGACAAAACTATGATTTCATTTCTTACAAATTTCCTTCTTGCCACAGAAAAACTATTGTTGTGTGGTGTAGCATACTCTTCAATACTGAATGCTTCCCCATAATATTCTTGTGATTTCTTCCATTATTCAGCCATAAAAAAGTATTCCGTTAATCCATTTCACAGTTCCCCATTCTGGCCATGTGGTCGGCCATACTGGCTCCTCCTTGCTCCTTGACAATGGGTACATCTGGCCTGTTATTGGCACATGCTGACAGTTCTTTCATAATCAATTTTTATCAATTTTAATGCCATTCTCTCCGTGTGTTCTTCTATGTATATCTCTTCACTGAATATTGTCTGGTCATTCATCACCACAGGTAAGGAAGGTATCAGTGTGAGGGTGTGAATAACAAACAGTTAATAACCATGTCACTCAATATGTTGATTATTCAGAGAAATACTCAGACGTTTAGGACGGGTGGTAGGGACAGAGCATCTGTAACACCGGAAATGCATATCCTCCTATTTCCATCTATTGTACTATAAAGTTTTTCCTTATTTTGTTACCTGAAGATATGTCATTTCTGTGTCTTTATATATTGTAATTGTATATGCATTTATGTAGATGTATAATTGGTTTGTTTTGTAAGTACTATTTGTATTTTTACGTCTTGCCTAGGGAAAACTATGCTATCGAACGATTACATCAATAAGTCATGTGGAGAACCAAAGTGTTTAGGATCTTCAGTAGTGTTAACTCTGCCGTGTGGAGCACTGGCAAAGAGAGTCTGGCTGGAGTAGGGGTGCTGGAGCAGGTGTGTTGTGTGACGCTCCCGCGAGTTGCTGCGCTTTCGGGGTTTGGCAGCATGTAATTGCACTCGACTTGCTATGATAGTTTCTGACATGGTGTCACAGATGGGAAGCATTAGCTGGCGCACATCAAGAGCCCGTTTTGCCTGGTGACCATGTCGAGAAGAAGGCGCGCCAACATCCAGCTTCTGCAACAGCGACGGCCGACAATGAGTGACTGTCGCCACCTCCTCGATCGACGACTTCAAACCTTCGATCAACCAACAAGGAAGACTGGAAGCATTTCATTTGCATTTTTTCTTTCATTTAGGTGTAACCCTTTCCTCCCTATTTACCGACAAATTAACTTCGGTGATGATTTCTTTTCCCAAATTTCCACTAGGTGCACGTGGTTTAATTTTTCACTGTCATTAATGTTGATAAGTGAGGGGGAGTTTACACATCAAGTGACATTATACTGAATGCACTATCTGGAAATTACCTCAAGCAATTAAACAGAGAACTGACTCATGGAGATAACATTTGGACCTACTGATAACAAACAGACCCAAACATTTCGACTCTGTAAGCACAGAACAGGAAATCAGTGATCATAAGTCCATTGCAGCATCCCTGAATATGGAAGTACATAGGAATATAAAAAAAGGGAGGAAGGTTTATCTGTTTAGCAAGAGTAATAGGAGGCGGATTTCAAACTACCTAACAGATCAAAATGAAAATTTCTGTTCCAACACTGACAATGTTGAGTGTTTATGGAAAAAGTTCAAGGCAATCGTAAAATAATAGACAGGTACGTGCTGAGTAAAACTGTGAGGGATGGGAAAAACCTACCATGGTTCAACAACAAAATTAGGAAACTACTACAAAAGCAAAGAGAGCTTCACTGCAAGTTTAAATGCAGCCAAAACCTCTCAGACAAACAGAAGCTAAACAATGTCAAAGTTAGCGTAAGGAGGGCTATGCGTGAAGCATTCAGTGAATTCGAAAGTAAAATTCTATGTACCAACTTGACAGAAAATCCTAGGAACTTCTGGTCCTAGGTTAAATCAGTAAGTGGCTCGAAACAGCATATCTAGACACTCTGGGATGATGATGGCATTGAAACAGAGGATGACACGCATAAAGCTGAAATACTAAACACCTTTTCCCAAAGCTGTTTCACAGAGGAAGACCGCACTGCAGTTCCTTCTCTAAATCCTCGCACGAAAAATTGGCTGACATCGAAATAAGTGTCCAAGGAATAGAAAAACAACTGAAATCACTCAACAGTGAAAAGTCCACTGGGCCTGATGGAATACCAATTCGATTCTACACAGAGTACGCGAAAGAACTTGCCCTCCTTCTAACAGCCATGTACCGCAAGTCTCTAGAGGAATGGAAGGTTCCAAATGATTGGAAAAGAGCACAGGTAGTCCCAGTTTTGAAGAAGGGTCGTCAAGCATATACACAAAACTATAGGCCTATATCTCTGACATTGATCTGTTGTAGAATTTTAGAACATGTTTTTTGCTTGTGTATCATGTAATTTCTGGAAACCCAGAATCTACTCTGTAGGAATCAACATGGATTCCGGAAACAGCGATCGTGTGAGACCCAACTCACTTTATTTGTTCATGAGACCCAGAATATATTAGATACAGGCTCCCAGGTAGATGCCATTTTCCTTGACTTCCGGAAGGCATTCAATGCAGTTCCACACTGTCGCCTGATAAACAAAGTAAGAGCCTATGGAATATCAGACCAGCTGTGTAGCTGGATTGAAGATTTTTTAGCAAACAGAACACAGCATGTTGTTCTCAATGGAGAGATGTCTAAAGACGTTAAAGTAACCTCTGGCATACCACAGGGGAGTGTTATGGGACCATTGCTTTTCACAATATATATAAATGACCTAGTAGATAGTGTCGGAAGTTCCATGCGGCTTTCCGCAGATGATGCTGTAGTATACAGAGAGGTTCGTATTGACCAACTAGGATCACATTAACAACTTCAGTTCCTCTTTCCTCTCCTTCCTTTGTTGTTGTTTCCTATTTTTCCAGTATTGACCTCATTTTTTCCCCATGAAGTCTCTTAC
Source organism: Schistocerca serialis cubense (assembly GCF_023864345.2). NCBI lineage: Eukaryota > Metazoa > Arthropoda > Insecta > Orthoptera > Acrididae > Schistocerca > Schistocerca serialis. The sequence continues at coordinate 916,399,717 of NC_064638.1, forward strand.
TTTCTTCTGTCCATGTTGTTCCCGATTTTTTATTTGTTCTGCTTTGAAGACCTTCCAAATGTAGTATTTTGTTTTTAAAACCATTTCTTTCTGCTATTTCTGATTCTTTGATGTTGTTTCTTTGAAGATCTTTTCTTACTTCTGTAATCCATGCTATTGTCGATTTCTTCTTCCAGAAATATAGGAGTATTTGTTTTGTTAGTCTTATTTCCATCCAGTTGGTAGATATGTCCAAAAAAGGTTAATCTTTGTTTGGCTATTACTTCAGATATTTTCTCTATATTTTTGTAGATCTCCTCATTACTTCTTATTTGCCAACCATCTGCAGTTTTCATTGCACCCATTATTTTTCTAATAATCCTTCTTTCCAGTACCTCTAGTTTGTCCATCTTATAGTTCAACATTAGGCATTCAGATCCATATAAACATTCTGGTCATACCACTGTGGTGTAGTGTTTTAGTTTTGTTTTTCTAGATATACATTTCTCATTGTACATATTTTTGGTCAAACCATATGCTCTTTCCATTTTGTTAATTCTTACATCTATTGCAGATTTTTCTAGTCCATTCTGTTGTATAGTTTCTCCAAAGTGCATGGCCGCAGTTCTTCAGTCCTGGATTGTCACATAAGTTTGTCTCATCATGACTGAAGATTTTACAAAGTGATATCATATCAGTGGAATTTCTTACTGTTAATGACACTTTCAGATGATCAAAATACTCTTGAAGTAAACTTGCAGTAATTTCTGCCTTTGAGGTCTTCAAGTTTTGGCATTTCCGATGGGATAAGTGATCCTTATGATGCTTTGTAAAACTGCAGGCCCATTCAATAGCAAGTGTATTTGTTGGACCAAATTGAGATACTTTTCTTCCTTTTGTATCTAAATATAGCTTTTCCAAATATCACAAGTCTTGCACATCAAAAGGAAAACCCCATTCACTAACTGTCAAAGCATAATGAACAAATGTTTCTTCTTCTTCATTTGTAAATACAAATGGTCTTCCACATTTACGTTCATGTTTTGAAATGCACCTTGTTATATAGTGTTTCTTTTGCAATATTGTATTTCTTTGATGCTGCATTCACTGAAATTGTGCCACTTTTAATTTCATCTAATGCAGTCTGCATGTCTCCTTGTCTCCTTCACGGTAAGTGTTCTACTGTCTTGCACCAGGCACCCTTCTATGACTTCTCAGCATATTGTAGCTGTGTAGGAGAACAATAGAAGCATAAGAACACAATGACAAGAGTGTATCTGTAAGCCTGGGGTACCATTCACTGGCAAAAATAATCAGTGATCTGTCATGAGAATTAATGGAGCAACACACCTGATATAGCTTAAAACACCAATGGCTTTGTTGTTATGAGATGTTGATGGATTTTGCACAACTAACTTTAAGCACACTTTTTATAGACAACTTCAAGCCTCTACAGGTTCGCCATCTGCTGCGTAAGAAAATCAGCACTACATGTGTGACATCTAGCGTATATTGATGGAACTTCTCCACCAAAGAGTATTCACAAAAGATGCAACTGAGAGCCAGCAGAGAGATGTAAAACTTTTCATGCCTGAGTGATCAAAGTAACCATGGCGGTAAAAGTATACCCAGTTTATGGTATCGATTATCAATGGGTGCTTCACTTTAAATAGAAGCCTGATGGATCAATTGACCAATACCATGCCCACTTGGTTGTGCACATTATGTTTCGATGTGCTAGACTTGATTATGATGAAACATATAGTCCAGTTGCTCATTATGATGCTATTCGTGGTGTAATAGTGCTTGCAGATTTAGAAAATTAGAAACTTGCTCAGTTCGACATTAGACTTGCATTTTTATATGGTGACTTGGGCACAGAAATGTACATGGCTCAACCAGAAGGTTTCAAAGATTGGTCAGGTTGTGTTTGTCGACTCAAGAAATCATTGTATGGTCTTAAGCAGTCACCTTGTTGCTGGAATAATAAGTTTTGTTCATTCATGAGAAACATTGGCTTGCATTTTCATTTGACAGAACAAAAACAAAAAATTGCTAATTTACCATTTATATCGATGATGAACTTATTGCAGGAACAACTGAAAGTGCTGTGAATTCATTTTTATATGTGTTTAAGTCTGAATTCAAAGCAACAGTGGGATCCTTAGGCTCCTTTTAAGGTATGCAAGTAGAGCAATGAGAGTCTGGCTTGTTTATTTCACAATAAGCATACACAGAGAAGATTCTACATTGTTTCTTCATTCTACATTGTTTTATCATTCAAAACCATTAAAAACTCCATGTGATAATGAACAATTAGACAGTGAATATAGCAGTACTTTTGACAACAATGTTCCTTATTGTTCAGCTGTGAGATCATTAATGTACCTGGTATCCTCTATTCGTCCGGATCTCGCTTATGCTGTTTCAAAACTTGCTCGATCTATGGCTAAACCCACTTCTTTTGCTTGGAACCCTGTAAAGCATATTTTCAGATATCTTCATGGTACACCAGATTTAGGTCACTTCTATACTTCATCTGGCAGTAATTTTTGTGCCTATGCTGATGCTGACTTTGCTGACAACACTAAAACAAGACGATCAGAAAATGGTTTTGTTCCAATGACTGGTGATACTGTATCATGGACAAATCAACTGCAGAAATTAGTTGCACTATCCACCACTGAAGCGGAGTTTGTTGCTGCAAGTGAAGGAACGAAGGAGTTAGTATGGCTAAACAGACCTCTGTTGTGTCTGTCTGTCTGTTGTGTTTACTGTTGTGGTTTATGTGATGGATGAAACAAGAAAACGGCAGAAAAGGGGTGAAGGTAGTGTTTCCTAAATAAATAAGAAGCTAACACCTGAGAGAAAACCATATGAGAACAATAAGAAAGTTACTGTACCTCAAAAACAATCTCCACCTGATGAGGTAAGTGCATATGATAACTTTAACGCCTTACGAGTGAAGCTTTTTTGAAGAACTTTGCTTCATTATAGTTTTTCTGTGGAATTTTAAGCTAACCACTGTTTAGATTATATAGACCATGTAAGGTTATGTTTTGCTTGGTTCCTGGACTATAATAGACCTACTAACTGTGCAGAGTAGCAACCACACAGGTTATTCGTGGTAGAAACAAATTATTTAATGCCTCTAATTCCCGTGTTTGTTTGTTGTAGGTTTCATGCCAGGGCTGCTATCAGTGTAGAGACATTGCATTGGAGCACAAATTAAACATATTCAATCAGTTCTATAAACTAAGTGATAATGTTAAGCGAAACTCTTATTTGATGGGAAATGTAAGTGTATGCAATGTTAAAAGAAGGCGTCATGGTTCTTATGAAGAACCGAGGAGAGTCGCAGATAGGCCAGTGTTTTTTATCCAGTTCCTGATAACAAAGGTGGACTTTTCAAGTTTGCAAAAGTACCTTTCTGGAAATACACAAAATTACCAGGCCAAGAGTGGAAACCTTGGAAAAGGCAAAAAAGAGTGCTGATGTTACCTACATTGAATGTGGGGGAAATGAAAACAAAGAAAGGAAATACACAACTGCTGATGTAAAACGCACTGTTGAACACATCAAAAGTTTTCCCAAGGATGAAAGCCATTACATAATGGTAAAAGCTCCCTTCTATTTTTAAGTGAAGATTTAAATTACAGCAGAATGTATGAGGCTTTTGTTATGTTTCATCCAAACACAAACATTACATATTTGTACTACAAAAAAGTATTGAAAGAACACCTTCCCAAATTGAGATTTCACCGCCAAGGGAAGGATATCTGTAACACATATGATCTGCTTAAAAGCGAAATGTTGAATGACTCAACCAGTAGAGCTGTACATCATACTTCACTAGAATTCTATCATAGACAAGCTGGAAAAGCTATAGAAGAGATAAGCGTGATCCTACAAGTGATACATACACAGTATCCATAGACTTACAACAGGTATTCTCTTTGCCAACATTGTCACACTGCCAAATGTATTATTTATGTCACTTTCTTGCTACATATGGCAGATAATAATAAAGGTTTTATGTTTCTTTGGTATGAGGGTAGGGGAGGCAACCATACAGCAAACTGTATGTTAAGGGGGATTAAAAGTTAAATTACCCAGAAAAAAAGTTAATAATGTGGTATGAAAACAGCTTCAGCAGAAACAAAATTCAAATGGTATTGTTCCTATGGATAGACTTGGTCTGTAATGATGACTTTGACAAAGTTCACCACAAGTATGTTGTCTCTGGGCACTCGTACTTAACCTGTAACCGAGACTTTGCTCTAACTGAAAAAAGAAAAAGAGAAGAAAAATGTGAAGTTCCTTTGGATATTGTGAGAGTTTTGTGTAATTCCAATAGCAAAACTCCTTTTCTAACCATTATGATGAACGATGATGATTTTTATGACTTCTCCAAAGTAACTAAAGAACACCTCATCACAAAAAAGTTAGAAATTTCCAATGCCTTTTGGCTCAAAGTTTGCAAAACCAACCCAGGAAAAGTATTTTTTAAAAAAAGTCAATGAAGTTGAAAAGTGGATGCAAACGAATGTATTCCAAAAGTTGTGGAGATGGGAAACATAAATGGCTTAGATCTGCCCCAGCTTCAGCTAACGGCCGGATTGAAAACTGAGAAGAAGGAGGACTTAAAAAGATGATATCTTATCCCAAACATGAAAACAAACTGTTTTACAAAAATCTGACTGAGTAAACACAGCAGCTGTTAATAGACTGCAACATTGTAATATTTTATTAAATAGTGGTAAATCAATACAAAATGTACCTTTTTAAACTTTGTTACGCACGTTTATTTTGAAATAAAACTTGTAAGAACACAGTAATGTGCTGTATATTGTAATTATTCTTTAACTCATTTGTTTGCTAACAGAGAACTTCTGTATGCCAAACTGACTTTCCATTTTTTATTTATTTATATTTATTTATTTATTTGTTTTGATCTTCTGACTCATACATTGTACGGAAATGCACATCATGATATAGGACAGGTCATCTGATACATATTAGGCATTTATAAGAAGAGGTACATGTCTACGAAACTATAAAATGATTACATATTTATATCACATGTGTAATGTACTTAGGTCTTATATTTATTCTGTACCAGAATTAAGCATTTATACCAATAAAACTTACATTCAGTTATGTTACATAAGGTCAATAGTTTGGAATCCATTATCTGATGGTTTTATTGAGCAGTTGCTTATAGCAGGTTGTTTTCGAGGAATTCCTGTATGCTGTAGAGGCAGTGTTTAATTATGAGTGACCATAGTTTTACTTTAAAATCCTTCACTTGTGTAATGTTCTTCACTGCTATTGGGAGATGAGTGTAGAGTTTTATTTGACACCTTCATTGTATAGTTTTGTTGAATCGGGAATTCCTTGTAGAGAGTTCTCTGACCTTGTATTATGTTGATGCCAGTTTGAGTTTATATCTAAGTTGCTGATATTTTTCTTGGTGAAACATAGTTGGTCCAGTATATACTGACATGGGAGTGGTAACATGTTCAGATTCTGGAACAGTGGCTTACAGGATTCTTTCTGCTGTTTGAATAATATTACTTTAACAACTTTTTTTTTTTTTTTTTTTTTTTTTTTTTTTTTTTTTTTTTTTTTTTTTTTAAGAATTTGAACAGCATCACTGCTTGTGCACTGAGGCCCCAAAAGATAATTCCATAGCTTAATATACAGTGGAAAAAGCAAAGTACATTGATGTGAGGGTGTTGGTATTAACAATATTCCTTATTTGTCAAATCATGAAACATACTTTACTCAGTTTGGTGCATGTTATATGAATATCACTTTTCCATGTAAGTGTGTCAGTAATGGTGACCCCCCAAAAATTTGGTTTCCTTTACATAGTGGATTTTATCACCACTCGGTGATATATTTAGCACTGGTGGGTTTTTATTTTGGACTGTGTGGAAAGTAATACCAGCTGTCTTTTTTATATTTAGGAGTAGTCTGTTTGAATTAAGCCATGAGTTTAGTTGTGCTGTGCTCCTGTTTATTGCATCTTGAAGATGTTCATTTGAGTTGGATATCATAATTGTGGTATCATCAGCAAATAGGAAGGTTCTGTTATTCTGTAAATTTAAGGGGAGGTCATATATATAAAGTAAGAATAATAAGGGTCTGAACACTGAGCAGTTTGCATACAGATCAATTTATTTATGAAAATACAAAGTACAGTCACCAACAAACTTTACGTATACACATACTCCTTTACCTTTAACCCAAATGAATACAAACTCATTTAAAGATATTTTTCTCTTATTACGAGTATACAAAGACAAAGCAGAAGACAACATATAAGCTGATTTACCAAAGTCTTTATTTGCAAGTTCTGCCATATGGTAGGTACGATAAGCAATAATGTCTCTATCAACAAAACTTTCAAGTCCAGGTACATTAGGAACTCCTGTACCTCCATGTCTCTATCAACAAAGCTTTCAAGTCCAGGTACGTTAGGAACTCCTGTACCTCCACGTACAATAGCTACAGTGAGCCACCCATTACCATGATCAAAAGTATCATTAATACTAAGTTAAGTCTACAACCACAGAAAACAAATGGTCCATCGACAAGTGCAGTAGCAGCAACACTCTTAACTGGTATGCGGTTCTTCTTGTCTCCAGCTGTTGTGGTGAACTCAATGTTCTCGATGGTTTTATTCACTGTCTGTTTAGAATGATGACGAATTCTCCTGTAAGGCATCTTATTACGAGTATACAAAGACAAAGCAGAAGACGACATATAAGCTGATTTACCAAAGTCTTTATTTGCAAGTTCTGCCATATGATAGGTACGATAGGCAATAATGTCTCTATCAACAAAACTTTCAAGTCCAGGTACGTTAGGAACTCCTGTACCTCCACGTACAATAGCTACAGTGAGCCACCCATTACCATGATCAAAAGTATTGTTAATATCAATACTGAAGTTAAGTCTACAACAACACAAAACTCATGGTCCGTCGACAAGTGCAGTAGTAGCAACACTCTTAACTGGTGTGCGGTTCTTCTTGTCTCCAGCTGTTGTGGTGAACTCAATGTTATCGATGGTTTTATACACTGTCTGTTTAGAACGAGAGTCTGTTTAGAGCGAGAGCCACGCAGAGGCTCATTCGCGTTGCTGCTGCTGCACAGGCAACTGCATTGAATGCCGCCACGATGCCTTACAGGAGAATTCATCGTCGTTCTAAACAGACAGTGTATAAAACCATAGAGAACATCGAGTTCGCCACAACAGCTGGAGACAAGAAGAACCGCATACCAGTTAAGAGTGTTGCTGCTACTGCACTTGTCGATGGACCATGTGTTTTCTGTGGTTGTAGACTTAACTTTAGTATTGATATTAATGATACTTTTGATCATGGTAATGGGTGGCTCACTGTAGCTATTGTACATGGAGGTACAGGAGTTCCTAACGTACCTGGACTTGAAGGTTTTGTTGATAGAGATTTGGGTAGATGACTGCACAGTATTAGCAATTCCTCGTCGATTGGTTACATTCATTTGGACATATTGGTGTCTGTCTTTGAGGCAGCTTTTAAACCAGTCATGGCTAGTGCCCCTTATTCCATGGGAATAAATTTTTGGAGCAGTATATTGTGATTGACCATATCAAATGCCTTGGAGCAGTATATTGAGATTGACCATATCAAATGCCTTTATTAGGTCAAGAATATGCCTATGGCTGGAAGCTTTTTGTCTACTAGTGTTAAGGTGTAATCTAGGAGTTGCTGTAATGCATCAGTTGTCGTTTTTACTCCTTGGAAACCAAACTGAGCAGGTGATATGGCATTTCTTTTTTTCAGAAATGAATTTAGTCTTTCTGCCATAGTATATTCAAATATTTTGCTGAATACTGAGAGTACTGCTATTGGCCTGTAATTGCTGATATCATCTTTACTTCCTTTTTTATGAATGGGTATGATTTTTGCAGTCTTGAGTTTATTAGGAAATATGCCATTGAGGAATGAAGACAGTGGTTTAATTATGAGGTTGCTGCAGTTATGGAGAAGAAAGCAGGGGATCTGATCTTGTCCAGCAGAGGATTTTTTCTTAATTTTTGTATGAATATTTTTTTTTTATTTCTGCCTCTGTTATTGGCAATAAGAGCAGTGTGTCGGTGCAGTTGTTTTGTTCCAAGTTTTGGAGATGATTATTTTTAAGGTGGTCTGTGAGACTTTCAACATTTTTAATAAAATATGAGTTAAATTCATCTACTATTTCGTTTTTGATTGTGATTGATTTCCCATTTGTTTTTGTGTTCATATTACTTGTCAGCTGTGGATTTCTGCCACTTATATTAATGATTTTTCATATGCATTTACTTTTGTTAGCCAGTAAGTTTAGCAGGTTATCATTTTGCAGTTTTTTGGCTGCATTAACTACATTTCTAAAGATTTTTTTGTATTTGGTAAAGTAATTCTTAAATTCTTCAGTATTGCCGAATTCGGTCTTGCTGAGGTTGAGGTTTTTCTTTTCGCTGAGGTGATAATACCTGCGGTAATCCACTTGGGGGATTTACTGTTATTGGAAATATAATTTGTTTTTAAGGGGAAGTGGTAGTTGAAATTATAACTAAAAGTATTTAGAAAAGTCTCAAATTTGTCATCTACATTTTGAGACTGATATATAGCCTGCCAGTTTTCTGTCTGCATGTGGGACAGAAAGGTGTGCATATTGTTTTGACAGAAATTTCGAGTTTGTGTTTTTTGAGGGGGCTTGCTGACTAGTATCTGCATAATTAGGGCATTTTGGTCAGAGAATCTTAACTTTACAGTGTATGCTGTGCATTCTGTGTCAGTTGCTACTTGGTCAAAACAACATTCACTGTGGTTGGTTGTTTAACCTTTAGTTCCAGATTGTAGAGATTCATAAATTTTTTGAAGTTTACATGGTTGCTATCTTCTACTAGGAAATCTATGTTAAAATCACCACAGATTACAATTCTGTAGGCTTTACATTTTGTTAGTTTTTCTAATACTAAGGCCAAGTTCTTATAGAAACAGCTTACCGTAGGTTGCCTGAGGGTGATTGATATACTGATTTTCAGTGAATACAACGTTCAGTGAGTTCTATACCTGATAATTATATGTCTTTTTCAGTGCTGTGGGAGTTGCATATGTCCAGTGGTAGAGCAATAGTATTGTTTTTTACAAATATGCAGCTCCCTCCACCCCTGACTTTTTTCCTTGAGAAATGATTTATCAGTTTGAACTGTGGTATCACAACACATTCGATTTCAGAACTGCTCATAAAGTGTTCAGTAATACATAGTATTTGGATATTTGATAATTCTCTGTTACTATTTATTAAAATTTCTATTTAACTCACTTTGTTTCTGAGTCCTTGTTCACTGTGGAAGTAAATTTGCTGATTGTAGAGTCAGAAAGTATTGTACACTGTTGAGAAATTTTTGGTTCTACCTTACTTGCTGCAGCTGACTGGATGGTGGCTTTTTCCTATTCAGTCCTGTCCATAAAAAAATCACTGAATCAGGGAGAAGGAACAATAGTTCTTCTGTTGACCACCATTTTCTCTGCTATAGGTGTCATCTTGTTTGTCGTTGATGGTGAGACTGAAGGCGGGTTGACTGATTTGGTTGCTGTTGGTGTCTATTTGTTTATTGCTAGTGGAAAAACTGATTGCTGCTTGACTGTTTTTGTTTCTGTGGGAGTCTCCTTATCTGCTGGAGAAACTAATGGCTGCTTAACAGTTTTTGTAGTAGCTTCTGTTGTTTCCTTTCTTATGGGTTGTCCAGTTGCTTCTGTTACTTTTGTCTGAGTTTGTGCATCTGGTAGAGTAGTATTTGCAGTATCATTGCATTTGTAATGACAGTTATTTGACGTTGATGCTCTTTTGCTCCTGAGATGGCAGTACCATTTTCTTGTTGTCTGAGTTTTTCTAACATATGTAGAATTTTTTTACCTAGTAGAGTTTTACCACTTCTACTTAAATGCATTCCATGTTTTGTATGGTGACTCCTTTGGAGAAAGTCAATACTGGGAAAATGTGCATTTTGGTTCATTATGCAGATTGTATGGAACTGTCTGTTTGCCTTTCTGATTTCAAGATTTACACATGAGGTGGGCATTAAATCATAGCTGTGAGGTATTCCACTAACAAAGATGATCTCCTCTCTTGTGAGATGAAAGGCTTACTTTAGGTTGTAGGTTGCGGTTGCTAGTTCGTTTCTGTAAACATCATTTGTGCCTATAATCAACATGATGCTTCTATTTTTCTTCTCTGCTATTACTGATCCTTTGTTTTTTGTAACTTCCTTCATAGGTGCCCCAGGTTTAATGTGTCTGCATGCTTTCACATTAAGGTCATAGCAAAATATTTCTGTGAGATTTCATCTGTGACTGTCCAAGAAAATTTCTGTATCTGCAAACTCTTCAAACAATTGCAACTTCTTCAATGTATTTACTTGTTTTTCATGTGTTATCTTTCCCACTTCACATTTTTTTTGAAACTGATGTTTTGTTTACTAATCATGAATAGTTAGTTCGTACCCACTGCTGGGATTCTGCACATGTCTGAAAACCTTTTGTTATGATTTCATCGCACTCACAGCACTTAGCAGTCATATTATTAATGCATGAGTCCGTATTTTGCGAACTATCATATACCATAATTTTCTTCTGATTAACAATTCCGTACTTGTGAAACTGTTGTTGCCGTTCCTCATTTTCATTCTGAAGATTTAGTACTTCCTGATTTAAGGCATACATGCTTTTATGTAAAATGAGTAGGTGTTTGTGAATTTTGATGGAAATAATGGCAGAATTGCAGTGCTGAAGAGAATTGGTATAGATCCTGGTGTGTTTACAACAAAAGCTTTTACACCATCAACGAGAGAAGGGTCAAGAAAGCTAACAGATCAGTGTCTTACCTGCAAATACAGGGCAGGCAGATTCGAAGAGGAGAGAAGAGAAACCTGGAGGATGAGGAGTACCAGTATGGAGGATTTAAAATTTAGGTAAGCTTATTATATGTAGAAATATGAGAAGAAAATCTTGGAACTTCATTTTCTCTTTGTACATTTTTTATGTTATTGGAAGCCTTTTCTCAAAAAGTGTATGCGCTAATGCTATGAAATTTTCAGGAAATGATTGCAACATGTTGATGTCTCCCTGAAACAAAAAAATATGAGATCCTGCAATTATATTCTGATTTTTAGATGATTGTATGTGGAAAAAAAGTTAATTTTTAATGCGCCTAATTAAAAATCTGTTAATGATACAGTTTGTAACATAAATTAATAACTGTAGTTCAGTGGTATTATAAGCTTCTCAGGACTCTACAATAAAATTTTCAGATTAGAATTTGAGTTATGGCTTTTTATAAAAAAGACAAAAAGAATTGAAGTTCAAATTTCAGACAACATATTAACCCTGCATATTTTATTATATTTTCCATTAAAACATAGCTCTTTCACTTTACACATGCAAAATTTTATATTTGTGCATTAATAAATCTGTAATGATTTTTAAATAAATGTTTACATTTTCTGTTACATCCCCACCTTAATCAAAATAATTTTGGTCCCGTTTTTCTGCCTGTATGACTCAGATAAAACATTTATAGGATAATTACACTCCTGGAAATTGAAATAAGAACACCGTGAATTCATTGTCCCAGGAAGGGGAAACTTTATTGACACATTCCTGGGGTCAGATACATCACATGATCACACTGACAGAACCACAGGCACATAGACACAGGCAACAGAGCATGCACAATGTCGGCACTAGTACAGTGTATATCCACCTTTCGCAGCAATGCAGGCTGCTATTCTCCCATGGAGACGATCGTAGAGATGCTGGATGTAGTCCTGTGGAACGGCTTGCCATGCCATTTCCACCTGGCGCCTCAGTTCGACCAGCGTTCGTGCTGGACGTGCAGACCGCGTGAGACAACGCTTCATCCAGTCCCAAACATGCTCAATGGGGGACAGATCCGGAGATCTTGCTGGCCAGGGTAGTTGACTTACACCTTCTAGAGCACGTTGGGTGGCACGGGATACATGCGGACGTGCATTGTCCTGTTGGAACAGCAAGTTCCCTTGCCGGTCTAGGAATGGTAGAACGATGGGTTCGATGACGGTTTGGATGTACCGTGCACTATTCAGTGTCCCCTCGACGATCACCAGTGGTGTACGGCCAGTGTAGGAGATCGCTCCCCACACCATGATGCCGGGTGTTGGCCCTGTGTGCCTCGGTCGTATGCAGTCCTGATTGTGGCGCTCACCTGCACGGCGCCAAACATGCATACGACCATCATTGGCACCAAGGCAGAAGCGACTCTCATCGCTGAAGACGACACGTCTCCATTCGTCCCTCCATTCACGCCTGTCGCGACACCACTGGAGGCGGGCTGCACGATGTTGGGGCGTGAGCGGAAGACGGCCTAACAGTGTGCGGGACCGTAGCCCAACTTCATGGAGACGGTTGCGAATGGTCCTCGCTGATACCCCAGGAGCAACAGTGTCCCTAATTTGCTGGGAAGTGGCGGTGCGGTCCCCTACGGCACTGCGTAGGATCCTACGGTCTTGGCATGCATCCGTGCGTCGCTGCGGTCCAGTCCCAGGTCGACGGGCACGTGCACCTTCCGCCGACCACTGGCGACAACATCGATGTACTGTAGAGACCTCACGCCCCACGTGTTGAGCAATTCGGCGGTACATCCACCCGGCCTCCCGCATGCCCACTATACGCCCTCGCTCAAAGTCCGTCAACTGCACATACGGTTCACGTCCACGCTGTCGCGGCATGCTACCAGTGTTAAAGACTGCGATGGAGCTCCGTATGCCACGGCAAACTGGCTGACACTGACGGCGGCGGTGCACAAATGCTGCGCAGCTAGCGCCATTCGACGGCCAACACCGCGGTTCCTGGTGTGTCCGCTGTGCCGTGCGTGTGATCATTGCTTGTACAGCCCTCTCGCAGTGTCCGGAGCAAGTATGGTGGGTCTGATACACCGGTGTCAATGTGTTCTTTTTTCCATTTCCAGGAGTGTATTTTCTTTAATGTGAAAAGTATATATGGAGTTCTGGAATATAACAGAAAACAGGGAAGAGAATGAAATTTAAATAAATGTTCCCACACAACATATCAGTTTTAGAGATTTACAGTTTTAGAGATAACATATCTCAAAAAAGAATGGAATTAAAAATTTCATAATTGGAGAAGGGTATTATAATTGACTATTGATCAAAAGTCTCTGTAATTTAAATTGGTTTTACTATACAGGTGCCTAAAATAGTTTCGTGAAGTTTTCTAATTTGGTAACACAAAACATATTTCATAATTTGAACTGTGATTGATACCCATACTTTTACTGCACTCTAAGTAGCAAAATATGGGTAAGACATTTTTAGGATGATTTTACAGATCCTGAGGTCACAACATGTTCATACACCAGCCTTTAAATACTCAGATGCCACCCAAAATTTTCAGTCTGGGGCTAGCTAGATACTTGCAACACCTATGAGCTGTCAAGAGAACCTGCAGTTTGTAGCCTATATCTAGAATATTGATTATAATATGTGATACATATAAAATTAATCAATATTCATTAAGTTCATATTTAACTCTTCTTTTTGACTGTGTATATGATAAGACCAGCATACATGTGTGGCATACTTGATGCACTTTTATCAAGCACTCACTGTCTAAATCTTGTGAGCTGATGAACATTGTTTACTTTGGTGTGATATTGTTTTATGCACAAGATGTTTAATTATCTCAGTGACTCAGGTGTGTGCAGTGTACAATTTATCTACAAGTGACAGTGATTTGATGCAGTGATTATGTGTTTAGTGCCATATCTGTGTATAATGAAGTAGAGAGGTAGAGGTACAAAATTAAATAAAAACATCTGATGTGAAACTTGATCCTGTCATAATAGTATTTCTGGTGGTAATAAATGTACAAGAAGGGTCACTTTACTTGGAACTCTGCATAGTGTAGATCATTCATACATTTACTAGATATCAAATTACAAATGTTCTACAAGACTTTGATCATCTATACTCCGAGGACTTAATGGACTATGAGGCTGGCACTTTCTGTAGTGAACTGAGAATACTAAGATGTACGATCCATTAGTCAAGATAAGGCAAGAACATGAACAATATTTGAGGAAAGGGGAAGAAGAACATGAAGAGTAATGGAGAAAAATAAGAAAAGTAGTTCGAGCAAAAGCAGTAAGAGAACTTGAACTTTCCTTGTCATTTTCTAGTAACCCAGTAGGATATACAAGCTGATACAAGGATTTAGAAACTAACAGTCAAGAATAACTTGTATTTGTATCTTAAATAAAAGTAAATGGAACCATAAATTTAGAAATATAAAATAATTTTGCGTTACACATTGATACAAAAGTTTTATTTTCATTGTGTACACTGTATATATATTTCTATGTTTGCAAATAGGACATACCTCATTCGCTGCACATTAAAAATACACTACTGGCCATTAAAACTGCTACACCAAGAAGAACTGCAGATGATAAAAGGGTATTCATTGGACAAATATATTATACTAGAACTGACATGTGATTACATTTTCACGCAATTTGGTTACATAGATCCTGAGAATTCAGTACCCAGAACAACCACCTCTGGCCATAATAACGGCCTTGATACACCTGGGCATTGAGTCAAACAGAGCCTGGATGGCATGTACAGGTACAGCTACTCATGCAGCTTCAACATGATACCACAGTTCATCAAGAGTACTGACTGGCGTATTGTGACGAGCCAGTTGCTCGGCCACCATTGACCAGACGTTTTCAGTTGGTGAGAGATCTGGAGAATGTGTTGGCCAGGGCAACAGTCGAACATTTTCTGTATCCAGAAAGGCCCGTACAGAACCTGCAACATGCAGTTGTGCATTATCCTGCTGAAATGTAGGGTTTCACAGGGATCGAACGAAGTGTAGAGCCATGGGTCGTAACACATCTGAAATGTAACATCCACTGTTCAAAGTGCTGTCAATGCAAACAAGAGGTGACCGAGACATGTAACCAATGGTACCCCGTACCATCACGCCGAGCAATACGCCAGTATGGCGATGACGAATACACACTTCCAATGTGCGTTCACCACGATGTCGCCAAACACAGATGCAACCATCATGATGCCATAAACAAACCTGGATTCATCTGAAAAAATGGCGTTTTGACATTCATGCACCCAGGTTTGTTGTTGAGGACACGATCGCAGGCCCTCGTGTCTGTGATGCATCGTCAAGGGTAACTGCAGCCATGGTCTACGAGCTGATAGTCCATGATGCTGCAAACGTCATCGAACTGTTCGTGCAGATGGTTGTTGTCTTGCAAATGTCCCCATTTGTTGACTCTGGGATTGAGACGTGGTTGCACAATCCATTACAGCCAGCCAGAGTGGCTGAGCGGTTCTGGGCGCTACAGTCTGGAACCGCGCAACCGCTACAGTCGCAGGTTCAAATCCTGCCTCTGGCATGGATGTGTGTGATGTCCTTAGGTTTGTTAGGTTTAAGTAGTTCTAAGTTCTAGCGGACTGATGACCTCAGAAGCTAAGTCCCATAGTGCTCAGAGACATTTTTTGATCCGTTACAGCCACGCGGATAAGATGCCTGTCACCTCGACTGCTAGTGATACGAG
Organism: Schistocerca serialis cubense; assembly: GCF_023864345.2. NCBI lineage: Eukaryota > Metazoa > Arthropoda > Insecta > Orthoptera > Acrididae > Schistocerca > Schistocerca serialis. Next base: position 916,415,370 of record NC_064638.1, read on the forward strand.
GACATTGGGATCCAGCATGGAATTCAATATTACCCTCCTGAACCAACCGGTTCCATATTCTGCCAACAGTCATTGGATCTCGACCAATGTGAGCAGCAATGTCACGATACGATAAACCGCAATCGTGATAGGCTAAAATCTGACCTTTACCAAACTCGGAAACGTGATGGTACGCATTCCTCCTCCTTACACAAGGCATTACAAAAACGTTTTACCGGGCAACACTGGTCAACTGTTGTTTGTGTATGAGAAATCGGTTGGTAACTTTCGTTGTGTCAGCATGTTGTAGGTGTCGCCACCGGTGCCAACATTGTGTGAATGCTCGGAAAGCTAATCATTTGCATATCACACCATCTTCTTCCTGTTGGTTAAATTTCATGTCTATAGCATGTCATCATTGTGGTGTGGCAATTTTAATGGCCAGTAGTGTAGTCAATCACATTGTAGACACACCGTTGAAAGTTGTGTGCTGTCTGATGTAACTTTTGGAGTTTGAGAATGAAGTGCAATACGGGGTCCATTAGAAAAGGAGACAACCTTTTTTATTTTTATCTGCTGGGTATGAATCTAGCAGACTTGTATGAGCTGATCTTGAACTCTCATCTGTTGCCAAGCAGCAGTTGAGAGAGGTAGTTTTAGACTGTAAGGGAGCAACGCTACTATATCAAATTTTGCCAGAAACTGGGCAGGAGCCAAATGGCTTACAGTGATGATGCTATGGGCATCACACAGATTAAGGAATGGTTCAACCAGTTTAAAGATGGTGGATGGTGACCCATGCTCCATTCAGTCATCAACATGCCGAAACCCAAAATGAGTAGGTCATTGGTGATACAAACCATCATACAACTATCTGAGAAATTGTGGAAGAGGTGGGGATCAGCACTTTCTGGACACATTCCATTGTGGCTGACATTCCATTGTGACTGGAGATTTGGCCATGAGGAGAGTGTTGGTGTGAACTGTGAATTGTGAATTGTTGTTTATTAGTCTCATAACGTGCATAATCTAAATCATTTGATTCAGGTACAGGAGACATGTCAAAATTTTGGTAAATTTTTACCATATACATACAACACCTGATTTTAACAAATGGTACCATAACAATAATACAATATAAAAATACACATACAATAAAAAAAACTAACAATTAATTATGACAACTGATTTTAACAACTGGTATAATAATAATAATACAATTTTTTACACCTACAATAAAAGACTAACAATTAATTTCCCCTTGCTCAAATTATCATGTCATCCTCTATGAATTCTTCTACTGAACAGTAGCATTTCTCCCACAGTATCTGCTGTAGCCTTATTTTTAGACTTTCTGGCTTCATATTAAATATATTTTTGCCCATTAGCTTGTTATATATTGTCATCCCCATGTACTGTGGAGTTTGTGCATATAATTTCAAATGGTGCATGGGTAACATAAAATTATTTTTATTTCTTGTGTTGTATGTGAGGTTTAAATGATTTTCCTCAAATAATTTTTGTCCACTGTGTACAAAGATTATAATTTCATAAATTTATATGGAGGGAACTGTTAGGATTTGCAGGTTCCAAAATAATGGGCGACAAGATTCTTATAATTTTCATTTGCATTTTCAGTATTCAAGATACATTCCTTGAATTTCCCCAGAAAATGATACCATACCTAATGACAGATTCAAAATAACTATGATATGCTATTTTTCGTGTTCTCATGTCAGTAGAGTTTGCTAGTATTTGCATTGCAAATGCAAAGCTGCATAGTTTATTTAATAGGAACCCAATATGTGTACTCCAGTTTAAGTTGTTGTCCACATTTAGTCCTAGGAATTTGACTGTGTTAACTTCTTCCATAGGATGATTGTGATGATTAATTTTAAGATTCACACATTTCAAATGTTTGGTTCAAATGTTTGGTTTTTGCAATGTTCATTCAAGCCATTTAACTGGAACCAGTTTTCTAGAGTACCCATTGTGCTCACAATGGAGCTCTGAATTTTTTCTGCATCATCTTCAATTAAAACAGAAGTATCATCTGCAAACAGAACTGACAGGGAATTTATATTTATGGACAAGTCATTTACATAGAATAGGAACAGGATTGGCCCCAAAATGGAGCCTTGAGGCACACCTTGTGATACTGTACTCCATTTAGAATGATAATTCACTGTATTTGATGTGACACTTACCCTTTGCTTTCTGTTGTGCAAGTATGATGTGAGCCATTTCAGAGCTTTGTCCTTAATCCCATATTTGTTTAATTTGTAGATAAGCAAGTCATGGTTCACCGAGTCAAATGCTTTTGAAAAATCGCAGAAGATACCTGCGACTTTACTCCCCTGATCCATTGATTTACATACCTTCTCAATAAAGTTATTTACTGAATCCAGTGTGTTTTTTCCTTGTTGGAACCCAAATTGGTTACTTACAATAATATCATTTTTTACGATAAAATTTTTGATCTCATTTGCAGCTACTTTCTCTAACACTTTTGACAGGATTGAGAGAATAGAAATAGGGTGATAGTTTCCCATATCTTCCCTCAACCATTTCTTGAACAGAGGTCTCACTTTGGCATATTTTAACACATCAGGAAAGCACCCCTGTTCAAAAGATTGGTTGATTATTTTAGCTAGTGGGGGTGTTATTATGTCATATACTGCTTTAATCACTTTGCTTGGTGTCCCATCCCATCCAGCAGAATTTTTATTTTTTAATGACAATATAACATTTTTCACATCCTTTATTGTGACATTTTTAAAATCTGTGAGATACTCAGCTTCTTGGTTGAGTCCAAAGGGATTTACTTTACTCTGATATCCTGCTACATCAACTTCTGACTTTGCTACATTTATGAAGAATTCATTTTAAACACTCTGATATTTGAGCTGGGTTTACAACAACATTATCATCAACTTTAATCTTAGTTATTTCATTACTGCTGACTTTAACATCTAACTCTGATTTGACATCAGAGCACACTGCCTTTGTCTTACTATTATGTTGTAAAATAAACTTATTGTTTGCCATTTGTTTTGCTGCCTTTACAACTTTTTTGAATATGGCTTTATAATGTTTCACATACACAGCAAAATGTCTGTTTATGTTATATTTCAGTTCATTATGTAGTTGCCTCTTTCTGGCACTAGAAATTGTTATACCTTGAGTTATCCATTTAATCTTCCTAGTCGTGTTGTTACATTTGGTTTTAGGTGGAAAAGTTTCATTAAATATTTCAAGAAAGCTACCAAGAAATTTGTTAAAGTTAGTACTACTTGAGATACAGCTGTCATAAGGCCATTCAACCTCTTTTAACTTATTGCTAAATATAGTTAGGTTTTTTCATTGAAGTTCCTTTTCATGTCGCTTTTGTTACATGAAATTTCTTTATAGAGTTTTGGTAGTTCAATGAATAATGTGGAGTGGTCAGAGATTCCTAAATCTAATCAAAATTTATTAACATCTTCAAACACATAATTTGTTAAAATATTATCAATACAGGTTGCTGACTGTGCATTTATTCTATTGGGTTGCATGAAGTTTGCTTTGAAGCCAAAGTTTTTTATTAAGTCATCGAATTAGGACACAACATTGCTGTCAGCTATGATATTAATATTAAAATCAGCAGCTATTATAATACTTTTCCTTTTTTCTTTATTAAAATTTTCAAGAAGCACTTAAATTTGAACAGGAAAGCTTCAATTGTAGTTTTGTCTGGTACTCTGTAAATAGAAACTACTAAGACATTTAGGTCCCTTAACTCAATACAACAGCTTTCAAATACACATTCTTCATTCAAATGATTAAAATCGTTCCTTATTTCATATTTCATGTCAGAATGAGTAAGTATGCAAGAACCTCCACGTGATTTCTCTCATCTACAAAAACTGTTAGCTAACTCGAAATTTTCGATTTTATTAAGAATTTTAATATTACCATATGTAAGCAAATGTTCATTGAGACAGATAACTTTAATATTTTTAAATTCTGAAAGAATAATTTGTAAGTCGTCAAGTTTATGATTTTTGTTTGGAAAGTCAGCACCGAGACCATTTATATTCAAGTGCATTATGTACGGACACTCTTTTTTATTTGTGGGTTCAGGTATAGGCTTACTCTTTCTTGGGTACTGTTTCGGTCTTGCCGTTTTTGTTAGCAAACACTGTTTCCCATCCTCATCATTACTTACAAGTTTCTCTTATTATTCAAAATTTTACATGTATCAGTGAACATTTTACTGAGAATTCTGGATCCTAGCCTATTTAAATGAAGACCGTCTTTACCCAAGCATTTATTGTTTAAGAACTTGTTCAGATTTATAAACACAGCTCCTAGATTATTACAAATTTCGTTTACATCACAGTTTATTCTGTCTATGTATTGATCACTGATGGATCATCTGTATACAATACCACTCACTACAATTCTAGATGTTTTTTAGAGATTACAGGCTGATCGAATTAAGTTTTTTGTTTCACTTACAATTTCCTCTTGGGTGTCGCTTCTAAGAGAATTTGTACCTACGTGAATGAAGACTCCTTTATAATTCTTGTGAGAAGCTTCTGCTGCACCATCTGCAACCTATGTATGCTGCTGAAGTGTTTGTTCAACTGGTAAGTCTTTATTCCTGGGCCAACGTCTACTTTGCATTTTGGTACTACCACATTTTTGAGCAGAGAATCACCAATAACAAGGAAGTCATTTGTTTCATTTTGTTTTTTGTTACTCAGGTGCTTCGAATTCTTTTTACTGTATGATACACTTGTCCACTTATATTTGTTTTCGGTTTTTGAGACTTTTGCGTTGGTTTCTTCTGTAGGTGCAGCAGAATCATCATTTAAGTGATGTTATGCTGAAGCTGGTAATAGTACAGCAAAAATTAATTTACTGTTGAAGTCTCTCATGACATGCTGGTGTCCACAAACATTGACCACAACATCACATACATCATAATAACTGGTGCCAACTCCTGAGTGGCATGGGTACATCCTGGAAAGCAAATCCTAGTCATCAAAGAGGAAATACTCCTCGTCGCCTAGATCAAAGAAGACTTTCCAAGTGAATTGTAATGTCAGAGTGAAGTTGACTGCTTTCTTTGACTCCCAATTTGTGGCACACCATGAGTACATATTACAGAATCAAACAACCATGAGTACACTCCACAAGATCAAACAATCACCATAGAGTACTACAGGGTGGTCCTGTATGCAGGAAATTGGTGCCTCAATCACTACTATACTTCAGCACATTCCTTAGACTTGATCAGACATTTATGATGAAAACCCAGATTCCTGTAATTCACCAGGTACGTTACTATCTTGCTACAGCCTTCTGTGACATCTGGCTGTTCTCCAAACTCAAGAGGCCATTGAAAGCAAAATGATTTCCAATAATACAGGACATTATGGTAGAAATGACAGATGAGTTAACCTCCATTGCAAAAGAGACTTTTTTGATGTGTTCCAAATAATGGCAGCACCATTGGGAGAAGTATGTAGAGTCCCAAAGGAACTACTTTAAGGATGATTAGGAGTACAACACTCCAGCTAAGATTTTAGCCCCAGCCAAAGGTGGGATACTTTCATAACAGACCTTTGTAAACTTCATGGATATAACTATGTGGCTCTCAATGCAAAACATCATCATAAATAAAAAAGTCAAGAGTAAAAAGCCTGTTTCAGACCACAATAATGATAAGTTACAATGTAACATTACAGCCCCTAGATGAACATCCCCAATGAAAGTTAAGTATTCCAGAACATTATATAAAACTTGTTCAGGGATTTTTAATTAATGTCTATCATTATCCAATTTATTTTCTCTGTAATTGCAGATGAACATTCTATCTGATTATTGATTCTGATATGCTGAGAGGAAGTTATATTTGGGTGCTGCAGCCTGAATCTGAAATATTAGTTATAATTGTATTATTCAGCAGCATATATATCATTCTCAATGTAAACAAAACAGTGGAAGATTGTAATCTTACCCCCCCCCCCCCCCTCCCCACCATGTATCAACATTAAACTTCTCTTGTCACTAAAAGTTTCAAAAGCTTCAAGAGGCATAAAATATACAAAAGAAAAACTTTTTACTTATCTTCATTTTTTCTTCTTGTTCTTGGCTCCAGTTCTTGAGTCTAGGAGTATATTCATACGGTGAAATTTTGACTTTCTGTGTTCCAGAATTCTAAATAACTGATGAAGTACTATCTGTTGCTATGATATTCTTTTATTTTATCCCATATATCACACTGACTTCACAATTTCCATTTTCATACAACCATTAGTTACCTTGTTGTAGACAATATATAAAAATACACACTCTTCCATCAGAGGCATGCCCACAACAACTTACATTCTGTGGTACTCACAAAGAGTTTACAAAGCAACAGATTTTACAAACTTTCTTGACAAAGGAAAAATCATCAGCAAGATATAACATTGTTTTATAAATGAATCCAGTTATAAATTTAATAATTGGCATTAGATTGTACAATTAATAGTTTGAATTTTAAGTATCCCAGAAATTTCATAATTTCAAATATTTCTAAGAGAAGAGTGATTTTAATCATGCGTACAGTATACTAACAAATTAATTTCTTTTTATACATTTTAGTCTGAAATGTCATCCACAATACTGAAATTCTTTCAGTGAAACAGCAGAGAATGTTCACCTATAGAAGAGTAGACAGTATATATGGTATCAGTTATTTCTACAGAAAAAATCCAGTGCTAGGAGAGGGTGTCCCACTAAAAGGTGGCTACAGAGGAATGATCTTCATGGGATCTGAAAAATTCAGTAAAAAATGGGAAGGAACAGGGTCACATTGTTGAAAACAACTGGTGAAATGGGCTTCAGACAGAAAGATGTTGTGAATTTAAACTTTTATTCTCCAATTTTTTCAGATTTTATTTGGAAACGTTATCATCACAATCAGATATGAGGTGGAAGAAACTCTCAATGATGGTATGGTATTATTTTGGATAGTGGATAATCTGGAATAAGGAAAGAATCTAAATCTAGCAAAAGTCTTTAAAATAATAACAGATAGTTTAAACAGATGCAGTTAAACAGAAAACATTAAAAATTAGCCTTGAAACCAACAATGAAATTTAATGTTGAGTAGCTGGATGTGAAACTTAACAAAAACAGTGATAAATTAAGTAGTGAACAGTTGCAATCTGAAGTTCAGTATTCAAAGTGCAATATAAAATGAGCACCTAGAATTAATGAAAATTGACTGAAACCCTTAGCTGCTGACAAGTGTTGATATACTTCAATGGGGACAGCCGAAAATGTGTGCCCCAACCGGGACTCGAACCCGGGATCCCCTCCTTACATGGCAGACACTCTACCCATCTGAGCCAATGAGGACACAAGATGAATAGTGTAAGTGCAGGGACTTATCCCTTGCACACTTCCTGTGAGCAGGGCCGGCCCAAGTACCACCCCATGTGAGCTGCTAAATTGTCACTCCCCCCCCCCCTTTTTCTTTCTTTCTTTTTTTCACGTTTGTGGAATTTTAGGTTTTACTTTTCAGATCTACCTAGGTTTATGACCACTGAGTGGAGGCCAGTCTCAAAGCTTTTAATATGTGCTTACATCTAGACCGTCATGTTGACAGTTACGTTCAGCATGACAGTATAGATGTAAACATAACTCAAAGCATTGAGAATAGCCACACTGTGCCCAAAATCTACGTAGATCTGGAAAATAAAAACAAAAATTGTGACTGATTGGTGACATTCTCTACAGATTAGTACAAAACAGTTGCTGGGCACCAGCTCAAAAATGGAGTCAAACCAGATTGGAGCAATCTAGCTAATTTTAATAAGCCTTGTGGATTTTCAAAAATGTTCAAATATGTGTGAAATCTTATGGGTCTTAACTGCCAAGGTCATCAGTCCTTAAGCTTACACACTACTTAACCTAAATTGTCCTAAGGACAAACACACACACCAGTGCCCGAGGGAAGACTCGAACCTCTGCCGGGACCAGCCGCACAGTCCATGACTGCAGCACCTTAGACCACCCAGCTAATCCCCTGCAGCATGAACTTACAGTTAACATAAATAAACATTTTCAATGGTTGTGAACAGATAATGTATTCAACATAAAACAAAATATATTTACAATTTAACGATGATTTGGTTTGAACAATAATATTACAATAACTATTTAATGTTGAACAAAATAAGAAACAACACGGTAGATAACCAAGACACTGATCATAATATAAAAATTTAAAAAAATACTAGACAAATCGAACCTTCCTGGCTTTTGCTTGTGCAAACTCTTTCACATGATCTGTGTAATTTAAGTCCTCTGCAAACTTGTGCTCAATCAATATTGTTGCAAGATCATTCAAATGAGTTTGGCTCATCGTTGATCAGAGGAACCGGTATGTCTTTATCAATTTCAGTTTTGAGAAACTCCTCTCTCCACTTGTAGCTGTCACAGTGAGTGTTGGGAGAATTCTCAGAGCAGTGTTAACATTAGGGCAAAAATTATGTCTTCCCATAGACTTCAGAGTCTCTTTTGGACATATTCTAGGTTTCAATGTTGTTGAAAGCACTTTTAGTTCTTCCCTCAACTCCAGTGCATCAATGTTGCTTGACTCATGATCTTGAAAAATTGCTGAGAGGTTTCTACACTTTGTGTCAAGGCTGTCAGGAGGTGCATTCTTCAGCTTGCCGATGTCATAGATAAAATCAAAATAACAATGAGATTTCAGTTGATTGAATCTCTCATCCAAATATGTTGTTACTATATCTAAAATATAATAGTAGAATTCAATCTTGTAACGTTTTGTTGGGTCATCTATTGTCTCATCCCTTCCTTCATAGGTAAAGAGTATTGGCTTCTTACTCCGTCGTGAGGAAACATCCTTGTTAACGTTAGATCTTCTCGCTCTAATGCTGTAGCTAATTCTTTGGAATCTGTCAAGAAGGACACAAACTTTTCTTCTGTTCTGCAGGTCTCAAAATATGCTTTCATTTTTTCAATCATTTCCACGGCCTCATAAACATTTATGTCGATGGTCTGGAGGGTCTTACTGACAACTCTGATTTGAAGCAGAACGTCATACCAGATTACCAGAGAAGTGAGAAAGGTATAATTTTTTATTTGATTCGCAAGTGACACTGCTTCATGAGTGGTCATGCCATCGAATTCTTCTGATATCTGAATCAGTGCATCATAAACTCCTCCAATCTGAAACCTCTGGGGAATAAGTGCATCGATGCGACTTTCCCACCTAGTATCGCTCAGTGGCTTCAGCGACAGGTTAGGCAGATACTTCAAGACATCCCAACATAGAACCAAGAAGGAGAAGTCATTCAAGCTTTTCACTGTTGAAAACATGTAAACAGCATATTTAGAAGAAATAGCAGCACGGATTCAATGAGTGACTGCTACATGGTATGTAAAATGCTCTTTTGTTCATATCTGAAATTCTTTTCTGGAGACGAGACTTCTTTCCTTTCATGTTTGCTCCAATGGCGTATCCTTGCCCTCTCATATTACACAATAGGATTTTTTTATCTTCCAAGAACTTGAGTATGACCTGTGCCAAAGTGGAGCTTGAAGAATCAGGCACTGGAAGAAATCCCAGGACATGCTCCCAAATTCGGACATTGTATACCCCGTCGAGTCTTGTCTCCTGAACAAAACATACCACAACTGTCGTCTGCTCAAATTTTGAAATATCTGGTGTGCAGTCCAGAATTATACTGTAATACTTTGCAGATTTCATCATTAATAGAATGTTGTTGGTTATAGATGATCCAATAAGATGAGTTATTTCATTCTGTGTTTCTTTCTCAAGATAATGATGACCCTTGTTCTCATCTTGCTTTGTTCTGTGCAGGTGCTCCATCATCACAGATTCGAACTTTCCAAATAATTCAACGAGTTTCAAGAAGTTTCTGTTGTCAGACTGAAACAGTGTACCTATTCTTCCATTCAAAGGCATAGGGTATGCATTATTGCTATTAAGCACTCAAGAACATTTTTTCAATGTTCGCCTTCAGTATTCAGAAGCCTTTGATGATGGATGTCGACATTTTGTGACTTTTCCAGTCCCTCAGGAAACATGATCCACTCTTTATGTGAATTCAAATGCTCGGTAGACTTCCCGTGGCTTTTGAGATATGAAGCAAAGTGCCGTCAGTAGCTTATACTGTTCTTTGCAATTTTTAGTGTAGAGGACAAAAAAAGTTTGCAAGAAAAGCAGAACACAGCATCCTTGCTCTTTGAGTACACCAACCAATGTCTATCTGCTTCTTCTAAATAGCTGTAGTACACAGGGCGCATTTTTAGGACATTCTTCAGCTTGCTTAATGCCCTCTGGAGGACCTCCCATGACCAAATTCATTCGAATGCAGTCGGTAATAATTTCCGACCATCTTCCAGGATCTGAGTCAATTGTGTCTTCCAGTTTAGGCTCACCTTCAATCTCTTCTCTGGTGGTGAGTACCTTGGCTGATGTTCCTCCGTTATTTTTTTAATCGGGTCGCCTAATTTCAGTTCTGCCTGATGTTTCAATCTCGGAGCTTTCGTCGCAAAGCAGGTCTTGAGTCCAGACGAGGTCTGTTGAACATGAGGATGGCCCACTGTCAGCATTGCTATGGTATGCGATGGTCGCAGTACTGTGTTTGTCAACTTTCTGGTCATGTCCTGAAGATAAAGATGTAGCTGCAGTGGCTCCACTAGTTTCTGTACTTTCAGGATCTATTTTTCCAACTAGGTCGTTCTCTCTTTGGCTTGAAATGTCATTGTAGTGCTTCCTTTTGCTTCTTATTGTCATCTTGCTTCAGTGCCCATCTTTTCCTATAATCACTGCCAGACAGTCTTTTTCTACTGTCAGACATGTTTCGATCCAGCCTGTAAAGAATGATTGCATGGAACTAACTGTTGATGGCAGTGCACTAACTTTATTTGCAACACACTTCACAGACAGTTTCCTGATATTCCACTGCACGTAAACAAAAAATTATATTACTGTAGGATACACTGTTCAGGAGATGAAGTCATAGGAACTAAGCCACGTGAAATTGAATTTCAGGCCGAATTTCACTACAGACGTAGGTGAAACGGTCAAAGAGTGAGGCGGAAGACAATGGAGAGACGAAATGAAATATTTGTTGGTGCAGGTAAATCAAGTAAGGAGTTGCTAGGAGATGGAGTAACATAATAATGCAATAAATACACACTCGGGCATCGATGGGTACTAATGTTAGTCAAAATATATTAACTCACTGCTCCGCGGTTGTTCTTTTCAAAGAACTGGCACTCAACATCTGTGGAAATTTCCATGTGTCACTTCTTTCATGTCTGATTATGGAATAAGGGGTAACAAATTAGTCATTGCCGTATCACTTCACTTTTCTACACTTTATTTTCATTCTAGCTATTGGGACTACGCGTGCTTATGTGCTGAATTGCCAATTTTTGAAGTAACAGATCATAAGAAAAATAAAGTTTCCTATTCTGCAATCTTGAAGGAGAAAAATTCTAACTTATGAGTAATGTGCATGCACAATACTAATTGTACATTATATGAAAAGCACTTCCATACCAAGTTGCAAGAAATTCGGATACACTAATTCTTCTGTTCTTACGAAATGCAATAAAAGTGCTTCTGACCAATCTTGACACCCTCAACTACCAAAACAAATTCTGTAGTTTTCACTATAGAGAACGCAACAATACCTACTGCCTGGGAAGGCGAAGTGGTGATGCGGCATTGCCAGGAACTAGGTCACGTGACAAGGTACAGCGAGGCTACAGTTAAACTAGCGCCCAAGAAAAAGAAGAAGCAAGAAGCTCACAATAAGTAGGTGACCGATGATATGGATAAATGCATTACCAAGCAGCAATTTCTATGGCGTTACGGACAATAGAAAGAAATACGATCTTTGCGAAAACTGCACAACTTTTGTCAAACAGAAATGAGCCTCAAAGCTAGCAAGGAAACCCTTAGAAGCAATGTTCTGTCTATGGATTTTTGTTTCAGAAGGTGTCAAAATTAATGTTTTGTTTTGTGCAGACGAGAGGGCATTGTTGCTGAAAGACCATACCTTCTCAGGTTTTCATCAGAATAAAATCGACCAGTAGTTTACTAAGATGAAACATGGATTCACACGCATTATACAGTAAATAAATGTTGGCAAAGTGATAGAATGCGAGTAGTATTGTCATACAAAAGTGCCAATCAGATTTTAATTGTTGTTCCTGCAGGTGAAGACAGTCGGACACTTTGGTTTTGAGCCATGAAACAAGTATCACTCAGCAAAAATTTTCAAAAATATGTCAAAACCCAACTTATGCCAGGCTTATTAGCAATGTCTTTATCCCTTGTAATTACTCACAGTGTATTTACCCATTCGAAATACTTCTAGCCATTGTAGGTGTTGGACATGTTTGACTGTAGTAATGGTGAACCATTTTTTTCCGTAATGCGGGAAGAATAAAACACTCAGAAACTGCCATTGAAGAGATTAGCAATATTACTTCAGGCTTAACATGTAACCGCAGTATCGAACATTGCATTCGAATTTCCAAATTAGATTTCGTCTTCTGCAAAATTAGTAGTGAGTAAACACACGGTGCGTAACAGGCTGGCAGTGCTCCACTCATAAGAATACTGGCGTGTACTCGAGACTGTTTCCCCCTCTCTGTTCCTCCAGCATAAATGGTGCTGCCACAGGGGTGAGGAAGAAATTAGTTCTCCTCGCTCCCCTTGTTCAACAGGGGCGGCCGGCAGATAGTCGACACTCAGATGCAAAAGTAGTGAAATGTTTACAGCTGAAGTTAGCAAAAGACAGTAAACAATTTTGGACACTGAACAAAGGAAACATCAACAACATATTGTCAAGGTTAGAAAATTAGCTTGAATTCAATCATTTGGGACTTATAGTGTTTTTAGAGGGGATAGATGGTTATGTGGAAGATAGTTATTTGATTGAAGTAAGGATCAAAACATTTTTTGGCAGACAGCATGACAAATACTGAACAGTGATAGTCCATTTAACCTAAATAAAAATGATTCTGAGAAGCTATCTAGAACATAGACTTGCCTGTTGTATAAAATGACAAACCATTAGGAGAGATTTACAAGAATGCTAAGAAGAAACTTTTTATACAAAAATTTTAGGATTTACAGATCTGTGCATTAAAATTTTTTGTGGTGAAGGTAATGATAGTTTCATGATCTTGACTAGATTATGTAGCAACATATTACTGAATAACTCTGTTGCCAAGAATTTCTGTTTTGACAGAGCTTTGAAGGGGTAGGAGACTTTAATGTGGTGTGACTTGTGTAAAGACAAAGCTGAAAGTGAGGTACTTATTTGGACATTTATTAAGGAGAAATCTTTTTGTCCAACAGTGGTGTATGATGGTGGAAATTTATATATCAGGGAATGAAAACAGACTTTAGTGGCCAGAAAGGTGACAGTTGCTCAAGCAGTTGTTATAGAAAATGGTGATGAAGGTCAAGAACCCTAACATTTAAGTTCACATGATTTACGAAAATTTGTTTGTGGCATGAGCATAAAAAAATCAGGGCCCCAGCAAATGCAGCATTACTTCAGAAACTTTAATTCTTTCGTTCTGCATGTTTTCTCCTACTTATTTGTTCAACTCTACATGTTATCTTCTTCTGTCAATCACTTTTCTGTCCAGTAGTTAAGAAAGATTTCTACTAGAGTTTTAGAATGATTAGAGCTAATATGCAACTTCAGAGTAAGACATGAAGGTTCTTTACATTTTTGTATGGTTAATGACTAATTTACTGGTAATTTTGGAAAGGAACTTGACTCTAATTGTGTATATCTGAAAATATTGCTGCATAATGTAAGAATTTTTATGTATTTTCATATTTCGTTGAATCTGAAGTCAAGAACTTTCAAATGATGAAATATTTGTCTTATCTGAAAATTATTATATTGTACTGATACTCAAGAATATTTATGTTGTTTTAAAAAAATGTAACCAGTTTTGAGAAAATGTTGCATTCACTCAAAAGAATTTGTTATTTGCTGTGATTAACTTGCAAGAAGAGTTGGTACTTTGTACTTCTGAAACTGGTTTGCTGCATGGATGCAAATGTATATAAAGTTTGGTCATGATTAGGCTATTATATACTTTTCATAAAATTTGTTTCGTTACTGAATTATTTGCTAAAAGATAGGAAGTACACTTTTACATACTTGACTGTAACATTGTGGGTACAGTCAGCTGAAAATGTGGTTGTGGAAACATCTGAATCATTAGGAAGAATCCTTGTCGAAAATTTATATATTTGAGAAATATTTTTGTAAATTATGTCAGTTCAGTTACATATTTTTTGGCAATTTGAGATGAATGCTTATTAAAGGGAAGAATGTTTTTGTCAGAAAACATCTGTAAAGAAACAGTGGAAAGTTATATGTTATGTTAGCACTTACATGAAGAAAGGCTGAAATGGTAATGAAGAGTAAGTCCACACATTTTGAAATAGCTGCTGTAGGACCAAGAATGCAATATGGAAACTATTATCACAGCACTTTTGTAACTAATGTATCACTGTGAACTTTATGCAGTTTTGTGGATGTATTATGCATTTTTCATCAATATATACAATGAATTTTGAGGTAATGGGCTGTAATGATGATTTTTATGCAGTTAATGAAGATGACTGTACAGCTAAAGTGATAATGAGTTGGGAATATCGTGTGATTTGAGTTATAGTGTTTTGTGTTTATTGTTTTAGCTTGATGTATATTTTGAACAAACTGTACACTGAGATGATAAAAGTTATGGGATAACAATATGCACACGAACAGTTGGCAGTAGTGTCATGTAAACAAGATATAAAAGAGCAGTGCATTGGTAGAGCTGTTATTTGTACTCATGTGAGCGATGTGGAAAGGTGTCTCACATGTTTACCATGCATGACAGGAATTAACAGACTTTGAATGCAGAATGATAGGGAATTCATTATTTTGTGATCTACCATATGTGACTGTGGATGATATCATCTTCGCACAGGCATATGTGACCAACCATGCCATGGCTGGCTGCTTGCACAGGGCATTGCTTCACAATTTTGCGTTGCATTAGTGGAGAATGCATGGCATAGCTGTCTGTGTCATGTCTTAATACAACTGATGCTGAGCTAGGTGAGGAGCGAAACTGTGTAGTTGGCCATAGCATTACAGATGGTCCACATTGGAGAGGGTGGGGAGGCAGGGAGCTGGGCTGTGTGTGGCGATGAGGTCATAGCTGTAATCGTATAACACTCCATTAGTGCATGTTGAACTGGAAGTTCTAGCCTTAGTCATCATGATAAGAGTTCCATCAGTGAAAAGTCAAATTGTAACCACCTATGGATTGATGACCTATGGGAGTTTGTTTGTAGTTGTGAGTGAATTGTCTAGGAGAGATCCTTCATCAGCTTACCAATCCCTATAGTGTTCTTGGATGCTGAGGTAGTCATTGAATAGTTTCACTGACATGTCCAGTTGAAATAGCTCTGTACTGAGACATTGTTCCCTTCTGATGTATCTGAAGTACTGACACTGTCTTAGGTTGTGTGCAAATTGGTGTAGATGAATCACTACAATTGCTGAGAGTTTTCCTCGGAGTAGAATGTCAAAGGTATTATGGCCTCAGTTTATCAATCTGTGGAGGTCAGAATAAGGTGGTTGTAAGATAGTACAGTCTGTGCCATCTATCAGTATCACATGCTTGCAGTCTATTCAGGATTGATGCATGAAGATGTGTAGAGCCCATGTACCTGTGGAGATGCTGCTTCACATTGAGAATGAACGTAGGAAGTTCCTTGTCCATTGGATGTTGTGTTGCTGATATGAACACCATCACAAATGAGGGAAGTTAACCATATAGAATTTCCTCTCTGGAGGTGCAGAGCTCCACCTCATACACTGAATGTGTGCCTAAGACACCCATGGCAAGGATGCTGTCCAATCACCTCCACAGCACATGAGCACTGTTTTAAGTTAACAGTGCCAGTGTTCCACTAAGCCCTTGCTTTGAGGGTGGTATGCAGTGGTTCAGAAGTGTTGAACACCCCAAAATATTCAGAGTTTACCAAAAAGTGCCATTTCAAATTGGCAGCCTTCATTGGTCATTACAGAAACAGGTTAGCCAAAACAGGAAATCCGTTAGTTAAAAAAATGCCCTCACTGTGGATTTTTCAACCCACTGGATGACTTCATTGTTGATCTAAAAATGTAACAGAAGCCTTCTGATTCAGTAAGGGGTCCATCGAGGTCTATGCACATGTTCAGAATGAACCTCAGGTATCAAAATGTGACTTACCAGGTACATTTACAAAGTGTGTTATGTGCATTGAACTCATGTATATACATAGGTATAGCTGATCCGCAAGTTGTCAGTAATGTACATTTTAGCTGCTGATTCTGTCTGGTTCATAACTGAACATCAGTTGCATGTAATTTGTGCACTTGGCAGCATAGTGCCTTGGCAGTGCAAGAGAAGTATATTCTGGCTCCATAGTGTTTGTGTGTGAGTGATATAGCGAAGTGCAAAAGTTGACATTTTGTATCTCAGTTTATATTGTGAACAATGAAAACTGATGTGAAAAAGGTGTTAGAGGTTTTGCTCCAGATTTAATCACTGTCTTCATCACACAAAGCAAAAACATTGGAAACACTATCTTTGATTTAACTGATAAACTTGAAGAAAGCACTATCACTTCCTGGGGAATGTAGAACTGGTATAGATGGCTTCTGAGGAAATCACTGATACAGAACCAATTTATGAACCATTTATTGCTCATGTAGCTAATGACTATGTTCCTTTTGATTATGTCAAGAAGATAGTTGATGCAAAAAATGAAGGCTGGTCATTCAAAACAATTACGCAGCACTTCAGAAATGCCAAGGACAGGAACAATCTATATATTATGAACAACAGGGCACAATCACATGAGAAACTCCAACACAAATAGAAGTATTTTTGAAATACTTTTCAAAAGTAAGGGCTAATCTTCTCTCAGCTACATTCTACCCTGAATTTTGCAATATAGTAGTAGCATGCATCATTCAATTTATGGATGATGTTCATTATTACAATTAACCATTGGGAGATTAAACTTAATTCTTTTCAAGTAGTAATTAAAAGAAATTTGATGATATAATACATGAGCAGTTGAGTTAACAATTTCAACAGAGGAGCAGGAACATAAGTTAAAATGT
This sequence comes from Schistocerca serialis cubense, assembly GCF_023864345.2. NCBI lineage: Eukaryota > Metazoa > Arthropoda > Insecta > Orthoptera > Acrididae > Schistocerca > Schistocerca serialis. Next base: position 916,432,595 of record NC_064638.1, read on the forward strand.
CTCTTGTGACATTATATTGGATGGATATGTGTCAGGTTTGCACTGTAGAATATTTGTGATACCCTGTGTATTTTCAGAAGTTCATATGCTCTAAAAACTTTGGTAAAGAATGTCTTAATAATGTTATGCATGAAATTTGTAAAATGAGAATACTATCATACAGAAAATACATCAAACTTTTTCCTTGCATCCATTTCATTATACCATCATAGCATGGAAAAAAATTGCCTTCTATATAAAAATTTAACTACTTGATTAAAATATAGAAATACATCCTAAAAATACTGAAATTAATCCCATGTACATGGTTTTTCAGGCCACTGTCTCATTTAATGTACTCAGTTTGCTTCATTGTAAACGGAAATTGTTCCGCCGGAAAGGACATCATGAATCACTGTGCATTGAATTACTTAATGCTTGCATGAATGGTGAAAGAAAAAAAGTTCAAGATATCCTTGCTAATGAGAGTGTTAATCCTAATGTCTCTGACTGCAGTGGTAACACTGGTCTAATGATCGCAGCTGTAAGTATGTAACATAGTACAGTATAGTCAAATAAGTTATGGAAAAACACATCATACTTAAATCTACATATTCTGACACTTTACAGTTCTCATCATTCATATTGTGATACTGTATTTTGTATTATAAATAAAGCATTTTAGAGAAGCTTTAATGGCTTCTGAGCAATACGAACTATTACAAAATCGTTTCCATGCATTCTTTTCAACAAAATATATACTGTTACAGACTTATATAATCACAAGTTAAAATAGTGTCAACCGACAGATTAAGAAATTCTGTTTAGGTTGCTCTGCTTATGGAAGTATTTTGCACTGTGTTGATGTAAAGACAAAGGTATCAGCTTATTGTGTAAAATTCAGTCCCTGCCATTGTCTTGTAGAATGATCATCCAGGGCACTGCACCTAAAGCAAAAGAAGTATTTATACTGTATAAAGAAGCGGTAATTAATTTGCGTGAAACAAATATGTTTTAATGTTCACTCCCTTCAAGAGAAACAATATTAATCACAGCTGAAATAACTCATTGTAACCAGATGGTGCATTCTATTACACTTTACCAATAATGCTGCACACTTTCTAGTGCCAAGGATTGAATAGTTAAATTACCACAATAAATTTTTTTTATATTAATGATTGCTTACCTTTTTGGTGGAGCAGAGGGTTATAGTATAATAAAATAATGGAATAGATGATAATAAAATGCGTGGCTTTTTAAAATGTATTGAATTAGTGAGATTAATTTTTCGGCGTGAATGACAAGCACAATAAGCTGAGCTATGCCTGGAAATAAGTCCGTATTAGTTCATATTATTTTGCAGGGCGGAGTAGTTTCTTTCTCCGCTGTAGATTTGTGCTTACCATTCTTTATAATACTACGTTTGGTCGCCGCATTCACCTTTGAAGTCTTGACCGTGTTCCTATTAAGCTTATCGGATCTTCGTAATTTTCCAAAGTACACAGGTGGGCTTCAGTTATTGTAATTATTGTACTATTTGAAATAACAACTCACACGACCTTTCTGTTAATAAAACAATACTGTATTTTTCTAAACGGTGCACATATGAAATCCACACTCCTCACTTATTCATAGCGACCCCAAAATGGCGGTCTACAATTACTCGCTAAAAAATTGACGTGCTTCTCACTCTTTCACTAGCTGAGCACGAATCTCTCCTTCCTCCTACCGGTACCAGAAAAAATCCTCTGTTTATTAACAACTGAAAGTCAAAAAATACATGACGGTAGGCATAGGCTCTATGATGGGCTACCGCTTCATCTTGTCTCTTTGCCTTTAAGGAAGACGAAAACATAAAGGAAATGCAAAAGGTTTATCACAGGGTACCTTCTTTTTGTGTGAAAATTATAAAGTTAACACATTTGCTTCAATTGTAATTATTCTAGTAGTAGATGAATGAGTTGATACAACCAGAAAAAAATTAGATCCAAAAAAAAATATTTTGGAACAGTAGTTGCTAGGTGACCAAATAACTTTGAAATCACTAAATGATGGAATGTATAAAATTACTGATTGATGAGATTACCAAAAAACAATGACCACAACCAGACATCCCAGTGGACTCTGCCACATGATTATATACAGTTTTAAACAATAAAATCCAAGTAAAGTTACAAAATGTTTTCATAGTTTTGAAATATTTGATCTTTTCCTTTTATTTTATGGACTATTTGATGCTTAAGTAATTTTCAGATTACTTATTATACTTAACGGCAATATAAAATTTTTTTAAATTACAAATTTCTCATTAGAAATCAAACATTTATGTTATGAACAAATAACACTTTCAAAAATTTTTTTCTATGTCTGTTTCCATATCTGACAAGTTTTATCCAATATATATTTCATAAATTTTCTCCAGCAATACATTTCATGATATATGAACAAAACAAATCCCTCAGTTTTAAACAATGACATATTCATTATTCTCACACCAGTGTTTTGATTTTGACTTCACATTTTATTTAATTTTAACTAAAAGAGTTCTTACTGTCAGTCAGTTTTGATATTTACTACATGTGTGCAAAAACGATATGCTACATCTACATGATTACTCTGTAATCTGGCAGAAGGTTCATCAAACTACCTTCAAGATAGTTCTCTACTGCCCCACTTGTAATGACCTTATATTTTCGAACATTACTTAACTTAATTTAACTTAACTTGGCCTGAAGTTCATTGATGTTTGATGAGGACATCATAAAAGGTTCAAGCTTCACAAAATTATTTATTGACTTTACTTGACATACTCCTGAGGTAAACAGAAACGCTGACTGACTGACCTCTTTGATTGACTTCACTGACTGACCTCTCTGCAGCCTCGCTGCATTACTTTAAATACAATTTTGAACAATTACCACACTGTTAATTTATTACAAAATGTAACTTACAATTAAAAACAATTTCATCTAAACTAACTGCTGTTACATTTGTACAGATTATAACATATAATGTAGAATAACATGCTATTTTTTATTATCGTCTTTGGTATTTTGTGTGAAAACTAATTCCAATCTGATTTCAACAAGTATTTTGATTTTAGTTTAATTTAAATTTAGTAATTGTACGAATTACATTGATAACATTAGTGCGAAATATACACACAGTGCATCACCAGATTATATAATTTAAATACACACTTGTCTTTTTTGACAGAGTTTTGTAAATTTGGGTAGTGTAACTAACAAGAGGTAATAATGTGCATAATTTACAAGTATCATTAATTACAATGAATTACATAAAAATGAATAACAATTGAAATTACATCACTCAATAATAATTGTTATTTTCATTTGAATCAGAATGACTTTTTTTGTGTTGGCTAACTTTACCAAATCCAGTTATGGTGATTAGAGGTATTAGTTATTTATTCCAATATTTCCACAGCCTCTTAATATTTCTTTATTTAGCCATCTGTGGACATTTAAAAATGTATAGATGTTGTCAGTTTGTGTACATACATATATTTATACAATTTGCTGTTACATGTAGTTAAACATTGTGACATGTAAGTTATTTACAATCCTTATCAAAATGTTACAATACACTAAATATTATGAAACAAGAGTTGTTTACAATCATTTTCTACTAAGGGGTTCACTTGTAGTGCAAAAGAAGTGTTCCTGCAAAAACAATTTAAGATATTTCCTAAAGCAGTACATGTTATCTGTTTCTTTTATTTTCTGTGCAGTTTATTATACAGTTTTACACCTTCATATAAGAAGTTATTTTGAGTCTTATGTTTATTTTTCCTGTCTAGGTGAAAACAATGGCTTGTTCTTGTACTATAGTTATGATAACTTCTATTTGTGCTATAATTTTCTATGTTTCTCATAATGTACACTAAATTTTGGACTATAACTTCACACAAAACTGCTAGAATTTCTAGCATTTTGAAAAGTTCTCTGCAATGGGCCCACTTACTGCTTTTTGTTATAATTCTTATTTCTCTCCTTTGCATTTTAAATACTGTTTGTAAATTCTGAGCACTGTTTCCCATTAAATAATACTATAATTGATTACTGAATGGACATAACTAAAGTATACAGTTCTCAAACATTCACTATTGCATGTGGATACAAGGACTCTAAGTGTATAACGTGTTTTGGATATCTTTTTCAAGAGTTTCATAGCATGTTCATTCCACTTCATTTGGCTGTCAATGTGCAATCCTAAAAATTTTGTTGTAGGTACATCATCTATGGAGATGTTATCTAGTTTCAAATTTAAGGGACTCTGTTCTCTGTTCATTCTAAAGCATATTGTATTTATTTTCTTTATTTTGAGAGTTACTTTCTTTTCCTGAGACCATTTGTGAACATCCCTCAGCACTTCAGTAGAATTTTCCAGCATTTGTGCTGGTATCTTACTGGTGATTACTATGTTACTGTCACCAGCAAACAATATTTTCTTTCCATGGCTGATATGTTGTGGGAAATCATTTATATACACCAGAAACAATACTGGGCCCAGTACACTTCCTTGAGGAACCCCATTATTGATACATTGTGGATCAGATATATGTTTCTCAATGTACTTTGATCCATTGAAGACATGTGTGATCTCTAGTGACTGTACTCTGTTTTCTAGATATGAATGAAACCAATTAAGAACCACTCCCCTTACTTCTAATGCCTCTAACTAATGTGACAGCTTATGGTGGTCAACTGTATCAAATGCCTTAGACAGGTCTAGGAAAAGGCCAGTTATATAGCTGTTTTCATCTAGTGCTTCTAAAACTGTTTTTGTAAATTATGCTATTGCAGATTCTGTACCTCTACCAGGTCTGAAACCATGCTGGTCATTGCAGAGAAGCTTGAATTTACTTGGATAGCTCATAAGACTGTTTCTCATTATTGTTTCTATCACTTTGGAAAAGCGTAACAATAGGGGTATTGGTCTGTAGTTCTCAACGCTTTCTATGTCACTTTTCTTGTGAATTGGTAAAATTTTTGCATGCTTCAGATAGTCAGGCAAGCAACCAGTTTTGAAGGATTCATTTATGATTTATGTTACTGGAGCTTTGATATCATACATGCAATTTTTCAGCACACACATTGGGATTTCATCTAAACCTGCTAGATTTTTGTTCATTAATTGCCTTACAACATTGCATACTTCATCCTCAGTAGTTGGAAGCAATAGCATTGAGTTTTGTAAACATTTATTGCTTCCATTTCCAATTTGATACATAATTTGGCATATTTTGTTAATGACAACCATCTATTGACAATCACAATAATGTGCATCCTTCCAGAATATTCTGTATGTGTTTACAAAGAATAGTAGGTTTTTTGGCAAATTGACTGAATAATACCTATAAAGATACACATAAAAGGCTTTAGGGAGCACTGAATCACACAATTAATAAATGGATGCATATAACAAAAGGTGGTATCAGACACTTTGTAATAATCTTGGGAGAGTCTGTAGCATTATACACCCTAGAACAACATGCACATTAAAATCTTTCTGTGTGAACTCTTATTTCTCTTATTCTTCTCTTATTCTGCCCAGAAGTGGGCAGACAAGCACAGTGTAAGCAGTCTCTTTAGTAGACTTTTTCTGCATGTTCTGTAGATAAATCATAGTCTTTGGTTTGCTTTCCCCACAACATTGTCTATGTGTTTGTTCCAATTTAAGTTATTCATAATTATAGTTCCTAAGTATTTGGTGGATTTAAGAGTTTTCACATGTGTGTCATTTATTGTATATCTGAAATTTAGTGGACTCCTTCACACTTTTTGTTATTTAGAGTCAGTTCTCACTATTTACACCATATAAATATTTTGTCTACAACATTTTGCAATTAGGTTTGATCATCTGATGACCTTACAAGATAATAATCACGTGCAAACAATCTAAGAGTGCTGGTCAGATTGCCTCCTAAATGTTTACATAGACAAGGAATTGCATAGGGCCTGCAACACTTCCTTGAGAAATATGATACCACTTCTGTTTTACTCAGTGACTGTTCATCAACTATTACAAACTGTGATGTTTATGACACAAAATTATCAATCAAGTCATGCAACACAGATAATTCTCCATAGGATTTGATTAGAAGTCAGTACTGAGGAAAAGTATCAAAAGCCTTCTGGATGCTTAAAAACGTGGAATCAATTTGACATCATCTGAAAATAGCACTCTTTGCTCCACTCTGTACCTAGTAATGAAACAAAGTCTTTGTGTGAATTATTTTTCTTTCTTTTATTGTGATAGTGCAGATGATGTTTCAGATGATACTCTTTTCATTGTAAGAGAGAAATACTGTCAGGGAATTAAGTTACTGGGCACTAAGTCTTGTAATCCCATAATCCTTAAGATGACCTTGCATGATGTGCAGCTTGAGGTGTAACTGATATGACAGAGAACTAATTAATTATATGATTACAAAATATTATGATCTGTGAGACACCCATGTTTATGTGATGTTATTCTACCTCAAAAAAGCATTTATTTTAAAAAAATTGTATAAAAATTCACACCTCCCTTAGAGATTATCTCCACTTCTTCTGCTCTGACTATATAAGTGTAGATCAGATGTGGCTTGAATTCAAAGAAATGTTGTTGTGGTCTTCAGTCCAAAGATTGGTTTGATTCAGCACTCCATGCTACTCTATCCTGTGCAAGCCTCTTCATCTCTCAACAACTACTACAACCTTCATCCTTCTGAATCTGCTTACTATATTCATCTCTTGGTTTCCCTCTACGATTTTTACCCATCCACACTTTCCTTTAATGTTAAATTGGTGATCTCTTCATGTCTCTAAATGTGTCCTGTTGACTGAGCCCTTTTTTTGTCAAGTTGTGCTGCAAATATCTTGTCTCCCCCTAATTCTATTCAGTACCTCCTAATTAGTTATGTGGTCCACCCATCTAATCTTCAGCATTCTTTTGTAGCACCACATTTTGAAAACTTCTATTCTCTTTTTCTCTAAACTGTTTATCGTCCATATTTCACTTCCATACATGCCTATACTCCACTCAAATATCTTCAGAAAAGAATTTCAAACACTGAAATCTATATTTGATGTTAACAAATTTCTCTTCTTCAGAAACTCTCTTCCTACATTGCTAGTCTACATTTTATATTCTCTATACTTCAGGCATCATCAGTTATTTTGCTACCAAAAAAGCAGAATTCACCAATTAATTTAAGCTTCATATATCCTAATCTAATTTCCATAGCATTAGCTGATTCAATTTAACTACATTTCATTATCCTGGCTTCACTTTTGTTGATGTTCATTTTATACCGTTCTTTCAAGACACTGTCCATTATGTTCAACTGCTCTTCCAAGACATTTACTGTTTCTGACAGAATTACAATGTCATCAGCATACCTCAAAGTTTTTATTTCTTCTCCCTGAACTTTAATTCCCTCTCCATATTTTTCATTGGTGTTCTTTACTGCTTGTTCAATGCATATCCTGAATAACATAAGATATAGGCTACAGCCCTGTCCCACTCCATTCATTCAGGAATAGGCTACAACCCTGTCTCACTCCATTCTCAACTGCTGCTTTTCTTTCATGCCCCTTGACTCTTATAACTGCCATCTGGTTTCTGTATATGTTTTAAGTAGCCTTTTGGTCCCTGCACCTGTTCCTCAACTTTTCGACCATGTGGCTTCAAGTACATCTTTCAGCGTTTTGCCTTCCAGGGGTATCTTACCACACTGCAGTGATCTTCTGCAAGTTCCACGAGTAATTTATAGTTTGATGCCATGGGGAGTGTTTTCAACATGCGCAGAGAACTCTCACTTTTGTCACACAAGTTACCAACCCACCCCCCCACTGCTCCTCCCTGCCCCCCCTCCCCTCTCTCACTATCAGGGGACTCTGGTTCTGACCGCTCAGCCGCTCACCTCTCCCACAGCTCCATGTGTGTCTGCCATGACAGCCTTCTGCCTTATTTCCAAGGTGGGCAAATCCAAATCAGTACCTGTAACCTCTGGTCCAGTTGATGGGACCCCTACACATATCACACAACTGCTTGTTCCCATGGTACTGACCATGCCAGCCATGTCGTGTTTTCGTGACACATCAAGGACAATGCAACCCACCATTGCTATGGACATTCTTGCCAGTAACACATCCATGCCTACTGTGCCGGCCTGCTGTATGGCCTCTCCTGCCATTGACCAGCTGGTTTTTCAAGGGACACCGAAGCCACCTTTGTCCCCTCTCCCAGGTCGTCTGCTGAACCTGCCACCTTTATACGAAGACAACCCTGTATCATAGTTTATGCTGTTCGAGCATCTTTTCAAGTAGCATCACGTGTCTGATGACAACTCTAAATTCCTGTGTCTTGTCACGCACCTCCATAATCACTTGAACTTAATTTGCGATCTACTCCTCTCACCACCGCCTTCACTGAAGTATGAGTTCATAAAGGAAATGATCATGGAACGACTCGCCTGCTTACAACAAGAATTAATCATCATGATCTTGTATGAGGAACACCTGGGGGTCCGAACTCCATCACAACTCTGGCACCGCCTTCAGTTACTTGTGAGTGAGCATACCATGCCGGACATCACTCTGTGGGCGGTGTGGTCTGCCAGATTGCCTACCGACCTTCATATCCACCTGCTACTGCACTCCTTTGAGTCAATTGGCTCTTGTCTCTGCATTGCATACCAACTGTATTCATTGCTACGACAACACCAACCAGCTCACCACTCACCGCTAGTTGGCACAGCTACTCCTGCTTACCGGCCGTCTGCTGGCAGAGGCAGGGCTCGCTCCACCTCCACGCCTTCTACATCGCCTGGCAGTATCCACTCACTTTCTCCACCATCTGAGCACTCCAGGACTGCCCACGCTGGTATACATGCTGGACCAAATCAACAAGACAAGCCTCCTCCACTGCCACAGTCACCACCACATCCGACTCATCCGTACTGCTGGTACCACAAGATTTTCGGCGATAATGCCAAGAAGTGCCAATTATCTTGCCAGCATCCAAACGCCAACTGCAGGACATAAAAGACACCGAGTCCTGTGGGGAACCTCACAGGTGTCCTCATAAATTGCACTCCGTCCACTCGTCCGCCCAGCCGAGCGGACATGGCTGACATTTCGTCACGGCTCGTTTTCCTAGTTGACACTGGTGCTGATGTAACTATAATACCCAGATCAATGGCTCGCCCCGTCTTTTCACCGATGAAGTCACTTCTATGAGCTGTTAACACATCAATGCTACAAACCTCAGGCTCTGTCAAAGTTACAGTGCACCTATCTCCTTCTCTGTTTTTTCCGTGGGCTTTCTACATTGTCAACATCGATGAACCAATTCTCGGTATGGATTTTTTGTCCCATTACAATCTCTCTCCTAACATAGTTCAGGACTCAGTGCTACACCATCCCACTAACAGTCAAACTGTGCTCCCGCACTTACGTTCCACGTCCTGTTTCTCTCGTGACATGTGAGTTGGTACGTGTGTGCTCCACTCTTGTCAACAACATTGTGACCTGCGTCACTAACCTACAGTCAAAATACGACTCGGCTGCACAACTCCACCGGGAAAACAACAAGTAGTACACACTTACAATGAGCTCATCACAGCTTGTGCCTCGCTGCTGAAACTGCAGTCCACAGTCCCGCCACCTAATTGTGTTTCTGCAGCAGACACCAGCTCAGACACTCATCAGGTTAGTCCAAGACACATTACCTGCATGTGACAATTCATATCTGGTAGACTCCACATTCCCAACGTGCTCGCCACATTCATTGCCATATGTGTCAGACAATGCTTCTAATAACAGTCGTGTGCATGATACGAACACGCCCACTGCATGGGCAGCTGCTCCGCATATTGATAAACATTCCCCCTCTCTCATGTGCCAGTCATGTGACTCACTGTTCCACGCACAACACCAATGCTGCTTTCACCTGCACTGGGAACCAAGTGCAAGGTTGACAGCAGACAGTCGCCGCGCATTCCAGCCTACTCCACGCTGCATGCATAGCCGCCCTCTCCAAACAAGTGCACACCATGTTCACATACTAGACACGTGACTTTCGTGTTGCCTTTTTCCACTTGCACTAACGACTATGCCTCGTCACGCCCTACCCATTCAAAATCTTTGCATCAGTACGTTGATCAGTCGCATGTGCATTTCTCAGTTTCTTCCATCACTGACAGAATGACACACAAGATAGTTACCACTGTGGGCCCTCCTATTAGGCACAAGGTTAGATGCTTCAACCATATTAAGTCACATGCAGCCCGGCAGCAAAAAAAGAACTTTTGGAGGCAGGTATCCTGCAACAGTCAGAAAGCAACTGGTCTTCACCGATCCACCTCATCCTCAAACATGATGGTTCTTTCCAAATGTGCAGTGAGAACAGATGTTTAAATGTTTGTACTCTCGTGGAAAATTACCCCGTGCCTAACATAAATGAATTCACTCATGTGTTATTGGGTGCTACAATCTATAATGTTACTGACTGTAAATGTGCCTACCACCAGATTCCCGTAGCACCAGATGACATCCATAAAACAGCTATTATCATGCCACTTCATGTGTTCCAATACAACTTCATGCCATTCAGCCTAAAAAACGTGGTGCAAACATGGTAGCATTTCATTGACTACATCTTACAATAGTGTCAGTTTTGCTTTGCATATCTGGATTACAAACACATTTAGCAAGTCAGATGAGGAACATGAAAATCATTTATCCATGGTCCTCCAGACCTTGAACTCCAACAGCGTCAAGGTCAACAAAGAAAAATTCCAGTTGCGTCCGCCTTCCATCACCTTCTTGGGTTACACTGTCTCCACCGACGGAATACAGCCTCCCAAATCTCACGCGCATGCCATCACTTCTCTGCCACCCTTGGCTACTTACAAAGAACTCTGATGTTTTCTGGGCACAATAAATTAGTACCATCATCACCTGCCTTCTGCCGCCACCATGCAGGCTCCGCTGACAGACTCATTGTCGAGTAAACAGACTTCAGGACTCAAACTCGTGACAATCGCCCACCCCGACCCCTCAGTCGAGTTGTTCATCATGATGCATGTCAGTGACATTGCAGTGGGAGTGGTACTACAGCAATGCAAGGCAGACACAGTTTCCCCTCTCCATTTCTTCTCTAAAATACTACCAACAGCTCAAAAGAAATACTCCACTTTCGACAGAGACCATCAAACACTTCCGCCCCGATGTGGAGGGTCGCTCGTTCTTCATCCTCACAGATCACAAACCACTCGCAAATGCTTTCTGTAACCTCACCCTGCCCAACCCCCCTCCACCCACCCCATCCCCGACGACCCACACCCTTGGTGTTTCTGTCGCTTTGATCTAGTCTCCCAGTTCACGATCGATGTTCGCTACATCAGAGTTACAGACAACATTGCCGCAGATTTTTTTTCACAGATCAATACTATTTCATGCACCATTGACTTATCCAACCTGGCCACCCTACAAGCCTCTGCCGAGGAATCTCAAGCTCTCCCCACAGACCTTCAAACATCCTTTGTGTTTACTAAAGCTAAATTCCCCGGCATTGTGGACGAGGTGTGGTGTGACATTTCTACTGGTACCTTACGCCCATTCCTCCCACCCCCAGCTATGCCGGCAGGCCTTCGACGCTCTGCTTAACCTCACTCACCCTGGCATCCACGCCACTACACAGCTCGTCTCCAAGCATTTCATTTGGAAAAATATAAAATGGGACTGTCAGACCTGGGCACGCAGCTGCGTCCCCTGCCAATGCAACAAAATTGGCCACCACACCACCCCACCACTGGGCAAGTTTGACATACCTCCAGGATGATTTTGTCATGTACATATCGATCTTATCGGTCCTCTTCCACCGTCAGTGGCCCACAGGTACATTCTATCCACAATTGACTGCATGACTGGGTAGAGACAGTCCCCTTACCTAACATCACTGCCGAGACAGTGATCAAGGGTTTTATCTCCTCACGGATTGCTAGGTTCAGTTGTCTGACTACCATTGCCACTGACCAGGGTCAGCAGTTTGAATCTTCCCTGTTCACCGTTTTATGTATCGTCTGCGGCATAAAGTAAATTCACACCACAGCCTACCACCCACAAAGCAACAGCTTAGTGAAATGGTGGTACTGCACTATAAACAAGGCGCTCAGGTGCCACAACTGCCTCTGGCCCATAGCACTTCCATGGGTACTGTTCAGTCTCCATTCAACTTTTGAGCCCGACTTACAGGGAACTATCTCAGAATTCGTTTTTTGGGAGAATGACGTCCTACCAGGGGAAATCATTCAGCCGCAAGTACCTGAAGACTCCCCCCCCCCCCCCCCCCCCCCTCCCCAGATTTCATAAGTCGCATGCGCACGCACTTCAAACATGCACGCTTGCACCCACCTATCAGCCACTCCCTGCCAGGCTCTTACTTGCCAACTGCTCTCAACATTTGCTCCCATGTAATACTGAGAGATGATTCAGTCTGACAATCTCTGCAACCACCTTATCTCGACCCATTTATAGTACCTCTGCGGGAAGATACAATTTTCGAGCCACCACACCGTCTGTTCATCTGATGCCTCCCCGTCACCTTTTGCAGGTTTCTCAGACATGTCACCCTCCACCCCATGTGCTGGTTTCACTGCTACCTATCGACTACAAAGATACCCTCTCCCATAGTCACCCGGCTCTGCAACATACCCCCACACCGCATGGACGACATTTCAAATTGCCAAAATCAAAATATACGTACGAGTATGTGCAGATATTAGTGGGGACAGTTCATTCCATGTACTGCTATTCGTATCCTGATTCTCATAACTTCATTTATACTTTATTGTATCACACACTTCAATATATCATTAAACACTGCTTTATTACAGTCAATAATTAAACATAACAATTCTTTGTCTTAACCATTAAGTGACATGGCAACAAATAAGAATAGCTAATACTGACAACATGTAATCTTTCTTTACATAACAAATAAAACACCAGTTAATTCAAATATCATTTGATTTTGAAGAACATATTCCTCTGAAGAACCACCCAGTGACAAACTTTAATGAAAGCACAGTATTACAGGAATTTGAATTTAATTTGCTTTCAGCTGTCCAAATGACTTTAATTCACCTCTGAAATATTTATACAAATGCTATTGTATATAATATTTCAAAGTTTTCCATCTAATGTCAGCATTATTTTCATTGAGGATGTTGTACTGCAACCTACGTGAGAAATAATGCTGGTCACATCTGGAGACAGGCTACAGTGATTGTCACTAACACTACATAATACTAGAAAAACAACATGTTATCTTGAAAGTTGGAGCTGATGTGACAGTGGTACAAGATGAGTTAGCAGTTTACATAGTGTAGTCTGCAGTATTAACCCTGCACGTCTAGACAACAATACTGAATTACAGCCAAGCCTTCTCAATTAGTGAAAATATCCAGGAGATGTTAAGAGTCCAATTTCTTTGGTCTAGCTGTCACTAACAGCTACATTGTTTTGGAGACTTAAGGACAACCAAAACAGACTGACAGTATTAGCCATAGTGTTTGATCTATGTTTAGCAATAAAAGATACAAGAAGACTGAGGGGGTTATTAGTGTGTGGTAACCCCATGAAGGGGATGACAGAACTGGTTAAGTATTCTTTCCAAAGTGATTACTAGATAACTAGTACTCTTAAACCAAGTGCAGGGCTCAGTGATGTTACCTATAATCCAACAGAATATACACAACATGACTGGTCATTACAGTGACTGAAAATATCAATTTTTTTTAAGGAAAGACTAACACCAGCCGCAACCAGGTATTGAAGTAATTCAGTGGTGAAAGTTGAAAGTTTTTGACAGACCAGAACTTGAACACAAATCTTCCACTTAACACAATTGGTTACCTTAACACCTTTGCCATATGGAGATGTTTCCTTTCCACCCCAAATTATCAACTTGTCAAATGTTAGTATTCTGTCTCTCCTTTGAAATTTGTTACTTACTGGCACTGTATCAATTAACAGTATGGTGCCTGTTCTACCTTTCTCTGCCAGACATATCTGACAGAATAGAACAGAAAACAAACACACACACACACACACACACACACACACACACACACACACACACACACACACAAACTACAGGGAAGAATTCCTGACTGGAAATGGAGGAAAAAAGCCCTTATGAACTTGTGTCCAGAAATGGACTGTGTGTGTACAATCACAATTCATACCAGAAAACAGAACAAAGTTGCATCACATCCAAGTCACAACAGATGTTCAAAGTGACCTCCATGGGGATGCATGTGAAAGGGATAGTCAAAGTCATCACACAGGACCGACATAATCGTACTTTGGCTTACACCATGTAGGTGCACCACTTGCTGGAGCTTGTACTAGGGTCTGTCTCAATATACTTTAAAACCTGGTCCTCCAAATTTGGTGCATGCACAGTCCACCTTTTCCCTGCATGTTCATCTGTCTGATCACACAAACGCCCAAAGAGGGTTTGAAATATTGTGTGAATTGGGTGGTGTCAATGAGGATACTTGTTTTGGTATAGACTGTTGCCTCTCAACAATTTCTATCTGCTTGGCCATAAACAAACACCATCTTGACTTGTTCCTCACATGAATACTGGACTATTCTGCTGCTTACAGTATATCAGTCGATCACACAGCCTGCAACTAGTATGGTCTGCAGAAATGATTTGCATTAAAACCATGTCAGCCCACGGGTTTAAGGTCAACATCAACATGCAACACTACCTACCAGTAAAATCTGCCTACAGCTCTTAATGTCACTGTAAAGCAAAAGAATTGATCAGTGTGACTTGAGCAGATATTCTGGCTGTCTCACAGATGTATGAGTGAACCATACCATCAAATCAGAGTTTGAAAGAGGATGCATTGTTGGCATAAAAGAATGTGATTTTCCAATTGGAAAATTGCTGTTCATGTGGGATGAAGTGTTTCAGCAGTGAATTGGGTGTGTACAGAATGGTTAATGGAAGGCTATATGACATAATGACATGGGTTAGCTCACACCACCCAGACCACCCCCAGAGAAGATTGACTGCTCATCCAAATGGCATTGCAGAACAGATCTACATCCATCTCCTCTCTGGTGCAACAGTGGAACAGATTAACACATCCTACACTATCAGGGGTGACAGTCCATTGCTGTTTATTATGGCATGGGTTACGTGCGTGTCATCCATGTTTCCACCTACATTTGTTGAATGTGTAGAAACATGCTAAATGGTAACAGTCATGGAATGTCATCCACGTCTCTGCCTGCCTTTGTTGAATGTGTAGAAACATGCTACATGCCAATAGTGTTTGGAATGATGTCACTGGGTACAGGAGTGGCATCAAATAGTGTTTTTGGATGAATCCAGGCTCTGTTTGTTTGAAAATAATGGCTGCATTTTGGCTTGCCACAGACAGGGAGAGTGACATCGCAGTGAGTGCAATCGCACAAGACATACGGTGCCAACTCAAGGCCTTATGGTGAGAGGTGCTATTGGGTACAACTGTACATTGAAGTCAGTGCATGTTGAGGGCACTGTGACCAGTGTGACCTAGGTGAATGACATCCTGCAACCCGTTGCCATATCCTTTCTGCACAACACCCCATAGTAACTAAATGTTGCTAGTGCCTTCTTGGTGTCACAGGATGTCAGTTTTTTTACCCTGGCCTGCCTGACCATCAGGTTTGTCACCAATCAAAAATGTTTGGGATATGGTGAAACGATTGGTGCAGTGCTGTGACCCAGTGTCAACCACCACAGATGAACTTGGAAACTCAGTGAATGCAAAATGCTGTTGGTGCAGTATTATATGTGTTGATGCCATCACACATGGAACAAGTAATCAGGGCTCTGGTTGACCCTGTGCCTACAGGACAAATGCTGAATCAAGGTGACTGAAATGTTAATTCTTTCCACAGAACACACTAATGTATGTGTCCTGTGAATATGAATGTCCAATCTCCAGTTGTTCAAGGTGTTCTGAACATATGTGTGTGTGTGTGTGTTTGTGTGTGTGTGTGTGTGTGTTTGTGTGTGTGTGTGTCTATATTTGTGTGACTGCCTTGATAACTTCAGTGTGGATGCTTAACAGTGTCCAAGCCTCTTGCAGGAATACAGGACTCACAGTGAACAAGTAGATGAATGTACAGTGAATACACAGTGAATTCTAATGCTACTAGTGTGCAACAAGTTGAGAATTTGGGTTGGACAGAAAGCATGACTTCTACAACAACCTCCAAACCTCCCCCATGCTCCTTCATATCTGACAAACCCTGTCTCACAGACCTACTACACATATCCCCCCCCCAATCCAAAACTCCCTAACACCACCACACAGAACCCATAACCTAAACAAACCCGCGATACAGCTATGAACCTTTCCTCCAGAAGCCTTAGTCCCACAGAAATATCAGTCCTTTCCAAAGGCCTCAACTTTTGCCCCACTCCCAAATTCAACCATGCAGGTCTAGTTAAAGACCTCTCCTTCTGCCGGTCCCTACAGTGGAAATACTTTTCACCACCAACCCGACCAACCAGACTCAACCAAAGACCAATATTGAACCTTGCCTAACTTAGTTCACTCCTCTATTCAACAGTAATCCATCCCCACTGCCTCAAAACCACCCCCTGTTAACTTTCCAGAATTTCTTAACCTCAAACCTTGCCTCACTATCATTCCCCAAATCCCTGAACATGCAAACTAATCTTACATCTGCAGAAAGAACAGCAGTCCACCATCTAAAAACTGATCCTGACCTTATAATCCTACCTGCAGACAAAGGCTCCACCACCATTGTTTTGAATCACAAGGATTGTGTGGCAGAAGGACTCCGTCAGCTCTCAGATACTTCCACCTACAAAACATGCCACAGTGATCCCATACTAGTAGTCCAGCAGGATCTCCAGTCACTACTCAAATCCTTAGGCCCATCCCAGAACCTCTCCCCAGAGTCCATCTCTCTACTTACCCCTACCACTCCCTGAACTCCCACCTTCTACATGCTTCCTTAAGTCATAAACCCAACCACGCAGGATGCCCCATTGTGGCCGGTTACTGTGCCACCACTGAGAGAATCTCTGCTCTTGTAGACCAACACCTTCAACCTATTACCCAGAATCTATACTCCTATACAAAAATACCAACATACTCCTTTACCGACTCTCTACAGTTCCTTTCCCTTTACCAAACGGTGCCCTGCTCATCACTACTGATGCCACCTCCCTGTACACTAACATTCCTAATGCCCATGGCCCTACTGCTATTAGACACTACCCTTCCAGACACCCTATGGATTCCAAACCAACAACATCCTTCCTAGTCTTCATGACCAACTATATTCTCACCCACAATTACTTCTCCTCTGAAGGCATTACCTACCAACAAATCCGTGGTACAGATATGGGCACCCAAATGGCACCATCCTATGCTAACCTATTCATGGGCCACCTAGAGGAATCCTTCCTAAAAACCCAGAATCCTAAACCCCTCACCTGGTTCAGATTCATTGATGACATCTTTGCTAAGTGGACTGAAGGTGAGGACACCTTATTCACGTTCCTCCAGAACCTCAAAAACTTCTCCCTCATTTGCTTCACCTGGTCCTACTCAACCCAACAAGCCACCCTCCCAGATGTTGACCTCCACATCAGAGATGGCTACATCAGTACCTCCATTCATATCAAACCTACTAACCACATCCAGTTTGACAGCTGCCACCCATTCCATACTGAGAACTCCCTTCCTTACAGCCTAGCCACCCTTGGTTGTCGCATCCGCAGTGACAAGCAGTCCCTCTCAAAATATACCAAGGGTCTCACTGAAGCCTTCACTGACCATAATTATCCTCTCATCCTTGTACAAAAACAAATGTCCTGTGCCTTATCTTTGCAAAGTCCCACAATCCGGCCACAGAGGAGCATTACCCTCATAACTAAGTACCGTCAGGGATTGGAGCAACTGAATTACATTCTCCGCCAGGGTTTTGATTACCTGTTGTCATGCCCAGAAATGAGAAATGTCCTACCCACTATCCTTCCCACCCCTTTTACCGTGGTATTCCGTTGTCCACCAAATCTACACAATATACTCATCCATCCTTACACAAACCCTGCTCCCAATCCCTTACCTCATGGTTCATACCCCTGTAATAGACCTAGATGCAAGACCTGTCCCATACATCCTCCTACCACCACCTACTCCAGTCCGGTCACTAACATCACCTATCGCATCAAAGGCAGGGCTGCCTGTGAAACCAGTCATGTGATTTACAAGCTAAGCTGCAACCACTGTGCTGCATTCTATGTAGGCATGACAACCAACAAGCCGTCTGTCCGCATGAATGACCACCGACAAACTATGGCCAAAAAACAAGTGGACGACTCTGTTGCTGAACATGCTACCAAACATGATATCCCTCATCTCAATGACTGCTTCACAGCCTGTGACAATGGATCCTTCCCACCAACACCAGCTTTTCTGAATTGCGCAGATGGGAACTTTCCCTGCAATACATCCTACGATCCTGTAACCTTCCTGGCCTCAACCTTCATTAGTGACTGTCGTCACCCATCCAGCCCCCTCCCTGTTCCCATTCCAGCACTTCACAGCCATCATTTCACTGCCACACGCAGTCTTTTAATTCCTTTTTATTTCTCTCCTTTCTGCTACTTACCCCCTCCTCCCTCCACACCTTCTCTCCAGCCCTCCATGTAAACTGAACCACTTCACTGTCCACCATTCCCACCATACTATCTCTCCCCCTCCCCACTCGAGCTGCCTCCTTACTCCCACCCAGTCACCACTCCCATCATGCACTGGAGCTGCTGCTCGCAGTGTGGTTTCAGTTCTCTGAGACTGCAGACGTGTGGGCAAGTTGCATTTGTGTGTCTGTGTGTGTGTGTGTGTGTGTGTGTGTGTGTGTGTGTGTGTGTATGTGTGTGTGTGTGTGTGTGTGTGTGTGTGTGTGTGCGCGCGCGTGTGTGTGTATGTGTGTGTATGTACATTACTGCTGACATAGGCATTAATGGCCGAAAGCTATAATTGTGTGAATCTTTTTGTTGTGCCTATCGTGACTCAGCATCTCTGCTATATGGTATGTAGCAACTTTCCTTCTCTGGTATTGTTACATTCCATCCTGGATATTCCATTGTTTGATCATAAAAATTATTTTTCAGCTGAACTTTGATTTACACTGTCACTATGCAGGAAATGATAATAATTTTCCATTAAATTTTGCCCTTTGTCTAGGATTCAGAATGGAGTTATATAGCATGTTTTGTACAAACATACCTAATTAACCACTGTTCCTGAAAATTATCTAAATATAAAGACTCAAGTATTGAAAAATTTCTGTTAGAAATATGGTAGGTAAGAGCATCTATTATAAAGCTACTTTACAAATAGTAATGTTCTTAAATAGGGCTCAATATTTATAGACATACCAAAATATTTTCTTTGAAAAATACCTTTTTAATCTAATAAATATCTATTTACTAACAGCAAATAACTACAACATTTATAGTATAATTGAAGAAGCATGTGCATTTTTTCCTCATTCTTCAAAGTAAAAGCTTTCTTTGTAATTTACGCAATTAAATTTAGTTAGCATATGCATGATTAGCACCAAGTAGTTTAATAGTACTTTATTTTCAATACAGTATACACACTAAATTTCTGTGATCTCTTCATCTTTTGTTAATGTATACCTTGACTTGTTCTACGTCTGAAGAGGTTTTCCGACATAATGGAATCTTAAAGATAGAATAATTATATTTAAAGTTGAAACTCTAACTATTTTTATTTATTTCATGCAAGTCACAAGATGCCTTTCTAACAATAGAGGCACTGCTCAATGCTGGAGCTGATGTCAACTGCTTTAATGATGAAGGTTTCACACCATTCTCTCTATGCCTTATGCGTTATTTGGCAGTTCTTTACAATGTCAACAACTGGGAGTCAGCATTTTTACCATCAACTACAAGAATGGAAGCCTCTTACACAGGTACCATAAAATTTGAAGAGATAATGTCATGCAAAGAACTATGAATAGTTTGAGTGTTACAAACCCATTTTATTTTTATAGATGCCGGACTGAAATGGAGACATAAGGAATTGATTGAAGCACATGAAACCAAAGGGATTTCAGGTAAGAAGCCTAGCAGAACTCAGGGAGAAGGTATCTATTGCACATAAACATGAGTTAGTTATCACAGTTTGCAATTTTGAATCTTATTCTGATTGTAAAGTTGAACCAGGTAAAACTCATGCCTGTTTATATTTCTGGCAGATTGGCCATTTTAAATTCTGTGGAAACACAACTAAATTTTATATTATGTACATTTACAATTGAAAACAAAATCAGACATGTAATACAGAAAACACTATTTATGATATGTACCTTTTGACAGCGTGTGGACCATGTACCGCCAATTTATTTTTTTTTTTTTTTTTTTTTTTTTTTTTTTTTTTTTTTTTTTTTTTTTTTTTTTTTTTTTTTTTTTTGAGGGGGGGGGGGGGACAGTTGCTTTAGGGTCTCTGATATAAAGGTATGTATATTTTGATGTGTTGTATTTATGCAAATGAATTGTATCAGTTTCATTATACCAGTATGTAAGTGTTATTGCGACTGTATGGTTCCATTAGTACCTCTGCAATATGCAAAACTGTATTCTTACAAAACTATCGGCAGTGATACTAGACAAAGTTTATTGGGATCTTATGTATGACCAAATAGTGTTTTTTGTGGATTAAAAAGTGCCATAAATTATAAAGAGCAATTTATTTATGAGGTGAAGTGTGAGAAAAATTATGTTTCTCCTGTTACTTGAATGGATGACCACCTAGAACATGCACAACTAAGTTATGTTATGAATCCATCAGGCTTTTATGTTCTCATTATGGAGGGGGAACAAAATACATTGTTACAAACATGTATTCCCTGACCTGATTCAGATTTTTGTGTGCAAGTGGCCAATAGATGATCCCATTATGTTTACCATCATGCTTTGTGCACCCGAAACTTAGCAGACAAACTGTTCCACACACACATGAAGAAATATGATTTTATCACCCACGCGATTCATGATCAATGGGATTCTGTGTGATGACACCAACAGATCACATTATTTTGTACCACATGAACACAATTACAGTGATGCACATACAACTCAACATTCTTTATAAGCTGTCTTTATTTCAGCCTGAACACTCACAGATTTGGTTTGGCATCACAGAAACTGTTCTGTCCATCCTCTGTGTCACCAATGGCACAGCAAAATATTTCGCTTCATTGTGTAATATTGGGGACTAGGCATCCATTATTAGTGACTACATTCTATCACCCCTAACCTCTTACAAGAATGAAATATCAAAAGTGATTTTACTACAGTGGTTGTGCAAATTACTAGAGCAACTAGTTCATCAGATGACTTATACAAAAAAGTTACAGACCAGGACACCTTCTCTATTCTGGCGACATCTGAGGGAATTATTGAACACTAGTGTTATGCCTGAAGGTGCACTGCGGACATTACCAACCAAGTTACCCATTCAAATCAAAATTTCTTTAATTACTAATGAGAATAACATGTTCCATAACAAATTACAGATAGCCAAACAGATTTTTGCACTGCAAGATCAACACTATTATTACACTCATATGACAGCAATATTGCACCATGACACAGCAGCTGATAGTTGAAAAGGACTGAACATTTTCAGTGGAACATGATGCATTTGGTGGAGGTTAACAGTAGGTGGCTTCCAGTATTCATTATGATCAGCTTCTAGTGGTGCACCAGCATCCTACTGACATTGCTTAGTGTTCAGCAACAGCCAGTAGAGTATGCACTGTTCATGGTTCCATTCATATTTGGAGCAGTCCCTCACAAGGGCACCACACCATGCTCACACCCAAATGCTAATTGCATTCCCCAGTTGGCACCAGAGGTTGCAAGATTAAGAAAGTAACCCTAAATATCATGTGTGCAGGTCATATCAGTTTCCCTTTCATTTACAAGCTTAGCAAACATTTATAAATTATAAACAGACCAATATTTTCTTGTTGATTCAGGCTCTGAAATAAGCATAATCCAGAACAATGAATACCAGAGTACTAAGGACAACTATGATAAGTAGAAAGATACATATGTTTAGTAAAATAGACAAAAATGTAGTAGTGTCTTATCACATTGAGGAACTTGAAACTTGTAGCTTGGGATAGGACCATATAGAGGAACTATGAATCAATTTTAAAAGAATAATTGACCACGTGCTGGACAGATATATACCCAGCAGAACAGTTCATGATATGAGGGATCTTTCATGGTATACAGTTGAACCTAAAGAAACATCTAAATAAACTGAGGCTGTGGCTTAAAATAAAGCATAGGACTATAGATAAAGAGATGTAAATGTCATACATCAAGAAAGCTGTCAAGAGAGCAATGCATGAAGCCTGCAATAACAATCCTAGGAGAATATTGTCAAATGATCTTCCACAAAACCTAAAGAACTTCGGAACATATGTGAAAGCTGTTAGTGGTATCAGACTTAATGTTCAGTCACTCATGGATGAGACAGAAAGTGAAACTGTCAATAGTAAAGCAAAAGCAGAAATGATTAAGTCTGTTTTCAAATGTTTCTTTTCAAAGGAAAACTCAACAGTATTGCCCAATTTTTTCTCATACTGGTGAAAAGATGAGTGAAATAGATATTATAGTCAATGCAATTGTTTTAAAATATTCCATTTTCATAGCAGATCACATGATAAATAGAAATAATAGAAACAATGGATACAAAGAAATGCTAAATACTAAACATATGTTGTGGCAATTCACATTGAGGTTACTGAGCAGGGACTGAATTTTTTTACTTCAAAAATGCATATTCCAAAGCAATGGATTATACCTGAAAAACATAAATAAAGATGACATAGACAACCTTTTGTTTCTCATTCTGATAAGGTACATATCACCCACCTTCACCAACCTTGGAATTCCTGACTTCTGACAATAAGACAAGAAATTTTTGAAAAAACAATAAAATTGTGGTTAGAGGGAAATCCCCTTTTCTCCTCCTTTCAACTTAGACTAATCCATCAGTTTTACATATTTCTCTCAAAAATGCTAACCAGTGACACTTTAGGATTTAATAAGATGGTAAGAAAAAATTTTTACGTTTCTCGAGAATGATATTCAGTAAGTTACTTGGACACATCAAATCTCAAATTCAAAGTAATTAACTTCATTCAATAACCTATACAAAATGAACATAGTTTTCAAGGCGTAAAATATTCTTGCACTAAACTACATTCAAGATCCAAAGAAACTGTTACACCTACCTCATATCATGCAGACGTGCTGCTACATGATGTGGCATGGACTTGACATATCTCTGAAGTAGTGCTGGCGGAAATTGGTGCCATGAATCCTGCAGGACTGTCCATAAATCCATAAGATTATGAGGGGGTGGAGATCTCTTCTGAACAGCACATTGCAAGGCATCCCAGATATGCTCAGTAATGTACATGTTTGGGGAGTTTGGTGGCCAGCAAAAGTGCTTAAACTTGAAAGGGTGTTCCTGAAACCACTCTGTAGCAATTGTGGACATGTGGATGTTGCATTGTCCTGCTGGAATTGCCCATGTTCATCGGAATCTAGGCATATCAGAGGTTCCATATCACTCCAACTGCACACTCTCCACAACATTACAGAGTGTCCACCAGTCTGAATAGCCCCCCCCTGACATGCAAGGTCCATGGACTCATGAGGTTGTCTCCATACCCAAACACGTCCATCCACTTGATACAATTTGAAATGAGACTCGTCTGACCAGGCAACATGTTTCAAATCATCAACAGTCCAATGTTGGTGTTGACAGGCCTAGCCAAGGCATAAAGCTTTGTGTCATGCAGTTATCAAGGGTATACGAGTGGGCCTTCGTCTTCAAATGCCCTTATTGATGATGTTTCATTGAATGACTCACATGCTGACCTTGTTGATGGCCCAGCACTGAAATCTTTGTGTCATGCAGTTATCAAGGGTATACGAGTCGGCCTTCGGCTTCAAAAGCCCTTATTGATGATGTTTCATTGAATGACTCACACGCTGACCTTGTTGATGGCCCAGCACTGAAATCTGCCTTAATTTGTAGAGGAGTTGCACTTCTGTCATGTTGGACAATTCTCTTCAGTCATCATTGGTCCCATACTTGCAGGATATTTTTCCATCAGCAGCAATATTGGAGATCTGATGTTTTACCAAATTCCTGATATTCATAGTACACTCGTGAAATGGTCATACGGTAAAATCCCAACTTCATCACTACCTTGGAAGTGCTGCATCCCATTGCTAGTGCACCAACTATAAAACCACATTCAAACTTAGTTAAATCTTGATAAACTGCTATTGTAGCAGTAGTAACTGATCTAACAATTGTGCCAGACACTTGTTATCTTATACAGATGTTGCCTGTTTACATATTTCTGTATTTGTATAATAGAGGGAAACATTCCATGCGGAAAAATATATTTAAAAACAAAGATGATGTGACTTACCATACGAAAGCGCTGGCAGGTCGATAGAAACACAAACAGACACATACATACACACAAAATTCAAGCTTTCACAACAAACTGTTGCCTCATCAGGAAAGAGGGAAGGAGAGGAAAAGACGAAAGGAAGTGGGTTTTAAGGGAGAGGGTAAGGAGTTGTTCCAATCCCGGGAGCGGAAAGACTTACCTTAGGGGGAAAAAAGGACGGGTATACACTCGCACACACACACATATCCATCCACACATATACAGACACAAGCAGACATATATAAAGACAAAGAGTTTGGGCAGAGATGTCAGTTGAGGCGGAAGTGCAGAGGCAAAGATGATGTTGAATGACAGGTGAGGTATGAGTGGCGGCAACTTGAAATTAGCGGAGATTGAGGCCTGGTGGGTAACGGGAAGAGAGGATATATTGAAGAGCAAGTTCCCATCTCCGAAGTTCGGATAGGTTGTTGTTGGCGGGAAGTATCCAGATAACCCGGACAGTGTAACACTGTGCCAAGATGTTCTGGCCATGCACCAAGGCATGTTTAGCCACAGGGTGATCCTCATTACCAACAAACACTGTCTGCCTGTGTCCATTCATGCGAATGGACAGTTTGTTGCTGGTCATTCCCACATAGAATGCATCACAGTGTAGGCTGGTCCGTCCACATCAAACCCACCAACAAACAACAGTACCTCCATTATGACAGCTGCCACCCATTCCACATCAAACGGTCCCTTCCCTACAGCCTAGGTCTTCTTGGCAAATGAATCTGCTCCAGTCCGGAATCCCTAAACCATTACACCAACAACCTGACAACAGCTTTCGCATCCCGCAACTATCCTCCTGACCTGGTACAGAAGCAAATAACCAGAGCCACTTCCTCATCCCCTCAAACCCAGAATCCCCCACAGAAGAACCACAAAAGTGCCCCATTTGTAACAGGATACTTTCCAGGACTGGACCAGACTCTGAATGTGGCTCTCCAGCAGGGATACGACTTTCTCAAATCCTGCCCTGAAATGAGATCCATCCTTCATGAAATTCTCCCCACTCCACCAAGAGTGTCTTTTCGCCGTCCACCTAACCTTCGTAACCTGTTAGTTCATCCCTATGAAATCCCCGAACAACCTTCTCTACCCTCTGGCTCCTATCCTTGTAACAGCCCCCGGTGTAAAACCTGTCCCATGCACCACCACCTACTCCAGTCCTGTAACCCGGAAGGTGTAAACGATCAAAGGCAGAGCCACATGTGAAAGCACCCACGTGATTTACCAACTGACCTGCCTACACTGTGATGCATTCTATGTGGGAATGACCAGCAACAAACTGTCCATTCGCATGAATGGACACAGGCAGACAGTGTTTGTTGGTAATGAGGATCACCCTGTGGCTAAACATGCCTTGGTGCACGGCCAGCACATCTTGGCACAGTGTTACACCGTCCGGGTTATCTGGATACTTCCCACCAACACCAACCTATCCGAACTCCGGAGATGGGAACTTGCTCTTCAATATATCCTCTCTTCCCGTTACCCACCAGGCCTCAATCTCTGCTAATTTCAAGTTGCCGCCACTCATACCTCACCTGTCATTCAACATCATCTTTGCATCTGCACTTCCGCCTCGACTGACATCTCTGCCCAAACTCTTTGTCTTTAAATATGTTTGCTTGTGTCTGTATATATGTGGATGGATATGTGTGTGTGTGTGTGTGTGTGTGTGTGTGTGTGTGTGTGTGTGTGTGAGTGAGTGTATACCCGTCCTTTTTTCCCCCTAAGGTAAGTCTTTCCGCTCCCGGGATTGGAACGACTCCTTACCCTCTCCCTTAAAACCCACTTCCTTTCGTCTTTCCCTCTCCTTCCCTCTTTCCTGATGAGGCAACAGTTTGTTGCGAAAGCTTGAATTTTGTGTGTATGTATGTGTCTGTTTGTGTTTCTATCTACCTGCCATCGCTTTTGTATGGTAAGTCACATCATCTTTGTTTTTAGATATATTTTTCCCACGTGGAATGTTTCCCTCTATTACATTGATATCATTAATTTGAACCCAACAATTACGTTTGTTATTGTCACTGTTGCATTTCAAAATCTTTTCTGTCGTCTCATTTTCTCTTTCTGTTTTTGCCAGTAGTTTCACTTTGTATTCACCTTCTCCTTTTTACCGTAATCTGTTATACAATTTTATCCCGCCTATATATACTCAATAATACGTAGCCCACTTCCAAACCATAACCAAAAACATTTTTTGCCGCTTTCAACACTACCGCCGCTATAAAATCCACCATTTCTAGTTCACAAACAGTTCCTTTCACCTTTTAAACAACCATTTCGGCTAGTTCTAATAACTTTTGCTTTATTTCCATTTCCGTTTTTCCCACATCACTGATAATCTTTAGCCGCTTCCCACAGGTTTTAACGTCATTATTTCTTCGTCAGACAATTGTTAGCCTCATTTTCATAATCTATCACCACAAAACCACTCCTTTTAATATATTACACGCAGTTTTTTCGAAATTTTCCCGAATTTCTCCGTCATCTAATGAGTTTTGGCGGCAACACAACCACCTAACCTTTGTGCACATTGTTGTCTACCAACACAAGTCCAACATAGCCCAGCTGTAACCAACACATTTTCGCCTTTTTTCACACCAGATCTCCAGTTACTTTCCAGTCCACCTTTATCCCACCCCATATATTTTTATTTTCATTTTCATTTCCTCATGTTACACTTTCCACTTTTTAATACCATGTAACTCTCACAACACCCCCACAACGACCCCATTAAGTTTTATTTACATTCCCTCTGCAAACATGCCTTCACCCCAGCCAGATTACGCTCCCATATTCCATTTTCTCAGGCTTGTATGACATTTGGCATTACCCCCAAAGGCCTCACACTTAAAGTTCCCATCTCTGGCTGCAACCCTTCTTTCCATCAGTCCCTATACCAGTTCCAAACTGAACAATCTATTGCCCTCACCCACCTAATCCTTCACCTGCACATCAACTCAGCCGATGAACACACCCGTCAACTACTATCCTTAATAAAAGTCCTTAATCTTTCCTCCCCCACATCCACACCGGCTGTTCAGAGCATCCTCCTACAGGCCAACCATAAATTAGAACAGCATGCCACCCTCCACCTCAAAAACTATCCAATCTCCTGGTTTCCCACCTCCGGAAAGGCAACTCACTCACCCTTCACAACCTTTCCAGCAAACCTCAACCTCCTCTCATTGCACACAAACCCAGTCTCTCCCATCTACTCAATCTCCCACTTCCAGCTCCACTCCCTCCAAAACCTCAAAATTCCAATCAACACAATCTGGAACCACAACACCCTAATTCAGTAGTTAACCTTTCCTCCAAACCTCTCTCCCAATCCGAAACCTCTGTCCTATCCAAAGGCCTCACCTTCAGCCCCACTCCCAGATTCAACCAAACAGCCCTCGTCACACATTTACTGTCCTACACTCGTACTCTCTGCTGGAAATATCGCTTTGCCACGAAGAAAAATGATCCTAATCCTACTCCTAATGATCCAACTCCACAAGACACCATCCAAATTGAACCCTGCCTGGAACAGTTCTGTCCTCCGTCGCAGCGGGACCCACCTCCTATTCCTCAAAATCACTCTCTCCAAACCTTCCAGGAATTTCTAACTTACAGCCTTGCATCTCAATCCTTCTTAAAAAAACTTAATCCTACTCCCAACATCACCACTGCTGAAGCCCAGGCTATCCGTGATCTGAAGGCTGACCGATCCATCATCATTCTTCCGGCGGACAAGGGTTCCACTACCGAGGTACTTGATCGTCGGGAGTATGTGGCTGAGGGACTGCGTCAGCTTTCAGACAACACCACATACAAAGTTTGCCAAGGTAACCCCATTCCCGATGTCCAGGCGGAGCTTCAAGGAATCCTCAGAACCTTAGGCCCCCTGCAAAACCTTCCACCTGATTCCATCAACCTCGTGACCCCACCGACACCCCGCACCCCTACCTTCTACCTTCTTCCTAAAATCCACAAACCCAATCATCCCGGCCGCCCCATTGTAGCTGGTTACCAAGCTCCCACAGAACATATCTCTGCCTACGTAGATCAACACCTTCAACCCATTACATGCAGTCTCCCAGCCTTCATCAAAGACACCAACCACTTTCTCAAACGCCTGGAATCCTTACCCAAACCGTTACCCCCAGAAACCATCCTTGTAACCATTGATGCCACTTCCTTATACACAAATATTGCGCACATCCAGGGCCTCACTGCGATGGAGAATTTCCTTTCACGCTGATCACTTGCCACCCTACCTAAAACCTCTTTCCTCATCACCTTAGCCAGCTTCATCCTGACCCACAACTTCTTCACTTTTGAAGGCCAGACATACCAACAATTAAAGGGAACAGCCATGGGTACCAGGATGGCCCCTCGTATGCCAACCTATTCATGGGTCGCTTAGAGGAAGCCTTCTTGGTTCCCCAGGCCTGCCAACTCGAAGTTTGGTACAGATTTATTGATGACATCTTCATGATCTGGACTCACAGTGAAGAAGAACTCCAGAATTTCCTCTCCAACCTCAACTCCTTTGGTTCCATCAGATTCACCTGGTCCTACTCCAAATCCCATGCCACTTTCCTTGACGTTGACCTCCACCTGTCCAATGGCCAGCTTCACACGTCCGTCCACATCAAACACACCAACAAACAACAGTACCTCCATTATGACAGCTGCCACCCATTCCACATCAAACGGTCCCTTCCCTACAGCCTAGGTCTTCATGGCAAACGAATCTGCTCCAGTCCGGAATCCCTGAACCATTACACCAACAACCTGACAACAGCTTTCGCATCCCGCAACTACCCTCCCGACCTGGTACAGAAGCAAATAACCAGAGCCACTTCCTCATCCCCTCAAACCCAGAATCCCCCACAAAAGAACCACAAAAGTGCCCCACTTGTGACAGGATACTTTCTGGGACTGGACCAGACTCTGAATGTGGCTCTCCAGCAGGGATACGACTTCCTCAAATCCTGCCCGGAAATGAGATCCACCCTTCATGAAATCCTCCCTACTCCACCAAGAGTGTCTTTCCGTCATCCACCTAACCTTCGTAACCTGTTAGTTCATCCCTATGAAATCCCCAAACCGCCTTCCCTACCCTCTGGCTCCTATCCTTGTAACCGCCCCCGGTGTAAAACCTGTCCCATGCACCCTCCCACCACCACCTACTCCAGTCCTGTAACCCGAAAGGTGTACACGATCAAAGGCAGAGCCACATGTGAAAGCACCCACGTGATTTACCAACTGACCTGCCTACACTGTGATGTATTCTATGTGGGAATGACCAGCAACAAACTGTCCATTCGCATGAATGGACACAGGCAGACAGTGTTTGTTGGTAATGAGGATCACCCTGTGGCTAAACATGCCTTGGTGCACGGCCAGCACATCTTGGCACAGTGTTACACCATCCGGGTTATCTGGATACTTCCCGCCAACACCAACCTATCCGAACTCCAGAGATGGGAACTTGCTCTTCAATATATCCTCTCTTCCCGTTACCCACCAGGCCTCAATCTCCGCTAATTTCAAGTTGCCGCCACTCATACCTCACCTGTCATTCAACATCATCTTTGCCTCTGCACTTCCGCCTCAACTGACATCTCTGCCCAAACTCTTTGTCTTTATATATGTCTGCTTGTGTCTGTATATGTGTGGATGGATATGTGTGTGTGTGCGAGTGTATACCCGTCCTTTTTTCCCCCTAAGGTAAGTCTTTCCGCTCCCGGGATTGGAATGACTCCTTACCCTCTCCCTTAAAACCCACTTCCTTTCGTCTTTCCCTCTCCTTCCCTCTTTCCTGATGAGGCAACAGTTTGTTGTGAAAGCTTGAATTTTGTGTGTATGTATGTGTCTGTTTGTGTTTCTATCGACCTGCCAGCACTTTCGTATGGTAAGTCACATCATCTTTGTTTTTAAACATATTTCTGTATTTGTATACACATGCCTATACCAGCTTCTTTGGTGCTTCAGTGTAGAATCTTGAATAATCTCACAGTATTCTACAATACGCAAGCACCAGATAGGTAACAATCTCTCATTCTTATTTATAATTAGTTCAGAAATTACCAAATCAAACAATTTCTATAGTTCACCTTTTGGTGTTAAATATTTATAGTCAGTTACAGCATTATAGAGATTATTTCATTTGCATCATTCTATGTAGTTATTTCTTTCATTTGTTTGAAATCAGTCCAAAATTTGTGTATCACAAATTTGTCAGACCCACCTTCAATAACTCATTTACACAGTTACTGACCAAATCTTTACTTCAACAAATAGCATAACCTTACCATAGTTATTTCTCTAAACCATACAGAGCATGCTATCTTATACAAGAATAATATAAACTACAAAATAGAGTGTCAGTAATTTCCTAATCTATCCTTTACCTAACATATTCATAATCCCTATTATCATTTCAAAATACAACTCAAACTTAAACTTAACATCTCCTATAATCTTCAAAAACCTCATCATGTTACTAAATATTCCATAAAATACTTCCTATAACATTGAAATATTTTCATAGTTCCCTAAACATCATGATATTAACTGCAGTAGAATAGTTCTCTGCAGATAATTCACATACCTCATTCATGACAACACACCACGTATTTTGAACCAAAAAATCAAAGTTTCATCTGACACTCATCTTCCCTTACTATTTTTTTTCTCAAGAACAAGTATAGACACCCATCTGACATAATTTATGTTAATATGTTTAATATTGTCATTTCACATCATCATTTTCCTCTCACTAGAACTTTGTATATTTGAATTATCAAAAACAGCTGCTGACTATAACTACAATAAGGCAGTAAAAATTATTTTCACTCTGACTTCTCATTTACAAAATATTAGTATTTCATAATTGTTCACCCTCTGCTATTTAAAAATGGCAAACTTACGGTATAGTATAACTTTGTGCAAATAAACTAAATCAAATATATATTATGCTTGAAAAATGCATAAAAATTCTTCCAATATATTTTGTTCACACAAATAACACTAACTTCATATGTAACAAAAATTTTCACAATACAGTAAATGTGATTTCATCTTCCAAAAGTTTCTCTGCAAAAATAAAAATAAGTTTCCTCTCTTCCAAAATCCTAGACTTTTTCAGTTTTGTCAAGTGCACTTCAAGATAATTTTGTACTTGTGAGATCAGTATTTTAACCATTCTAGCATAACAGTATGTGTAGCATTATAATGACCTGTCTATTGTTCATTCCAAGCTTCATGAACAGTGGCTGTCAGCATAGTCGAAATTTGTCAAAACAATACAAGTTTTTAGTTATTACATTACTACAGCCCTGATAATAATTCAAATAAACACCTTATTTTGCTTTTAATGTTATACTTTTATTTATTTATTTATTATCTTTTTTGCATATAATCAATGACTGGAGACTTTTGCAAATGTCATAGCATTTTTATACAATTTTTGTACAAACAGTGGGAATCTGCAATTCACATGTACAAAAAGCCACTTATGGGTGATGCACTTGGCAATATATGGTACAGTACTTCATAATGCAACATACAGTTGTTACATAGTATAGGTATTTGAATTTACAGCATGTTGCTACAAAAATAGTATATTAAAATCACCTCAGAATAGTACATCATATAGATAGAAGAGTTAGGCCTACATTTAAGAATAACTACATTTTAATATCAGTATTCATTCAGTGAGTACAAACATTTGAGAGTTAAGAATGATTTCAATTCCCTTTTGAATACTTTACCTCTGTGGCATCTTATAGCACTTATTAGTTTGTTAAACCATATCTGGTCATTAATCCAAGGACTATGATCTGTTGTCTTTAGTTTGGTTCTGTGTCTGAAGAAGCAATCTTTTTGACTTGTGCTATGAGTATGCACATCAGATCCCCTAGTTTCATTATTTTTATGGTCCACAAAGAATTTTATTTATCTGTACAGATACAAGGAATATACCGTTAGATATTTATGTTGTACAAAGGTTTCCCTACACGAATCTCTGTATCCTAGTTGATGCATGGTCCTGATTGCTCTTTCCTATAGTGTTAGGATTCTGTTCTTGTGCTTATCAGCAGCACATCCCCATACCTCTATTCCATAATTAATATATGCAAATATTGACCCATAATAAGCAGTTTTTAATGTTTGTTCAGAAACAAATTTTGATAGTTTGCTAATTAAGTGCAGTGAACTGCTGATTTTACTGCATACAAAATTGATATGGTCTACTCACCTAACATTTTAAACTAGGTATATCCCCAAAAATTTACAAAATAAGATGTCAATTTCTCTATGGGGGAATTTTTAATTTCTGGACAGAGAGGTCGGGGTGGGGTGCTCAGTGTATTTCTTTATTCTCTCCAACCCCCCACCTCTCTCAGGCCATCCCCTGAATTCATAAAGTGTTGCTAATGTTATGGAATGAAGTTCAGGATATCATTTGCTCAGTGTAGAGACAGTTTCAGTAGCGCTCATTATGGAGTTTTGTGGATTTGCTAATGAAAAGTTATGTAACAGAGAAATGAAGAAATTATAAATTGTAGGACTGCCACCATTATTCAGTCCTGTAGATTGAAATAGCAATGCTGGTATTTCTGCTGCAAAAGGGTTGTGGAAATCAGTGAGTAGAGTGCCGACCAATGCACCATCATATCAGATACAGCAACACCACCAGTCTGTTCCCATATTGTATGCCAAAGGGCCACTGTCTGCAGCAGTGACAACTCAGCAAGAGGTAGTAAAATCATGGCAACAACAGGCAATTACCACACCATCTGGGCTGTACTTGATTGGAAGCAGTGCCTCAGCATAACATGTATGCACCACCATCATCATTGGGTTGTCCAAATTGCAGCAGGTTTTGACTGCACAGCCCTCCATTCTTTTCTGTTTTCTATGTTCCTCTTCATTCTTTGGTACCCTCCTTGTGGCCTGCTAACATCATCCAGCATCTGGAACCTCCTTCTGCCCTTCCCTCTCTTTCCCAGAATGAAACCTTCAATTGCCTTTACTAGAAGGCAACCTCTTTTTAGATTGTGGCCTATCCAGTTTAGTTTCCTGTTCCTCCATTCTTCTCCAACTCTCCTCAGTAATTATTCATTCCTGACTTTATCAATCCAGCTGATCTCCATTCTATGCCATATCCACATTTCATAAGCTTCAATTCCCTTCTCATCTTGCTTTCTCAAAGTCCATGTTTCTGCTCCATACAAGGTCATGCTCCATATTAAGCACTTAACCAGTCACTTCTTTAATTCCTTGTTTAAACAACTACACTCCTGGAAATTGAAATAAGAACACCGTGAATTCATTGTCCCAGGAAGGGGAAACTTTATTGACACATTCCTGGGGTCAGATACATCACATGATCACACTGACAGAACCACAGGCACATAGACACAGGCAACAGAGCATGCTCAATGTCGGCACTAGTACAGTGTATATCCACCTTTCGCAGCAATGCAGGCTGCTATTCACCCATGGAGACGATCGTAGAGATGCTGGATGTAGTCCCGTGGAATGGCTTGCCATGCCATTTCCACCTGGCGCCTCAGTTCGACCAGCGTTCGTGCTGGACGTGCAGACCGCGTGAGACGACGCTTCATCCAGTCCCAAACATGCTCAATGGGGGACATATCCGGAGATCTTGCTGGCCAGGGTAGTTGACTTACACCTTCTAGAGCACGTTGGGTGGCACGGGATACATGCGGACGTGTATTGTCCTGTTGGAACAGCAAGTTCCCTTGCCGGTCTAGGAATGGTAGAACGATGGGTTCGATGACGGTTTGGATGTACCGTGCACTATTCAGTGTCCCCTCGACGATCACCAGTGGTGTACGGCCAGTGTAGGAGATCGCTCCCCACACCATGATGCCGGGTGTTGGCCCTGTGTGCCTCATTCGTATGCAGTCCTGATTGTGGCGCTCACCTGCACGGCGCCAAACACGCACACGACCATCATTGGCACCAAGGCAGAAGCGACTCTCATCGCTGAAGACGACACGTCTCCATTCGTCCCTCCATTCACGCCTGTCGCGACGCCACTGGAGGCAGGCTGCACGATGTTGGGGCGTGAGTGGAAGACGGCCTAACGGTGTGCGGGACCGTAGCCCAGCTTCATGGAGATGGTTGCGAATGGTCCTCGCCGATACCCCAGGAGCAACAGTGTCCCTAATTTGCTGGGAAGTGGCGGTGCGGTCCCCTACGGCACTGCGTAGGATCCTACGGTCTTGGCGTGCATCCTTGCGTCGCTGCGGTCCGGTCCCAGGTCGACGGGCACATGCACCTTCCGCCGACCACTGGCGACAACATCGATGTACTGTGGAGACCTCACGCCCCACGTGTTGAGCAATTCGGCGGTACGTCCACCCGGCCTCCCGCATGCCCACTATATGCCCTCGCTCAAAGTCCGGCAACTGCACATACGGTTCACGCCCACGCTGTCGCGGCATGCTACCAGTGTTAAAGACTGCGATGGAGCTCCGTATGCCACGGCAAACTGGCTGACACTGACGGCGGCGGTGCACAAATGCAGCACAGCTAGCGCCATTCGGCGGCCAACACCGCGGTTCCTGGTGTGTCCGCTGTGCCGTGCGTGTGATCATTGCTTGTACAGCCCTCTCGCAGTGTCTGGCGCAAGTATGGTGGGTCTGACACACCGGTGTCAATGTGTTCTTTTTTCCATTTCCAGGAGTGTAGTTAGGAGTCTTGTCTGATATTGAAATGCCTCTTTCACCAGAACCATTCTCACTTCGATATCTTGTTGGCAATCCAAGTCTTCTTTAATCCATCTTCCCAAATACTTGAATGCTCTACCTGTTCTATGATTTCTGACCTCAACTTAATTTTCACTTTTCTTTTCTTTAGACCTATAACCGTGCTTTTTGTTTTCTTTTTATTAATTTTCATACCATATGCTGCAAGAGGCTTCATTCAGGTCATTTAGCATTTGAGTCAGCATCTCTTGATTTTCTGCAAGCATCACCATGTCATCTGCAAACCCTATACATTCAATTTTCTGCCCACCTATCCTAATGCCTCTTGTCTCATCCAAACTGCTTTCCAGTACTGCCTCTGAATAGATGTTAAGTAGGATTGGTGAGAGACAACAGTCCTGTCTAACACCTCTCCCAATCTTGCTGTCTTCAGAGCCCCATTACCTAATTGTACCCGAGCTTTCTGGTTCAGGTACACATTTCCTATCAATATTCTTTCCTTCCACTTCACTCCCTTCTTTTTCAAGGTATCTAACAGCTTATCCCACTGCACTCTGTCAACAGCCTTTTCAAGGTCTATGAAAACAGTATATATTCTTAGAAGTCCAGTGGCATCTCATGTGCCCTTTCCGCTTGTGAACCATATTGTTCTTCATCAAGTGTTTCTTCCAGCATTTCATATAACTTCCTACATATTTCATAGAACTACTTTTGCTGCCTGCAACATTAGGCTGATTGTCCTGTGGTCTTCACACTTTTTGGAATTATTAGTCTTTGGGATTGGGATATTATACTTCTGAGAAAGTCTTCTGGCAATTCCCCTTTGTCATAGATGTTATTGCAAAGAGAGGTGAAATCATTTTCGCCTGTTTCTTTTAAACTTTTTCAGATTTCTGGCGTAATGTCACCTACACCACATGCTTTTGTTGTTTCTAAGCTCGCCCAGTGCCTTATTTACCTCTCAATCTAGGATAAAATCTCCTTTTTCAGCTTCATTTACTGATTTTTTCTTCTCAATCTGCAGATCAAAAGGTCTTTGACTCATTTCATAGAGAGTTTCAATATGTTCTTTCTATCTATTATGAACAGCATGTGGGTCACTTAAAAGAGTTCCATCTTTCCCTTCTATCTCCTTATTTGTATTGATCTTCCTTCTCTGAAATACATTTCCTTGGCTACTCAAAACATTTTTTTCATGCTTGCCCTCTTTCTCTAGTCTCTCAATTTCTGAGCAGATGATGCTGATGACAGTAACATGTGCACCATGTTCGTTTCACAGTTCAGGCCTCTCTTGCAAGAGCTGCACATGATGACAAAATGCCCTCTGTAGCACAAACTTCAAACTATATCATCATGAAATATCAACATTCCAGCTGAAATACCAGGGAGTAAAAAATTATTGTGCAGTACTTTCTGGTCCTCCCTCCTATTTCCAGGACAGTGACACCATTACTTTCTGCAACAAACAAGCACTGTGAGTTTAACTGATCAGCTATGACTGACACTTCCAGTCAAACCAGATAAGTACAAATTGTTTATCAAAATGTTTCCTACTCCATAAAACATCATCATATTACTTGCAAATACCCATATCCATTGTGGAGTATAATGCAGATTACACAATGGATATTGCATATTAATTATGTACTATTTGAGAGTAGGAACATTTCAACATGTACCAAAGAACAACAAAATAAAAACTGAGAAATTGGGTTTCAGAATTATATCAAAAATTTCCTCTTCATACAAAATTACATAATGTACTAATGATGAAACATTACTGATTAACCATCACTCATACAATCAGACATGATGTTTTGCCAGATTTCTCATAGTTTTTGTAAGATGTCCCAATCAAATTGTGAATTCCATGTTTTGTTCTTCTCTATTGTTATTTTAATTCCTCATGAGTGTGTAGACTGGCTGCTGGACACAATTTGGTTATCAGCCGAAAATTTACATAGTTTCAATATGATAAACTCAAATACTGACAATGAGTTCATTACTACACACAGATGAAGACTTTAAATCAAGATGATTTGATTAAATTAAAAAAAAAATGAAGCATTTTTTCACAGTTGTTAGAATACACATGATCTTCAAGATCATGATTGTGGTGGTGCTGAAAGGGAATTACCATGCTATGATGTGAAAGCTGAGACATTTACAGGGTGAGGTTCACTGTGGGTACTATATGTGGCAAGAGACTACAGGCTTTGATGGTCTCTATGAAGGTTTTGGGACTTGCAATGAGGACAATTTGGTGAGATTTTATGTGGTTTTTTTTTTTTTTATTTTTTTTTTATTTTGTTCGATAATGATGGTAATGTAAGAAGTGGAATTGTTAGAGACTTTGGGGGTTCATATTTGGAGGGTTCACCATTATGATGTTAGAGATACATAGAGAATCCATTTTGTCTGAGTTGGTCAGTGATGGGATGATGTACAGCAGGTAGTCAGTGTATGTATGGTCATGAATGTTGCAAATACAGGTGACAGTGAGGATAGCTAGGTTATGAGTGGAATTTAATTCCAAGGTGACTCTTTTTATTGTTAGCCTGGGATTAACTCCTTCATGCCCAGCAGTGATGGTGAGCAGCAGGGCCTTGAGAAGAATTTGCAGGTGTGTTGGATTGGATTAGCTGGGAACAGAATCCTGTCTGTTTTGGACTGGGGTTTCTTAACTGATAGGATTCATTGATTATGTGCTGTAGATTCCCTCAAGAAGTAAAATCTCTTATAATGTGAAACAAATCATGGAATACATAAACAAAAGATGAGAAAATCATAGTAATTTAATCTGCACATTGTATCACAGAAACGCTTAATGCTATTCATCCTTATGACAGTCAAATTTAATTAAGTGAATTAGAAAGAAAGCTCCAATGTACTCCTGTTTACGGAACATTACTACACATATTTGTCATGGAGCTTTAAAATGAACAATATTGTTTGCTATATATCTGCTAGATCTTTCCATCCAATAAACCTAGAAATTCAGGTCATTTATAGAAAGAAAATTTTTAATAAACACTTCATTCACAAGAAGATAATAACATTACACAACATGAGGTGGAAATTTGTGCAATTAGCCGATACCCTCATCTTTAGATCAATACAATGAGTGATTCTTGTAAGGGCAAACCATGCTAATATCAGATTGTTGATTAACTTTGTACTGTCTTGAGAATTTCGAGGTAAATTCTAGAGACACTCGGTCTTCCACCATCTTGAATACTTGATATTTTAAGTATGAGTGTGGGAGAGTGGAGATGTGTATGCTCCACCGGTTTTTGTGTGTGCAGGATGGACTTGTATTGGGAGAATACTGCAATCATGGCCGTTGACCAGTGCAGTCAAGTGTTTGCCGTTTGTGCCATAGAAGCTGTTTGTGACATACATATGAGCAAGCACATGTCATTCCTTGATGGTGTAAGGATTGTAATTGTTATGAACAAATGAAATATGATTTGACTAGAGACTGTTAATTTGGGTATTCGACATGCTAGAAGCAAGAACTGTCTTTAAATTATGTGTGGTTCTTAAACCAACTCGTTTTAAATGTAATTAAATGTGTTTCTAAAGCTCGAAGTAAGAGTGAAATACGAGAAGTTGAAGATATTTATATGTGGAATGTGAGAATGTTATTCTGCATACTTAACTCCACCATTTACTAGTGAAAACATAAAGTTTGTATATGTACTGCACACATTCTATCATCAAGAAACCATTAGAACATGGCTACCAACGTGATCAGGACTTGAGGAAAAAGGAAGTTTAAAATGAAATCAAGATAAGAAGATATGGAGAGTTGCCATAGCAACCAACAGTAACAAGACAGAGAAATTATTTCACAGAGTTGGGTTCTGCATAAATAGCAAAAAGGATGAAAGTTGATTAATACCAGACAAAATAGGAAGAAAATCTTAACTGTTTAGACTAAGAAGAGTTGTGACGAGATCTGTTCGATGATGGAGATCCACTGTGTAGAGTAAGCAGCCCTCATACACATTGCAGGGGTGTGGACGTGGTAACCAACAATCGATGCCAACAGCACCAACTGCTGCTCACTGGTGCTGACCACAAATCTGTTCACCGACACTGACGCTGAAACTAACCTTCGATGTTGCCGGTGCCCATGCTGTTCACCAGCACCAATTCCACACCTGCTCACCGCCGCAACCTAAGACTCTACGCCAGATGAGTGAAAGACAATAATTATTTGAATTTTAAGTTAAGGACACTGTTCAATAATAGACTGTTAGAATAGTTATTATACTCAGAGGTGAATTTTTTTTAATGATCACCAGATCTAAAAGTAGAAAGAATATGAATCAAGTACAGCAACTAGCAGAACCAGCCACAGCTATTAAAGTGACTAGGGAAATGCCAGACTGGTCTGAAATAGTGAATTTAATTAAAGCCTAGCAGGCAGATTCAGCAGCTGTAAATGCTCAAATTACTACTTTAAGTAAAAATCTAGAAGCTCAGAGTTTACAATTAAATTCTAGATTAGATACACAAAGTAAGGAACTGACTGCTCAAAATACTTCAATAAGAAAGGAACTAAGTACTACTTTAAGTGAAAAACTAGAAGCATTGGGTGAGGTTTTAAATGCTAAGTTCAATGCCTTAAATGATAATGTGGAGAGTTTGCAATTAGATTTAAAAAATGAATTAAGTAATTCCCTGAGTATCCATGTAAACCGTTTTCACTGACTTTAGTCAGACCCAGAGTAACCAATTTCAGGACTTAGCTGAAAAACTAGAAGTTGATATTGAAGATAAGTGTAGCAATGTGGAATCTGAATTCAGTGAAAAATTAGGATCATTTAAAAGTATATGTAATGATGCATTTGATGCGGTAAAGCAGAGATTACACACTTTAAAGGAAAGTGTTTAGAAACCAGACAAATTAATACCTATAGTCCAGTCACAAATTACAGGTGTTAACACCTTAGTTGATGACATGGAACGCGACTTTAAGGAGAAACTAGTCACTTCAGACTTAATAAATATAAGTAATCTGGAGGAACAGGTAGAGTAAATAATCGATTGAAAAGTTGTCTCGAGGATAATCTCCATAAACGTTTCTAGTGTTGCTTTTTCCAAATTTAATGATAATAGCAATCTTATAGGTGACTTGTGTGAAGAATTCAAACTTGTCCATGGCAGAGTAGAAAATAGAATAATTTTACTTAATGTTGTGTTTCCTAGTATAGTGGTAATTGTTTTGTTGTGGGGAAGCTTTCACACAAAATTTAATGAGAAGTATTGGTCCGTAAGTAATAGAGTAGGGTTAATGTCAGATCCATGGGATCTGAGCAGAGTAACATCTGTCTCCCAGGGACATTAACATTCTGTGTTAATGGGCAGAGTGATGACCGTCAGATCCCTAGTTGTTTTTGGTGTTTCTTCTGTGCTGTTTTTTCCTGCAACGAATTCCCTTCAAATCTTAAACTATTCTGTAATCTATTCTTGAATTCTTAAACTACCCTATAATTTTATTCCTGTAGAAAACTGGATATGAAGGTAAAGTAGTTGAACAGTGATTTCTAGACATGAAATGAAACAAATAAAATATTATTCGAGTGAAAGGTATAATATGATGATACTATTTAAATCAAGTGATGTCTAGACGACATAAACTGAACAGAGTATTTCATCTGTGCATAAAATATAGTGTAAAGTGATTAACTAAAATACTATTTGAGTGCAATGTATAATTTTCTATTTCTTTACAACATTTTATACCTTTTATGAGATGTGATGTATAGGGGAGGGTTTGTATTAGTTTTGGAAGGGGTGGGTAGTGTAACTACAAACATGACTAACACTAAACACACACCACACCTTTCAGACAATCCTTGCAGACAAGTGTGACTGATTCTTCACCATTTGCTGTTCCACAGGGGTTTCTAAGGTTTTCTTCAGGGACTTCAAAGGAGAAGGTGAGAGTGTCCATTCTGTAGGAGTCGTTTAACACCATACAATTCCCTGAGTATCCATGTAAACCGTTTTCACTGACTTCCTCCGCCTTCTCACTCAAGTACCAGCGAAGTAGGGATCATGAGGAAGGGGGGTGGGAAGGGTTTCCTGTCTTTAGGGCTATTGTCTTTCTCCTCTTTGATCTTAGCAACCATTTCTATTCTTCCCTTTCCTACTTCTCATCTGAGTACCAGTCTCTTTTTCCCTCTTTACATATTCATATACTTCTGTCACTGAAGTCCTTCTTATTTTCCATGGATTCCAATATCCTTCAACTTATTTAATATGAGTAGGCGAAAGACTCAGGATACACAGACACACTTATGCATACACACAATGAAACATGAAGATGCAAACAATGGAAGTACAGATAAAATGATGTAAGAACCATCAAGTGTTGTAGAGGGGAAAGAATGTGCACACAGAGAAATATGCACATATGGCTGTTTGGAGGGTGCACTCAGCATGTATTGGATATAAAAGGGCAGGTAGGCAGACCTAAGAAAGGCTGACCTATCCTATATTGTGCAGGCAGGGGCACCAAGAAGGGGATGACCTGTACCATAGGAAAATAGGAAGGAGGGAGTGCACTCATAGAATCAACCCATATGTAAGGTATAGGAATTGTTCCTAGAAGGGAAAGTACAGTATCGTGACAAAAGTCACAAAATTTTGTGGAGATTATTCTGGAAAGTTTGGATTCTGTATTCCACTAGCATTGTTATGTTTTATGTTTATGAGTGTCGGAAAGAACACTTTCATTTTCCCAGAGTTCCTCCAGACTACAAGCTATGGTAGATAAAGAAACTAATATATACTAAAGAAAAAACTGTACAGAGAAGTAGAGTAAAGAATGACATAATTAAGTGTCTATGGGAGTTTGTAACTGGAAATCAAGAGTGTTGTCTGCACAATTCCTACATATAGAAGTACTAACTCCAATAGTGGGTGAAATGCGCACATAGTTATTATCAAAATGAAGAAAGAAGAGCTAGATATTAAGTACACGATTACTAGAAGAATATAATGTATACTGATTAAAATGTGAAATAGTGTTATGGGAGATATTAATGAACATAATGAAAATCTATAAAATATCGCGTGTTCGTATTCCTTGATGGTTTAATGATTGTAATTGTTATGAACAAATGAAATATGATTTGACTAGAAACTCTTAATTTGGGTGTTGGGCTTGCTAGAAGCAAGAACTGGTGGTTACTAAACTCACCACATTGTAAATATATTTAATTGTATATGATGGTTAAAGACGCAATTAACTTGCAAGAATTTGTATACTTATGTGAGACTTGTGGAAATGGAAATATACCAGAACTAAACTAAAAGTATTATGCATGTACCTAGTTATTTCAAGAGCAGAGAGAGTGTTTTTCTTTTAATCCCTCTAACCAGCATTATTTCTTCGGAGAAGAAGTTGTGGAGATCAATGTAGCCGCATA
This sequence comes from Schistocerca serialis cubense, assembly GCF_023864345.2. Taxonomy (NCBI): domain Eukaryota; kingdom Metazoa; phylum Arthropoda; class Insecta; order Orthoptera; family Acrididae; genus Schistocerca; species Schistocerca serialis. The sequence continues at coordinate 916,475,408 of NC_064638.1, forward strand.
TCAAGGGAAGAGGATTGGCTGAATGTTTCAATTAAGTCAATTGTAACAAGAGAAAAGGTGAGTGCACAATCCAGTTTTGCACCACTTCTCTTGTCGCCAAACAGTTAGAACTTATCTACGTCTTGACACCCTTTTAACTTTTTATGTAACTGAAACTGAAGGAATTTTATGTTGTGTTTTCACATTGTATATGGCCATTGATATCTCCTTCTCATGGTAACTATTTATTATTCCCTCTTTGAAATCACATAATATGAATCTTCGTGTGATTAAGACTTCAAAAGTTAACTGTGAACCACTTGTGAGAGTGGACACACTCAACAAGGGTAGGAAGCTCAGCCAGAGAGGGTGGGATGCAGTCCTCAACAAACTCAGTGGGTAGGCCCCTGCCATTTAGAAGCTTGACCTATAAGGAGCTGGGATAATCTTTAAAAGAGGTGCATACACAGAGCAGCACCAAATGGAGCATTTCTGACAAGGAGCCAGGGTGGCACATCAGTGTGGATTTTAGTGCCTGGTGCCAACATTCAAATAACCCTTTATCCTGAGGATGATAAGCCATGGTGTGGAATTTGGTGATACCACAAAGGGCAGGCAATTCTGAAAAGAGCAGTGACTCTAACTGTCTCTCCTGGTTGGTTGTTATAGAAGAGGGAAATCTGAACTGGGAAAGCCAGGTATTGATGAAAGCCATGCAATCGAATCAGCTGATATGTTTGTCAGAGCCATAGCTCCCACCCCATCTGGTAGTGAGGTACAGATAACATGTACCTGACTTGCTTGGATGGTGTCAGAGATTGAGGTGGATATCATGTAACCTGCCGTTTGGGATGTCAAAATGACATAAGCACAGTTGGATATGAAACCAACTTTACTACATTGCCAAGGGACACATGCAGGAGCACAAGTCTGACAATCTTTATTAATCCTGGGCCAGACAAAAGGTTCAGTGACTGACTGATTTGTGACTTTAATGCCATGGTGGTCCAGTTCATGTAAGGCTGAGAAAACTTTAAATCGGAGAGATGCCAGAACCATCAGCCAGCGGGTACCCTTGAAAGTATTGCACAAGATTGGTAACACTTACCCAGGGTGGTGACATGACTGGATGAGTAGAAAAGAGGAGGATACAGGTAAGAGATCATGAGTATCACCATCTTGTGGTTTATGCTGCGCCAAAAAATTCGCCCAAGTCAGGGGAGGAGGGATGGTGTCAACGTGTAACAAGGCCACACTTTTTATGTAGTATATGTCTGTGGTATACAGGTAGATAGGATCCATACACTATGTGATCAAAAGTATCCAGACACCCACAAAAACAGACGTTTTTCATATTAGGTGCATTTTGCTGCCACCTAATGCCATGTATTCCATTTCAGCGACTTCAGTAGTCATTAGACATCATGAGAGAGCAGAATAGGGCACACCACAGAACTCACAGACTTCGAACGTCATCAGATGATTAGGTGTCACTTGTGTCACATGTCTGTATGTGAGATTTCTACACTTCTAGACGTCCCTAGGTCCACTGTTTCCAATGTGATAGTGAAGTGGAACTGTGAAGGGACACATACAGCACAAAAGTGTACATGCTGATCTCGTCTGTTGACAGACAGAGACCGCCAACAGGTGAAGTGTGTCGTAATGTGAAATAGACAGATATCTATCCATCCAGACCATCACACAGGAATTCCAAACTGCATCAGGGTTCACTGCAAGTATTATTACAGTTAGTCAGGAGATGAGAAGACTTGGATTTCATGGTTGAGTGGCTGCTCGCTTGCATAACATTTGATGACTGAACAGTGAAAAAACATTGTGTGGAGTGACAAATCATGGTACACAATGTGGCAATCCGATGGCAGGGTGTGAGTATGATGAATCCCCATAAATGTCATCTGCCAGCGTATGTAATGCCAGCAGTAAACCTCAGAGGCAGTGGTGCTATGAAGTGGTCATATTTTTCGTGAAGGGGGCTTGCACTCCTTATTGTTTTGCATGGCACTATCACAGCACAGGCCTACATTCATGTTTTAAGTACCTTCTTGCTTCGCACTGTTGAAGAGCAATTCAAGGGTAGTGATTGCATCTTTCAACATGATTGAGCACCTGTTCATAATGCTCAGCCTGTGGTGAAGTGGTTACACAACAATAACATCCCTGCAATGGATTGGCCTGCACAGAGACCGGACCTGAATCCTATAGAACACCTTTGGGATTATTTTGGAATGCTGACTTTGTGCCAGGCCTCACCGACAGACATTGAGACCACTCCTCTGTGCAGCACTCCTTGAAGAATGGCTGCCATTCCCCAAGACACCTTCCAGCACATGATTGAATGTATGTCTGTGAGAGTGGAAGCCTTCATCAAGGCTAAGTGTCGGCCAACACCATATTGAATTCCAGTATTACTGATGGAGGGCACCACAAACTTATAAGTCATTTTCAGCCTGGTGTCGAGATACTTTTGATCATATAGTGTATACCGAGCAAGGTGGCGCAGTGGTTAGCACACTGGACTCGCATTCGGGAGGACGACGGTTCAATCCCGTCTCCGACCATCCTGATTTAGGTTTTCCGTGATTTCCCTAAATCGCTTCAGGCAAATGCCAGGATGGTTCCTTTGGAAGGGCACGGCCGATTTCTTTCCCCATCCTTCCCTCACCCAAGCTTGCGCTCCGTCTCTAATGACCTTGTTGTCGACGGGACGTTAAGCACTAATCTCCTCCTCCTCCTCATATAGTGTATGTCAAATATAGCGAGGAGGTAGATCAGACACAGGGTTGCAGAGGCCATCCATGAGTGGGCAATAATCCATGTAAACTATAACCTTTGTTGATATGGTTGGGAGCAGGATACAGGGGCTGCTGGAGTGGAAGGCTGAGCAACAAATTGAGGATAGAATATAAAATTTAATTTATTATGCAAGAAAATTCATGCAAGGTACTGGTAACAACATATTGACATATAACTTGTTCAATTTAAATGTACATCAGCTGATTTAACATGAACCATCAACAAGTTAATTAACATCAAACAATCTGCAAATATGAGATTTAAACCTTTCCCAAAATTTTAATGTTTGTAAAATGTTATTACAAAACACAGAAAATTACCAAACTGGTCACTGTATTTAAGCCTTACATAACCTAATGGGCACAATGGCTTACAGGAAATAATATCACAGATGTATAGCAATATCTGCCCACTACAGCACTGTCTTATGTGACCTTGTGTGCCACAATGATTTACAGAACCAACTCATATAGTTAAATGGTAAATATTACCCACAATGGCACTTGCGTTATAATCCTACATAGCACACCGATTTACCAAGACAATGCAATTAATGCTAAGTAATGATTGCCCTACCACTGCTTAAACTACTCAGAATCAGTAATGAACTGTTTTATAAGGCAAGAAAATTCAGTTCAGACAAGTTAACAAGACAGTGCCTCCATTTGAATTTTACCACAGAAATCCATCAATAGTCGTAGGCCAGACAGTGATTTTGAAAAGGATTGATAACAAGTTACTGCACTGTTGGCGGTTGGCACTAAAACCCTAGCATGCAATAGATGTGTGGGCCAGAAACCCCATTGCAACAGGAGCCGTTAACAACAGTACCCACCTAACTCTTTCTAAAACCACACTGTGAAATGACATCAAATGGGTTTCCAAAACAGTTTGACACTCAACAGTAGTGAGTAAGAGAAAAGGACAAAAAAACAAACACACACAGCACTTACAATTAGCCTTGAATTATTCCTAGCTGTGGTTAAGATTGAATTAATTTTAATCCAACAGGTAAACAGTGGTGTCACAGTAGAATTAATCTTTACTTGACTAGTGTGACAATTTGGGCGTTCCTTAACCGACATAAGTTCAGTAATAAACTAAAATGAAATTTGAAGACACTCAAGTAAGGGTATTGTGAAACACTTCATCAACAATTTAAGCAAACATGCTCACATAGGCACTCCAGTTCATACGTAAATTAACTAGGGCACAAGTCAGTATTTCGACACGCAACGTGGGAACACTCACTGCTCAGCAGCACAAGCCAGAATACTACAGAAAGAAGTCTCACTGTAACTCCACCAGATGAAGATGCACCAAACTAACAGCTCACCTTTAACAATATTAACCAAATTCCACTAATAAGGTAATGGCCAGAATTACACCAGCCTGTAACCACAGAGTGAGGAAGGTTGAACTCGTAAAAAGAACGAACGACAGCGAGTCACTGCAGCAACTCCAGTTCCTCTGCTTGGCCAGCCCCAATGAAACTGCCACACTCCCACCACTTGCCGACATGACTTCTGCAATCTTCTGACATTGCTCCACCCAGGCCCGCTCATCTCTCTCTGCCCAAGACTCCCTTTCGGCTTCCCGCATGGAATCCCAGAGGGCGCACCAACCCCCGAATTTGAGGTATCAGATAGTTGTCTATGACAGTACATACATTAAGTTTACAATAGTCACCACATAAGCTAAGGGAACCATCTTCTTAGGAGCCAAGCAAATTGTGGAAGACTAGTTGCTATCAGAAGGGTGTGAGATACACCCATCTAAGAGTCCTTGTGCAGTGGCCTTCACGTGATGTAATTTTTTTAGCAGTAAGATGCCTAGCTTTGAAATGGATGAGTGAGCCTTCCATCAAGTTCAACCTGTGGAAGTTGCTGTTAGCTGCTGTGACTGCATGTGGAGCAGAGTTACAGGTTGCAGATTCGTTCATCTTCCCACAAGGAGTGTGGGAGAATGTCTTGTGAAACACTGGAAAAATGACAGTCATTAACCTTGAATGTATGCACTGTGGTTGCAAAGAACAAAAGGCAGAATCCTCAATGTGTGGTGACCGAAAAGCAGCAAGGTTGTTGATCACTCAACGAGCACACTCTATGTTGTCTGATGCGTTGGCGATCAGCTGGTGAAGGATGCTGTTGGTGGCACATAGTGCAATGATGTCGTGGCATTGTGACACAAGATTAGTGAGGGATCTGACAAGGGAAGCTATCAACAGGAGCACTTGGTGTATGTGGGAATGAGTGGATCATGGCTGTAGATGTAGGGAAAAAGAGCACAGAATGATTTTGGCCAATGGGAGGTGATGCAAAGCTACTGCATGTAGGCCTAGACAGAGGGCAAAATGTTGGAGGAAATCAACTCCGTGCACCAGGCCATTAACGTCAGTGATGTGGAAGGTCCAAGGAAACTGGAGCATGGACATAAACTGAGTTGAAGACTGGTAGCACTGTTTACTGTGATAGTCTAGCTTTTAGCCACTTGAAGGGCTACCAATGACAGAAGAAGGTTAAAAGGAGTAATTGAAGGGGGAATAACATTTGCATCAGCACCCACATCCACGAGGAAACACGAATTAGAAGCTCAGTCAGGCACTCGGTCAAGCACATACAGCTGGCCAGATGACAAAGAACCAGGATATGACTGTGAGGAGGCATCCTGAGATAGGTGCATGGGCTGGAGCACCTGTCATCTTGTAGGGATCAGCAACCATGGCAAATGACTGTGACAACATGGCATGGAGTTCCACCATGGCTGCATTGCATCATGCAGCTTAGGGTGATAGACATGAGGGTGAGGTGGCAAAATAGATTGTGACTGGTCTGGAGGTTGCACCACCAGACACATTTGCATTATCTGTGCAATGTCCAGAGCAAACAAGCTCAAAAAATGGTGGTGTGAAATAGCTCCATAGTTCATGATCATTACCCAAGGCATGTACGATGTGGAATGGTGGATGTGACTGAATGTAACATTGGGGCCACCAAAGTAGAATTCACAACATATATTCGTATAAATTCACAGTAAGTTTGAAACACATTTTATTTGTCAAATTAATAATATATAAATAACAGAGAGTTCACACACCACCCTTATACAGAAAGCAAACTAAACAGAGTCCAAAGAGCATCCCACAGAGAGAGGGTAACTATTGCATCAGTGCATCAGTAGTGCGTCAGTAGTCACCACAAGATCTTGTCATGATGGTAAGACTATTTGTTCAAGGAAGAGCCAACAACAATTCAGTTTTAGCAAACAGAAGTTTGTGATCCAAACAATGAGAGATTTTGGCCAGATTACAAAATACACTGACAGGATGATTATTGTTGTCCAACTCTGCTAGGATTTAATTTTTCAGATCTTGTATTGTTTTCCCTGTAGACATTTATGTAAGAAACCAAACTGAGAGGCAGCTAACAAATTCTGCACAGTCAAATAAGTCAGTATTTTATCATAGGCCACTTCTTAAACATCTTTGGAAAAATTGTAGAGGTCCGTAATTAGAACAACATAAATATAATAACTGCTCTGCAGGCGAATGATTAGTATTGCTGTATGCGGTACAGAAGGACCCATTTTCCATGTCTGCTACCTCCTCAGATTGTTTTCTATGCTAGGGAGGTTACGTTAGGGGTTCCACCTTCTTTTGAGGCCAAATGAGGAGCTGTTTGAATAAAGAAGCAGTGGCATCATCGGGATTCATCTACCAGCAATAACAGCTGGAGAGATTGGCAACACACATATCACACATTTTATGATCATAGATTGCTCCTCACATCACCTTGTAGATGCTACTTGACCAGTTGGAACAGGCCTAAGACCTAATCCATGAGTGGTGTTTTACTAGTGGGATAATTTTTAAACAGAAAGAACATGTGTAAACTTGAATTGTGGAACCAAACTCACACTCTCTTTACATGACATCCTGAAAGTCATGGATCAAGGAAGACAAGAAGATGCAGCATTGTCAATTTCTGAAAAACATTTGATGCTGTACCACACGCTCATGATTAAAAGGATGATTATATAATGTATCAAGCAAAATTTGTGACACACACAGGACACAGTACATGAAGAGTGTAAAATAACAGATTGAGATTTACCTACCATAGTATACAACACATCTGATTACTAACAATCACAATACAGGGTGTGTAGCCTATGAATACAATATCAACAGTAACAGTCTGAATCATTCAACTCATACAAAGACCAGTGCAGAACACTTTGAAAGGCCTATGAAATGGAATGATCAAATAGCCTGAGTCATGGATAAATTCATTGATAGGATACTAAGGAAGAAGATAGTTTAGAAAACACTCATGTAGTCCCTCATAGAATATTGTCCAAATGTGTTCGACCTGTAACAAATAGGTCTAAGAAGAATATTGATCATATTCACAGAAATGAACCATAAATGGTAACAGGTCTGTTTGACCCATTGGAGATGCTGAAGAAACTGACCTGGAAGGTACTTGAAAATAGGCACAGACTATCCTGAGTAAGCCTGCTCACAAAGTTTCAAAAATCAACATTAAGTGATGAGCCTAGGATTACAATACAGCCCTCTATGTATCACTCCAGTAGGGACTGCAAAGACAAGATACGAACAGCCATTCTTCCTGCACCTGGTTTCAAAATGGAATGGGAAGAAACTTTAACAGCTTGTACACTTAATATATGTTCCACTATGCACTTTATATTGATTGGCAAATATAGATCTAGGTGTAAATTGTTTATGTAGGCATATGTCATGCTACAGTATAAAGACATAGAACAAACTGACTGTACACAGTGACTTAAAGCCATTCTTGAGTTCTCTCATTCCATTAGTCCCTATATTACTTCACTGTTCCTAGAGACAAACCAGAGCACCAACATCTTAGGAATGCATATATGGTGGTATAAACCAGAAATAACATTAACCTGTTTCATGCCTCATCCTTATTCCTGATAGCACATCCTGTTCAACTTCTCCATAGAGAAAAACTTTTGGATATTGATCTGTTACACACTTAATGGATGTAACACCATTTTTTTTTAGTTTCATTTGACAATATATTTATTAGACTCAAATTGACTTACACACTTAAGGGATGTAACACCACTATTTTTAGTTTCATTTGACAATATATTTATTATACTCAAATTGACTTGTTGCATGATTACTGATTTATTAATGCTGCTCTTTACGTAGAACCCAAAAACCAGGCTACCGACACACTTAATGACAGATTCAGTGCAAATATGTGGCATAAACCTTGTTACACAAATCACAGTTCATAAAACACTCACAACTGATCACAGTCCTCTACATAATTTACTAAAGACATTTAGTACTGTACTGTTAAACAAAACACATACATCTAATGTGGATCAGTTTACACAGTTAATTCTTGCAGGATCCTACAAAAATCACACAGACATTTCATTAGACATGTCATTAGCATCAGAAATGTTGTGGAAATGTTAATTATTCCAGATAAGACAGGGGACAAGCTTTACACATCTCATCACATGATGCAGGCTGGATGAATGACAATTTTCATTAAATTGTTAACTGCATTGTTGTGTCTTGACCTGACTACATGAGCTTGGCTGTTGAAATGCTGATATTAGGGTACTTCCACAATGAAGCTGCATATTTATCTTGGGATACAGACTCGATTCATAGATGATAATATGGAAATGGCTACCCATGGACTTGTCACACCTAGGTATTACTCAAGTGATTATTGAGAGCAGACTGAGCATTCTAGGAACACAAGAGGTACGTACAGACTGGCATAAAACTATTTTATGATTCTGAAAAATACATATTGTTTATAAAACTACTAGAATGAAATTTAGTAGAAAAGGTGAACTATATGTTCAAGCAATAATGTTATTTACATGTTAAGTCTACATCTACACCCATACTCTGCAAACCATTGTGATGGCATAGCAGAGGGTACCTCCCATTGTACCAGTTATGGTACTACTGACACACCACTGACACACCACTCACAGTCAAGTGTATGAATAATCCATGGCAGAGTACAGTACTTGAGGTACCACAGGTACACAAATCTTGCGAGCTCTCTAAATACACTGATTTGCAGCAGCTGCCAATCCTTTGACAGTGTTCAGGATGATTTCTAGCTGCTTATGAACATCAACCAACTCATACCATGTTCAGGAACCGCATTCAGAGTGGGGCTGCAGGTTGGCCTGTTGAAATGAATTACAAGGCAGTGAACATATAACTTCAAATTAAGCTTGCTGGTTATCTTTCAACCTATTGAGCTATAAAGTTGCTAATTTCCTCTAAGAATTGAAGCAAATGCACAGAACGAGATTTCTATTATGGTAACTGTGGTAAAAACTGCTAGTTTCCTAAAATGGTTTGAGGTTGATTATAGTTGTTAGCAAACTTGAAAACAAAGGTAATTTTTCTATAAAAGCAGATACCATATCAGGCTACTCCTCTTTAAGGGAAAGCTAGGTGTAACACAATACGTTAGTAAGAAAATCTGCTACAATAACTATGTGAATCACAAATGCGAATTTGTTACAAATTGCTCTTGGTTTATGTGAAGGACAATGGGAGCTTTAGACAATTTTCAAAAGTGGTTGTAATTTGCACTGATATACAATGAAGTTTAGGAATGAGGTATTCTTTAGCAGAACTGTGAGCCACAAATGCTGATTTGCTACAAAATAAATTATGTACCGTACATGTATCCAAAACTCTTGTACCAGAACTTACAGAAATATAGGTTTAGGAGCATCCAATTTTTTTCAAAATAACCTAATTTTCATGTAATTGTACAATGAAATTAGAGAACAGTTGATTTGAATGAGGATAAGTCTATAGTTCTAAAATATTTTAAAAGAGCACAATTATGTTTAAGCCTGCAACTAACACTAACAGTGCGAGTTTATCACGGCACTTGCGAATGTTCAAAATTTCACAATATATCATACTACAAATAGATATTGATACAATCACTGAAAAATAACACAGAAAGAATACAAATAGTAAAATATGCGAATCTAGAACTTTAAATTGGCATACGATCTTCTACACATTATGTCACACAAAGGAAAATTAATAAGTCAGTTTTTATGTATAAATATAAGTAAACAAGCGTATTGCAGGGATTTTTCACTTAGTTGATTTTGTATACACTTCTTCACTAGTGTGCCAAAGAAGAATACGGCAGTGTGAGTTTATCTTGGTTAAAACTGCTAAAAGAGGAGCACCACAAAGGATGTCTTTTGCCTGTTGCAGTTAAAAATGCAGCAAAGTAGTTAGTTAACAAACTTTGAAAGGTTACAAAACTATTTTGTATGTCTGCACTAGGAATTACCTATTTAGGAGTACAGTTGCCACATCTGAAATTATAATAAATTGTGTAAATTCTTAATTGTGACTTTATTGTATAAAGATGGATGTCATATGGTCTAGAAAACTTAGGGCAGCAGAAGTGTTGTATCAAACTTGTGCTTTAAACACATATAATGGCACAAAAGGCAACAGTAATTGGGTGTGTCTGGAATTCAACACCAATTATCTTTTAAGTTAATTAGTTTCAGGACAGTTAAAACTTGTTACTGTAAAATCTGGATTCTTCCAACAGTAGGTGTCAGTATTTAAAAAACCATGAATTACCTCAGTTGAAATCTATGCTATAGCTACATATTCAGTTATTCATTATTCTTCATTAACTCTGTTTTTAATAAATCTAAATATAATAGTGTGACAGCATATTGGCAGTTAGTGTCTGATTAGCAAAGCTGCATAATGTATGGCCTGAATAACATGTTTTACATATTTAGAAACATTCTACATACATGTGATGTATATAACTAGATATAGATTAAATTGAGGAAGAGAAAAAACATAAATTATTGATATAAATCCAAGAGCAGATGGAAAGATTTCAGCTTACTCTATTTGAAAACCTATAACATTATCCTTGATAACAATCTACCAGGGTCTGGACAGTTTGAAAAAATACACAGGCAGTGCTAAACCCTGGGAAACATATGTTCACAGTAATTTTAGTTCAGGCCAGTTCCCAAATCTTAGAGCCTACGATACATAGAATGAGCAGTTCATACTTTTTTCATATGTCAGCCCAGACCTCATTTCAATATTATTGTTTAACTGTCAATTAATATTTGTGTGAATCATAATACGTTTGGTCAAGAGAATAACAGACTCACTATCTTATGTGCAGTGAAGATAGATGAGACCCCAGCTGCATAAGTTCTTTATAAAGTGAACCATGAGGAGTATTAAATAATGGCTTACAGCAGGTGCACAATATGATTGTCAAGTTTGGATACTGATATCTACCTGGTTGCCTCCCTTAATGACAGTTATAATACATAAAGCATTCTTTCACCAGTTATTAGAAGAGCGACACTAATTCACTTCTAATTTTCATTACCATAAAAATGTTTTAGATGACCCCTATATATTCGGACTGGGACAAAAACTTCAATTACAAGATATCAAATCTAAAAAGGCTCCAAAGAAATCAATAGCCAAGCCAGAGAAAACTGTTCAGCATACAGTAGAAGTGGAAGACAATGAAGCACTGTTAGAAAGGTATAAAATTTATTAAATTTAACTGTAGCATTAGGTCATCTGTATATGATGTAGATTATCTTTCACCTTGTCACGGGACATTTCCAAGAGAACTAAAAACCAGCTTATCATTTTAGTGTTATTTCAATGTCTTTAAAATTACATCATATGTTATCTTAAATTTATTTTGGTTTACTGATGTATTATGTCATATAAATTTGAGTTTACAAACTTTTAACTTGGCTGTATAATCTTTTGACTTCTTTTTATGAATTTTCATTCCAAATTTTTCACTTTAATTCCACACAAATTTTTCCATTGTCTTGTTTTCTCTCTCACTAGCTGACTCCCTTTTTTATGGGAACATATGATATGTATCTACTCACCAACTATTCTTTTATTTAATGTCCAGTATTCATATGTTCATGTATATGAAAATTGTTTTCAAATATTCTATTTCAATATTTTTCCAATCATGGGTAAAAGTTTTAAAAACATCTAAATTAATAATTTCTGTTTAGTTGTAGAGTAAATTCTAATGGTCACACACTCTCATATCACAAATGTGCTGTCTTCCATCAAATATACCTTATTTTAGTAAAAGTACAGTCTGTCAATGTAGCACAGTCATTGTTAACGACTAGCATCAGTTTAGGAGAATAACATTAATTCTAAATGCTGACCTCATCAATGAGGCATATTACATATACATCTATGTTCATATTCTGCTAACCACCATGAAGAGCATGGCAAAGAGTACATTCCAGTTATTAGGGTTTCTTCCCATTTCTTTCAGCTATGAAGGGCAGGAAGAGTAATTGTTCGAATGCCTCTGTGAATGTTACAGTTATTCTAATCTTGTCCTCACAATCACTATGTGGGCAATACATATGGTGTTGTAGTATATTCCTAGAGTCATCATTTAAAGCAGTTTCTTGAAGCATTGTTAGTAGTTTAATGGGATAGTTTACATTTATCTTTAAGAATCTGCCACTTTAGTTTCTTCAGCATCACTGCAATCCTCCCCCATGGATCAAACAAACCTGTGACCATTCATGCTGTTCTTCTCTATATACATCCAACATCCCCTGTTAGTCCTAATTGGTATGGGTCCTAAGCACTTGAGCAACATTCTAGAATGGGTTGCGTGAGTGATTTGTAAGTAGTCTCCTTTGTAGACTGATTACACTCCCCCAGTATTCTACCAATAAACTGTAGCCTACCATCTGCTTCACTCACAACTGAGTCTATGTGGTCATTCCATTCCATATCCCTACAGAATGTTAAAACCAGGTATTTATGTGAGATGACTGATTCCATCTGTGACTCTTTGATATCATAGTTATAGGATACTACAATTTTTTGTTTTGTGAAGTGCACAGTTTTACATTTCTGAACATTGATGCAAGTTGACAATTTCTGCACCACTTTGAAATCTTATCAATATCTACCGAATATTTATGCAGCTTCTTCCAGCCTGCATGTCATTAATATACAACATGAACAGAAAGGGTCCCAAAATACTTCCCTGAGGCACTCCTGAAGTTACTTCTGCATGAGATGATGGCTCCCAATTCAAGGTAACATGCTGTGCCCTCCGTAAGATCAAAATTCTGACAATAAGTGTAGGTGTGGTAATAAGTCTAATACTCTTTGGAAATCGAAAAGCACTGCATCTACCTGTCTGCCTTGATCCAAAGCTTTCAGTGTGTCATGTGAGAAAAGTGCAAGTTGAGTTTCAAATGACTGATGTATTTGGAATCTTTGCTGGTTGGCATTAAGGAGCTCATTCTGTTCAAGATACTTCTTGTGTTTGAGCTAAGAATATGTTCTAAGATTCTACAAGAAATTGATGTCAAGGATTTTGAGTGGTAGTTTTGTGGATCACTTCTAGCACCCTTCTTGTAGACAGATGTTACCTGTGCATTTTCCCAAGAACTGGGCACAGTTTTTTGAGGGATCTGTGATAGATTATAATTAGAAAAGGGTCTAACTCAGTAGAAAATTCAGTATAGAATCTGATAGTGATTCACTGGGTCCTGTACTTTGTGTAGCTATAATGATTTCGGCTGTTTCTCAACACCACTGACCCTAATACTTACTTCATTCATCTTTTCTGTGGTACAAGGGTTATATTAGGGAAAGTGTCCTGGATTTTCCTTTTTAAAGAAACATTTGAAAACTGAGTTAAGCATTTCAGCTGTTGTTTTGCTACCCTCAACTGCAGTTCCTATCACATTCACTATGGACAGGACACTTCATTTTGGTCCCATTGATAGCCTTTACATGTTACCAGAATTTCTTTGGGTTTTGTGAAATATCATTTGACAATTTCTGCTACGGTAAGCATCACACATTGTTCTCCTGACAGCCAAACAAATTTCATTCAGCATCTCTCTATCAGTAGCTCTACACTTCGTTGTACACCTATTATGCACTAATCTCTATTTCTTTTGATGTTCCTTTACAGTGACTGTATACCATGGAGGTTACCTCCCATTGTGAACTGTTCTAATGAGTATATACAGTGTGACAATTATTGAACAATATGAAGAAAATGTAAATTAGTTACAAACTATGGTGCACACAGACTTTTTTCAACATGTTATCATCACTACAGATATTCAGATTCTAGGTTACAACATGTTTGATATACCTGTCATCATTGGCAATGTGGCACAGACAAATAAAACAGACAAATAGCAAACTTCTGCATAACCCACTGAAGTGTCGGAACACTGATGCTGTTGATGACCTCCTGAATGGCAATTTTCAGTTCAGCAGTGGTATTGGGGTTATTGCTATACACTTTGTCTTTAATTTATCCCCAGAAAAAGGAGACACATGTGTTCAGATCTGGAGAATATGGTAGCCCATCAAGTTCCGTGCCAGTGGTCTCTGGGTACCCTGCAGCCAGGTTGCGGTCCCCAAAGTGAAAGATACTTTTGTGTGTGTGTGTCTATATATATATATATATATATATATATATATATATGTATATATATATATATATATATATATATATAAACAAACTGTTGCCTCATCAGGAAAGAGGGAAGGAGAGGGAAAGAGGATGTGGGTTTTAAGGGAGAGGGTAAGGAGTCATTCCAATCCCGGGAGCGGAAAGACTTACCTTAGGGGGAAAAATAACCATATTATAACCATATATATATATATATATATATATATATATATATATATATATATATATATATATATATATATATATATATATATATATATATATATAACTTACCATACGAAAGCGATGGCAGGTCGATAGAAACACAAACAAACACATACATACACACAAAATTCTAGCTTTCACAACCCAAGGTTGCTTCATCAGGAAAGAGGGAAGGAGAGGGAAAGATGAAAGGACGTGGATTTTAAGGGAGAGGGTAAGGAGTCATTCCAATCCTGGGAGCGGAAAGACTTACCTTAGGGGGAAAAAAGGACAGGTATACACTCGCACACACACACATATCCATCCGCACATACACAGACACAAGCAGACATTTGTAAAGGCAAAGAGTTTCCCACGTGGAATGTTTCCCTCTATTATACATATATATAGATATATAACAGGGTGTGGTCCATTGATAATGACCGGGCAAAATATCTCACGAAATAAGCATCAAACAAAAAAACTACAAAGAACGAA
Organism: Schistocerca serialis cubense; assembly: GCF_023864345.2. Taxonomy (NCBI): domain Eukaryota; kingdom Metazoa; phylum Arthropoda; class Insecta; order Orthoptera; family Acrididae; genus Schistocerca; species Schistocerca serialis. The sequence continues at coordinate 916,490,455 of NC_064638.1, forward strand.
ACTGATCTAGCCTGAAGGGGGAAACCAGATGGCGCTATGTTTGGCCTACTAGATGGCACTGCCATAGGTCAAATGGATATGAACTGCTTTTTTAAAAATAGGAACACCCAATTTTATTACACATTCATGTAGTACGTAATGAAATATGAATGTTTTAGTTGGACCACTTTTTTCGCTTTGTGACAGATGGCGCTGTAGTAGTCACACATGTATAAGTACGTGGTATCACGTAACATTCCGCCAGTGCAGATGGTATTTGCTTCATGATACATTACCTGTGTTAAATTGGACTGTTTACCAATTGCAGAAAAGGTCAATATTGTGTTGATGTATGGCTATTGTGATCAAAATGTCCAACAGGCATGTGCTATGTATGCTGCTCGGTATCCTGGATGACATCATCCAAGTGTCCGGACTGTTTGCCGGATAGTTACATTATTTAAGGACCCAGGAAGTGTTCAGCCACATGTGAAATGTCAGCCATGACCTGCAACAAATTATGATGCCCAAGTAGGTGTTTTAGCGGCTGTCACGGCTAATTCACACATCAGTAGCAGACAAATTGTGTGAGAATCAGGAATCGGAAAAACATCGGTGTTGAGAATACTACATCAACATTGATTGCACCAGTACCATATTTCTATGCACAAGGAATTGCATAGTGACAACTTTGAATGTCGTGTACAGTTCTGCCACTGGGCACAAGAGAAATTACGGGAAGATGACAGACTTTTTTCACACATTCTATTTAGTGACAAAGCATCATTCACCAACAGTGGTAACGTAAACCAGCATAATATGGACTATTGTGCTATGGAAAATCCATGATGACTGCGACAACTGGAACATCAGCAACCTTGATGGGTTAATGTATGGTGCAGCATTATGGCAGGAAGGATAGTTGGCCCCCATTTTATCGATGGCAATCTAAATGGTGCAATGTATGCTGATTTCCTACAAAATGTTCTATCGATGTTACTACAAGATGTTTCACTCCACGTTAGAGAGAGAATGGGAAGGAGAAATCTCAAACAAAAAATACTTATGACATAAATCACTTTTTCATGAAATGTTTTTGTAATAATTGTTTTTCACCCTCTAAGCAATTACAATTCATCACTAAATCCCCATCAAAAATTACACATCAGAAAGGTGATCATTTAAACACTAAACAAAATTCACAACATATAAAAATTAAATAATGCTATGGGAAACTCTCTGTAGTACGTGATTCATAGTACATAATATTAACATGTTGCCATACATTCTCTCTCTCTCTGTCTCTCTCTCCCTCTCTATCTCTCACTCTCTCTTGGCAATGTTGGCTAGGCTATATCTTATCACAACAACTTAGATGTAGGAATATAACTTTCTGCACTTATCGCATTCTCTCTCTCTGCCATCTGCTCCCACTAACAGAGTCGTTAGGCAATCTCTCATTGGTCTGGTGCATATATCAGCAATTTGGCATTCCTTTTTTGGTCTGGTGCAATTCCAGGTGTTCCCTTTGCGATCCACTCCCACTAAAAACATTCATAATGATTTCGTTTTTGATCCAGTGTGACAGGCTGATCTTTGGTGTTTTATCTTTGATTAAATGCACCTGTCTGCATGCTGCCATTCCATTTTTGGTCTTGTGTAGTTCGAGGTGTTCCTCAGTGATCTGCTCTGCTAGAAGTGCCCTGTGATGTTCCACTCATCAGTATGACACACTTGGGGGTCTCTTTGGGGTTTCTTCACCATGGCCACATCCTCAGTTCTTCTTTTTGTGGAGTTCTGCTGCTGCCCCCATGGTGTTTTCAGCAACACCAGTGCAGGATCCTAGGTCCTACTGAACTGGTGCCCATTGTCATAATTCATGAGATTTTCTGCCACCTTTAACCCTATAATTCTCTTAAAACACTGTCCCACTATATATGCTCTGTGCTAGAACGCTCATTCCATCATAGTTTATGGAATGACTGAGTTCCAGCGAATAATTAGCAATGGCTGATTTAGTTGCTTATCCCACAAAGACTATTTAGAACTGATTTCAGAGCTATGTGATATTGATCTGTTGGATATGTTCAGACATATTCTGACCTTACTTTCTGAGCTTACTTTCTCTATGAGTTCAATATTACACAGAAAGAAGTTTTGGCCATGGGCAGCCCTCAGCCTCCAATAAACTGATGTTCTTACATGGACATTCTCTCATAATGACATAAAACCAGACCTAGTGATGGATTTCTTACTACAGTTCCACCTCTCCTTCTATGTACATAACACCTTGCCCTTGTACTTTAACATAAGCCACTGCATCCCAGGACTTTTGACCTTTCATTTCTGCCTTACCTGGTACATCAACCATTCAAGACAAACAGCAGGAAGACAATCATAAATCAATTTACACTCTCAGTTGAGTGGGTAAGGAGTCATTTCAATCCCGGGAGTGGAAAGACATACCTTAGGGGGAAAAAGAACAGGTATACCCTCGCCCGCACACACACACACACACACACACACACACACACACACACACACACACACACACACACACATATTCATCTGCACATATACAGACACAGGCAGACATATGTAAATGCAAAGAGATTGGACAGAGATGTCAGTCGAGGCAGAAGTACAGAGGCAAAGATGTTGTTGAATGACAGGTGAGGTATGAACGGCGGCAACTTGAAATTAGCGGAGGTTGAGGCCTGGAGGGTAATGGGAAGAAAGAATATATTGAAGGGCAAGTTCCCATCTCCGGAGTTCTGATAGGTTGGTGTTAGTGGGAAGTATCCAGATGACCTGGACGGTGTAACACTGTGCCAAGATGTGCTGGCTGTGCACCAAGGCATGTTTAGCCACAGGGTGATCCTCATTACCAACAAACACTGTCTGCCTGTGTCCACTCATGTGAATGGACAGTTTGTTGCTGGTCATTCCACATAGAAGGCTTCACAGTGTAGGCAGGTCAGTTGGTAAATCACGTCGGTGCTTTCACACATGGCTCTGCCTTTGATCGTGTACACCTTCCGGGTTACAGGATTGGAGTAGGTGGTGGTGGGAGGGTGCAGGTCTTACACTGGGGGCGGTTACAAGGGTAGGAGCCAGAGGGTAGGGAAGGTGGTTTGGGGATTTCATAGGGATGAACTAAGAGGTTACGAAGATTAGGTGGACGGTGGAAAGACACTGTTGGTGGTGTGGGGAGGATTTCATGAAGGATGGATCTCATTTCAGGGCAGGATTTGAGGAAGTCCTTTCCCTGCTGGAGAGCCACATTCAGAGTCTGATCCAGTCCCAGAAAGTATCCTGTCACAAGTGGGGCACTATTGGGGTTCTTCTGTGGGAGGTTCTGGGTTTGAGGGGATGAGGAAGTAGCTCTAGCTATTTGCTTCTGTACTAGGTCTGGAGGGTAGTTGCGGGATGCGAAAGCTGTTTCCAAGTTACTGGTGTAATGGTTCAGGGATTCAGGACTGGAGCAGATTCATTTGCCACAAAGACCTAAGCTGTAGGGAAGCAACCGTTTGATATGGAATGGGTGGCAGCTGTCATAATGGAGGTACTGTTGCTTGTTGGTGGGTTTGATGTGGACGGATGTGTGAAGCTGGCCATTGGACAGATGGAGGTCAACATTGAGGAAAGTGGCTTGGGATTTGGAGTAGGACCAGGTGAATCTGATGGAACCAAAGGAGTTGAGGTTGGAGAGGAAATTCTGGAGTTCTTCTTCACTGTGAGTCCAGATCCTGAAGATGTCATCAATAAATCTGTACCATACTTTGGATTGGCAGGCTTGGTTAACCAAGAAGGCTTCCTCTAAGCGATACATAAATAGTTTGGCGTATGAGGGGGCCATCCTGGTACCCATGGCTGTTCCCTTTAATTGTTGGTATGTCTGGCCTTCGAAAGTGAAGAAGTTGTGGGTTAGGATGAAGCTGGCTAAGGTAATGAGGAAAGAGGTTTTAGGTAGGGTAGCAGGTGATCGTTGTGAAAGGAAGTGCTCCATCGCAGAGAGGCCCTGGACGTGCAGGATATTTGTGTATAAGGAAGTAGCATCAATGGTTACAAGGATGGTTTCGAGGGGTAACAGGTTGGGTAAGGATTCCAGGCGTTCGAGAAAGTGGTTGGTGTTTTTGATGAAGGATGGGAGACTGCATGTAATGGGTTGAAGGTGTTGATCTACGGAATGTTTGGGTTTGTGAATTTTTAGGTAGAAGGTAGGGGTGCGGGGTGTCAGTGGGGTCAGGAGGTTGATGGAGTCAGGTGAAAGGTTTTGTAGGGGGCCTAAGGTTCTGAGGATTCCTTGAAGCTCCGCCTAAACATCAGGAATGGAATTACCTGGAAAACTTTGTATGTAATGTTGTCTTAAAGCTGACGCAGTCCCTCAGCCACATACTCCCGACGATCAAGTACCACGGTCGAGGAACCCTTGTGAGCCGGAAGAATGATGATGGATTGGTCAGCCTTCAGAGCATGGCTACCTTGGGCTTCAGCTGTGGTGATGTTGGGAGTAGGATTAAGGTTTTTTAAGAAGGATTGAGAGGCAAGGCTGGAAGTCAGAAATTCCTGGAAGGTTTGGAGAGGATGATTTTGAGGAACAGGAGGTGGGTCCCGCTGTGACAGAGGACGGAACTGTTCCAGGCAGGGTTCAATTTGGATAGTGTCTTGGGGAGTTGGATCATTAGGAGTAGGATTAGGATAATTTTTCTTTGGGGCAAAGTGATACTTCCAACAGAGAGTACGAGTGTAGGACAGTAAATCTTTGACGAGGGCTGTTTGGTTGAATCTGGGAGTGGGGCTGAAGGTGAGGCCTTTGGATAGGACAGAGGTTTCGGATTGGGAGAGAGGTTTGGAGGAAAGGTTAACTACTGAATTAGGGTGTTGTGGTTCCAGATTGTGTTGATCAGAATTTTGAGGTTTTGGGGTGAGTGGAGCTGGAAGTGGGAGATTGAGGAGATGGGAGAGATTGGGTCTGTGTGCAATGAGAGGTGGTTTGTTGGAAAGGTTGTGGAGGGTGAGTGCGTTGCCTTTCCGGAGGTGGGAAACCAGGAGATTGGATAATTTTTTGAGGTGGAGGGTGGCATGCTGTTCTAATTTGTGGTTGGCCTGTAGGTGGATGCTCTGAACAGCTGGTGTGGATGTGGGAGAGGAAAGATTGAAGACGTTTATTAGGGACAGGAGTTGATGGGTGTGTTCATTGGCTGAGTTGATGTGTAGGTGAAGGATTAGGCGGGTGAGGGCTGTGGATTGTTCAGTATGGAACTGGTACAGGGACTGATGAAAAGAAGGATTACAGCCAGAGATGGGAACTTTAAGTGTGAGGCCTTTGGGGTTAATGCCAAATGTCAGACAAGCCTGGGTAAATAAAATGTGGGAGTGTGATCTGGCTAGGGTGAAGGCATGTTTGTGGAGGGAATGTAAATAAAACTTAATGGGGTCGTCGTGGGGATGTTGTGAGGGTGACATGGTATTTAGAAGGTGGAAAGTGTAAAATGAGGCTGAAATGAAAATAAAATTATATGGGGAGAGATAAAGGTGAACTAGAAAGCAACTGGAGTTCTGGTGTGAAAAAAATCGAAAAAGTGTTGGTTAAAGCTGAGCTATGTTGTTCCTGTGGTGAACATAGGTTGGTAAACAACGATGTGCACAAAGGTTAGGTGGTTGTGTTGCCTCCAAAACACGTTAAAGGGTGGAGAAATTCGAGAAAATTTCGAAAAAACTGCGTGTAAATGTATCGAAAAGAGTGGTTTTGTGGAGCCAGATTATGAAAATGAGGCTAACAATTGTCTGACGAAGAAATAATAACGTTAAAACCTGTAGGAAGCGGCTAGAAAATGATCATTGATGTAAGAAAAACGGGAATGGGAAAAAAGTGTTTTTTTTTTTAATTTATTATTTATTTTTTTAATTTTTTTAAAGTAAGTTACTTATTATTGAGTGTATATAGGCAGGATAAAATTGTATGGTAGATTACAGTAAAAAGGGGAAGGTGAATACAAAGTGAAACTAGCACAAACAAAAAGAGAAAGTAAGATGAGAGAAAAGATTTCGAAATGCAACACTGACAATAACAAACGTAATTGTTGGGTTCAAATTAATGATATGAATATAATAGAGGGAACAACAAAGATGATGTAACTTACCAAACAAAAGTGTTGGTATGTTGATAGAGACAATAAGAAACACACATACACACACAAATTTCAAGCTTTCGCAACCCAAGGTTGCTTCATCCTTATAACTAAATTGTTTACTTGAGGTGCGGCCCATTTCTTCAAAATGCACTGATTGCTGAAAGAAAAAAACTTAAAACTAACATAAAATTAATTGCATTACATAGCTCGATGGTCACTGACACATTTGGTCGTTGCATATGTCTACAGATATTTCCATACTTCATTTAAATTCATAGACATTCATTCATTCTGTTACCCATTATGACCATTTACTGTGCAAAGAAAATTATTTGACATTTCTTATGGTATTTTGTTGTTTACTCTTAGCTTACACATTTCATATAATTTCTCATAATGCTTCCTTTTGGTTGTAAATACACTCCTGGAAATGGAAAAAAGAACACATTGACACCGGTGTGTCAGACCCACCATACTTGCTCCGGACACTGCGAGAGGGCTGTACAAGCAATGATCACACGCACGGCACAGCAGACACACCAGGAACCACGGTGTTGGCCGTCGAATGGCGCTAGCTGCGCAGCATTTGTGCCCCGCCGCCGTCAGTGTCAACCAGTTTGCCGTGGTATACGGAGCTCCATCGCAGTCTTTAACACTGGTAGCATGCCGCGACAGCGTGGACGTGAACCGTATGTGCAGTTGCCGGACTTTGAGCGAGGGCGTATAGTGTTCATGCGGGAGGCCGGGTGGACGTACCGCCGAATTGCTCAACACGTGGGGCGTGAGGTCTCCACAGTACATCGATGTTGTCGCCAGTGGTCGGCGGAAGGTGCACGTGCCCGTCGACCTGGGACCGGACCGCAGCGATGCACGGATGCACGCCAAGACTGTAGGATCCTATGCAGTGCCATAGGGGACCGCACCGCCACTTCCCAGCAAATTAGGGACACTGTTGCTCCTGGGGTTTCGTCGAGGACCATTCGCAACCGTCTCCATGAAGCTGGGCTACGATCCCGCACACCGTTAGGCCGTCTTCCACTCACGCCCCAACATCGTGCAGCCCGCCTCCAGTGGTGTCGCGACAGGCGTGAATGGAGGGACGAATGGAGACGTGTCGTCTTCAGCGATGAGAGTCGCTTCTGCCTTGGTGCCAATGATGGTCGTATGCGTGTTTGGCGCCGTGCAGGTGAGCGCAACAATCAGGACTGCATACGACCGAGGCACACAGGGCCAACACCCGGCATCATGGTGTGGGGAGCGATCTCCTACACTGGCCGTACACCACTGGTGATCGTCGAGGGGACACTGAATAGTGCACGGTACATCCAAAACGTCATCGAACCCATCGTTTTACCATTCCTAGACCGGCAAGGGAACTTGCTGTTCCAACAGGACAATGCATGTCCGCATGTATCCCGTGCCACCCAACGTGCTCTAGAAGGTGTAAGTCAACTACCCAGGCCAGCAAGATCTCCGGATCTGTCCCCCATTGAGCATGTTTGGGACTGGATGAAGCGTCGTCTCACGCGGTCTGCACGTCCAGCACGAACGCTGGTCCAACTGAGGCGCCAGGTGGAAATGGCATGGCAAGCCGTTCCACAGGACTACATCCAGCATCTCTACGATCGTCTCCATGGGAGAATAGCAGGCTGCATTGCTGCGAAAGGTGGATATACACTGTACTAGTGCCGACATTGTGCATGCTCTGTTGCCTGTGTCTATGTGCCTGTGGTTCTGTCAGTGTGATCATGTGATGTATCTGACCCCTGGAATGTGTCAATAAAGTTTCCCCTTCCTGGGACAATGAATTCACGGTGTTCTTATTTCAATTTCCAGGAGTGTATGTTGTACATAGCTTAGTATTTAATTAAATCTATGTCTATATATATCAATAGGTTCCTTATTTCTTAGGCATAAGATGTATTTGCTTAGTATTTCTGTTAGCTTTGAATTTAAGTTAAGTACTTTTACTTATTGCATTCCTATTTGGTTGCACCTTATGCTGGTTTGTCACTCTTGCACACAAGTCAATGCCTCCTCTCCTACTACTGATATCAGTGTGTATTGTTGAGCATGGCCATTTGAGGCATAAGTTAATTTTGTTTATACCTTCGCTTCACATACAGTGGTGTATTACTTCTCACTGTTGTTAATTTTATACCTACATGTACAGATAAAAAGAAGTATTTGTGCCTATACACATCACTTTATCTTAAAATACACTCCAAAAGACAAATTACGCTTAGAATCATGTACACTATGTACAATTATCTTGCGATAGAAAGAAAAAAAGCTACCTAATTTCATCATTCTATAAAAGCTTTTATATCTTTGAGAGGGTGGAGGCCCTTTGCTTTCCCTGTTTTCTCATAGACTAAACTGTACATCCTAGGGCACAGTATTTTGGAAATTACATATGGTCCTGAATAGAGTAATTGCTACTCCTTATTCAGTTTGCCAAATTTTATCGATTTGGGGTGTGTCCATAAGAGGACTCCTTGCCCTTCAAAAAATTGTGCTACACATTTCATTCTCTTATTATAAATCTTCTTTTTATACTCGGTCCTGTTTTCTAATGTAACCATGGATTGTTTGATTTAGTCTTGTAATATCATTTCTGTAGTGGGTACCTTTGGTATGGGTGAGTCCCACTCATTTGTTTGTTTTGCCAGGAACATCAGTTCATTAGGTGTGAAACCTAACAAAGAATGAAAGGGGTTACGTATTTTACCCATTGGGTGTGTTTGTGAAGGTTGTATGTCCTAGTAAACTGGTTAAATTCTTTAAAGACTCATTCTACTAGGTTTGCTTCTGGGTGAAAAAAGCTTACTTATATGTGCTTTATGTCTTGTGAGGGCATAAATTGTTCTCACTTTTGCCCAACAAAATATGAAGCATTATCAGTTAGGCATCTTTGGTTTACCTACTCTTCTCAAATAGTCTCCCTCAATTCTTTTTCTGATATTTATGGCTGTTGCCTTTGTAATGGAATACATTTTGATATGTTTCAGTGTTACTACATATCTTACTTCTCCTTTACTTATGGATATGTACCACCTATGTCCAGGGATACTATACCTAGAGGGTTTTCTTTGTAAGTATTGGGTGTAGCTCAGTATATTTTGACACACTGGACTGTTTTGATTTTTGACATATTGCACACTTTCTTAATACCTGTAGGACTCGCCTTCTCAAATTCAGAAAATAACAAGTTCTTGCAGTTTTTTCAGTACATTTGTCTACTCCATAATGTCCCCATACTTTTTGTGAGTGTCTTATAAATTCGTCTACATAATCTTCAGGAATACACACACACCACTGATCAGATTTTTCATGTTTCCTACTAAACAAAACGCCCTTTTACTCCTAATTGCCACTTTTAAGACATTGTGTAAATTCCAATTGTTAAGTGTAATAATTAGCATATGCAGTTTATAACATACTGCTCATGAATGAAACATTCAATAGTGATTCCAATATGAATTTTGACAACACCTTGCAAATATCACTTGGTCAGAACACAAACATTAACTTGTGAAGTACAGCTGGCAACAACCACAGTAGTACAACTAACCCACTACTACAGCAGTAATTATCTAACATAAACATGAAATTAGATAGTATCAATACAAATTTCAGTGATACGAAACAAGTTATGAACATGGTAAAACAGCAACAAAACACTGTTAAACAAGATCTAAATACTAGGGAAAAAAAAGAAAATAAAATAAAAAAAAAAAGAAAAAAAATATTCGAGGATTTGCAAAACACGGTCTCACAGAAGTTTGCTATAGTAGAGAAAAATATTTTGCTCTGAAATTGATGAAACATTGCGTGACACGAAAAACAAGTAAATCATGAAGTACTTTCATAAACAGTAACATTACAGAGTTAAAATAGAAGGTAGATTCTTTTAATGGCCATCATGATCTAGTAGATCAACAGATAAAGAAAATTACAGTCGCAAACACAAATATTGAAGCCACACAAAACCAGTGGTGTTCGACAGTAAAAAAGGTAACCACTGCAGTTAACAAACTAAATAAATACTATGAAGGTGTACTTCTAGCTGTAGAAGAGCTTACTTTAAGAGTAACAAAACTGGAAGTAGACATAGCATATAATAAGAAGGAGAGAGAGAAGATCAATGAAAACTTGAGTGATATCATTAGTCAAGATGAAGCAGGCACAATAGATAAGGGTAACACCATTGCAGAGAAGTTAGTAACAAATTGTAAGTTATACACAGATGCAGCAGAAAAGGCTATCAGAAAAAAGAAAATGAAATTGTGAACCAGGTAAACATTAACCTACAAGCCACGTAAGATAGGATCCACAATCTTTTGGAACAAACTATTACTAGATCTCAAAATATGCACAAAAATAATACACAGGCTACAGTGAACAAACCACAACTTGTTGGTAGTTATCCACAAATTGTCACAAGTCCCACAGCAGGTATCAGTGACACTTGTAGAGTGCACAACAAAAACTTATCACAACTCCAACACCTGAACAATTACCAACTGGAATTACAACTAACTAAAATAACCATATAAATATGACAAAATGCAACTCATTTATCAACTATTATTGCAAATGAAGGTTTGATGAGACATCGACAGTTTCTTACATTCACTACCGAAGGTAAACGAATGAATCCAGTAGTATTTATCAGTGTTTTCCATCATGTATTTCCTCACAACTGTACAGGAGCACAGAAAATCAGATTTGTTATGGTATACATGCTAGGTGACATTCTTTTATGAGAAACTGAAGTGGCCAAATGTTGCAGCAAATTTGAATGAGCTTTCCTTGACTAATACTGAACTGAGGCAGTGTAAAAAAAGACTCAGATGCAAGGCTTTCAACCCCGCACCATTCAATGCATACTTGGAAAAATATCTGAACAAGACACACTACTGGACAAAGGTGTGTTAAAAATTTTGAAAAGTTGTTTACCATGGCACATTAGAGAAAAATTAGTCACAATGCCAGAGCATGACACTGAATACTTTCTGTCAGTTCTTGATTCTATCGACTTGCTCTATTGGCCACAGGCCTTACCTCATAGATTAACAGAAAAATGGACACAAAAACATAGTTATGTAAGTCAGTCAATAAAATGTTATCCAAATACACAGCAAGGATGGTATACAACAACAAAGTTACATACCCAGAGATAACAATTATAGCAATGGGAATGGAAAAAACTACTGATTTAAAATAAATTTTCAGCACAACAGGAGTCACTTCAATGCACAAGTGTATTACAGTCCACCACCACAAGGCCCTATGCTGAACATGAATGGAAACAGTCAGCCACAGCAGTGGCTGAAGTGCGGCAACAACGCCATGCCTTACACTGTACTGCATCCAACCTTTGGGCAGTAAAATAACAGCACAGCAGCTAATGACATGAATTGGAGAAGTACCCACTGAAATTACTCCAAGTAATGAATTAAGTCACACTATGCTGTTGGAAAACTCCAACTGGTCATAGTTAAGCCCCAGGCTATTGACCTCTCAGGGGTTGGAGGCATGCTTGTTCCAGATGTGAGAAGAAGAAGATAAGGAAGTACCAAGGTCATCAGTTTTGCTCGTCACACATTATCAAAAGCTGAAATATCTTACTCTGTGTAAGAATTGGAAAGTTTAGCTGTAATATGGGCATTTAAAAAATCTGAATATTTTTTGTTGGGTAAGAATACCAGAGTTTACTGTGACCATCAGTCACTGTCATTTCTTTTAACATGTAAACTATTGCACTGTAGATTAGCTAGGCAGTGTCTATATTTACAAGAATTCACTTTTGAGATCTTTTATATTAAAGGAAGTCAGAATGTGATTGCAGATGCCTTGCCTAGGTTACCACAAGGTTTCAAGTAATTTGCTGAATTAACAGAGCAAGATGCAGAACTCATAACGTTATTAATGAAAGGTACAATGCAACAGTCTAATTACCATATGTTTTGCAAGCAAATGAAAATAATGCAACAGCAAGATCACAGACGAAGGAAAGTCATGCAAAACCTCAATTAGGATGACTGTGGAAATGGTTAGACCAGATGGCAAGACTTTACAACACAAAGAACAGAACAAGGAGATGGTCCATGTCTCTCTCTTCTACACACTCATTGATATAGCAGTAATAAATGCATATTCAGTCTTCCTTCTCAACTGTGCAAAATAGAAAAATAATTTGATAAATCACAGAAGAGTTTTTCCCTCAAACTTAGGTCTTCAACTAATAGGACCTCATGCAGATAAATGGGCCCAAAATTTGTGCAGGCTTGAGAAGCCAGTAATAATGGCTGTGGAAAGCTCATACAACAGAAGCTTAGCTGCATTATGGAATCTTCACCATCAACAGAAGAGCCGGAAACATGTGGATGGTGCCAACTACAGCATCAAGAAGCTTCATCTAAAAAGATCATATAAAACAAATCGGGAAAAACAATTGCTGCATATTCAAGGTGCTACAAACATGTCTGTGGGAAATACAGCAAGAAGACAATGTTGTATGAAGAATGTGTTTCAGAATGAAACAGTAAATTCTTTTAGCTTCATGTAGTCGATTGAAAATATATATTTCTGCTGACGGTATTAGATTAGGAAATGAGACACTTAAAGTAGTAAAGGAGTTTTGCTATTTGGGGATCAAAATAACTGATGATGGTCAAAGTAGAGAGGATATAAAATATAGACTGGCAATGGGTAGGAAAGTGTTTCTGAAGAAGAGTATTTTGTTAACATCGAGTATAGATTTAAGTGTCAGGAAGTCGTTTCTGAAAGTATTTGTATGGAGGGTAGCCATGTATGGACGTGAAACATGGACGATAAATAGTTTGGACAAGAAGAGAATAGAAGCTTTTGAAATGTGGTGCTACAGAAGAATGTTGAAGATTAGATGGGTAGATCACATAACTAATGAGGAGGTATTGAATAGGACTGGGGAGAAGAGAAATTTGTGGCACAACCCGACTAGAAGAAGGGATCGATTGGTAGGACATGTTCTGAGGCATCAAGGGATCACCAATTTAGCATTGGAGGGCAGCATGGAGGGTAAAAATCGTAGAGGGAGACCAAGAGATGAATACACCAAGCACATCCAGAAAGATGTAGGTTGCAGCAGGTACTGGGAGATGAAGAAGCTTGCACAGGATAGAGTAGCATAGAGAGCTGCATCAAACCAGTCTCAGGACTGAAGACCACAACAACTACAACATTTCTTTTTTATAAGAGAACACAATTATGAACATTACACAAATTGAATTTTATGATTTGTTGCTTTTGTTCCTACTATAATTTAATTTTTTATTAACCAGCACACAAAAACAATGTCTAAGCATTTCTAAGTGTTAACTAAATAAATTTGCAGTATGACAAATTAAAAAGCCACTTTTCCTCTGGGTCTCTAAGCAACCCCCCCTTCCCCTCAGTTGGTATTAAATTTAACAAAAATTACTGTGATAATGCTAGGGTTAAAGTAAGTGTAGCATAGAAAACATCTTAGAGTCACAAGGATTAGAAATGAATCTGAATCACTTTTAGCCAGACATTCATTTACAAATCCCCTCACACAGGTCTCAAAACAAATAAAAACTACTTTCTCAAAACATGCCCCTTACAACACACAGGAAAATAAATTAATATTTCCAGCTACATTACATTTTTGTACCATAACATTTCTTTTTAAGCTGAAAGTTATGTTGTAGAAGCCCCACCTCCTTACATTTTTCATAGTTTATGTAATATGCATCAAAATAATCATATGAAACATGTCTATGAACTAATATAACTTCTGTGAATTTACTTTGAAATTTTACTTTTTATTATGAAAGGTTCATCACATATGGCAACATGCATTATATACAGTGCAAACATAAACATCAGGAAACACAACAGGTCAGTCTGTTACTGCAACCATTATATAGCATTCGCATTCATTGGCTTTGCCTACTCACAATCAAAAGCATCACCTTCCAACCTACCCTATAATTCAGACTGGGCTACAAATCAGTCTGTCCCCATAACCAAAATTTCAGTAGGGTGTCCAACACTGCATGGTAGCCCCTTTTAATTCATCACAGTTTCATTTGAATCAGGAAACTGCATTGTGTTTGAATTGCTTTCCAATACATTCCTTTCATCAATGGCATGTGCAAGCTTTTCATGCGGATTTTCAAGCTGTATGCATATATATTCTACATAAAAGAGACATTTTGGAAATCTGGGTGTTCTAACCTGTTTTATAATCTGATGCTTTAATTAATTGGCAAAAACAGTTTACGTCACACTAATAAACTGTGGAATCACCACAGAGACATCTGTTTGCTCAGTAGTCCAGGGTTCCCAGGGATGGACATAGCAACATCTATCAGTTTGCTCTGCAGTTCAGGGCCCCTTACAATGTTGGCTTCAGATGCCTATAGTGAAAGCAACATTGTGGTCTCTGTCTCTCTCTCTCCATCTCTCTCTCTCTCTCTCTCTCTCCCCCCCCCCCCCCCCCTCCCCGCCTCTCTATCTCTCTCTCTCTCTCTCTCTCTCTCTCTCTCTCTCTCTCTCTCTCTCTGCTCTGACTGTTTAGTAAGCACTGAGCTCTGTTCACATGTGGATGTCTCTTGTAATTGTCCTTAGTAAAAATTGTGTTGCAGGTACAGATCTGTTTGTATTCTGACAAATCAAGTGTTGCTATTTCTGTGGTTAAATATGAAAATACATTTTTACAATCTGGGTTGTGAATAGGACTTGACTACATAGTGAATCTTGATACCTGTTTTGACAACATTGTAATTTGCAGTTAATTTCCTTAAACCTGTGACTTTTCTTGTGCTGTTTGGTTTATATAATACACATAAAATATAAGTGTAATTTCAGTATTGACACTGAGACAAATCAGTTGTGTTTTGAGGATATTGTTTATGACACAATTTATTTTTTACTTGTTTCAAATAATCCTAAATCCAGCAAAATTGATAAAATGTTGCTTGTTTTCTAGATTCTCTGTCACCTGAGGTTTTTAATGATAAATTAATTGACTTTGTGTACAGTATATAATGCAATACAATGTTTTGATTTATGAAATACTGTGTAAAGGAAGTTTTTCTTGGAATGATAAATCTCTGAGATGCCCTCAGCATTTTTCGTATCTTGAGGCCATGGTATAAGAATGTTTAACCATCCTGATGTCAGGAGTCTTCCTTTGCTCCTTCCATCTTTTGTTGGGTTTGGCTGCTTAAACCTCTTCAGGTTGACATTACCAGGAATGAATCTTTGCCCTACAACAGGGGAATCTTTATCAGCTGCAGAATCCAGGTTGTCTTAACCACATATATAATATCTGTTTTTTTTATCCTGAAGGTTGCTGAAAGAGTGAGACTTTATTCATGAATAAGGTAAAGAAAGAAATTCTCAGACCAAATTACTCAGATGAATAATAAAGTTTTGTAATTGGGGTTGTATAGCCCCCTCCAACTTCGTACAAAGGTTTTGCAATGATTAGAGTATGTGAGAAAATGGTAAAAGTATTACTAATACAAATCAAATACTAGAAAGCTGAAAGAAAAGCTGTGTGTTAATGTCAAATGGTTAGCTTTTTCCTTAAAATATAAAGCTTTATTAAAGTATGTACTAGAAGACAAATAAGCAAATATGAACAAAATTACTGTTGTTCAGTCAGTACTCGTACTGGTTAATTGTGCACTCTAGACAAACATTATTCAATGTTTTTCTGTGTGTTTTTGTAAACACCACAGAATATGTATTTTACTTCAAAAATTTCCTCTCTTCTTTCACAAACAAGTCACATGATTTTCTTTTTAATTAATTACCAAACTAATGTATTGATTAAAGCCTTCTCAGAAGTCTGTAGTTAAAGGCCTCTTATAAAGTAAAATTTGGTTCAATATTCCACAATTCCTTGCTTTAGCTATAGGATTGATTACTGGTATCATTATGCTGAAACTTAACATCAACCACATGAAAAACAAATATGATGTGAGTAAGAACAGGAATAAATGTGCACATAATATACATACATATCTACAATTTGATACTTACTTTCCTTTAGATTTTTTTTTTTTTTTTTTTTTTTTTTTTTTTTTTTTTTTTTTTTTTTTTTTTTTTAAGAAGACCTACAGCAATACAGTACACACCAAATTATAAAATAACATAAGTGTATCATATTAAATTTTAAGCAGTTTTTCTGAAATGAACAATATTACACTCTTTATTCATACAGTAGGATATAAGTTAGATTGTAAATTTGGAGTTTCCATCCACTGTATTCTAATTACATGACACACTTAAGGCACTGTATGCAGTGAGTTCAGAAACAGTCTGAAAACCTTGTAAGTGTGTTGCAGGTTAGGCTGTGCTGAGATATTACTGTTAACAAAATGTTAATCTTTTATTACCATTTCCAAGTAAATTAGCATTGAAGTTAGCCAGTCAGACTGTTGTGTCCACAAATTCAAGCAGCCCATCATAGAGAGTGTCACCAAACATGTTCTTCATTTGGTTTCCTAAAATCAAACAAGAGGGCACTACAAAGGTTGGATATCAGACAATAGCAAGGATCAAACATGATCCAAATTCTGAGCAGTCTGATGAACTATCATCCATGCTATGAGAACAACAAATACTAATTATATGTGGCAGGTCACTTGAATTTGCATGCACCATGACCAGATTGGTTAACTTCAGTATTAATTAACTCAGATATAGTGCAACACATTGGATTTTTTTCTTAACAATTATTTCTCACCAAGACCTACCCTGCAACACCCTTCCAAGTTTTCACATTGTTTCTGAATACCCTGTATATTTTAAACTCACATTAATAAATTCAGAAGATAACATTTCAGTAAAATGCAAGATAATAATAATGGAAGAACATTGCACAGCAGGAGTCCTTGTGCTTGTCAGGCACATAGCATTTCAGATAATTAATACTCCCCTGCAGTAATATTTCCATGAAGAACATTTCCATCATCTCATCCCAATATGTACATGTAGGGCTGCTCTAACCTATCGCTCTATACATCATTAACTCAGTACCATTACTGTTACTATTAATATCAGGTACACTTTCAGCTAGTTTAATGTTCTTTTGAGAATTGTGATCTTTCTACTAAACAGCATCTATTTTGTTACCTATTTCTGCTATTTTTTCCTAAAAGGACTTGCTACAAGACAGTTTTCCTAAACTCATCCAAATGTTGTAATGAGACCTTTCACTGTCTCCCATAGAATTATTTAATTTTTATATGTTGTGAATTTTGTTTAGTGTTAAATGATCTTCACCCCCATTCCTTTCAAACACATGAGTAGGTGCAGGCATCTCCATCACATTAGACTTCAGATAACCTATATCTTCTTTGGGACACCCTGTAATTCCTCACAGGTTGACAATATCTGGGACTTCACTTTGTTCAGCCCCTAACATCATTTCTTCCTTTAAACTGACACAATAATCTATTTGTTCTATATATTCACATTTTATTTCTTCAGAAACTTTACTCACCCTATTATCCTTCAGAAAAGCATTAGTTACCCTATTATCTATCTTGTGGTTATCCTTCTTTGCAAATACCAGTATATCTAATGCTCCACTGCTCTTACATTCTACTTCACCTCCACATTTTTGACCAAACAATTTGTGTAAATTCTCATCTTCCAAACAAAACTCATCACATATCATATCTTCACTATATTTGTTACCTGAGTGTTCTTTCCAAAACCCTCTCTAATATTCTTCATCAAGGGTAGCTATATTCATTTGAAGTACCTCTACTACTCTGTCATCATCACAAACAAAATTTAATAACTGATTATTATCAGTGGTCATTGTCTTAACATCATCATCATCATAAGCTCTCACATTGTGAACTGCCAATAGAGGGGTCCTCTGTTGAATGGGCCTTTCTTTCCATCACTAGCTCAAAAGGATTGTTGTGGCTAATTATATTTTTGCTATTCTCTGTCTCTGTTTTATAATAATCTGTTATCATTTCTGTCTGCATGTAATTCTGATTATGTTGCATCTGTTCTCTTTCTGTGAGAAAATTCCCATAATTATTGCCACTAAATCTGCCTTGTTTATTGTTATTGTTGTTGTTATGGATGTTATTTATCCAGTTAGGTCTCCCATAATCAAAGTTTTGTCTATCTTTTCTCTCAATGTTCAACAGAGACCCACTGTATCTGTTCATATAACTTCCTTTTTAAGGAATCAGTATGATTTAGCTCATCTGTTGTAATAATCAATGTTTTGTTTTGTTTCTCCCATGTTCTTAATAAGTGCTGTAATCCCATGTTTGTATTTGGTGCACTTTCCAATTCCATATACCTGATTTGATTTGATTTGATCTATTATTGGTCCTGTAAATCATACAATTTGTACAGCAAAGCACATCATGATATAGGACAAGTCAATTTGAAAAATTATGTTAAGATGGTATATGATGAGAGATGACAGTAGTGGTACATAACTCACATAGCAGAATACATACAGGATATATAGACAAAATATAAAAAAGGTGGTGTGTGATGAGAGATGACAGTGGTGCACACTGCACATAACAGAATACATATAAGAAATACAGACAGAATATGAGTAACAAACAATAATTAAATTATCTTACTAAGTAGAAATATCTTCAAGTGAATTTACAGCTTCTTACAAGTAATTAAAATATTGTGGTACACAGCTCACATAGCAGAATACATATATTTGATACAGACAGAATATGAGTAACAAACAATAATTAAATTGTCTTACTAAGTAGAAATATCTACAAGTGAATATGCAGCTTATTACAAGTAATTAAAATATTGTGGTACATAGTTTACATAGCAGAATACATAGGCCTGTATGAGATACAGACAGAATATAGATAAGATACAATAATTAATATAATAGAGGGAAACATTCCACGTGGGAAAAATATATCTAAAAACAAAGATGATGTGACTTTCCAAACGAAAGCACTGGCAGGTCGATAGACACACAAACAAACACAAACATACACACAAAATTCAAGCTTTCGCAACAAACTGTTGCCTCATCAGGAAAGAGGGAAGGAGAGGGAAAGACGAAAGGATGTGGGTTTTAAGGGAGAGGGCAAGGAGTCATTCCAATCCCGGGAGCGGAAAGACTTCCCTTAGGGGGAAAAAATGGCGGGTATACACTCGCACACGGATATGTGTGTGTGTGCGCGAGTGTATACCCATCATTTTTTCCCCCTAAGGGAAGTCTTTCCGCTCCCGGGATTGGAATGACTCCTTGCCCTCTCCCTTAAAACCCACATCCTTTCGTCTTTCCCTCTCCTTCCCTCTTTCCTGATGAGGCAACAGTTTGTTGCGAAAGCTTGAATTTTGTGTGTATGTTTGTGTGTCTATCGACCTGCCAGCGCTTTCGTTTGGCAGGTCACATCATCTTTGTTTTTAGATATAGATACAATAATTAAATTATCTTACTAAGTAGAAACATCTACAAATGAATAAACAACTTATTGGAAGTAATTAAAATTTTATTTCAAGAAATTCATGTACGGAATAGAAAAGTGATTTAGTAGCAATTCCTTTAATTTAGTTCTCATTATTTTTGGGTTTTTGCTTGTTTTTATGTCTGTTGGGAGGTGGTTGTATATTTTAATCCCCATACATTTAACCCCATTCGCATATAATTTTGTGTTGTGGGCTATAATTTGTAACTGTGTTTTGTTTCTGGTGTCGTGTGTGGCGGTCTGCATTTCTGTGGAGGGCGTCCAAGTGCTGTGCTGTAAAACAAGCTAGTTCCAATATATAGAGGCATGGCAGTGGCAGGATTTTTAGCTGTTGAAATAGTGGTTTACAGTGTTCAGTTCTTTTTTTACATTTCATTATTCTTACTACTTGTTTTTGTAACTTGAAAATTGTGAGAGAATCAGAGCTCTTTCCCCAGAAGATAAGGCCATAGCTCAAGACAGACTCAAACAGGGCTTGGTACACCAGCTTCAAGGTATCTACACTGGCTGTGTCTTTTAATGATCGTAATAGATAGCAGGTTTTACTAAGCTTTTGTGACACTGCCTCAATATGTGGTTTCCAATTTAGTGTGTTACTGATGGTAAGTCCAAGAAATTTGGTGTCCTCTCTGTATGTAATGTCATCTTTGCTGATAACTATAACTGCATTGAATGGGGTTACATTTTGTCTAGTATGGAAGTTCATACTTACAGTTTTTTGAGTATTTATGAGTAGTCTATTTGCTTCAAACCACAATTGTAAATGACAAGTTGTTTCATTAACTGCATCTTGCAATGTGTCACCTTTACTGGTTATCAGGATATTTGTGTTGTCTGCATACAGAAAAGAGCTGGCATTTGGTATGTGCTCTGGGAGATCATTTATGAACAATATGAAAAGAACAGGGCCAAGGACAGATCCCTGAGGGACGCTATTTGTTGTATGTAGTATATCTGACCTGCAGTGCCTGAATGTCTCTGATTTTCTTATTTCCGCATATTGGTTTCTTTGACTAAGGTAGCTATGGAACCAATTGTGGGCTACACCTCTAATCCCATAGTTACGGAGTTTCATAAGCAGCAGCTTGTGGTCGACCATGTCAAAGGCCTTGGACTGATCAAGAAATATACTGACAGCAGGTTGTTTATGGTCAACATAACTTGAGCACTTTTCTAGAAATGCATACGGAGCATGTGTGGTGGACCTATTTTTCCAAAACCCATATTGGGAAGATGTGATTATGTTGTTAGAATTTAAACACATTTCTAATCTAGTTAACATACAGTATTCAAATATTTTTGAGAAGGCAGATAGTATAGCAATTGGCCTATAGTTTGTCATGTCCGTTTTCACTCCCTTCTTGTAGAGAGGTATAATTTTAACAAGTTTTAGCTGGTTTGGAAATGTTCCCTCTAGAAATGAGGTATTTATGATATTTGACAGGGGTTAACTGATGTAATTTGAACACTTATGAAGTAAGATGCAGGGTATCAAATCATGCCCTGCAGAATAAATCTTTTTCACTCTTTTTTTAATAATATCTTCAATTTCATATGGTGTTGTAGGAGATAGGAAAAAGGAGTTCAGAGGAGTATTATTTTTGAGACAAGAGTGTGCAGTGTTTGGAGAGTTAGTCAGGAGATTTGTGAGTGGAGAGTGAACAGTATTTGAAGAGTTGGTTGGGAGATTTGTGGAAATTTCTGAAAAATAGCTGTTGAATTTATTGACAATTTTATGTGCATTTTCAGTCTTTGTCCTTCTATATTTAGTGTGATTTTATCCTGTATCCTTAACTTTCTACCAGTCTGTTCATTTACTATACCCCAGATGGTCTTATATTTGTTGGAAGAGCACTTAATTATTTATCATTATGAGCTTTTTTTAGCCCATTTGATAACTCTCCTCTATGTGTTTTTCTAATTTTTATAGTATACCTTGAACTGTCTGGATTTACCACTGTCCAGTTTGCTAAGTCTGTGCAGCAGCCTCATCTTTTCTGATGAAGTTCCTGTTGTGACTTACACAACGAACTTACTGGTAAAAGTATGTATTTTCTTCTTGTACTGTGTATACACCTGTATGCATTATGTGACATGTTTTGTACCCATTTAGCAATAAAACTTCATCATTATCCTACAGTGAGCATCAATGTTGTTTTACTGTGGCTCCTTCAACAGGTTATGGACCCAGTAACCACTGAGTGATGATTTTTATGTGATTCAGTCAAACAGAATACCAGGTACAATATCAAAAACCTGTGAGAAAAGTTATGTTTTTATTTCCAACATGTACAAGTGAAAATGTGTCTTTACAGCAATGGAAAATGACATGACAAGGCATTGAGAAATAGTTAGCCAGGAAATTTGGAGTAATGTACAATCTTAAGTGCCATAGAAGCTTGAGATGTTGTCACACTTAGCATAATATCCTGAGCATTCTGGAGTCACAGCTCATAACATCACACCACAAAGTACCTGGTGCTGCCAGTAGATGTCACACTCAGTGAGTCATTACAAAAATTCTGGCCATTCTTTTCAAGATTTGTGAAAATTACTACAATGTATTTGAGTTATTGTCTGATTTGTTACGTATGGTGTATGTGTTTTCACTCCAGCCAGACAACAGACAGTATAGACTTTACTCTTGTGAGCACACATAAACTCTAACATTTTTTGGATGACAAGAGATAGTGTGGTATTGGGTTGCAAGGCTTACATATGTCTCAAGTCAGTTAACTTGCACATTGTGTGTAGCCGATATTCTTTTCTAGGAAATAAGCTACATTGATCTCCCAAAAGCTTCTTCTCTGAAGACTATAGCTGGGTAAAGGAATTTATTAAACTACTTTCCTATCCTTGAAATAATATGAGTACCCATAGAATACTTTTCAGTTCAGTCACTTTATATTTTCAACTTCCACTGACAGCAACTACTGCAACCTAGCTTAGTCCTTAAATATTACACTCATTTACACATATTCAAATTCATTGGTTTGATAACCAAATAATTTATGAACATCATACATGTGTCTTGCTTCATTCACAGCCAAAACATGAAGTAAGTTAAAAGTCTCTAGTCTGAAGTGAGTCCAAAACGTGGATGTACATAGAAATCTATATTCAATTGTTCATTAGTCTTTGTACAGTCAACATAGACATTAAAGAGCACAATATACTACATAAACTTTTCTTGTTCTTCTATACCCGTACATGGAAACTCTGTGGAATGTACAGCAGGTGCTTGTCTGCCGCCATTCAGTCTTCGGGTCCATCTTTCTCTCATAACTATTTTTTGACCTGCACATACTAATAGATGATGCACAGTAGGGCATATTTGTTTCTCTCACTCACCTCTAAAATATCAGGTGTTCGAAATGGTGGAAGGCTGAGTGGTACTAGAATTTATTCCTAAATTCTTGAAGCACTACATATTCTCCCCCTTAAATCAAACACGTGATATTTTATACCATCATTATGTAAATTTATATCACATAAAATTCTAACAATACATAACAATATACATTCCAACATAGATATTTGTACTCATTTGGAATAAATTTCAGCTAATCTTTCATTTATTCTACTCTCACTCTATTTTGACATGAACCACGAATATTCTATCACAATCTGTTAAGTTTTTCTAATAGTTAAAGTTGTTCAGGTTCATGACACTTGAGTACTTTATTCTAATTCTTTGTACCACTTCTTTAGTATGCAATGGTCTTATTATTTATAAACATTTTTTTAGTATGGAAGAACGCTGGGGAAAATAAAAGTGTTCCTATTGACACTCATAAAACAATAATGCTACCAGAACAATTTCTACAAAATTTTGTTACTTGTGTCATGATACTGTTCTCTCCCCCCTAGAAACAGTTCCTATACCTCACATACTGGTTTATCCTATGAGTACCCTTTCTCCTTCTGTTTTGATAGGTGTGCCCCATTTTTAATTCCTATTTTCCTATGGTACATGTCAATCCCCTTCTTGGTGCCCCAGTCCACACAGTATAGGTCAGCCTATCTGCCCTTTTCATCCAATATATGCTGCGTGCATCCGCCCTTATCCTTCTTGAGTAGGCCTCATGGTTCATTGCCCTAGTACACATCTTTAGGTACACTATAACTAAATACTATCTAGTAAAACTAAAACCTACTTCACCCTTCTTGCTCACTTTTTCATACTTCTCTTTTATACCCAAGAGTCCTCCTTTACTCATCAACTTTTATGTTTCCAGCGTCTACTTCATGCCTACATCTCCTACAGAACGGACATTCTCACCTTCACCTTTGAAATCCCCAAAGAAAAATCTTAGCAACCCCTATGGAATGGCAAACAGTGAAGAACCAGTCACACTTGTCTGTGAGGGTTGTCTGAAAGATGTGGTGTGTGTCTAGTGATAGTCATGCTTGTACTTACACTACCCATCACTTCCAAAACTAATACAAACCCTCCCATCCAATTAACGTCTCATAAAAGGTACAAAATGTTCTATAAAAAATAGAAAATTATACACTATGATAACATAGTTGTTTAGTCATCCAGTTTATACTCTACTTTTATACACACATAAAATCCTCTATTCAGTTTATGTTGTCTCTACATCACTCAGTTTAAATAGTACCATCATATTATACTTTTCACTAATATAACATTCCATCCATTTCACCTCATGTCTAGAGATCACTGTTCATCCGTGATTCTCTTAAATTGGTCTCAATCTTGTAGTCATATCCGGTTTCCTTCATACTAAAATTATAGGAGAGTTTAAGAATTCAAGAATAGATTACAGAATAGTTTAAGATTTGAAGGGAATTTGGTGCAGGAAAAATAGTACAGAAGAAACACCGAAAACAGCTAGGGATCTGACAGTCGTCACTCCGCCCGTTAACACAGAATGTTAATGTCCCTGGGAGACAATTATAACTTTGCCCGGATCCCATAGATCTGACATTAACCTCACTCAATTACTTAGGGACCAATACTTCTAGTTAAATTTTGTGTGAAAGCCTGTCCACAACAAAACAATTACCACTTTACTAGGAAACACAACATTAAGTAAAGTTATTCTGTTTACTACTCTGTCATGGATAAGTTTGAATTCTTCACACAAGTTGTCTATAACACTGCTACTGTCATTAAGTTTGGAAAAAGGCAACCATCGAAATGTTTCTGGAGATTATACTCTCGGTAAATTCTCAATCTTTAATTAGAAATGGTTCTGCCAAACTACTTACATTTATAATATCAAAGTTGGCTATTTTTCCTTTAAAACTTCATACTATATTATCTACTCACAAACTAACAACAAACTTAGTAACACCTGGAATTTTCGATTGAATAATCGACATTACTTCCTTAAGTCAATCTGTGCTCTCTTTCAAAGTATTCATTTCCTGTCTTACAGAATTAAATTTAACATTACATACATTTTTGC
Organism: Schistocerca serialis cubense; assembly: GCF_023864345.2. Lineage (NCBI taxonomy): Eukaryota > Metazoa > Arthropoda > Insecta > Orthoptera > Acrididae > Schistocerca > Schistocerca serialis. The sequence goes on from NC_064638.1 coordinate 916,515,520, forward strand.
AAAATTTTAATTTTTCACTAAATTCAGATTCTACATTATTATATTTTTATCTTCAATGTCAAATTCTCATTTATAGTTAGATCTTGTAGTTGCTTATCCTGTCTCTGGTTAAATTCAGTAAATAGTTGATTAACATGAGTATTCAAAGAACTAGTGAGTTCACTCTTTAAATCTAACTTCAGATTTTCTACCTTATTATATAAAGAGTCTTTAATAAAACTATATTTGGTGCTTGACTGTTCACAGTTTGACTTTGGTTACTTAAAATTTCACTCTGAGCATCTAATTTTTCACTTAGAGTGGCTGAATCAGCCTTCTGGTCATCTAACTTAGCATCTAATTTAGAATGTACTGAGCCTATATCTTTTCTTAGAGCAGCAATTTGATCGTTTACAGCTGCTGAATCTGCTCATTGGGCTTTAATTAAATTCACTAATTCAGACAAGTCCAGTATTTCCCTAGTCACTTTGATAGCTGTGACTGGTTCTGCTAGTTGCTGTTCTTGATCCTTATTCTTTTTACTCTTAGCTCTGGTGATCATAAAAAATGCACCTCTGAGTATAATAACTATACTAACAGTTTATCATTCAACAGGTCCCTTAATGTTACTAAATAGTAATTGTTTATCACCTACTTGGCATAGAGTTCTAGCTGCATTGGTGATCGAATGTGTATTCAGCACCGGTGGACAGCACTGGCACCAGCAGTGTCAAAAGGTTTTTTGCTGCTATTACTTTCTCACGTCTTTTACTGTCACACTGCAACTTTCTTACATTGGTTTATTGGACTTAATGTAATTACTGGAAACAGTTCTCATATCTTGTTAGTCCTGGTTGTTGTGGAAACTCATAATATCTTCTTCCCGTTTCTGTCTTAAAATTCCCATTTTCTTCAGGTCCTGTCACTTGGGTCACCCCTTTATAATGTTTCTAGGATGACAAGAGGAATTGTGGTACTGGACTGCAAGGCTTACACATCTCTCAAGTCAGTTAACTTGCACATTGTGTGTAGCTGATCCTCTTCTCTGGGTATCAGCTATGTAGATCTCCCAAAAGCTTCATCCCCGAAGGTTATAGCTGGTTAAAGAAATTTATTAAACTACTTCTCCATCCTTGAAATAATTTGGGTACTCGCCGTAGAATACTTTTCAGTTCAATCACTTATATTTTCAACTTTCACAGACAACAACTTCTGCAAGCTAACTTAGTCCTTCAATATTAGATTCATTTACAGATATTCAAATATCATTGGTTTGATAACCAAATAATTTATGAACATCATACATGTGTCTTATGTAAGTCTGCAGGCTTTTGTGGTCATTGTCACTGAAGTTAAACTATTCTGGGTTATTAGGCTATGTCATGTTTCTCCTAAAATGTTCAATGTTTCAACCCCTCTGCTGGGATCTCCCTTAGGATCTTTTGGTGTCCACTACTGCTAGAACACTGTCGGAGACTAGTGTCGTGTCCACTTATAAAGGGGGAGTTTTCTGGCGTTCATGCTGGAGAAGTGATAGTATTGGTTAAAAGTCATAAGGCTACCATTGGTGGGCCATGGTCATAGGCTAATGCAGAAGAAGGGGCATTGGTAGCTCATCTCCTGTGGATACCATTGGCAGTCATTGTCATTGAATAGAAAGGGACTATTTCACACTTATGCTGGAGAAAGGTTATTGGTTGAAATGCCTGCATCAATTTTCTGTCAGAAAAAGTCTTTTATTTTGTTTTCACTAAAGAAAGATGTCTGAATACCATTTTTCTTTAAAATTCTGCTTATGCAGTCAGTGACCCCAGGAACAAACGGTAACCTGACAGTGAGAAGGTGGTTCCTCGTCATTCTTATTAGCAGTATAAATATTCTGCATAAAAGCCCTGTCAATTGAATGACTATCATACCCATTTGCCTTCAATGTCCTCTTAAAAAAATTCAACTCCAATTCTAAGTTGTTGTCATCGCTGATACGGAAGGCACGTGCAGACAGAGTGTTGAGTACTGCTCGCTTCTGGGCTGGGTGGTGGTGAGAAGTGGCATCTAAATACCTGTTTGTGTTAGTCCGCTTTCTGTACACTCTGTGACCTAGAGTGTTATCAAATCTTCTGTATACCAACACATCTAGGAATGGGAGACCGACCTCACTCTCAACCTCCAAGGTGAATTTGATTTTGGGGTGAATTCCATTTAAGAAATTGTGGAACACATGAAGTTCTTCTTCGTCGTGTGGCCATATAATAAATGTATCCTCCACATAGTGGAGTCAACATGAAGGCTTCAAAGGAGCACTACTTAACGCTTGTTGCTCAAAATGTTCCATAAAAACATCGGCTGCAGCTGGCAAAATGGGTGAGCCCATAGCAAGGCCATCAGCCTGTTCATAGAACTCACCATTGTATTTCAAATAGCTCAAATGAAGACATAATTCAATTAAGTCACAAACATCTGGAGCAACGTTCTCTCTTATGATCTCCATTGTATATTATACTGGGACGTTAGTAAATAACGATGTCACATCAAAGCTAACAAGAATCTCATCTGCAGGTGTCCTCAGTGTTCGTATTATTTCTAAAAAATGTTTTGAATCTTTTATAAAAGCATTTGTTTTACCAACTAGATGTCTCAGTTTGCCAAATAAATGACTTGCTAAAAAATAAGTCGGCAAGTTAATCCCACTGACTATAGGCCTCAAAAGAACCAATTCTTTATGTATTTTCAGTAGTCCGTACATTCTGGGTGAGACAGGTATTGGAGGTGTTAGATTCTTTGTAACAGAGCTGTCCAGTCTGGAGTCTGATATCAGTTTTTTCACTTTCTGAATGATTCTGTTCGTTGAATCACCTTTTAACTGGCAATACACAGGATCAGCTAGTAGTTGTTCCATCTTCCTGTGATAATCCAGAGCATCCAAAAACAACAGTAGCATTCCCCTTATCCGATTTTGTTGTAACGATGCTTTCATTTCTCATGAGTTCAATAAGAGATTTCCTTTCCTGCACTGATATGTTGCTTTTTGGAGGTTTCGATTTCCGTAGAACTCTTGACACATCTTGTCTTACTTCTTCAGCCTGCACCTTCAGAAGACGAAAAAATGATACACCCAAGACTGTTAAGGGAAGAGTTTCTAGTTAGAAACTACTTTATAGCATTTTTTTTTTCTTTTACTTATATTTTATACTTTCTGTCAGATGTAGATTACAATAAAGGAATTTTGAATCATTCTTTCCTAACAAACATAACATCATTTTATTTTCAAGTATGAGTTATATGAAACAATAAAATTTGATAGAGACATATGAAATGATATATATATATATATATATATATATATATATATATATATATATATATATATATATATATATATATATATATATATATATATATATATATATATATAGACACACACTAATAATATTCTAGAATTAAGTTTCACTCTGCAGCACTGTGTACACTGATATGAAACTGCCTCATAGATTAAAACCAGATTAATTGGACAGGTAGTTTTCTCACTGATTCTGGTGCATTTCATATGCTTGTTTCTCCACAGGATAAAGAAAGAAGAAAGTAGTGGGCACTAGCAGTAAAGAGAAGAGGTGTATGGTGAAATTCACTCTGAACAAATATTGATATATATAATTCAATTCACATGTCTGTATCAAGTTTTAATTTGACCAGAGCTTTAAAAATAACTGTGACATCTGCTGGTAGCACCAGGTACCTGGTGGCATGACATCACAAGCCCTGACTCCAAAAAGCTCTGGATTTAATACTGAGTGTTTTCACAGGCCAAAAAGTAAACCAATGCACAACGGTGACATGAAAACTGCAGTAGTTCAGTCATTGAAGAGGATCTCACAGGGTGGAAAAAGATGGACCACACAGCTCAGAAAATTATCAGAAGATCAATTGAAGAGAAGCCACTGTGAAACTTCAGTTGCCACATGAGCCAAACTACTTTCAGTTTATGAACTAAAAAAAGTAAGCATACATCTACTCCAGCTGGAATAGTACAACTTAAAAAAGATGTTTTAAGTGGCATGGCTAGACTACATGCATTTCACAGTTAGAAAACATGATGCCTTGCTTGAAGAATCAAGGTGAAAATGTTTCAAACTGTATGGTGACCATAAAATTGTTAATAAACACATACTGATCAACAAACACTAGAGAATATGACTTCAAGGTTGTTTATGGAAGGAAAATGTCTAAATCTCCTCATAAAGATTCTCTCACACATAAACAACAGGGGAACAACCACCTTAATAATAATCCCCATCTTGAAGACAAAAATTCTAGAGAACCAGATTAATGATTGAAATATGATAAAGCTCGCCATTGGGTATAAGACTGCAGAAGTGTTTGCTTCAAAACATCATCATTGTGCAAGAGAATGGAGAAATCTTATATCAAAAGAGCAAGGTGAGCAACAGTGTATGTTGAGAGGGGATGCCCTGATAAGCAAGCCTCTAATCAGTGCAGACAAGAACATAGATGAAAAATCCCTGGTTTGGAGATTCTTGTGCACTGATCACATGCTTGATCAAACTGAAAAGTAACAGGTTATAGTGCATTTGAGAGTGAAGTCTCAATCTACTGCACAATATTCTCTGCTTCACTGAAAGTATTAATATGTTCCAGAAAAATGTCATTCAAATTTTGCAACTTTGGTAAATCATCATGAACACAAATTTCAGTTTTCTGAATTCTACAGTCAAGGCTGTTGGTGGTACAATTCCATTTTTATTTGTGATTTTGTGAACTTCACTGGGTATTGTTTTTATGTCATGCCTCAAATTTGAGATGTGTGTTTTGCTCCTGTGAATTTTGTAAATCTGTGTCTTCTCCCAGATTTGAGATTTTAGTGTTGAGATGTGTAGATTCTCTCTTTGATAAACATATTTCAAAAAATCAAAATATCTCTCTTCTGCTGGTTCAAATGGTTCATTCTCATCTATAATTATTACATCTAAGTCCTTCATGTCTGACATCTCTTCACTCCTCTCTAGTATAGTTTCTTACTTCAGCTCTAATATCATCATTTTGACTAATCCTGTTTCATGACACAGCTGAATAAAACACAATTTTTTAATGTATTTTTTCCTTATCTTGATATATCCAGGCACATTGACGTTGCTTTTCATGCCAGTTCTGCAAAACATAAATACATGGAAGTATCCAATTTTTCTTCTAAGAGTCCTCAGACCTGAGCCCACAAATTGTATTGGCCCTCTTTTCTATTGTCATATACAAGGGTTGTCCACAAAGTAAGTTCCATTTGGTTATATAAAACAAACATATTCAGATACAGAAAAAATATTTATTGTATGAAAATCTACAACTGTTAAACTACTTTTCTACATAGTTTCCAAAATTTTGCAGGCACTTGTCATAGCATGGCACAAGTTTTTGTACGCCTTCTTCATAGAAGTTTGCTGCCTGTGTATTCAGCTTTGTAGTAGCATGTTCTTTCAGCTCCTCATCATCATTGAAGTGTTGACCACCAAGGACAGATTTTAGGTGTAAGAGGAGATGAAAGTCACTAGGAGTGAGGTCCGGGCTGTATGGAGGATGACAAAATGAGTCCCAGTGAAATTCCTGTAGGAGTTGTTTGGTCACATTCACCATGTGAGGTCAGACATTATCATGGAAAAAAAACTGCACAGCGTGGCAGCATTTTCAATTATGGCTGACATTATAAAGAAGCACTACAAAGCACACATTGGCAGCAATGATCTGAAAATGATGTACATGTCTTCTCCTTGAGTCAGGGTAACTGCTGTGCATGCTCAGAACTGGAATCGTAGCACTGCCATGGATAGAAATAGAAACGGGACTTACTATGTGGATAACCCTCATAAACCAACTGAAAAACAAAAGTTTGGATCAAGTGTACTTTGTACTTTTCAAGTTTACATTAGGTATGTGCAGCTAATAAGGAAACAAGAAGGAAAGTCACTTAATAGCTAATTCTTGCTGCTCCCAGTCCAATTTCTGGCACACTGTAAATTATGGCTCACTGAAACATCAACTGTCACATCTATGAAAATGATCAGGTCTATTCTCAGTATTTCAACACTGTTTGTGTCTATTTCTTCATTCTTTCAGTTTTATTTTCCTCATTTCTTGCATAATTCCACAACATTGTACAAATCAAACTCCAGTGGAATACAAAGACCAACCAAAACCAGATGACTTCACAGTTCACCTGCTCCCACCATAACTCTCCTGCTATTTCTAACTAACTGTTTCACAAATCAATAAGTTGAAAAATACAAAAAATTGTAGTTCATTGATCTTATAATGCACTGATCTCTTACATCAAAAGAGTTTCTTACACAGTGAAATACTCCTTTACAAAAGTTTTCAGAATCATACAAATACAAATAACGAGAAGAATTTTTAGATATAGTTACAATTTAAAATTAAATTGAGAATAAATCATATTTAAAATATATGTATTAATTGTTTTTGTGCAAAAAATGTAAGAATAAATTACATTATTAGATTTATGATATTAATTCCATTGTAATGTGTCATGAATTTATTATATCATGTGTCAGATATAGGAGCGAGTACTGACCATTTTTATCACAACATGCACTAGTAGCAGTTGGGTTTAACTGGCTGCCTTGTGCCTGTGTAATATAACTATCAGGCATGCTGTAGCAGTTCCCTCACCACTCATTACTGATGGCTTGTCAAAAAATTCACACTAACACGTGCACAATGATTTCGATGTTTCAAATAACACTTGTATTCAATTTCCAAATTTTTCCTGTGGCTTGAAGCATGGGAGGTGTTGTCCTTGTGCACCTCAGTGGCTCTCCACATGCTAAACACTTTTTTGTTCTAGGGTTGTTTGATTTTGATTAACAAAATGATGGTATGGAATTTTCTTTATTTAAGCTAGTCTGCATCACTGTCATTTCCATCTTCTTGATGTTTTCTAAGTGCCCTTTCACATGAGTAATTTTTCTTTTCACCGATTCCAGTTCCACTCTATTAGGATATGTCATGCTGATGATTTGATACAGCCCCTTATAGACAGAAACATTTTTATCGTTCTTTTTTATTTCTCTTATTGGGCCTAAATGTGTCCAACTACCATGAGGTCTTCTACTTTTTATATGACTGGGTGCATTAATCAATCATATGTTGCTTTTCTTCTCTCTCACTTATTCACCAAATTTTCCATTACCATGTTTATTTTTTTCTTTTCTTCCCATAGCAAGTTCTCATTTGTCATCTCCTAACACCTCTCTGAATGTTTCATCAGCTCACAGTCGATCAGTATTTCTACTGGTGTGAAACCAGTCAACACCTGGGAATATTATTTGGAGGCCTATCACCACTTCAACTTTACCAATGCAATCTTGCCAGCATTCCTTATTTCAGTGCAACATGCACAACACACATGGTTTATCTCTTTTATCACTCTCTCTGTTTGGTTTGATGCTGCTCTGTAACTTGTGACATTTATTCACTTGGCGTGGTTCGTCTCCAGCATGTCCCTCCATATTTTAGACATGAACTGCATTCTGTTGCCACTTAATGTGTGCTTAAGTACACACACAATCTAAAGTAGTCATTCTTTGTCATCTCCACCATAACCCTGCTGTTTGACTGATTTAAAGGCTAAATTTTATGCACTTAGGGGACAACTCAATGCTACTGAAACTTGTGTAGTTCCTACTGTTGGCACCAACAGATGGCCCAACAAATCCAAGTTTACCAACTCCTTCAACCTAATGGGTGTTATTTGGCACAAGTACTCTTTGTACTTAATAGTGTTAGTTTTTGTCTTTGGCACAAATCACTTGTTTCAAGCACCATCCATTTTCTCCTAGCCATGTTACTGAAATCACATTCCCTGCCCACTTTCTCCATGCATTTCTTCGCACCATGGTGAGTGTCACTAAGTTGCATACATAATATCAGTTTTTATGCCAAATGCTCTGTTATGCACAATCATCAGTCTCCTTTGTGTACATGATTTTGCCTGTACACTATACCACATTAAATAATACATTCTGGTTCACAACTTTTCTTCCCATGGACAGTTGTACATTCTGTTAATTTATGGGAGGCTCTCATTTGCATTCTGGAAAATGCTTTTCAACAACTCATCATAAAGTTCTGGTTTTCCACTCCTTGCATCATATTGATGTGTACCTCTTGTACTTGTGTTTCAACTGCATCTTCTTCTCATACACCTACCAGCATCCTATAAAGCACAGCAAGTACTTTGTGACCAAGCCTGAACAATGACAAAATCAAATTCCTAAAGTGTCTATATCCAGCAGGTTAGATGACTGTGGTCTAACTTTCTGTGTATCAGTGAGATTAATGATTTGTGGTTAGTAACTTTCTTTATTCTCTATCCTGATGAGTAGTATCTAAACTTCAAGAAACCAAATACAACAGCTAATGCTGTTTTCAGTGAAGACTTCCTTTCTCAATTCCATAGAATGGGAATGGAAGAAGCTACCTTTTGATCATCTTCTCCTGTTTCTCTTCATGAGCTTGGTAAATATGATCTCGAAGATCAAAATCTGATTTGTTAAACCCTAAATAAAACTCTTTTGTTAAATCTGAGTGGGACTGTCCACTTCCAAACACTTCATTTCTCCTCCCTTGCAAGCTTCATTTATTTAACCCTTGGTCCTTGCCAAAACAGATATAAAAATTATGTAACCTGTGAAATAAGCACTGTTGTTTTTGCAATTTGTCATAGAAAATGGCGAATCACTTTCAGTTTGTCTGGGTCACATGTGATACCCTCTGGTGTTATAATGTGGCTAAGAAATTTGACATTACTCTTACTGAATTCTGATTTTTGTAATTTTACAGTTGCTCCATCCATCTTAAAATGATTGAATACTTCTGTAACTGCTTTCAGCTCTTGCCACATTATTGAAGTGATTAATATGTTATAAAAGGCTACAGTGAATTTTCTGAGCAGGTGATCCTCTGTAAAGATTACCTGGCACCTGGATGAAAGCACCCATAGATACATTCAGCATAAGTGATAACAGCCAGTATTGGCAGCATCTGTCAGTATAAGTGAATGCATTGTACTGCCATGATCCTTGATGTAAGTGGATTTGATGATAACCTGCTGTGATGTCAAGGCTGTTGGATATTATAGTTTCATAGGAGTTATGTAAATGTTTCTAAAGATTTCCTAGGTGGTCCAATTATAGTTCAAATATTTGATTCGCTTTCATTGCTTCTAGAATGATTCTTACTTCTGTGGCTCTTTCCCTCTGCTACAAACAACAAACTGTTATATTGGCTGGTAGATTTCTTAATAATAACTTTTTCTGTGGCAGTTTTTTGTCTTGCAGTATTTGGTTTGATTAAGTAAAGTATAATTGTAGAGTTTCAATTTTATTTTATACACTGTCAATTTGATTAGCCCTAGCTTCCTGAAAAAAATTCCTTATGCTCTGTGAACAGGTGGCCAATTTATTTTTCATTGTGCAATGCTTATTTTCCATTCCCTTGAGTTTCTTGGTAATTTTTTCTTTCTTCCACCATGTTTACCTTTTTGTTATACTGTTTTAAGGTGCATTATTCTGTGTAATCCATTTATGTCTACTTCACATAGTCTCTCCCATTCTAGCACAGTATACCCTTATAAATGCCTATCATCTGTAGTATCCTTCTCTTTAAATGTACATGTTTGGCCTGTTTCATCCTTCCTAATCTTTATAACATTTACTCCAAAATTAAACTCTACTTGATGTTCCATCATATAATCTGCTCCTAATATTCAGTCTATTCACAGATTAGGTACTACTACAGTCTCCACAATATATACTTTGGTAAAAATGTATTATGCTCAAATTTATTCACATATCTCTTATTGTACACCTGTGTGGGATAGTGCAGCTAATATACACGTAAGCAGATTACTTAAACTCCAAAAGAAAGTGATTAGGTGCATTGGAAACCTACTACAAAGACAGTCCAGAAGAAATAAATACAGAGAATTGCAAATACTGACTGTGCTTGCTCTGTACATATATGAAACAATTACATAGCTACAAATAAACTGTACATTTTTGATGAACCAAAATATACATAACTACAGTATTAAATGTAAAGATAATTGTAACATGTATTCAAATAGTTTTAAGTTAATTTGAAAAGAATCTAAAATAGCTGAATATATTGTATATAACAAACTTACAAGGATTGTCAAGAACTTAAAAGCACTGTCTGCTTTCAAACAAAAACTAAAAGGTCATCTGGTCTCAGCTTCTTGTTACAGTGTAAAGGAGTTCTTAGATGCAAGTATACAAAATTCTTAAATAAGAGATTCTTCTGCATACTCCATGAATATGATATAAAGACACTGTTCTGTCATTGTACATAAGCACAATTGTATAACTCTGTCTGATACATGTAATTTTATTTGTATGGTGTAAACTCTTAACCTCTTTTACAAGTGTCTCAAAAAAATTGTATATATCTATGATATGTAAATGCCAAATGCTTTGTAACACACCTATGTATATCCTGCAATACCCAGTACCACTAAAAAGTGATACAAGGATGAGAAATAAATCAATCAGTCAATCAATATATTTTACCACATCCAATGACACCTGGCATTTTATTGTTTTCCTAATAGCTCCAATGGTGCTTACAATTTTACAGTTTTCTACCCATCTAAGGGAAGATCACTAAATCCCTTCTGCTTTTCAACAGCTTTTGACATATTTGTTCAGAGTAGAAGTAACATCAGTCCCTTAGTCTAAAAGAGACTACAGTTCCAAATTCTTGATTTTTATGTTCACCACCATTGAATTTTGCTCTTTTTCCTGCAACTCCTTCTCAGACAGCAGTTTCATTTACTCTTACTTCAGCTCCTAGGTCTATATTACTAACACATGAGGCTAACACAGTATTCCCTGTTCCAGTTTGGTCTCTTCTGGAACACCATCTAGTTTCCGATTCCTGGATGGAGACTCCTCCACTCATTTGTTCTTAGTGTGACCACTATGTGCCTTTGTCTCAGCAATCTGTGCACCCACAAGTTCCATGTCATTGCTTGCCTCACCCTCTTCTTTGTAGTGACCCCTGTAGATTTCCTCGCTGAGGGTCAGCTAAACACTTTTGTTCACATTAAAACTACTAACAAACATCAATACTTACATTTTGACAATTTACATTCTATGTTGTAATTATCCTATGAACCCAGTTCATAAACAGATTTCTCAGGCCATTATATCAAATCCTGGTACTGCTAAACCCCCGAAAAACAACTTAAGAATATAGCTCTTGTCACTCAGTACTATCCTGTTCCTGACTGCATAGCTCAGCTGCTTCAATTTTATGAGTTCCCAAAATCATAATCTGAAACGAGGTCCATTCCCTCTGACATTTTGCTCACCAAACATAGATTAGATTTTTATCACTCTACCAATTTTGACAATATACTGGTCAGACCCTACGCTTCTTATGCACCCTTTCCCCATTCTATAGCTCCTACCCTCATGACTATCTCTTGCCCTGTGCACCCTCCTGCCACCACTTATACCAGCCCTGCACCAGCTGTTAAGCAACAACAGTTCAGCCTTCTGCATTGGTATGACGACCACCAGGTTACCAGTTAGGATGAATAGGTGCATATAGAGGGTGTGTACTGACAATACATGGTATCCTGTTCTAGGGTATGCTCTAAGCATGACAGTCTTTATATCAGTTGCTGTTTCACCACATGTGCCACCTGAATTCATCCCTTAGACACAAGTTTTTCAGAACCCCACAGTTGGAAACTGGTGGTAGAATATGTGTTCCTAGCATTTCTTCTCAGTGACTATTCCTTTATTCACTCCATTTCACTCTTCTATATCTTTTATTTTCTGACCTGTCTATTCCTCCCTGATCCCTCCACTCACCATCACCACCACCACCAACACATTATATAATGCACTTAGCTTTCCACTCATATTAACTCTTGCTTGACGTTTTGTCAGTAATCCCAGTCTTATTTATTACGCTTTATCTTCCACCTTCAAACTCTTAGTTTTTTAGATCTCATCTGGTGCAGTCCCCAACCATCAGTCTTTCCTTCTCATCCCATCTATCCCATCTGGTGTGCCTGTGCTATTGTGTGTGTGCGTGGGGGCGGGGGGGGGGGGGGGAGGGGGGGGGGATGAGGGGGTTGTATTATTCTATTACAGATGATGATAATAATAATGTGAAGTGATAAAGAACAATTACAGTCAATTTTATGTGTAAAGGAGTCAATAAAATAGGGCACTTTATTTTACAGTATTCTACTGATTATTCATGGATACAATGACTGACAAGGTCAATGTCCTAATCCCCAGTTTCACATGCTTTGTTGTGAAGGTGCAGTCACAGTTCCCACAACATTCACATACTTAAAGCTGGATTCACATGCATCAATCTTCAGCCATTTATTAAAGTTTTATTCATCAAAATCTTCGAATCCATTTATGCCTGTTCTTGTTATTCCATCATCACTGAAACCTTGAGAATCATTTTCTTCTACATCTGGAAACATTTTCCTCCATGGTCAAATTAGCATATGTGGATTGACTTCCTGCCAGACATATATAGAGTCTAGAATTGCCAACTTCTTCCAGATCACCCCCAAATCACCCTCATTAACACTAGAACCACCAAAACTAGTACTATACTTAGAACCGCTGATGTGGTCAAAGTGACCACTTTCTTTGTAACTACATGCAGTGCTGTTTAATGCAAATATTAATGACCTTGATAACAATGTATCACTTTAATTACATTTAATAACAGTATCATTGTATTTTACAACAACAATTGGAACATAATATCACTAATATTAAAGAACCTAGTTCACAATATTTATCTGCAACCATACTAATTGTATTGCAGTAGTTTTAAAATTAATAGAAATTAATCTTACTGGAGAAACTAAGTACCCATGAATATGTTAAGAGAAAGACCAATCATAAAATATGACCATGTATAGTACCTAATCCAACTTACAAACTACTGTCTGTATTACTTTATATGTACACGGCTCACAAACATATCTCTTGCATTTACTGCACACTTCATTTGTCTTGTTTCTGCATGTCCTCGTTTGGCATAGTTTTCTTACTTCTGCAGGCATTTCCGCTTCTTCTCTTTCTTCATCACTATCATCCTTTTCTTCCTTTTCTTTTCCATCCCTTGGCATCCTTTCCTGCTTTCTGGTTTCCATATAGGCTCTACGTAATTCTTCTGCTAGATTTAGGATGAAACTCCTCCTACTTATTTTGATCCCTGTCACTAGCTTGAAAATGATCATTGCGTTGATGGCTGCTAAATCAAGGATATTGTGAAATACATGTACAGGCCATCGACGAGTACCAGAGCAGACAGAATATTTCCTCGTAAGCTGGTCCAAGACATCTACAGCAAATTTTTTGCTATTGTAGAAGCTCACTGTTTCGGGAAGGTGTTTTGAATTATTTTGTATTTCAACATCGTGTGCATGGTGCTATACAGAAGAACATTTTTGTTCTTTCTCCCTTGGTAAACAGTCAGAGTACCACCTTCCCTTTTCAAGAGAACAGACATATAAAGAGGAGTTTTCATTTATTTTATAGTGTTCAGAATTTCTTTTCTTGCACAGTTGATAGTGGCGACAAGACTAGTTTTCTCTTTTTCCAGTCTCTCCCCAAGTGTGACCATAGTGAAAAAATTATCAGTAGTCACATTTCGCCCATTATTGTGATATCGAGCTACCAAATTCATTACTACTTGTTCTGGAAGTTTCTCATTAGATGCCCTCTGTTCATTCTTTCTTACATAAGGGAACCCATTACAAAGATATTTTGTTTCTACATCCGCTAGAAGGCAGAATTTGATTCCGAATTTATCAGGCTTATTTGGCATATATTGCAAATACGGACACCTGGTTCTGCTGGGGAAAAGTTGTTCATCCACAGTGACATTTGATCCAGGTATGTAATTCAACAGACAGTTTTCTATAAAATGGTTCCATTAGTTGATATAAGTGCAAATTTGTCACTTTTCAAATGTTCCGACTGTGTATTTTTTCATCAAAACGCAGATATTTCAAATTTTATCGAAACCTGTTTCTGCTCATTGTGTCAGTGAAAAATGGGACTCCCCACTTTTTTGACCACAACTCATCTACTTCAATACATCTGGCACCAAGTGCACCACAAACGTATAATAAAGCAACAAATGCATCTAATTCTTTTAAATGCAAACTCCAAGAATCAATTCCAAGAAGCCGTTGGGCCTCTGCTTCTGTGTATTTCTTTATGTGTTTCAACATTGAATGATCAACTAAAAGGTGCCAGGCACTCGAAACATTATTATTTGAGACGTGCCGCTTTGCATGTGGAGTAGGTCCCCGTGTTTCTTTCAATATATTCTGTAGACCTATCCTACCTGGAGTAGTAACACCGAAGTCTGCTACAGTCCTCCGTAATCCCATCCTTCCCCAGGAGTTTTGAGACAGGTTCTGGAAGTGAACCCTCACTTCGTTCTCCTCTTCTACGTCGATTCTGTATTGGTCCACTTACAGGAGGTGCAGTTCTTTTTTTACCCAGGGCAGATCCTTCTCTAGCATTGTTTATAGTACTGATTGGTCCTGGTTCAGCAGCTGCATGAGGAAAGAGACAATTAGAAAGCAACAACTCATTATAAAGATAACATACCACACAATAAAATACCAGTAACAGAAGTAGCAGTAGAAGTGTCAGCTCTATTATTATAGTGATCATTATTCATATAGTAACAATAATAATAGTAACAATAATAATAATAATATAATAATATTAAACAATCAGAGGAAAACGAAATCTTAAGACAGCCACGAGAACAAGCACAAATAGAACATGAAGTAACACACATGTTAGATATAGAAGAAAAATTTCGGTTGACATATATAGAATACAATGACACAAATACAGACATTAGAACATTCTTGCATAGACCACCAAATAACCCACAAGTCGAAACAACAACAACAACTATCAACACAATCATACACAACAAAATCAATGAAAATATAACTATGGAAGAGTTACAACTACTGGTTTATGTAGGAGCACTCACTACACTAAATATACACACTAGGCAGAGATCAGAACCAACCAACACACAGAAGAAACCCACAAAACCAGCATGGCAACACAGGCTACAGATCAAAATAGAAAAACTGAGAAAAGACATCGGACAGCTAACACAATTTATAAGAAATGAAATCTCGGAAAAAAAACGAAAAAAGTTAGGTAAAATCTCACTACAAGAAGCGATAGAGCAATTAGATGAAAAGAAGCAGAAATTACAAGCATTGGCCAAACGACTTAGAAGATATAAAAAAAGTGAAAATAGAAGGAAACAAAACCAAACATTCAACACAAACCAAAAGAAATTTTACCAGACTATAGATAACACACACATTAAAATAGACAATCCACCAAACATAACAGATATGGAACACTTTTGGAGCAACATATGGTCAACCCCGGTACAACATAACAGACATCAACGGTGGATACAAGCAGAAAGAGACTCATACAAGATGCTACCACAAATGCCTGAAGTGATAATTTTGCAACATGAAGTCACCCGAGCAATTAATTCTACACACAATTAGAAAGCACCTGGAAATGATAAAATTGCAAATTTCTGGCTAAAGAAGTTCACCTCAACACATTCACATCTAACTAAATTATTTAACAAACGTAACTGTTGGGTCCAAATTAATGATATGAATTAATAGCGGGAAACATTCCACGTGGGAAAAATATATCTAACAACAAAGATGATGTGACTTACCAAACGAAAGTGCTGGCACGTCAATAGACACACAAACAAACACAAACATACATACAAAATTCAAGCTTTCGCAACAAACTGTTGCCTCATCAGGAAAGAGGGAAGGAGAGGGAAAGATGAAAGGATGTGGGTTTTAAGGGAGAGGGTAAGGAGTCATTCCAATCCCGGGAGCGGAAAGACTTACCTTAGGGGGAAAAAAGGACGGGTATACACTCGCACACACACACATATCCATCCACACATATACAGACATAAGCAGACATATTTAAAGGCAAAGAGTTTGGGCAGAGATGTCAGTCAAGGCGGAAGTGCAGAGGCAAAGATGTTGTTGAATGACAGGTGAGGTATGAGTGGTGGCAACTTGAAATTAGCAGAGATTGAGGCCTGGTGGATGACGGGAAGAGAGGATATTTTGAAGAGCAAGTTCCCATCTCCGGAGTTTGGATAGGTTGGTTCCGGCGGACAAGGGTTCCACGACCGTGGTACTTGATCGTCGGGGGTATGTGGCTGAGGGGCCGCGTCAGCTTTCAGACAACACCACATACAAAGTTTGCCAAGGTAATCCCATTCCTGATGTCCAGGTGGAGCTTCAAGGAATCCTCAGAACCTTAGGCCCCCTACAAAACCTTTCACCTGACTCCATCAACCTCCTGACCCCACCGACACCCCGCACCCCTACCTTCTACCTTCTTCCTAAAATTCACAAGCCCAATCATCCCGGCCGCCCCATTGCAGCTGGTTACCAAGACCCCACAGAACGTATCTCTGCCTACGTAGATCAACACCTTCAACCCATTACATGCAGTCTCCCATCCTTCATCAAAGACACCAAACACTTTCTCGAACGCCTGGAATCCTTACCCAAACCGTTACCCCCGGAAACCATCCTTGTAACCATTGATGCCACTTCCTTATACACAAATATCCCACACGTCCAGGGCCTCGCTGCGATGGAGCACTTCCTTTCACGCTGATCACCTGCCACCCTACCTAAAACCTCTTTCCTCATTACCATAGCCAGCTTCATCCTGACCCACAACTTCTTCACTTTTGAAGGACAAACATACCAACAATTAAAGGGAACAGCCATGGGTACCAGGATGGCCCCCTCATACGCCAACCTATTCATGGGTCGCTTAGAGGAAGCCTTCTTTGTTGCCGAAGCCTGCCAACCCAAAGTTTGGTACAGATTTTATGATGACATATTCATGATCTGGACTCACAGTGAAGAAGAACTCCAGAATTTCTTCTCCAACCTCAACTCCTTTGGTTCCATCAGATTCACCTGGTCCTACTCTAAATCCCATGCCACTTTCCTTGATGTTGACCTCCACCTGTCCAATGGCCAGCTTCACATGTCCGTCCACATCAAACCCACCAACAAGCAACAGTACCTCCATTATGACAGCTGCCACCCATTCAACATCAAACAGTCCCTTCCCTACAGCTTAGGTCTTCGTGGCAAATAAATTTGCTCCAGTCCGGAATCCCTGAATCATTACACCAACAACCTGACTACAGCTTTCCCATCACGCAACTACCCTCCTGACCTGGTACAGAAGCAAATAACCAGAGCCACTTCCTCATCCTCTCAAACCCAGAATCTCCCACAGAAGAAACACAAAAGTGCCTCACTTGTGACAGGATACTTTCCGGGACTGGATCAGACTCTGAATGTGGCTCTCCAGCAGGGATACGACTTCCTCAAATCCTGCCCTGAAATGAGATCCATCCTTCATGAAATCCTCCCCATTCCACCAAGAGTGTCTTTCCGCCATCCACCTAACCTTCGTAACCTCTTAGTTCATCCCTATGAAATCCCCAAACCACCTTCCCTACCCTCTGGCTCCTACCCTTGTAACCGCCCCTGGTGAAAAACCTGTCCCATGCACCCTCCCACCACCACCTATTCCAGTCCTGTAACCCGGAAGGTGTACACGATCAAAGGCAGAGCCACCCACGTGTGAAAGCACCCACGTGATTTACCAACTGACCTGCCTACACTGTGAAGCTTTCTATGTGGGAATGACCAGCAACAAACTGTCCATTCGCATGAATGGACACAGGCAGACAGTGTTTGTTGGTAATGAGGATCGCCCTGTGGCTAAAAATGCCTTGGTGCACGGCCAGCACATCTTGGCACAGTGTTACACCGTCCGGGTTATCTGGATAGATTAGATTAGATTAATACTAGTTCCATGGATCATGAATACGATATTTCGTAATGATGTGGAACGAGTCGAATTTTCCAATACATGACATAATTAGGTTAATTTAACAACATACTTAAGTTAATATAACAACTTTATTTTTTTTTTGTGTTTTTTTATTTTTATTTTTTTAATTTTTTTTTTTAATATTTTTTTTTCTTAATTTATATCTAAAAATTCCTCTATGGAGTAGAAGGAGTTGTCATTCAGAAATTCTTTTAATTTCTTCTTAAATACTTGTTGGTTATCTGTCAGACTTTTGATACTATTTGGTAAGTGACCAAAGACTTTAGTGCCAGTATAATTCACCCCTTTCTGTGCCAAAGTTAGATTTAATCTTGAATAGTGAAGATCGTCCTTTCTCCTAGTATTGTAGTTATGCACACTGCTATTACTTTTGAATTGGGTTTGGTTGTTAATAACAAATTTCATAAGAGAGTATATATACTGAGAAGCTACTGTGAATATCCCTAGATCCTTAAATAAATGTCTGCAGGATGATCTTGGGTGGACTCCAGCTATTATTCTGATTACACGCTTCTGTGCAGTAAATACTTTATTCCTCAGTGATGAATTACCCCAAAATATGATGCCATATGAAAGCAATGAGTGAAAATAGCCGTAGTAAGCTAATTTACTAAGATGTTTATCACCAAAATTTGCAATGACCCTTATTGCATAAGTAGCTGAACTCAAACGTTTCAGCAGATCATCAATGTGTTTCTTCCAATTTAATCTCTCATCAATGGACATACCTAAAAATTTGGAATATTCTACCTTAGCTATATGCTTCTGATTAAGGTCTATATTTATTAATGGCGTCATACCATTCACTGTACAGAACTGTATGTACTGTGTTTTATCAAAATTCAGTGAGAGTCCGTTTACAAGGAACCACTTAGTAATTTTCTGAAAGACAGTATTGACAATTTCATCAGTTAATTCTCGTTTCTCAGGTGTGATTACTATACTTGTATCATCAGCAAAGAGAACTAACTTTGCCTCTTCATGAATATAGAATGGCAAGTCATTAATATATAATAAGAACAACAAAGGACCCAAGACTGACCCTTGTGGAACCCCATTCTTGATAGTTCCCCAGTTTGAGGAATGTGCTGATCTTTGCATATTACGAGAACTACTTATTTCAACTTTCTGCACTCTTCCAGTTAGGTATGAATTAAACCATTTGTGCACTGTCCCACTCATGCCACAATACTTGAGCTTGTCTAGCAAAATTTCGTGATTTACACAATCAAAAGCCTTTGAGAGATCACAAAAAATCCCAATGGGAGGTGTTCGGTTATTCATATCATTCAAAATTTGACTGGTGAAAGCATATATGGCATTTTCTGTTGAAAAACCTTTCTGGAAACCAAACTGACATTTTGTTAGTACTTCATTTTTACAGATATGTGAAGCTACTCTTGAATACATTACTTTCTCAAAAATTTTGGATAAAGCTGTTAGAAGGGAGATTGGACGGTAATTGTTGACATCAGATCTATCCCCCTTTTTATGCAAAGGTATAACAATAGCATATTTCAGTCTATCAGGGAAAATGCCCTGTTCCAGAGAGCTATTACACAGGTGGCTGAGAATCTTACTTATCTGTTGAGAACAAGCTTTTAGTATTTTGCTGGAAATGCCATCAATTCCATGTGAGTTTTTGCTTTTAAGCAAGTTTATTATTTTCCTAATTTCAGAGGGAGAAGTGGGTGAGATTTCAATTGTATCAAATTCCCACTAACACCAACCTATCCGAACTCCGGAGATGGGAACTTGCTCTTCAATATATCCTCTCTTCCCGTCATCCACCAGGCCTCAATCTCCGCTAATTTCAAGTTGCCGCCACTCATACCTCACCTGTCATTTAACAAAATCTTTGCCTCTGCACTTCCGCCTCGAATGACATCTCTGCCCAAACTCTTTGTCTTTAAATATGTCTCCTTATGTCTGTATGTATATGTGTGGATGGATATGTGTGTGTGTGCGAGTATATACCTGTCCTTATTTCCCCCTAAGGTAAGTCTTTCCGCTCCCGGGATTGGAATGACTCCTTACCGTCTCCCTTAAAACCCACATCCTTTCTCTTTCCCTCTCCTTCCCTCTTTCCTGATGAGGCAACAGTTTGTTGCGAAAGCTTGAATTTTGTGTATATGTTTGTGTTTGTTTGTGTGTCTATCGACGTGCCAGCACTTTCGTTTGGTAAGTCACATCATCTTTGTTTTTAGATATAAATTATTTAACAATTACATTGCAGACCTATACACAGTCCCTGGTACAGTTACACAAGGAATAACTTATCTGAAACCTAAAAATGAAGCAGACACAGCAAACCCAGCTAAATATTGCCCCATAACATGCCTACCAACAATATACAAAATATTAATTTCAGTCATTACACAGAAATTAATGACACATACATCACAGAACAAAATTATAAATGAAGAACAAAAAGGCTGCTGCAAAAGAGCACGAGATTGTAAAGAGCAACTGATAATAGATGCAGAGGTTACATATCAAGCTAAAACTAAACAAAGGTCACTGCACTATGCATACATTGACTACCAAAAATCTTTTGGTAGTGTACCCCACTCATGGCTACTACAGATATAAATATACAACGTAGATCCTAAATT
Organism: Schistocerca serialis cubense; assembly: GCF_023864345.2. Taxonomy (NCBI): domain Eukaryota; kingdom Metazoa; phylum Arthropoda; class Insecta; order Orthoptera; family Acrididae; genus Schistocerca; species Schistocerca serialis. The sequence goes on from NC_064638.1 coordinate 916,536,188, forward strand.
AATACAGTTCCTAAACATAGTAATGAAAAATTAGAAAACCACATTTAATATGCAAACAAATTCAAATAATATCACATCACAGCCAATACAGATTAAGCGTGGAATATACCAAGGAGACTCATTAAGTCCTCTCTGGTTCTGCCTTGCTCTGAACCCACTATCCAACATGCTAAATAATACAAATTATGGATATAATTTTACTGGAACATACCCACACAAAATCACACATTTGCTATACATGGATGATCTAAAACTACTGGCAGCAACAAATCAACAACTCAACCAATTACTAAAGATAACAGAGGTATTCAGCAATGATATAAATATGGCTTTTGGAACAGACAAATGTAAGAAAAATAGCATAGTCAAGGGAAAACACACTAAACAAGAAGATTACATATTGGATAACCACAGCGACTGCATAGAAGCGATGGAAAAAACAGATGCCTATAAATATCTAGGATACAGACAAAAAATAGGAATAGATAATGCAAATATTAAAGAAGAACTAAAAGAAAAATATAGACAAAGACTAACAAAAATACTGAAAACAGAACTGACAGCAAGAAACAAGACAAAGGCTATAAATACTTATGCTATACCAATATTGACCTACTCATTTGGAGTATTGAAATGGAGTAACACGGACCTAGAAGCACTCAATACACTTACACGATCACAATGCCACAAATATAGAATACATCACATACATTCAGCAACAGAACGATTCACATTAAGCAGAAAGGAAGGAGGAAGGGGATTTATCGACATAAAAAACCTACATTATGGACAGGTAGACAATTTAAGAAAATTCTTTATAGAACGAGCAGAAACTAGCAAAATACACAAAGCAATCACTCATATAAATACATCTGCCACACCACTGCAATTTCATAACCACTTCCACAACCCTTTAGATCACATAACATCAACAGATACGATGAAAGTAAACTGGAAAAAGGAAACACTACATGGCAAGCACCCGTATCATCTAACACAGCCACACATCGATCAAGATGCATCCAACACTTGGCTAAAAAAAGGCAATATATACAGTTAGATGGAAGGATTCATGATCGCAATACAGGATCAAACAATAAACACCAGATATTACAGCAAGCATATTATTAAAGATCCCAATACCACAACAGATAAATGCAGACTTTGCAAACAACAAATAGAAACATTAGATCACATCACAAGTGGATGTACAATACTAGCAAATACAGAATACCCCAGAAGACATGACAATGTAGCAAAAAGAATACATCAGCAGCTTGCCATACAACATAAATTAATAAAACAACACATTCCCACATACAAGTATGCACCACAAAATGTACTGGAGAATGATGAATACAAATCATACTGGAACAGAACCATTATAACAGATAAAGCAACACCACATAACAAACCTGACATCGTACTCACCAATAAAAAGAAGAAATTAACACAACTAATATAAATATCCATACCCAATACAACAAATACACAGAAGAAAACAGGAGAAAAAATTATAAAAATACATCCAACTGGCTGAGGAAGTCAAGGACATGTGGTATCAGGATAGAGTTGACATTATATCAATTATACTTTCAACTACAGGAGTCATACCACGCAATATCCACCAGTAAATCAACACAATACAGCTACATCCAAACTTGTATATACAACTACAGAAATCTGTAATTATTGGTACATGTTCAATTACCCGAAAGTTCCTAAATGCAATGTAACATATACCGTACAGTTAAAAGAAAGTCACGCTTGATCAAGGTCCGCTTCACTTTCCATTTTTAACCAGACATAACGTCTGAGAAAAGGATGATAATAATAATATAAGTGAATGTAAATTACCTTCATCTTCAGTCTCGGTGCTGTCACCCTCCACATTAGCGACAGGTTGGTAATCTTCATCTGCAGAATCTTCCACAAGGTCCTCAACTTCAGGATCATTTTCAGCATCTGACTCATACAAAAGTGCGACAATTTCTTCATCTGAAAGTGGCCGTGGCTGTGGTTTGTATCGCTGTGACATCTGAGCCATGTCTACTGCTCTGAGACCAGTATTCAAATAATCAGTCTTGTTTATGCGAAACCCAATAGCAAACAGTAAATGACATATTGCATTGTTGAGCTTTTAAATTCAAACAATGCAAATAAACTTCAGTAACCAACATATTTAGTACATTGTTGACGAGTGCTAAGAATTAATCTGGGGAGTGACACACAACAGTCTTTAAATAATCTGTTTTCAAATATACATGTAATGTGGTCAAAGTGACCACTCTGCAGTTTTAAGTATAAGTGGTCATTCAAAGAAAACTAATGAAGATAAAATAAATATTGGACTATTTATATGATCTGCATAAACATTTAGGAAAAGTCATTAACTCACAACAGCATAATTTAGAAATGGACCGAATAATAACATGTTAAAACATAAAAAGTGATCAAATTGACCACTCAGTGGTCCTAGTGCTAACTAGCATTTTTGGTAGACCACCCCAGTAGTGCTGTTTCACTGATTAATTTATGCCTTGTTCCATTGGATGTAAAATGGCAGTCACCTTAATAGGGAAAAGGTTTGTTATGATGTGACAATCAGGTACAAGAATCCCCTCATCAGACTGTGAAGGGGTATTATCAAACGATAGAACAGCTTTCTGTAGCGGTTGTTTCTCTTCTAGGAATTGCTGTACTTATGGTAAAAAATGCTTGGTAGGCTGGTTTTTTGGAATTTTGCTATCCATTCATGCTCCTTTCAGTTTGCAATAATGTACAAGGAGAAACTTAACTGGGATGTCCTTGAATACTTGAGGGTTTTTTCCCAATCACTTGTAGTTTCACTGTGTGGTTCTCATGGTGCATAAAACTGTAATGTGTTCCTTAGAAGAATGGATTCTGGTGGGTAGACATTTTTCATATACACTACTTTCATCTGCGTTTAAATTTGTTTAGGTGTGAAAATCTCTGGAAATCTTCCTGTGAGTAATAGCTGCCACACCATTTGAATTAAGACGCTCTCTCTGCTCATAAAGTTCATGAATCCTATGACACTGTTTGAGTCTAGTTAGCTAACCAGATGTGGCATTACATTCTACATATGAAAAAATTTAGCTTTTCTGGCACACATTGCACATGAAATACTGACACCTTCTGCTCGTTTTGGCCTAAACCATGGAAAAGAGCAGCATCTAATTCATCAAATGTAGATCTCTTCATGCATTTTCATGCAGATGATTGAGAACTAGAATAGCATTTTCTGGCTAAATCTGTATTTTATGCTTATTCTTTTTAATGTCCCAAACAGTCTGCATTCCAGTACCATAATCAGCACTTGGTTTTCCAGCAGTTTCCCCCTTCTCAAACCCTTCAGTTAATTCTAATTTTTCTTTAAATGTCATATAATTTACAAATTTCTTTCAACTTGATTTGTTGACATATACAGGCCAGTTAACATCAGAAAACTGAGTTTTTTTTTAAATTTAAATAGAAGAGACCACTCAATAACAAGGGAAATGTTGCTTTGCTGTCCCACGGCAGTCTTTTAAACAATGGTAATGGCACTTATTGTCATGCAGCAGGTTGTTTGTTGCTGTTCGCTAGAGAAAAAAATGCACATCTTTTTTTAGATGCTTCAATAACCCACAAAACAGATAATCCACATATAGATAATTGGGAATACACTGCATTACAATTTGTTAATCAGTTTATGTCATAGTGGTACATACTCCACAACCTTTTTCCAACTTTTGCTTGCTTTTATGGAATAGCCATTAATTTGACTACTTTTTCTTATTTCATAACTCTGTCACTGTATTATATCAGTATTTTAACACATTAGAATCTTTTCAGTTTGAAGTTTGATAACTATAATTGCATTCTTTTTCTGTTTGTCTATACACTATATATTTTTTAAGTCTCAGTTGGTGATATCATTGTCTCCCCCATGTCTTTGCTTTGGTCATTATAATTGACATCATGGTCCCACATTCATATACCTACCATCTAGATTTTCCCTCAACAGTCCTTTTCCATCTGTTGTCTTTGATTCGCATCCATTGGCTTCAGCTATTTTTATAAATACCTTTATCTTTTTTTATGTGTATCAAACCAGTTACCAGTGTTATATGTATTACATGTAGTGTTTAATCTTTTTAACAGACAGTACAAGTTATCAGTTATCAAGAAAACTATAAGCAAATTAGTTAGGAAAGGGGCAGATCCGAACTTATGTGAAATGCCATTACCTCCACTGCTTATTTCAGTCTTCACAAAAGATGTGGATATAGTAAATATGGTACTGAACACTGGTGCTAACCCTGATGTTTTGGATTCATCAACTGTGAGTAGTGGGTTCAATTTTTTTATCCAGTATATGAAAGATTTACATCAATCTGAAGTTAATTTATAGATGATTAGTTTTTAGTTTTTGTTCTCTCTCTCTCTCTCACACACACACACACACACACACACACACACACACAAACACACAAAACATTCTTTCCTTTTCTCTAAATAGTGATTATCTACCTAATATGTGAGTGGAATTACCTCAGTTTTATTATTTTGAGAAGACAGTCAGGAGAACTAAAGAAAGTACTATCCAAAACTGTTGGATGTATTTCTTTTTTTTAAAAAAAAAAAAAAAAAAAAAAAAAAAAAAGAAAAAAAAAAAGAACACACAAGCTTTTGAACATGGATGTTTCCTGGATAATCTAAGGTACACAGAAGTAAGTAATTATTGTTCCATCTCTTTTCTTCCAGTCCTGTCAAATGTATTTGAAATAGCTGCTGTCTTGTTGACAAAATTTGTACATCATTAGACAATAAGAATAAAGTTGCAGGGACCTTTTGTGACCTTGCAAAACTTTTGACTCAGTAAATCATGCACTTCTTATCCATACTTGACTAGTATGGGATTACGAGTAGTGTTCTACATTGGCTAGCTTTGTACCTTTGCAGCTGAAAGCAAACAATGACTCTCTCTGCAAATGCAGCAAATTTTTCTTCCCAATGGAAGACAGTAACAGAAGGAGTCCTTCAAGATGTGGAATGTCAGATCCCTTAATCGGGCAGGTAGGTTAGAAAATTTAAAAAGGGAAATGGATAGGTTAAAGTTAGATATAGTGGGAATTAGTGAAGTTTGGTGGTAGGAGGAACAAGACTTTTGGTCAGGTGAATGCAGTGTTATAAATACAAAATCAAATAGGGATAATGGAGGAGTAGGTTTAATAATGAATAAAAAAAATAGGAGTGGGGGTAAGCTACTACAAACAGCATAGTGAACGCATTATTGTGGCCAAGATAGACATGAAGCCCATGCCTACTACAGTAGTACAAGTTTATATGCCAACTAGCTCAGCAGATGATGAAGAAATTGATGAAATGTATGATGAGATAAAAGAAGTTATTCAGGTAGTGAAGGGAGACAAAAATTTAATAGTCATGGGTGACTGGAATTCGATAGTAGGAAAAAGGAAAGAAGGAAACATAGTAGGTGAATATGGATTTGGGCTAAGAAATGGAAGAGGAAGCCACCTTGTAGAATTTTGCACAGAGCACAACTTAATCATAGCTAACACTTGGTTCAAGAATCATAAAAGAAGGTTGTATACATGGAAGAAGCCTGGAGATACTGAAAGGTTTCAGATAGATTATATAATGGTAAGACAGAGATTTAGGAGCCAGGTTTTAAATTGTAAGACATTTCCAGGGGCAGATGTGGACTCTGACCACAATCTATTGGTTATGACCTGTAGATTAAAACTGAAGAAACTGCAAAAAGGTGGGAATTTAAGGAGATGGGACCTGGATAAACTGAAAGAACCAGAGGTTGTACAGAGTTTCAGGGAGAGCATAAGGGAACAATTGACAGGAATGGGAGAAAGAAATACAGTAGAAGAAGAATGGGTAGCTTTGAGGGATGAAGTAGTGAAGGCAGCAGAGGATCAAGTAGGTAAAAAGATAAGAGCTAGTAGAACTCCTTGGGTAACAGAAGAAATATTGAATTTAATTTATGAAAGGAGAAAATTTAAAAAGGCAGTAAATGAAGCAGGCAAAAAGGAATACAAACGTTTCAAAAATGAGATCGACAGGAAGTGCAAAATGGCTAAGCAGGGATGGCTAGAGGACAAATGTGAGGATGTAGAGGCTTATCTCGCTACAGGTAAGATAGATATTGCCTACAGTAAAAATAAAGAGACCTTTGGAGAAAAGAGAACCACCTGTACGAATATCAAGAGCTCAGATGGAAACCCAGTTCTAAGCAAAGAAGGGAAAGCAGAAAGGTGGAAGGAGTATATAGAGGGTTTATACAAGGGCGATGTACTTGAGGACAATTTTTTGGAAATGGAAGAGGATGTAGATAAAGATGAAATGGGAGATATGAAACTGCATGAAGCGTTTGACAGGGCACTGAAAGACTTGAGTCGAAACAAGGCTCCGGGGGTAGACAACATTCCATTAGAACTACTGAGAGCCTTGGGAGAGCCAGTCCTAACAAAACTCTACCATCTGGTGAGCAAGATGTATGAGACAGGCAAAATTCCCTCAGACTTAAAGAAGAATATAATAATTCCAATCCCAAAGAAAGCAGGTGTTGACAGATGTGAAAATTACTGAACTATCAGTTTAATAAGTCACAGCTGCAAAATACTAACGCGAATTCTTTACAGACGAATGGAAAAACTAGTAGAAGCTGACCTCGGGGAAGATCAGTTTGGATTCCATGGAAATATTGGAACACGTGAGGCAATACTGAACCTACAACTTATCTTAGAAAATAGATTAAGGAAAGGCAAACCTACGTTTCTAGCATTTGTAGGCTTAGAGAACGGTTTTGACAGTGTTGACTGGAATAATCTCTTTCAAACTCTGAAGGTGGCAGGGGTAAAATACAGGGAGTGAAAGACTATTTACAATTTGTACAGAAAGCAGTTGGCAGTTATAAGAGTCGAGGGACATAGAAGGGAAGCAGTGGTTGGGAAGGAAGTGAGACAAGGTTGTAGCCCCTCCCCGATGCTATTCAGTCTGTATATTGAGCAAGCAGTAAAGGAAACAAAAGAAAATTTCAGAGTAGTTATTAAAATCTATGGAGAAGAAATAAAAACTTTGAGGTTCGCCGATGACATTGTAATTCTGTCAGAGACAGCAAACGACTTGGATGAGCAGTTGAACGGAATGGACAGTGTCTTGAAAGGAGGATATAAGATAAACATCAACAAAAGCAAAACGAGGATAATGGAATGTGGAATGTAGTCGAATTAAGTCGAGTGATGCTGAGGGAATTATATTAGTAAAAGAGACACCTAAGGGGACACAGTCGCGAATAGGCTCAAAATATCGTTTTTTTTTTTTTTTTTTTTTTTTTTTTTTTTTTAGTCTTAATCTATGCTCCAATTATTTGGCTACAAAATGCCATTTGTTTCATACATATCTGATTATTAGATTCGGAGTTATTAATTTGTTTGTGAAGCATGGTAAATAGCGCCATGTCCATTTTTACTGTGTCTTGTGCAGTAGTCAGCATTGACTATAGTACAACAATCATTTATGTTCCACAGATAAAAATACTCTTTATTTGGGTTGCAATAGAGAATTGTTATTCTGATGTTTGCCAGCCTGTCTGCATTGTCGACTATCATTTGTCATTTTCTTCATCCAATTTGTTTCCGTTTTGGTGATACAAATGTAATGATTTTGTGAAACGTTATAATACAATGGGTAGAATAAGGAAGTTTGGATATAAGCCTAAGTTTTGTGGAAATAAATATGTAAAAATGAATCACGAAACTGCTAGTTTTGAACAGAGGGCAGAAAATAATATTGGAAGTGAAGTCATTGCAAGTGTTAGTGCTTCAGGCAAGAAGCTTATAGGTGCTGCCAGTTTTCCAGGTGCCTCTCAAATGCGTGACAATGCAATATGTGGTGTGAACAGTGTTTCTGTTGTTACTGACACAAACGTTCTGATCTCCATGAGGTTATTACGTGAACTTATCAAAAAACACACAAATTGTAAAAACTGTGGTGGAAACGTTACTTTGCATGAAGATGTGGTGAAAACCAAGGGAATTGTTTGTAATTTAGTTTTGACATGTTTGGGATGTAGCTGTATTGCCAATACAATGTCATCCCACGTAACAAGAAGCAGTTTGTATGAAAACAATATAAGATTAGTGTATGCACTTAGATCTATTGGAAGAGGGCGAAGTGGAGGTGCTGTTCTTTGTGCAGTGATGAACATTCCGCCACATCCAAGAAAGTTTGATGTTTACAACAAGACTATTGGTACAGTTGTAGCTGAGGTAAGTGAATCTACAATGTTGAAAGCAGCCAAAGAAGCAGTTCAGTTGAATGATATGAAATCTGACCCAAGGCAAATTTCTGCTGGTTTTGATTGCAGTTGGCAGAAACGTGGGCATACATCCCTAAATGGCATTGTGTCAGCAACTTCTTTTGATACTGGGAAGGTTCGGGATATTGAAATTATTACTAAGTTCTGTGACATCCATAGCAAAAATCCCACTATACAACATGTGTGCAAAAAGGACTATGATGGTGCTAGTGGAGGCATGGAAGTGGCTGGTGTTGCTAACATTTTCAAAAGGTCTGTGCAGTCAAGAGGTATCCTCTACACATACTATCTTGGGGATGGGGACAGTAAGGCTTATCAGAAAGTGGTAGAAGATAAACCTTATGGGCCTAGAGTCAAAATTAATAAACTGGAATGTATAGGACATATACAGAAAAGAATGGGATCACGACTTCTAAAGATATGTAAGGAAAAAAAATTAGGTGGTAAAGGGGGCCTGACAAAGGCTGAAATAGACAGGATCCAGACTTATTATGGTATGGCCATTAGAAATAACTGCAACAATGTAGAAGCAATGAGGAGAGTCATCTGGGCTATATTCGTTCATAAAATTTCGACAGATGAGGAACCACAACATAACCTTTGCCCACGGGGACCTGACAGCTGGTGCAAATTCAACAACCGAGCTACATCTTCCAGCTATAAACACAAACATTCAATTCCAGAAAAAATCCTGCTAGCTGTGAAACCCATTTTAAGAGACCTTAGCCAACAAGAGCTCTTGAAAAAGTGTCTCCATGGAAAAACTCAAAACCCAAATGAAAGTTTGAATTCTGTCATTTGGACAAGGCTACCAAAAACTGTTTTCGTTGGAAAAGAAACACTAAAATTTGGTGTCCGTGACACAGTGATGTGCTTCAATGCTGGTGTGTCAAAGAAGACTGATGTATTAAGACTCTTGGGAACAAAGGATGGTATCAATACTGGAAGGGGACTGAAAAAGATTGACATGGACCATATCTGTTATGCTGATATTTCTGCAGGAAATGCTACCAAGGAGGCCAGGATAGCCAGAAGATCAAAGAAAAGAAGATAAAGATCAAGAAGCTGAGCCACAGTATAGCCCTGGAATGTTTCAAAAGTGTGTCTGTATGAAATTGTACATTACTTTCTTGCATATAAAACTTTAATACCATTTTTCTCAAAACTACATTTTTTGCTCTTCTGGTACACTTTTCTCAAAAACTGTGACTGCTACAGACATCAGACTTACAGTATCTCTTGTTAATACAACGATGATTTATTAGATAAAAAAATAGACCAGTAGTGATAAAAAGAACAGATTTACAAGCTCCAAGGTGTTAAGAAATGTTTTAATTTTTTGTCTTATAGAACAAAAAAATGATTACTCATGAAATATATAAAATACATTAACCATTTTTATGTGATTTGAGAATGATGTTTCAGCTGTACAATGTAAAAGTTTCAGGTCTTTATCTCCATTAGTTACTTCAGAAAGTGTACCTGATGTTTGTTCGTTTTAGCATTGATTCCTTATGGGAGTTTCCTCACGACTGTGTCCCCTTAAAGTAGTAAAGGAGTTTTGCTATTTGGGGAGCAAAATAACTGATGGTGGTCAATGTAGAGAGGATATAAAATGTAGACTGGCAATGGCAGGGAAACCGTTTCTGAAGAAGAGAAATTTGTTAAATCGAGTATAGATTTAAGTGTCAGGAAGTCATTTCTGAAAGTATTTGTATGGAGTGTAGCCATTTATGGAAGTGAAACATGGACGATAAATAGTTTGGGCAAGAGGAGAATAGAAGCTTTCAAGATGAGGTGCTACAGAAGAATGCTGAAGATTAGATGGGTAGATCACATAACTAATGAGGAGGTATTGAATAGAATTGGGGAGAAGAGGAGTTTGCGGCATAACTTGACAAGACGAAGGGACCGGTTGGTAGGGCATGTTCCGAGGTATCAAGGGATCACCAATTTAGTATTGGAGGGCAGCATGGAGGGTAAAAATCGTAGAGGGAGACCAAGAGCTCAATACACGAAGCAGATTCAGAAGGATGTAGGTTGCAGTAGGTACTGGGAGATGAAGAAGCTTGCACAGGATAGAGTAGCATGGAGAGCTGCATCAAACCAGTCTCAGGACTGAAGACCACAACAACAACAACATTGTCAGTCAGCATTATCATGGAGTAGCATCATTCCATGCAGTCTTCCTGGTAATTGTTCTTGGGTTATGTCTGCAAAATGTCTCATCTGTTGACAATAAATGTCAGTAGCAATGGTTACATCTTGACAAAGCAATTTGTAGTACACCACGCCATTGCTGTTCCACCATTTGCATAACATTTTCTTTTGTGGACCCATGCATGTCTTTGTATGGGGAGCTGCTGCTTTGTTCCGGCTCAACCATTCCTTTCTTTTCCTTATGTTAGCTTAAATAAACCATTTCGTATCACCAGTAATAATACAGAATAGGAATGGTCAGTGTCGTTCACAAGACAATTGATGACGAGCAAGCAGAGAGACACATCTTGCCAGCCACTGGTTTTTATGATTTTAGAGCATGCAGTACCCATATATTCAATTTTTGAACCTTCTCCATTGCATGCAGGTGTCCCAAGATGGTTAAATGACCACAGTTCACCACATTTACCAGTCCTTGAGTACAATAATGTGGATCATTGTGAGTAAGGCGTTCAAACATTCTTCACCAAACCACAAAGATCATTCTGAATGCGAAGAGTCACTAATGTAAAAGTGATCCTCCTTAAAACAAGAATATCATTTTCTTGCCATCCTCTGTCAAATGGCATTACCTGCATCCATGCTGCAAATGTATGTGGCTGCCTCTGCTGCTGTCACCCCTCCACTGAACTCATACAGAAGAATATGGTGAAAATGTTCCAATTTCTCCACTTATCTTTCCACTTCCTAGTGTCCCCAGTTGTACTCAACATCTCCAGATGACAAATGGATAATAAGTAAACTCTATTAGCAACAGTGGATTACAAATAAAAACAATGGCAATCAATAAATAATTCCATAACAACTGGAATACCACCATACAAAATTAAACTGCTATGAATTTATGCACCAACCTAATATTTTACTTGGCACTACTCAGTTGAAGGTTTTAGGAAGGATGAGCTGAATATTTGAGCAGGATGTAGTGTATCATAATTGTCTTGTTATGTAAATATAGGTGTCTTTTTGCAAAAACATTACCATAATTACTGTTCTATCTGAGTAACTATAGTTTTATATCAGTAGAGCTGTATTATCTATTTCATGAGATATCTTGATCAAATGATTAGCATCTGTATTTTATGTGACAAGCAAATTACAAGTCAAAGTCTTTGTTCACCCGTTTGTTTGTTTTAGGTTACAAATGAACTCTCATATTCTTGGTGACCATTATTCCAAGGTGCATAAATATAATATACAAAACACAGTGCATGCCCCAATTTAATTTTTGTGCCTTTGAAAAGATGGGTGAAATAGATATTAGTGTCAGTGGTACTAAGAAAACTCTGAACCTGTTAAACTCAAAACAACAATCTCCTGGGCTTGATGGAATCCCTATCAGATTCAATATTCAGTTTGTGACTGAGTTGGCCCCTCTGTTAATTATAATCTACCATACATCCTTTGGACAAAGAGCACGTCCAATAGTTGGAGGACTGCACAGGTTATGATTGTCTACAAGAGGGATAGTAGAAATGATCCACAAAACTACCATCCAATATCCTTGATATCAATTTGTTGTAGAATCTTAGAACATATTCTTAGCTCAAGCATAATGAGATATCTCAAAGACAATGGCCTCCTCCATGCTAACCAGCATGGATTCCGAAAACATTGATCATATAAAACCCAACTTGCACTTTTCTCATGTGACATACTGAAAGTTTTGGATCAAGGCAGTGAAGTTGATGCAGTATTTCTTGTGTTTAGTAAAGCATTTGATTCAGTAGCACACTTATGCTTACTGTCAAAGTACAGTCAGATGGGGTATAAAGTGAAATTTGTGGCTGGATTGAGGACTTTTTGGGAGGGAGAATGTAGCATGCTATCTTGGATTGAGAGTCATCTACAGAAGTAGCAGTAACACTGAGTGTGCCCCAGGGAAGTGTGTTGGGAACCTTTCCATTCATGTTGTATATTAATGACTTTGCAGACAGTATTAATAGTAAAATCAGAATTTTTGCAGGTCATGCATTTATCTATAATGGAGTACTGTGAGAAAGAAGCTGCATAAATGATATTGATAAGCTTACAAAGTGGTGCAAAGATTGACAGATTGCTTTAAATGCTCAGAAATATAAAATTATGCACTTCACAAAACAAAACCTATGACTATAATATCAACGAGTCTCAGTTTGTATCATTCATCTCATACTAATACCTGTGTGTAACACTTTGTAGGGGAATGAAATTGAATGATCACATAGGCTCAGCTGTGTATAAAGCAGATAGTAGAATTAAGTTCGTTGGTAGAAATCTGGGGAAGTGTTATAAGTCTACAAAACTTCACTTATTTGACCCGGTGTGACACATCCCAAATAGGACTAACACAGGATACTGATTGTGTACAGAGAAGGGCAGCATAATGGTCACCGGTTTGTTCAAGCTATAGGAAAGTGTCACAGAGATGCTGAAGATACTGAACTGGCAGAATCTTGAAGACAGACATAAACAATTTTCTCTTTTTAAACAAAAATAAAGGCCTGCCTATAAAGCTTAAAGAATGCATTTCAAATTATGGCTATAGGAATGTACTACAACTCCCTACATGTTGCTCCCTTAGGGATCATGAAGACCAGAGTAGGTTAATTACCTATACACCAATTCTCCAGCACCTACCCATGGTTCCAACTTGTCTTTTGTGCCATGTTTATCTCCCAAGCTCCAGTGAGTGTCTCCGACTAGGCTTCTGGACCCACAATAAGAGAAAGGAAGTAGCACAGTTTAACTGAACCCTTTACACTGCGTAAAGCAGACACCGGGCAGTTCCACACACTCTCATTTCAATTGCTGCTCCCTGGGCAGTAACTGTGCCACAGTGAATTGTCCGGTCTCTTTGTGGAAACAGTTAGGCCACTGACCAACAGGTAGAGTAAATGTTAGAACAAAAAGTGCACTTTATTCAAATATAATCCAGAACACGACACTACAAAACTTTTCAATGTATGACATTTTTTGAAATGCTCATCAGGGTGGAGAGCTGGGTTTCATGCACATGCTGCACAGTAATGCATAGTTTCATGCCTGCCACCATTCTTCTTTCTGTCGAACACACTGCACAGTCCTTATGCTTGTTCCCAGGAAGCCTTTTGATAATGTGCAACTGTCCATTCAAACACTTCTCATCATAAGAAGTTGAACGACATTCTTATTTCTGCCCTGGATGTCTTTCTTCACCAAGTCTCTTATAACACTTTTACGAAATACTTTGTGATTCAGTTTTTCAATTTGTTTTCCTCACAGTGATTCCTGTATAGCAAATAGCTGTTTGCAAGACCTACCTGCAATGACCAGAAGTGCAGTTCTTGCCACCACTTCAGTTTTTTGTTACAAAACCATAACTGGAAATGAAATGGTTGAATCGATCAACTCCACCCATCTTTGAAGTATAATCAATACTCACATTTGGTTTCATTATTTCATCCCTTTCCTTTGTGTTTCTCCTGTCTATAAGTGACACTGAGTTATTTGCTTTTGTAGGAAGCATGAAACAGTTCATATATCTTAAATGTGATTTGAGACTTTCTCGGCGTATTCCATTCGTGAAATCTTCTCGGGTGATCAGCCGAGTAAAGGCGGCGTCTTCTCGCAATGTTTCGAAGGGTTTCGTAGCCATCATCTTCAAGCGAAGATGATGGGTACGAAACCCTTCGAAACGTTGCGAGAAGACGACGCCTTTACTCGGCTGATCACCCGAGAAGATTTCACGAAGGGAGTTCATATATCTTGCCATGCCAGACCCATCATTTTGTTATTGCAGAGACATTTTATTTCATGCTTCTTCAGATGCAGAACTCCATTCTTGATTGCAACTGGAAGCTTTTTGCAATTGGCCCAGGATATTCCTGTGAGAAGCCCATTCCCTTGCAACAGTTTCTAACAGTTTCGGTGACAAGAGAAACATGCAAAACTGGATTGCGAACTTCACACTTCTCTTACTACAGTTGACTTACTTGAAACATTTAGCCAATCCTCTTCTATGGATATGCAGCTGCTTCAATCTCCACTACTTCTTCTCTGAAGAAATAATGCTGGTTAGAGGAACTAAAAAAGTGCTCACTCTCTCTCTCTCTCTCTCTCACTAGAAATAACTCGGTACCCTCATACTTTCAGCTCAGTTCAGGTACATTTTCATTTCCACAAATTTCATATAAGCATAAATCTTGCAATAACCATCAGATACTATTAACTATAAGTACAATGTGTTGGGTTTAATAACCACCAGAAATTCAAAATAAAGATCTTGCTTCTAGCAAGTCTAACACCAAGATTAAGTAAGAGTCTCTAGACACATCACATTTCCATTGTCTATAACAATTACAGTTATTCAACTGCCAAAGAATAATACGTAGTTACTCTTTGCATCCTCCATACAGGTTCTATGGTGCGAGCGGCAAACACTAATCAACGTCGCTTGTCTGACACAACTCTTGTGTTCTCTTGATAAATGTGCATTCTGCACACACAGACAAGTGTTGCACAGTAAATAGGGTCTCTCTCTCTCTCACTTATCTTTAAAACATCATATGTTCAAGGTGGCAGAAGGTTGAGTGGTTCCAGAATTAGTGTGGAAATTGTCGAATCACTACATATCCCCCTCTTTAGATCGAACACTTGATATTTTATACGTAATTACCATGTACATTAATATCACATAGGATAACACTTCATTTTTCAACAATACATCTTTTTCTATTAATAATTGTAAATACTCTTGTTATTATTGCTTGGTCATTTCTTTTTTACATTCTGCTACAGTTATAAAATGTGAACCCTGTCAATCCCTGTAGGAGTTAGCTCTTTCAATATCTAAAAATTGAGAGGACCAAAATTTTTGTTTTCTGCTCTTTTTCCAATCTTAAATTCCAGGTGTCATGGACCCTCGAATATTTCTTCCTTAATTCTCATTCTCTGTATTACCTCTTTAGTATGTAATGGCCTCATTTCTTATGGTAGTATGTAGTCTGGAAGAACTCTGGGCAAAATAAAAGTGTTCCTATTGACACGCAGAAATCATAATAATGCTAATGAAATATAGAATTGAAACTTACCAGAATAATTCCTAGAAAATGTGTGACTTCTGTCACAATCCTGTCCTTTCCCCCTTGGATCAGCATCTGTACCTTACATGTGGGTTGACCCTATGAGTGCCCTTGCTCCTTTATTTCAGTAGGTACACCCCTTTAAATTCCTATTCTCCTATGGTAAAGGACAATACCCTTATTGGCGCCCCTGTCCACACAGTATATAGGTCAGCCTTTTTTCCTATGTGCCCTTTATATCCAATAAATGCTGGGTGTGCCCTCCTTATCCTTTATGAGTAGGCCTCTAGGTTCATTACCCGAGTATACATCTTTATATACACTATAATTAAATATCCTCTGGTAAAATTATAAAATCTATTTCACACTTCACACTCACTTTTTAATACTTCATTTAGTATCCTGGAGTCCTCCTCTACTTTTCAACTTTTATACTCTTGGCATACACTCTACCTCTATACACTATTCATACAAAATGTGTTTACTTTTGTTA
Organism: Schistocerca serialis cubense; assembly: GCF_023864345.2. Taxonomy (NCBI): domain Eukaryota; kingdom Metazoa; phylum Arthropoda; class Insecta; order Orthoptera; family Acrididae; genus Schistocerca; species Schistocerca serialis. The sequence continues at coordinate 916,552,302 of NC_064638.1, forward strand.
TCAGAGTCCCACTATCCTACCAGTTGTCAAAATATTTGTCAGACTAACCTGCCTTAACAATTATCACAAACCCTTCCTCTCTGGCTTATGCTCTCCTTAATTACTCATGCTTCCTACTTAGGTACACTCAATGTAAAATAAGCATAGTTCTTCTATACTTATGCAATAGGCGATATGGAATGATCATTGTTCATTGTTCTTATATGCTGTGACTTGCCAAATGGGAAAGCGCTGGTAGATAGACACAATAAAAACACACACACACACACAAGTTTCAAGCTTTTGCAACCCACAGTTGCTTCATCAGGAAAGAGGGAAGGAGACGAAAAGACGAAAGGATGTGGGTTTTAAGGGAGGGGGTAAGGAGTCATTCCAATCCCGGGTGTGGAAAGACTTACCTTAGAGGGAAAAAAGGACACATATACACTCACATACACACACATATCCTTCCGCACACATACAGACCATACGTATGTGTGCAGTTGGATATGTGTGTGTGTGTGTGTGCAGTTGGATATGTGTGTGTGTGTGTGTGTGTGTGTGTGTGTGTGTGTGTGTGTGTGTGTGTGTGTGTGTGTGTGTGTGTGTGTGTGCACGCGCAAGTGTATACCTGTCCTTTTTTCCCTCTAAGGTAAGTCTTTCCTTTCCTGGGATTGGAATGACTCCTTACCCCCTCCCTTAAAACCCACATCCTTTCGTCTTTCCCTCTCCTTCCCTCTTTCCTGATGAAGCAACCTTGCATTGTGAAAGCTTGAAATTTGTGTGTGTTTGTGTGTTTTTTATTGTGTCTATCTACCAGCGTTTTCCCATTTGGTAAGTCGCAGTATCTTTGTTTTTTATATCTATTTTTCTCACGTGGAATTTTTCCCTCTATGTAAATGACAATGTATGCATCCTTTCCTGATGTGCACATTCCTTTCCACCTACAATGCTTGACAGTTCTCCCATTTCGATGTGTAAGGTCATTGTTTGTGTAATCATATTTTTTGTGTGTATGTTTAAGTGTGTTTGTGTAGCCTGATCCTTTGGCCTTCTTATATAAAGTAAGTAGTAGGTTAGTGGAAACCATGGAAAATGAGAAGGACTTCTGAGATAGAAGATGTTGAATATGGAAAGAGGGAAAGATAGATAGGTACTCAAATGAGAAGTAAGATAGGAAAAAGTAGAACTGGTTGCTAAGATTGAAGAAGTGAAAGAAGATAGCCCCAAAGACAGGAAAACCTTCCCAGCCCCCTTCCCCAGGATCCCTACTTCACCGGTACTTGAGTGAGAAGCTGGAGGAGGTATGGTGTTAAACGTCTCCTATAGAACAGACATTCTCACCTTTGTCTTTGAAGTCCCTGAAGAAAATGTTAGCAACCCCTATGGAATGGCAAATGGTGAAGAATCAGTCACACTTGTTTGCGAGGGTCATTTGAAAGATGTGGTATGTGTTCTGTGTTAGCCATGATTTATTTGTTAGTGTAAATCATGCTTTAATATATAATACCCACACCTTCCAAAACCAATACAAACCCTTCCATCTACATCAAATTTCTTTAAAGGTATAAAATATTCTATACTAAATAGAAAATTATACACTACGATAAATCAGTTGTTTAGTCATTCAGTTTATACTGTATTTTTATACACACATAAAAAATTATGTTCAGTTCATGCCATCTAGATATCATTCCATTCAAATTATCTTTTAGTCATATTTAGTTCCCTAGGTACTAACATTATAGGATAGTTTAAGAATTCAAGAATAGATTACAGAATAGTTTAGGATTTCAAGGTACTTTGGTGCAGGAAAAAAAGTACAGAAGAAACACTGAAAACAACTAAGGACAAGACATTCATCACTTCACCCTTTAACACAGAATGTTAACGTCCGTGGGGGACAGATGTGACTCCACCTAGATCCCATGGATCTGACATTAAACTCACTCGGTTAGTTACAGACCAATACTTCTCATTAAATTTTGAGTGAAAGCCTCCCCACAACAAAACAATTACCACTTTATTAGGAAACACAACATTAAGTAAAGTTATTCTATTTTCTACTCTGTCATGGACAAGTTTGAATTCTTCTCACAAGTCATCTATAACATTGCTATTATCGTTAAGTTTGGAAGATAAAATTGGAGACACGTTGTCAGAGGTTACTCTCACAGCAACTTTTCTGTCTATCATCTCTTCTACTTGTTTCTCCAGACCGCTTATATTTATTGTGTCTGATGTTGCTAGTTTCTCTTTACAATTCATTTCCACATTATCAACTTGAGTGTTAACGCCTGCAATTTGGGACTGGACAATAGGAATTAGTTTGTCCTGTTTCTCAACAATTTCCTCTAAAGTATGTAATCTCTGATTTATCACATCAAATGTAACATTACATATACTTTGAAATGATCCTAATTTTTCACTAAATTTGGATTCTACATTATTATATTTTTCTTCAATATCAAACTCTAATTTCTTGGTCAAATCCTGGAATTGGTTACTCTGTGTCTGACTGAAGTCAGTGAACAGTTGGTCTACATGAATGATCAGAGAACTCGTTAATTCTTTCTCTAAATCTACTTTCAAATTTTCTACTTTATTTATTTATTTATTTATTGTTCCGTGGGACCAAATTAAGAAGAAGTCTCCATGGTCATGGAACGAGTCAATACATGAAATTATAACACGATTGTAGAAACAGATAAAATGAAATATAAAAACATATTCAGGCAACAAGTCATAAGTTTAAATAAAGAAAATCAACAATGTAACACTGGAATTTGCTTAATTTTGTAGCTCTTCCAGGAGCTCCTCGACAGACTAGAAGGAGTGAGCCATGAGGAAACTTTTCAGTTTAGACTTAAAAGTGTTTGGGCTACTGCTAAGATTTTTGAGTTCTTGTGGTAGCTTATTGAAAATGGATGCAGCAAAATACTGCACTCCTTTCTGCACAAGAGTCAAGGAAGTGCATTCCGCATGCAGATTTGATTTCTGCCTATATTAACTGAGTGAAAGCTGCTAACTCTTGGGAGTAAGCTAATATTGCTAACAACAAACGACATTAAAGAAAATATATACTGTGAGGGCAATGTCAAAATTCCCAGACTATTGAATAGGGATCGACAAGAGGTTTTTGAACTTACACCACACACAGCTTGAACAGCCCATTTTTGAGCCAAAAATACCCTTTTTGAATCAGAAGAATTACCCCAAAAAATAATACCATATGACATAAGCGTATGAATATATGCGAAGTAGACTACTTTTCGTGTTGAAATGTCACTTATTTCAGATACTGTTCTAATGGTAAATAAAGCAGCATTTAGTTTCTGAACAAGATCCTGAACATGGGCTTTCCACAACAGCTTACTATCTATCCAAACGCCTAGGAACTTGAACTGTTCCGTCTCGCTTATAACATGCCCATTCTGTCTGATCAAAATATCAGTTCTTGTTGAATTGTGAGTTAGAAACTGTAAAAACTGAGTCTTACTGTGATTTAGCATCAAATTATTTTCCACATGCCATGAACTTATTTCATGAACTACATTATTTGATAATGTTTCAATATTACACACAAGATCCTTCACTACCAAGCTGGTGCCATCAGCAAACAGAAATATTTTTGAATCACCTGTAATACTAGAAGGCATATCATTTATATAAATAAGAAACAGCAGTGGCCCCAGCACCAACCCTTGAGGAATGCCCCACTTAACAGTGCCCCATTGGGACTGAACATCACTACCACTCTCAGTATTGCGGAGAATTACCTTCTGCTTTCTGTTCTTAAAGTAAGAGGCAAACCAATTGTAAGCTACTCCCCTTACTCCATAATGGTCCAACTTCTGTAGTAATATTTTGTGGTCAACACAGTCAAAAGCCTTTGTTAAATCAAAGAAAACACCTAACTTTCGCAACCTTTTATTTAATCCGTTCAAAACCTCGCACAGAAAAGAGAATATAGTATTTTCAGTTGTTAAGCCATTTCTAAAACCAAACTGTACATTTGACAGCAAATTATGTAAATTTAAATGCTCCAGTAACCTTGTATATACAACCCTCTCGATAACTTTAGCAGACACCAATGCCATAGAAATAGGTCTAAAATCGTTAACATTATCCCTGTCTCCCTTTTTATAAAGTAGCTTCACTACCGAGTACTTTAATTGGTCAGGAAACTGACCACTCCTAAAGGAAAAGTTACAGATATGGCTAAGTACTGGGCTAACATACTTAGAACAATACTTCACCCCATCATATCCATGAGAGTTCTTGGTCTTTAATGATTTAACAATCAACTCAATCTCCCTCTTGTCAGTATCATGGAGGAGCATTTCAGGTAACAGTCTCGGAACACTTTTTTCTACAAGCGCTATATCATTCCCTGTTGGGACTAGGTTTCTATTTAGTTCACCTGCTATATTCAGAAAGTGATTATTAAATACTGTACATATATGCGACTTATCAGTAACACGGACATTCCCACTATGCACTGATTCTATATCCTCGACCTGTGTCTGCAGACCAGCCACTTCCTTTACAACTGACCATATGGTTTTAATTTTATCCTGAGACTTAGCTATTCTATCTGCATACCACATACTTTTTGCCTTCCTAATAACTTTTTTAAGCAACTTACAATACTGTTTGTAATGGGCTGCTGCATTTAGATTGTGACTGTTTCTAACGTTTTGATATAATTGCCACTTTGTTCTACAAGATATTCTTATCACTTTAGTCAGCCACCCAGGCTGCCTGTTTGTGCTAGTAGCCTGTTTTGAGTGTTCTAATGGAAAGCAACTTTCAAAGAGCACAAGAAAAGTCTTGAGGAAAGTATTATATTTATCGTCTACTGTATCAGCACTATAAACATCTTGCCACTCTTGTTTCTTGATAAGGTTTACAAAGGTCTCTACAGCAACTGGATCAGCTTTCCTAAAAAGTTGATAACTATATTTAACATGTATTGTAGCACAAAAATCTTTTAGAGTTAAAATTTGTGCATCATGAACTGAAAGGCCATTCACCTTTTTGCTAACAGAAATGAGGAATGAACAAAAATATTGTCTATGGTTGTTCTACTGTTCCCTTGCACTCTCGTTGGAAAGAATACACTTTGCATAAGATTATATGAATTAAGGAGGTCTACCAGCATCCTTTTCCTTGCACAATCACTTATACAATTAATATTGAAGTCACCACATATAACTAACTTTTTGTATTTCCTATAAAGTGAACCAAGAACCTCATCTAGCTTTAGCAAAAATGTTGTAAAATCGGAGTCTGGGGATCTATAAATAACAACAGTAAGAAGTTTAGCTCCACTAAATTTAACCACACCTGCTCAACATTCAAACACCTTTTCAGTGCAGTACTTTGAAACATCAATTGACTCAAATGGGATACTGTTTTTCACATACATGGTTACTCCCCCACACCGCAAAGAGCTCCTAGAAAAGCTGCCAGCCAACCTGTATCCTGGTAAAGGAAGCCTCTGAATTATCTCCTTAGTTAAGAAGTGTTCAGATATACCAATAATTTCAGAGTCAACATCTATAAGCAGTTCACTAACTTTATCTCTAATACCTTGTATATTTTGATGAAATATACTAATTCCCTCATTAATCGGATACCTAAGCTTTGTCAAAAGTGGTTCCTTTGTTAGAGAGACTTCCCTTAAGCAGGAATACCTATCAGCTGACTTCAATCTAAAAAAGGTGCAGCTCTAACACCCACTACTGCAGGAATTTTCTCATGAGTGATCCCACCAACTCCACCTATGCTGTCACCTATAAGCTTTGCCAACCTGCCATTCCAATACCTGTTGAGGTGCAGACCCAGTGAAACCCGTCCTGCTGATAGACTCCACCAACACCACTGAAATGTGACTCATGCCTTCTGTCATCAGCGCACCACCAAGTCTCATGTTATTACGCCTGGCGGCTGTATTAAGATGAGGCCAATCATGACGCTGAAACAGTTCCACGAAATGCACATTTGTGTTGCCAGTCTGAGTGGCTATCTTTTCCAGGTCACCATCTATGTCATACTCCCCATCCCTGTCAATACTATTACCAGCCCCACCCACAATCACTACCTGATCCTCTTTAGTAAAATCCCTACATAACCCCCCTATGTTAACAGTCACCTGAGCCAATCCGGCATTAGGCTTCACAATGCTGGTGACCTGGTACTCACTCCCCAACACTTCCTGCAACTGCTGGCCTACACTTCTACCATGAGAACTACCTAACAGCAGAACCTTCTTCTTTCTCTTAGACTTTGCAACTGTCCTAGCCACCGTAACTGCTGAGGTCTGCTGCATACTTCCTACATCTACAGCTACTAGAATTTCCTCTCCACTAGACTCTGACAGTTCGTCATATCTATTGTAAACACCAATAGTAAAACTATCTGAAAATCTTCTTCTCCTAGCAGATCTCTTGCCAACAGCCAGCTCCCATTCCCCAACCCCGTTCACCCTCCACATCCTATCTAGCTCCTCCTGAGCGTTTTTCAACTGCACCTGAAGGGCACAGATCTTACGCTCCTGATCCTCTATCAACTTACTCTTGCTACATAACCTGCAGTTCCAGGAGAGGATCTCACCAGAATGCCCACGGGCTTCCCCACTGCATTCCTCCCAGTGAAAATACTTTGAACAAGTCTCACACCGCAATCCACTACTCACTAACCTATGGCAAAGCCCACACTTCTCACTCATGGTAAAATTTTACAGTTATTGAAACAAGAAAACAACTTTATCTAAGTTCTGCTACTACAATAAGAAGATGCTAAAAACTGACTACAATAATCACAAACTTGCTCTACAAGGGAAGTAACTACTATTATAGACAGTATTAATCAACAACAAATGAGAATATAACAAAATACTACCACAGAAAGAAAATCAAACGTCTAATGACACAGTAACGAAACTGAAAGCAGTTCGCAAAAATTTCTTCTGAAATTATTTCACCAGAAAACACCAAGATCAACAGTTGAAGACTACTAAAGTTCCTAAATAAACTACTATACACAATCAATTAATTAGTACTTAGCTTTTGATGCGACGCTACAGCTGCAACTGGTCAGCGCGGAATGTAAACACGGGTAAGAGGTTAAGTTGCTCGATACGAAACACTCCAAATATCAGGTCACAACACAAGAAAGGCAGAGGTGAGTGAAAAAACCACTAATAAGTCACTTACATAGGTAATATTATCATAAAAACCGTTAAAATATATATCTGAATCCTAAAAATATATGAAAACTTAGAGAGCAATCTCACACGCAGTCACACGCTTATGACGTCACACCAAAGATGTGACGTTTATGGTTTAGAGTGTCAAATTCCTTCCTTAATAAACCTATATTTGTACCTTGCTCATTTAGGACTTCATTTTGTTTATTTAAACTAGAATGTACCACACTTATTTCTTTTCTTAGGTTTTCACTCAGTTCCTTACTTAAAGAAGCCCCCTGGTCATCTATTTTATTATTTAATTGAGTATTCACTGTGTCTAGTTTAAGACTTTGAGCATTTAAAGTTGTATTTAGTTCCTTTCTTAAAGAAGTACTTTGAGCAGTAAATTCTTTACTTTAAGCATCTAATCTAGAATTTAATTCAAAACTCTGAGCTCTTAGATTTTTACTTAAAGTAGTAATTTGGGCGTTTTGGACTTTGATTAAACTCACTACTTCAGACCAGTCTGGAATTTCCCTAATCATTGTCATGGCCATGGCTGGTTCTGATAGTTGTCCAGTTCTTTTAGTATTATCCATATTCCCCTTACTTTTAGACTGAGTTATCATTTTACAAAATTCACCTCTGAGTATAATAACTATACTAACAGTCTATTATAGAACAGAGTCCTTAACTTCACACTCAATTAATTGTCTTACACTCAGTCGGCATAGAGTTTTAGACTGTATAGGTGAGCAGGTGTGTAATTGGAGCTGGTGAACAGCACAGGTGCCGGCAGCATTGAAGGTTGGTTTCAGCATCAGTGCCCGTTAACGGATATGAAGTCAGCACCGGTGAGCAGCAGCTGGCATCCTTGGCATCAGTTAATGGTTACGGGGTCCACATCCCCACAATGTGTGTGAGTGAGGGCTGCTTACTCACCACACTGTGTAACCTCCCCCTCACTTATCGACCTTAATGACAGTGAAAAATTAAACCGCGTGTTCCTAATGGAAATTTGGGAAAAGCAATTGTCACTGAAGTTAATCTGTCGGTAAAGAGGGAGGAAAGGGTTACATCTTAATGAAAGGAAAAATGCAAATGAAATTGGTGGGAATTAATTTTGAAAAGGGGTAAAGTTAATAAAGAAAGTAAATGTGCGGTCGTTACATTAACAATTAATTGGCATTAATTAGATATTTGAGATCTGGGGAAAATTATGGTCACCAGTCCTATGGACAACTACTATAATAACTGAAAATGAAAGATTAATGCACATATATTTAGCACTAAAAGCGTGGCAACTGAAGGTTGACACGTGTTGTGTGAAAACTGAATGTTTGTCAGAAGTAATAAATTTCGCTACACTCTGACTTAATTTAGGAGAAGAATTAATAAAACTGGAAAATTGAAAGTTAATTTAGTGATTGAAATTAATAGTGAACTTTGTTTCTGAAGCACTACGAAATTCAATAAAAGAGGGTTAGTCTTGGGCTACCTCAACAATCATTTCAAAAGCTACTTGAATCTACGCAATTTATAAATGAGATATTTCACTTTGAACTTGAATTAATTGATTCTGAACAATTAACAATAGTAAAATTTAGTACGTACCAAGCTGAGCTGCAGTCACAGGTAAGCTAAAATATGGTAACAAAACTCGCACTCTTAATTTGTGCTTGTGTAATCTAAATATTGTAGCCAGCTATGAATACTTTAACTGAACTTTGAAATTAAAGCAGTGAAATGGAATGATATTACTTTAATGCTGGTGTTTGAATTTCAACGACACTCGAGTTCATTCTGGAAAAAGGAGGGACCCTGTTTGGTAATGCAATTGGGACAATGAGCAACAAAGGTTCATGGTAGTTGCTGTAATTTTGTGATATGAACAGTTTGAACAGCTGAGGTCTGCCATACAGTTCTAAAGCTTTACATGCTTCCAGTCTTCCTTGTTGGTTGATTGAAGCTTTGAAGTTGTGGGTCAAGGAGGTGGCGACAGTCACTCATTGTCAGCCTTCGCTGTTGCAGAAGCTGGATGTTGGCGCGCCTTCTTCTCGACATGGTCACCAGGCGAAACGGGCTCTTGATGTGCGCCAGCTAATGCTTCCCGTCCACGACACCGTGTCAGAAACTATCATAGCAAGTCGAGCACAATTACATGCTGCCAAACCCCGAAAGCGCGGCAACTCACGGGAGTGTCACACAACACACCTGCTCCACTGCCCTACTTCAGCCAGACTCTCTCTGCCCGTGCTCCATGCGGCAAAGTTAACACTACCAAAGATCCTAAACACTTTGGTTCTCCACACGACCTATCGATGTAATCGTTCGATAGCATAGTTTTCCCTAGGCCAGACCCAGCGTAAAAATACAAATAATATTCACAAAACAAACCAATTATACATCAACATATATATAGACACACACAAATAGTAAAACAATTACAATATATAAATACACAGAAATGTCATACCTTCAGGTAACAAAATAAGGAAAAAATTTATAGTACAATAGATGGAAATAGGAGGATATGCATTTCCAGCATTACAACTGGATCTTTACCATAAAATGGATCTCATTGTAACTCTTCTTAGTCTAAACTGTTGAGATTTTCCTTGCGTCTTTTCTTGTATGGTATTTATTCATTCTCACCCCTTATTACCATTTATGCAGAATCCAACTCAGCGAAACAATTTCCCTGCCTTGTTGCTATTGGTTGCCATAGCAACTCACAATGTGTTATTATCTTGATTTTGTTTGAAAATTCCTCTTTCTTTAAGTCCTCATCATGTCGGTCACCATGTTCTAATGGTTTCGGCAACAAGAGAAGCAGTGCAAAACTGGATTGCAGGCTTCACACTTCTCTTACTATAGTTGACTTACTTGAAACATTTAGCCGATCCTCTTTCATGGATATGTAGCTGTGCCAATCTCCACAACTTCTTCTCTGAAGAAATAATACTCGTCTGATGCAACTCTTGAGTTCCCATTATAAACTTCCATCCTGCACACACAGACAAGTGTTGTGCAGTAAATAGGCTCTCTCTCTCACACACACTTATCTTTAAAACATCATGTGTTTGAGGTGGCAGAAGGTCGAGTGGTTCTAGAATTCACATGGAAATTCTTGAATCACTACAAGTTCATCAGTTAATGCAACACCTGTTAAAAATGCTCAGTGTATAAATGATACCCTGATCGCCCTGTAGCATTTCTGATAGTAGGCAGCAATTGAAGAACTATTCTCTCAGAAAAATTCAAGTCTGAATACACCAATGATTCTGTTATTGCCACTCCAAAATAGGGTATCAAACTGAAAAAATAGCCATTTGATGGATCCAAACTCTTCAGTCCCCATTTTGTTAGTTTTGAGGATTGTATGTTTTGAATAACACACAACCCCAGAATGATACTGTAGATTCATCAGCAGCTTAATACCTATATGGTTGATAAATTTTGAGAAACTTGCATGACAAGTAACCCAATACATTCTTCAGTTCACTCAGATGTTACTGAACCTGTGTACTGATATGTGTAGCATTCTCTGGATTAGAAACATGAAGTGCCCAGAAAATGTGCATCAATCACCTGTGAGTAAAACAGTCTGAAAAGAAGTCAGATGATTGTAACCATTCTCTTGAAAAAAAAAAGTCCTGCTAGTTCTTACACTTTTCTAATGCCATATTCAATAGAACATATTGGAGGAATTTAATTCCTACTGTGGTAAATTTCTTCAGTCCCACCATGCAGAATGTTGTGGAAGCAGTATCGTTATGTATTTTTACTGTAGTGTACCTGTTTGTTTGGTCTGATATTTGTTGAAATAGGTTGTCTGTAAAAATTGACTGAAAGAAAGCAATTGGTGACAATGGAACATCGCCAGTTCCAGTGACAAAACCACATTTTGAATTATCAAAAGGAAAATCTGTAAAGTCAGACTCATTTTCTCTCCACATTTGCCACAAATCTTCTGCTAAATCACTAGAAGATCACTCTCACTGTCATTATCACCCAGAAATTTCCTCTAAAAGCTGTAAAATCTCTTTCTCAGAAAGAACTAAACGTGAGGAATTAGCCATTGCACATGAGCGAACTTGATTGTAATAGTTCCAACACTCCCATCTACACAACTGGAACAGTTTGATACTGAATTAACACAGGTTCCCGTAGATGGTAGCATTAAGCACCACTGATGCCTAGTACTGTCAGAATCGTGAACTGAGCATGTGTGAGCCACAAGAAATTGTGTTGAATGAGGCTCAACATCGGAGCAGAAAACAGAATTCACAACATCGAGCACCACTTGACACTGGAAAGGATCAATATTTAATTTATTCCTGGTGCATTATACAACATGATTAACTTTTTAGCAAGTAGTTAAACTGTGTGTCAGACCAGTAGTTGAACATGCAACCATGCCTTTTTTGCTGTCACATGGTATCTATTACACAATGTGGGCATTCTTCAAGATACAATTTTAAGTTAACTCACCATTTGCTTTCTTCTTCTCCACTGAGTAAATGATTTAACTGGTGGGATACTGCCTCTGAAAGACAAATATTATACACACTGCTCAGACTGAATAACAGCAGCTAAATGAGATTGTTGTGTTTTCTGTTTCTATTCTATGTGTTACTTCTAATTTACAGTACAGTACAGTGTACTAAACATCCAGCAAAACAACCAACAGCTCAAAATGTCACGCAAAAATTGCATTATCCTACTCAAATACTAAATGTAACATTTTCAAAACAGGTATACTATACTACATTGTCACTAAAAATGCATTAAGCTGTCACATGTCAAGGAATGTGATAACTATTAAGATGCAGTTATATTTTGATGCTGTCTATATAAAAGTCCTTGTCATGCTTTTAGATGTTTATTGATCATATAATTGTAACAGAAGTCTAAACCAGCCACAATTTTGGTTTGAATAATCGATTTTTTCCACTGTTGTTTTATGCCCACATCCATCTTCAGACATATTTCATTAAGTCATATGTTAGAGACATTATAACAGTTTTTCATTCATTCAAATAAATTTAGGTTACAGCTAACAGTTCTAATTACATGTAGGCTACTTAACAAGTATGAAACAGGGTAAACACATGACCATAATTATATGTAATACTTCAAGTTCAACATCAGAAGCAATGCCATCTAAATAGTAACTCTTACAATAATTTAATTTATCAAATGTATCAATAGATGTAAGCTACTGTGACGATTTGAAAATGCATTTTCACATATGCCACCCATCTGCTGTGACAGACTGAGCAGACACATCAGCTGCCACACACAGCAGTGCCGACCACATGTAGCAGTAAGCAGTAGTATGTCTCATGCTTGCCTATTTGCCAAGCATGAAGTTTCTCCGAAAAAGCCATATGGCAGCAGGCATTCTACTCAGTGGCACTTCCTGTGGAGATGCCCAACAACATGCATCATGGGGTATGATCTCCCATGTCTTTTTTAGAATATTTCGTGCTTGCCTCTTTGCCAATCATGGGGATTTTGTAGGCATTCTAGTTCGTGTCACTTCCTGTGGGGATTCCTAGCAACACACACAGTGAGACATGATCTCTCAAGTTCTGTTAGTGTTTCTAAAATAATTTTGTTCTTGTGATATCAGATATTTAATTGGTTGCTATGTAATTAGTTTTATGGAGAGTTGATGGTAGAAAAACAAAGTGCTTTAGGTGATTTCAGTCATTCACGAAAACACTTTCCAGGGACTAAAGATTGTGTAATGGAGAATCTGACTATCAGAGTCTGCTGAACTGAACCAATTGAGAAAATTGCATTCCAAACCTTGTATCAGTTTGCAAAGGTGCAATACGATAACACAATTTGCACTGGCTGCACTAAGTAGGCACTGGACAATGATGGTATCAGAAAGTTATGGACTAGGAATAAATAATAACTGAGTGATTTCATGCACCCTATCCACTGAACAATAGTATTCTGTGAACAATTTTTACTAATTTGTGTGTTAAGGTCAATTAACTACATCCTGGAAACAAGGAGATCAGTTAATATAGACATTGCATGAAACAACTGTCCAACATACGTAGTCCAGAGCATTATTAATATTTTTCATTTTAGCATGAGACTTCCCTGTCCCACACCAGTGTTGATTTCAGAACTAATGGGGTTTTTCAAGCTATGTACCACACCCTATATGGTGCCAAACATTTGCTTATTCAAAATTGGGTGCCTATTGTTACTGCCAGCATCAGAGTAACCACTATGGCTTGTCAGTGACATTCTTTTTTTAAACTTCTTTTTTTTTCATGGTACATAGTAAGTTGTTACATGTGACATATGTCAGGGGCCACTCCCTCCCATCCATTCCTATGTAACATTTATTTATAACAGATTAGTTGGTGAAACATATTACTGTTCCCACACTGGTAACTCCATCTGAGTTCCACAACAGATGCCTAATGGACTTGGCATCATGGGCCGAGCCGGGAATGAGTTCGAAGCCAGTCAACACTCCCTTTGAACTTGACCATGGCTGATGACCAGACCCCCTGGCACCTCCCTATGAGGTAACAGCACCAATGCCACATTGCACGCATTTCTTAGCCAGCATGTCCCTCTGATGCAAAAGAGCACTGCTGCTGCACACTCCCCACCTTCAGCCACACAGCCAGCTTGTAGCACTGTCCACCTTTCAATCCACAGGATTCCCAGCACCGGTTTGCCTCTGTGGAAACAATTTTCACAGGCTCTTCAGTGATTAGCAAAACTATGGAGTTTGCTCTGATGGTCACAAAGCTAAAGCCTTCAATTCCTGTGGAAGCCTCCCCACACAAATTAGGTGCAGTGCTCACAAACATTATTTTCAACGGAGGAATGTACTGATATGTGGCCTTCAGAGCTCCTGCAATATCTTTCTAGTCTGGCCAAACACACAATAATTCCAAATGACTTGCTGCTCGCAAATTTGCTCATGTGCCTGCCCACCTGTCCACAATCATCTGTATGGCAGTATGGTAAAGGCTGTGCATGACTATATGAGTGTCAATGTGACAATTGTCACTGCTGGCATGATGTTTGAATCACTTAACATCGCAATCACCACCACACAACATTCTGATCCCTCTCTGCAAAGCTGTCCCCATGCACATCTAATGTTGGTTACCTCACCCCCCAACCCCTACAACACTCCCATGGTTCACGAGCTGTGGTGCAACCCACCTGGCATGACACGCACACCTCCTGTCCCCTGACCTGCAGCCACCAGTGTGTCTGCCATCCAGTCTAGTAGGATTGGGGTCACCAAGACACAAGCCATCTGTGCTGGTATAATCAGAACTTCAGCAATAATGCCATCAACTGTGTGTCATCCTGCACATGGCACCCAAACTCCAACAGTAGCTGCCAGCTGGAATCCCACAGGTGCTCAAAACCCTACCAGTTTGACATGAGGTCAGACCTCTCCATCTACCCCACCAGTTATTGCCTGCTGCTGGCTCCTTCCCACACTTTCCCCTACTCTTCAATGCAGCAAATGGTTCACCAATTGCCGCTTGCTGTTCCCATACCCGTTCTGTTGGTCTCAGCCTCAGAAGAGATTTTGCATGGACTTTACCATTGCTGACATTACAGACCCCATCCTCATCACTGATTTCATCACACATTATGGACTTCTCCTTAAACACGTGAACAGCCATGTCATTGACAGCACTTCCCACCATTCTGCACCCTGATACTCCTGTACCACACACCACTCACTTCGCCATTAGACAGTTATCCTATTCTGGATCCTTTTCTGGCATCCTTTCTGAATTCCACTCCTCACCTGCCCCTCCTGTGCCCCCATGAGTTAACACCATAATATGGTGCACTGCATTGCAGTGACCGTGGATCCCTCAGTTTTCTGCCACCCATGCCACCTCCCTCCTGAAAACTGCCAGATTGTACAGGTCGAAACCATGGCAGTCATTGCTGCTGAGGTGTTGTGCCTCTCAAAAAGCCCTGAGCCTCTTGTTGCACCTTATCCCCAAAAAGCCCAGGGCTTAACATACTGGTGACTTCTGTGCCCTCAACAAAAGGATGGTTCCCGGCCCTTAACTGGTTCTGCTATTGTGGAGCTACAGCAACAAGCTGTCAGGTGCTACCATGTTTAGAAAACCGGACTGCTCAGAAACTTTTATGCAAATTCTTTTCACCCCAGAAGACGTGGAAAAGATGGCAATAATCACACCTTTCAGTCTATTCAAAAGTGTCTTTCTGCCATCAGGACTTCAGAATGCCACCAAAACCTGGCAACATTTTCTTCATAACTTCCTGGGCAGCACCTCAGGTTGCATTGCACACTTTGATGATGTCCACATTTATTCATACAATCCAGCTGAGCGCCATCACCTCCTCTGAGAGGTTTTCTCCTTCCTCCAAATGGCGAGAGTGATAATCATTCTTAGAAAAGGCATTTTCAGTGTTCCAGAGATTGGCATGGAATATCACCAACGGGCTCCTGCACACTACACGAGAAGACCCATGATGTCACTGAGTTCCCATACTCTAAAATGTTTAAGGAGCTCTACAGATTCTTCAGGGAGGTAAATTTTTACCGATACCACCTAAGAATGCATCTAACATCCAGAAACTGCTCACTACTACCTTCAGGGCAACTGCACCAATGGCAGCAGGCCCATTCCCTGGACAGCCAAAATGACAATGAACTTTGAGCTCACAAAACAAAGTCTTTGCAATGCTTCCGTATTAGCACACCACCATCCATCCCCCATTCCCCCCAACAGTTGATGCAGATGCCAGCCAATCCACCATCATCCCTGTTCTACAGCAATGTGTCAAAAGTGCTTGGCAGCTGCCGGCATTTTTCTCTGTGAAGCTATTGAACTGAAACTGTGGTGGACCACACATGACCAAGAACTTCTTGCCTTATATGAAGTGATAAAGTATTTCTGCCCTCAACTAAAAGACACCCAATTACAGTGTTCCTCTGTCCCCTCACCACAGGTTTCTGCTGAAAAGACAGCAGCCAAACTGCCCCTCAGTCATAACCCCAGAAAGAATACATTGCACAGTTCACAACTGACATATGACATATGGCAGGTGCCGACAATATTAGTCACTCTTGTGCCATTACAGCCCCCCTCGATTACACTGCCCTGGCAGCCATCCAGGTAGCCAACAACAAATTACACAAACTGATAAGCGACCCCACCAGCAGTCACAACCTTCAACCAAGTGCAATCCCAGGTATGGTGTTGTAAATTTGGTGTGATTTCTGCATGAGTTCTGACCACCCAGATGGTCCTAATGCATGCATATGGCCCTACCTACCCCCTGACTTCTGCTGGCCAGCTTTTGAGCACGTCCACAGTTTGTCTCACTATGGTGTTTGTGCACCCATGACTCTTGTGCAAGAACACTTCGTACAGACTAGCATATATTAGGATTTCACCAGATGGGTGCTCGCTTGCTTTCCTTGTAAGTACGCCAAAGTGGGACACCACATCTACATATCAGTCCCCTCTTTCCCTCTTGTTGATAACCATCTCTCTGATATCCATACTGATGTTGTTGAAATCTTCCCATTATCAAATGGCCACAGGCATATGCTCACTGTCATAGATGGATTCACCCAGTTGTCGGAGGCTGTATGACTGCCTGACATTATGGCAGACACAGTGGCTATGGCTCTCACATACATTTTGATCTCATATTCTGGATGCCCTGCTATGTTACAGCAGACTACAGATGACAGTTCACATCAGGCCTATTTAAAACATTAGCTGCAACATGCAGCACACTTGTTTATTTCATGACCAGTTACCACCCTGCTGCAAACGGCTTGGTGGAGAGATTCCACAGAACACTGAATGTTGCCCACAGATGGCATAATATAAACTGGTCTACCACCCTACCACTAGTTCTCCTAGGTTTGCAAGTGCCACACAAAGTGTAGTGTTTCGAGAATTTCTGCATAAATTCTAGAACCACTCAGCCTTTACCATCTCGAACACATGATATTTTAGATGTGAGTGTGGGATGATGGAATCCTACCCACTGCGCATCACGTGCTTGTGTGTGCAGGTTTGAAATTCAGTTGCGAGAAGAATGTCAGTCAAAAGGCAACGACAAGTACTTGTCTGGCAATCCATGGAAGTTTTAGTGAAAGTTTTTGTTTGTTTCTAATGTTTGGAGACACAAGAGGTTTATGAAGCAGTATATATTTATATGAAGAGTGAGATTTGTAATATTTCTTAAGTTCAAATATACTTTGTTAGTAGAAGCAAATGAAATTGGTATGTCTACTTATTTTTATAAGTAGAGAGAGTCTGAAGAATTTCTTGTACCTAGCAGCATACTTCAGAGAAGAAAGTGAAATAGAGTTTGAAGCAGCAGGCTAACCAGCAAGGAAAGTCGGCTGAGCATGTCAAGTAAGTCATCTTGTAAATGAGGTGGAAGTTAGTATATTTACTTCACATTTAATTTGTTGTCCAAAGCCATTAAAACGTGGCAACCAGTAAGCAAGCACTGAAAAAACAGCAATTCTAAGACCAAAAAATGAGAAAATAAGCTTTTGTATGTTGGCACAGCAACTAAACCAAATATGACACATAATTTACTTGGAGACAACGGAACAAGCTCAAGAATTTAAAGGAGCAAAATTTTGAATTTAGAGATAGAGAAGAAGATTCCAGTGTGTTTCTCTAAGAAGCAATACACCTAGAACACTATGATTAAGAGGATCTGGTGTGGGGAGTGTAGAGCTCTCATATACATTGTGAGGACACAGACGCGGAAACCAACATCTGATGCTGACGGCACCAGTTGCTGTTCACCGGTACTGACCTGCCTCCGCATCCACTCACTGACACAGTGTAAATTCTCCACCAGGTGAGTGGAAAACAGGACTTTACTGTTTTAGTACAAAGTGGTAGAAACTGTTCAGTGAATTTTATTAGGGTAGTTACCATACTTAAAGTTAGTTAAATGCTCACAAGTTCTAAAGCTTGCAAGAATATGGATAACATACTACAAGTCGAGGAAACTCAAGAACTAGCTATGGCCATGAGAGTAGTAGAGGAGTGCCAGACTGGGCTGATGTAGTAAACTTAATCAAAGCCCAAAGTGGAGCTTTAAATGCAATTCCAAGTGAAAAACTAGGTTCAGTACATTCTCAACTGAATGCCCAGAGTGAAGCATTAAATGCTCAAAATGCAACTCTAAGTGAAAAATTAGAATCAGTAAATTCTCAATTAAATGCCCAAACAACAAATTTAGGATGGTTAAATACTAAAGTTGACTCACAAAGCAAAGAATTTAGTAAACTACGTGAAGGCATGGATGCTTTAATGAATTCGACGCCTTAAATAGTAAGGTAGAGAATTTAAAATTAGATTTAAAGAATGAATTGACTACTTTCTTGACTATTCATGTAAATCAAATGTTTACTGACTTCAGCCAGAAAGAGAGAGAGAGATAGTTTTCAGAATATGTCAAAAAGCTTAGGACTGAATATTGAAGATAAATATAACAGTGTAGAATTGGAGCTTAATGAAAAGTTAGGATCCTTTGAAAATGTGTGTAATATTAAACTTAATGCTGTAAAGCAAGGTTTGAGTACTATGAAAGAGAGTGTCGATAAGCAGGATAATTTAATGCTAATAATCCAATTGCAAATTACAGGTGTTAATACACGAGCGGATAATGTGGAAAGGAACTTCAAAAGAAATTAGTGAACTCTGATATCATAAATATAAGTAGTTTGGAATAAAATGTTGAAGAAATTATAGATCAACAAGTTACAGAGAGAGTAACATCCGGAAACATCTCCTGTTTTATCTTCTGAACTTAATGATACCAAGAAAGGTATAGATTACCTATGGAAAGAATTCAAGCTTATCCAGGATAAAGTAGACAAAAGGGTAGCTTCGCCTAATGTGGTATTAATTAGTAAAGTGATGACCGATCTGCAACAGGGGGCTAATTCAGTGCTATCCAGGCAATTCCCCAAATTTCAGCCCAGTGGAGACGTACATCCGACACATTTATTGAAAAAGCTTAACCAAGCTTTGCCAAAAAATTGGAAAGACTCTAAAAGGATTGAATCTGCTGTGGGTTACCTTCTAGGAGAAGCCTCAGAATGGGGAACCGTGAATATTGAGAATTTTTCTTCTTGGGGACACTTCCAAAAGAAGTTTAAAGAGAAATACTGGTCTGCTAGTGCGCAAGAAAAATTAACATCAGATCTTTGGGATCCAAAATTTTACAATAATACTTGGGGTACAAGGGGGAAGTATTTTGATTGGCATCCAACATGGGTGAAGTATTTAGATAAGCTGATGGAAGAAGAAGGATTGATATGAATTTTAATTAGATGATTACCCATATATGCAATAAAAGACATCTTATGTAGTGGCCGGAAAATGGTAGAAGAGTTGTTATCTTTTGTTGACGCACTATATGCCATAAATAAGAACTGTAATGGTGTAACTTTACACCAAGGGGAAAATCTGAACTATAAAAGAAATAGAGGAAATAATTTTAGAAAGCATGAAGTAAACCTTGCAAAAGTACACCATTACAATAAGCAAAATTGTAGCGTC
Source organism: Schistocerca serialis cubense (assembly GCF_023864345.2). Classification (NCBI taxonomy): domain Eukaryota; kingdom Metazoa; phylum Arthropoda; class Insecta; order Orthoptera; family Acrididae; genus Schistocerca; species Schistocerca serialis. The sequence goes on from NC_064638.1 coordinate 916,572,072, forward strand.
AATTACCAAAAGAAGCATCCACATTCAAATCTAAATCTGCTAACTTCTCAAGAATTCATACTGAGTAACCAGGGAACACTGAAGGGAAATGTAGTATCTTGTTTCGGTAATCAACCCATAATGAGTGGTAATGAGGAAACAATGGTTCAATCTGGATCCAGGGCCGGGTGTTAATTTCACACACAGAATACCTACAAAGGAATGGTTAATTCTTGAAGAACCAAGCTTAGTTACTAGTAACCCACAACCTACAATAGTAGGGACAGTGGAAACTTCAGAGGTTAACATATTTATAGATTCAGGAAGTGAGGTATCGCTCATCTCAAACGCATTTTTTAATTCATTACATAGTAAACAACACATACCATTGACAGGAGTACATATAGTCAGAATAACAGGAACAAAAAGTAAAATTGTGAAATACAAAACTCAAGTGAACTGTCATACTGAAAATATATTATTTCATCAAACACTATTAATAGTAGAGAATATTAATAGAGATATATTATTTGGTTTAGATTGGTTATTAGAGTTTAAAGTCATCCTAAACTTAGATAAAAACCTTCTTTGTTTTGGTAAAGGGGCTAATAAATGTTGGGCACCATTTGTGACAGACAGTTACATTGGAAAACAAACAATTGAGTGTCAGTGTCTGAGATTAAGAGCTACAGCACAATTGTCACCAAAGATTGATAATGTGAGTCAAGAAGTACATCGAACTGATACATAAACCAAGTTAATGAACCCCTAATTTTAACAGAACAACAAAGATGAGATTTATATAAAATTTTAATGGAGTATGAAGTAGTGATTTCCAATCATCCAGGTAATGTCAGTGACTACATCTGTAAGTTCAAAATCAAAGATGACACACCATTCTTTTGCAAACTGTATCCAATACCAGTAAGTTTGAAAGAAGCAATTAGGGATGAAATCAACAAAATTATTGATAACAGTAGAACGAAGTTCTAGCATAATGAACAATCCTCTGGTCGTGGCGAAAAAAGCTACAGGGGGGGGGAGTATGATTAGTGTTAGATGCTCGTACATTGAATAAATATATAGAGACAGACCACTTAATATTGATGAAATGTTATCCAAATTTGAAAAGACAAGGCTCTTTAGCATGATGGATTTGACTGTGAGATATTGGCAAATAAAGTTAAATCCAGAATCTAAACAGTAGACAGCATTTTTGTTTGACGGTAAATCATATTATTGCAATGTATTGCCATTCGGACTTAATATCTCTGTGTCCGTATTTATATGTGCATTATATGAGGCACTAGGGAGAGAGTTATAGAAAGATTTGATAATATATGTAGATGATATCCTGATAATATCACCTACTTAAGAAGAACATTGTTTAACTTCGTGAAGAATATGAAAAAATTTAAAGAGAAATGTATAACAGTGAAACTATCTAAATCGCACTTTGTGCTTCAAGAACGTAAGTTCTTAGGTCATATTGTAGGGGTACAGGAAATTAGACTGGACCCTGAAAGCGTCGGAGCTATCAAAGAATGTCCTCACCCAAGAAACGTAAGACAGTTAAAAGGATTTATAGGTATGGCTGGGTACTATTGATGGTACATATGAGGGCAAGAGCTAAATGACCTGAGAATTTTATATTTATTGAGAAAGGGAGTACCGTGGACTAGAGATCAAGGTGCCAATGATGCGTTTGAAAATTCAAAAGTGTGCTTGTTGAATCACCCATATCACATCATCCGGTTTGGGCAAATAATTTAAATTGTCAACAGATGCATCTAATTGTGGTGTGGCTGCCAAACTTTTTCAAGGGGATTGGGATCCAAATAGTGTAAAACACAGAACCATAGCTTTTGCAAGTTGTAGCCTAAATAATCATGAATTAAATTACACAGCTACCAAAAAGGAACTTTTGGCAACTGTATGGAGTATTCAAAAATTTCACACACTAGTAATAAGACCTGAAATCCATGTTTATACAGATTACCCTTTCTAATGAGTAGTCGATTATTACACAGTAGGATAATGTGATGGATGCTTTTCCTACAGGAAAATGATATTAGGACACAAATACAATATGTAAAAGGTTCTGAAAATATAGTACCTGACGCTTTGTGTAGGCTATGCATAGGAATGGAAGAATTAAAATGTAAGGAAGGACCTGGCGTTATTTTTTTGCCATTAATTTTATGTCAGCAGAAAGGAAATGGCTCAAAGAATAACAGAAAATATCCATCATGACCCCTATTTAACAGAAATATTTTCTATATTTATCCAAAACTCCTTACCTCCTAATAAATTAGGAAAATGGAAAATTATGGGTAATAACTTATTTTGGAGAGACAGCACAACATCACAGCATTGGCGCTTATGTATTTCAAAGGTGATGGAAAATGCACTTGTGTAGTATGTTCATACAGGATATGGACACTATGGAATCAAAAAGTGTATAGCCCATATGAATAAGTTTTATTATTTTAAGAACTCAGGCATAGAATAGCATCTTTTATAAGAACTTGTGAAATTTGCCAGAAAGTGAAAGAGAATAATTATCTTCTAAAACACAAAATGTATCTTATTATTCCTAAGTCATTGCACGACCTTATAGCGGCAGATTTTTTTGGAACAGTTCCAAAACGAAAGGGAGGGATATCATACATTTTGGTCATTGTAGAATGCAGGTCAAAGTATGTTAAACTATATCTTATTAAAAAAGCGAATACGCAAACAGTTATACACTGTTTACAACAACACTTTCTAGAAGTAGGTAAACCAAAATGGTTTCTTACAGCTAATGGACCACAGATTGTAAGTAACGCCCTTAGGGAATTCCTAGCATGGGATGTAATTTGTCAGGTGTTAATATCCAATTATAACCCATCATCAAACCCGTGTAAACAAGTAATGAAGCAAATTGGAAAATTATGTCATACTTACTGTCATGAGAAACATACTTTGTGGACAACAAAAATTAAGGAGTGGCTACGAAGACTTTCCCGGCATAATAATTGATAATATTCTTCTTGGGTAAGCAGCCGGATCATAATGTCTTCATGACACAGTATTTCCGCGGTCCAACTGGCCGCCATCTTCAGGTGAGAGTGCTGGTGCACGCTCTCGCCGGAACTGACTTCCTAGCGCAAGCTGCGGCCCCTATATAGGCAGCAGAAGACCCACAACGCGTGCGCAAGAAGGTGCCATAACTGCCCTCTAGCGTAGTAAACATACCGCGCCGCCAGTGGTGGAAAAGGGCGAAATCAAGATATCGCTGTCAAAAATTAAAAATTTTTTTATTACGACGATCGAAACACAGACCGTTGCTTTTTGATGTCAGATAACACCAGGTCCCAAGTCTTACTTAAAAGATAGCCCTTGTCTCTATTAATAAGATTGTCAGATAAACGAATCTCCATGGATTCTTTTAAAACACAGTCCCAATAGCGAGATGCAGGGGCAACCATTTGTGTCTTGTCATAGAGCATTCTGTGTCCCTCGGTGAGACAGTGCTCTGCCACTGCAGATTTCTCAGGTTGAAGCAGCCATGTGTGCCGCTGATGCTCAACACATCGGTCCTGAATGGTCCGGATTGTCTGCCCAATATAAGCCTTCCCACAGTGGCAAGGGATCTTGTACACACCGTGCTTCCTCAAACCCAAGTCATCCTTTACAGAGCCAAGGAGCGCTCTAATCAGGGCTGGCGGACGAAAAATACTTTTGATATGGTATCTTTTCAGAATTCTTCCTATCTTTGAGGAAATGCTCCCAGCAAAAGGCAGAAAAGCCACCGATTTGCAGGTATCTTCTGGTGGTTCAGGCGAAGGTCCAAACTGGAAAGCACGATGGATCTGTTTATCTGTATAGCCATTCTGCTTGAACACCACCTTAAGATGGTCCAGTTCTTGTGTCAAGTTTTCTCCATCTGAAATGGCATAAGCTCTTCTCGCCAACGTCCGCAGGACCCCCGTACACTGGAACGATGGATGACAGCTAGAAGCATGCAGGTAACGGTCCGTGTGTGTAGGCTTTCGATAAACACTGTGTCTCAGTGTCCCATCATCCTTTCTGTACACCAGAACATCCAGAAACGGAAGCTTTCCATCACTTTCCACCTCCATGGTAAACTTGATGCTAGGATGCAGTGAATTAAAATGATCTAGGAGGCAGTCAAGAGCTTCTCTCCCATGAGGCCACACCATAAACGCATCGTCAACGTACCTCCAGAAACAAGTTGGTTTTAAGGACGCCGTCTTCAGCGCCATGTCCTCAAAATCTTCCATAAAAAGATTGGTGACTATTGGGGACAATGGGATCCCCATAGCCACTCCGTCAGTCTGTTCAAAATATTTGTTATTAAATAAAAAGTACGTCAACATCAGCATGTGGCGACAAAGCCTGGTTGTTTCCTCATCCAGTTTCTCACCAATTAATTGCAAGGATTCTTCCAGAGGAACCCGGGTAAAAAGCGATACGACATCAAAGCTCACAAGTAAATCCAAGGGACTAAGGCACAAGGACTTTAATCTCTGAATAAACACTATAGAATTAGAAATGTGATGTTCGCATTTACTGACTTGAGGGCCAAGAACAGATGCTAAATACTTGGCTAGATTGTAGGTAGGAGCACCCAAATTACTCACGATTGGACGAAGCAGGGCCCCTTTCTTATGAATCTTGGGTAGACCATATAATCTCGGTGGCACGGCAGCACCAGGACGAAGTTTTTTGAGAACGTCATCAGGTAAAAAACTCTTCTTCAGCAGTGAAAGCGTCTTCCGTTTTATCCATTCAGTTGGGTCATCCTACAATGTTCTGTATGCTGAGTCTTCAAGTAAGAGATCCATCTTTCCCAGATAATCATCACATGACAGAAGAACTGTTGCGTTCCTTTGTCTGCTGGTAGAACTACCAGATCTTCGTCTTCTCTAATGGACCGGACGGCTGCCCTTTCGAGAGAGGAGATGTTACTCCGCGGAGGCAGCGCCCGCTGCAATGTATGTGAGACCTCTTGCCTAATCTCTTCAGCTTGGTCCTCCGAAAAGCTGGACACTGCTTGTTCGACTGCGCAGATGATTTCGGTGATAGGCACATTCCTTGGTGTAGGGGCAAAATTCAGGCCTTTCTCCAACACTGACAGCGTGGCATTGTCCAGATCTTTACTCATGAGGTTAATCACTGTCTGTCGACGGGTGTTGTCAACAGATATCGTGGGTTGAGAAGAAAGCCGTTGAAACTTCGAAGACTGTTTCATGACGGCGCTCCTACGTGTCCAATCTGATAGTGCACAAGAAGAACTATCCACCCATTCCCAGGATGCGTCTGACAGCAGCAATGATAACTCCAAGTGCAAGAAAAGTAAATCCTTGGATATGAGATCCAGTTGTCTTCGAGTGAAGCGAATGCACTCCTTGACTATGGCGAAACTGGCACGCTTCTTGAAGTTGTTGGCCTTTTTCGTATCAATAAAATGCACAAATCTAGCAAACTTAGGTATTACTCTTCCATTGCAGCATCTCAGCAAAAAGGCGAGGGCACTCACAACTTGCTTTTCTTCTTATGAAGTTTATCAAACTTCTTCACACGTTCCACCATCTCCTCCCCGTAGAGGCTTCTGATGTGGCTACGAAGGCTTTCCCGGCGTAATAATTGATAATATTCTTCTCGGGTATGCAGCCGGATCATAACGTCTTCATGACACAATATTTCCGCGGTCCAACTGGCCGCCATCTTCAGGTGAGAGTACTGTTGCACGATCTCGCCGGAACTGACTTCCTAGTGCAAGCTGCGGCCCCTATATAGGCCACAGAATACCCACAACGCGTGCTCGAGAAGGTGCCGTAACTGCCCTCTAGCACAGTAAACATACCGCGCCGCCAGTGGTGGAAATAGGCGAAATCGAGATATTGCTGTCAAAAATTAAAAAATATTTTTTATTCCGATGATCAAAACACAGACCATTGTTTTTTGATGTCAGTTGTTTTTTAATTTTTGACAGCAATATCTCGATTTCGCCTATTTCCACCGGTCCATTAGAGAAGACGAAGATCTGATAGTTCTACCAGCAGACAAAGGCAACGCAACGGTTCTTCTGTCATGTGATGATTATCTGGGAAAGATGGATCTCTTACTTGAAGACTCAGCATACAGAACATTGCAGGATGACCCAACTGAATGGATAAAACGGAAGACGCTTTCACTGCTGAAGAAGAGTTTTTTATCTGACGACGTTCTCAAAAAACTTCGTCCTGGTGCTGCCGTGCCACCGAGATGATACGGTCTACCCAAGATTCATAAGAAAGGGGTCCCGCTTCGTCCAATCGTGAGTAATTTGGGTGCTCCTACCAACAATCTAGCCAAGTATTTAGCATCTGTTCTTGGCCCTCACGTCGGTAAATGCGATCATCACATTTACAATTCTATGGTGTTTATTCAGAGATTGAAGTCCTTGTGTCTTAGTCCCTCGGATTTACTTGTGAGCTTTGATGTCGTGTTGCTTTTTACCTGGGTTCCTCTGGAAGAATCCTTGCAATTAATTGGTGAGAAACTGGATGAGGAAACAACCAGGCTTTGTCGCCACGTGCTGACGTCGACGTACTTTTTATTTAATGACAAATATTTTGAACAGACTGACGGAGTGGCTATGGGGAGCCCATTGTCCCCAATAGTCACCAATCTTTTTATGGAAGATTTTGAGGGCATGGCGCTGAAGACGGCGTCCTTAAAACCAACTTGTTTCTGAAGGTACGTTGACGATACGTTTATGGTATGGCCTCATGGGAGAGAAGCTCTTGACCGCCTCCTAAATCATTTTAATTCACTGCATCCTAGCATCAAGTTTACCATGGAGGTGGAAAGTGATGGAAAGTGTATACTAAGGAAAAGTAGCACAAAAAAGTTAGATTGCAAAGTAGATTACCCATGCGTCATGAACACCTGAAGTTTATGATTGAAAATGAGGAAAGAGACCTTACAATTTCTAAATACTAGGAAAGCTGTCTGAAATATGAATAAATGCTCATGTCTGAATATCAAAGTAAAGTAAGAACAGAATAAAGAAACACTCAGGTAAAGAGTGTTCTAAAGAAAAAAAAGAGATTGTTGAAGTGAAAAATGTACGTATAAACATGTGTAAGAAAAGTACACTCCTGGAAATGGAAAAAAGAACACATTGACACCGGTGTGTCAGACCCACCATACTTGCTCCGGACACTGCGAGAGGGCTGTACAAGCAATGATCACACGCACGGCACAGCGGACACATCAGGAACCGTGGTGTTGGCCATCGAATGGCGCTAGCTGCGCAGCATTTGTGCACTGCCGCCATCAGTGTCAGCCAGTTTTCCGTGGCATACGGAGCTCCATCGCAGTCTTTAACACTGGTAGCATGCCGCGACAGCGTGGACGTGAACCGTATGTGCAGTTGACGGACTTTGAGCGAGGGCGTATAGTGGGCATGTGAGAGGCCGGGTGGACGTACCGCCGAATTGCTCAACACGTGGGGCGTGAGGTCTCCACAGTACATCGATGTTGTCGCCAGTGGTCGGCGGAAGGTGCACGTGCCCGTCGACCTGGGACCGGACCGCAGCGACGCACGGATGCACGCCAAGACCGTAGGATCCTACGCAGTGCCATAGGGGACCGCACCGCCACTTCCCAGCAAATTAGGGACACTGTTGCTCCTGGGGTATCGGCGAGGACTATTCGCAACCGTCTCCATGAAGCTGGGCTACGGTCCCGCACACCATTAGGCCGTCTTCCGCTCACGCCCCAACATCGTGCAGCCCGCCTCCAGTGGTGTCGCGACAGGCGTGAATGGAGGGACGAATGGAGGCGTGTCGTCTTCAGCGATGAGAGTCGCTTCTGCCTTGGTGCCAATGATGGTCGTATGCGTGTTTGGCGCCGTGCAGGTGAGCGCCACAATCAGGACTGCATACGACCGAGGCACACAGGGCCAACACCCGGCATCATGGTGTGGGGAGCGATCTCCTACACTGGCCGTACACCACTGGTGATCGTCGAGGGGACACTGAATAGTGCACGGTACATCCAAACCGTCATCGAACCCATCGTTCTACCATTCCTAGACCGGCAAGGGAACTTGCTGTTCCAACAGGACAATGCACGTCCACATGTATCCCGTGCCACCCAACGTGCTCTAGAAGGTGTAAGTCAACTACCCTGGCCAGCAAGATCTCCGGATCTGTCCCCCATTGAGCATGTTTGGGACTGGATGAAGCGTCGTCTCACGCGGTCTGCACGTCCAGCACGAACGCTGGTCCAACTGAGGCGCCAGGTGGAAATGGCATGGCAAGCCATTCCACAGGACTACATCCAGCATCTCTACGATCATCTCCATGGGAGAATAGCAGCCTGCATTGCTGCTAAAGGTGGATATACACTATACTAGTGCCGACATTGTGCATGCTCTGTTGCCTGTGTCTATGTGCCTGTCGTTCTGTCAGTGTGATCATGTGATGTATCTGACCCCAGGAATGTGTCAATAAAGTTTCCCCTTCCTGGGACAATGAATTCACGGTGTTCTTATTTCAATTTCCAGGAGTGTATATTGCTATGATATGAAATGTTGTTTTGAGTGATATTATTTACATAATGATTGTGTATAAAATAATGCGTGTCTGAGCTGAGGGGGCATGTAGTGTTTCAAGAATTTCTACATAAATTCTAGAATCACTCAGCCTTCTACCGTCTCAAACACATGATATTTTAGATGTGAATGTGGGATGATACAATCCTACCTACTCTGCATCACATGTTTTAGTGTGTAAGTTTGAAATTCAGTTGCGAGAAGAATGTAGATGCGGCAGTCGAACAGCAGTGACAAGTACTTGTTTGGTGATCCATGGAAGTTTTAGTGAAAGTTTACAGAAGAACCATGGAGCTTCTATGTTATTCTGTGCTAATTGTGTGTGACCATTGTTATAATAACGAGAACAGTTGAGAAGGTACTCTTGAGAAAGCTCTTGTCTTAGCCTTTTTGAAGGGAAGGAATATATCCTGATTCATGTTGACACTGGACATGGTGTTTAAGTCAACTTTCTCTTATATGTAAATTAGTTTTTTTCTAATGTTTGGAGACATGAGAGGCTTATGAAGCAGTATATATTTATATGAAGAGTGAGATTTATAATATGTCTGAAGTTCAGATATACTTTGTTTGTAGAAGCAAATAAAATTGGTGTGTCTACTTATTTTTATAAGAAGAGAGAGTCTGAAGAAATTCTTGTATCTAGCAGCATACTTCAGAGAAGAAAGTGAAAGAGAATTTGTAGCAGCAGGCTAACCAGCAAGGAAAGTTGGCTGAGCATGTCAAGTAAGTTCTCTCGTAAAAGAAGTGGAAGGTAGTATTTTTACTTCACACTTAAATTGTCATCCAAAGTGGTTAGAAAATCTGTGTCTGCTGCAGAAATCATATACGGGCAACCACTCATCTTCCCAGGAGATTTCATTGAGGACCAACCAGTGCTGACCACCAGCTAAGTTCCAGTCATTGTTCAGCTTCATGCACAAAGACCTCCATACATACAAGCATATTAGGCCCTGAGTGGATGCCAAACAGGCAATGCTCCACCCACAGTATTCTGGTCCACAGCTGATGCTCAAGATATAAGAGAAGATTTTTTTCTATCCACCTCCATCTACTGTCACCATAAGTTGTATACAGTGTACATTCCAAGCCCATACAAACCATCCAATATCAAGATTGAACTGTAAGCAGTATGCTAGCTGCTACCACCGGCCCAGCTGCTGAAGTGTAGGGCTCCATCCTGGAGGCCATGCTGCCACCCCCACCACCTCCTACACTGGCAGAGCTGGCCACAAGGCCTGTCATTGCCACACCCCAATTGCCAGACCCACACACCCCCATCCTACTTGGGTTGTGGGACACCTGCACTTTGCACCCATCATGGAGTGATTTTATAGGCCTCAGGGCCAACAATATTAAAGTTGAGCTTGATTCTATTTTGGGAGAGTCTGCTACTTCATTGTCAAGTGTAAAGTATTGGGTAGCTGAGTTCAAATGATGCCATCAGATCTGGCAAGATGAGCATCACAGTGGTTGACCAAATGAGGTGGCAACTGCAGAAACGGTGAAGAAAATCCACAAAGCAGTATTGGATGATCGTCAACTGAAAGTGCGGGAGCTAGCAGACATAGTAGGCATTTCAAAAAGTGAAGTACATTGCATAATATCTGAAAATTTGGACATATGAAAACTGTGTGCAAGGTTTCTGCCGCATTTGCTCACAGTCAAGCAGAAACAGTGTTGTGAAGTTGTTTCAATTGGGTGTTTAGCAAAGTTTCACAGCAACAAAGCCATTACATAACCATGGATGAAACATGAGTCCACCACTTCACTCCCGAGACACAAGAACAATCAAAACAATGGACACAAATTGGAGAAGCGACTCTAAAGAAGGCGATGACCGTTTCATCTGCAGGCAAGGTCATGGCGTCGGGTTTTTTGAATGCACATGAGATAATTTTCATTGACTATCTTGAAAAAGGAAAAACTATCAGTGGTGATTATTATGCAAACTTATTGCAATGTTAGAGCAAAGAAATCAAGCAAAAATGGCAGCATTTGGACAAAAAGAAAGTGTTGTTTCTTCAGGAATATGCACCAGCTCACAAGTCTGTTATTGCAATGGCCAAAATTAATGAATTAAAGCTTGAATTGCTACCTCATGCACCCTATTCGACAGATTTAGCCCCCTCTGATTATTTTCTGTTCCCAAACTTGGAAAAATGGCTCAGTGGTTGAAGATTAAAAAAAATAACTACGTTACGGTATGTTAGCAGTTAATGGCTATTTTGAGGAGTCAGACAGTTCTCATTATAAAATGTTATCAAACTTATTGAACAATGCTGGGAGAAGTGTATAGAGCTAAAAGGAGATTATGTTGAAAAATAAGTAAATTTATTTCCAAAATTTTTGTGTTTTCTTTGTTGGGTCGGTTACTTATCAGACCATCTTCGTAAATAATAGCAGCTTGATTATTAGGAGTAATAAGAGAAAACAAGGAAGCAAGAAATTAATATTTTATACAGATCTTGGTTTAGAATCTTAGGATAAAAATATATATATCCAATCTTTAAATGATTGTGCAAAGATTTATTAAAGTGCCAGAACTTAACGTAATATCAACAACAGAACAACTAAATATTTTTTTAAAACTTCACAGATCTATAATGAACAAATACATCAAACATTAACTTTGCATCAAAGATACTTGCACACATGTAACAGAAACAAATATGAACTTGAAATATTATTTACAATCCTTTAACACTCTCCTGCATGTTCATATTTCATCATCAAATCAAGAATTTAACTCAGTCTTTATTTTCATTAGTTACTTCCATCCAATCAAAGTTTTCATTCTTGATAGCTTGTTTGCTGATAAGCCCTTGGTAAGAATGTCAGCTGCCTGATCTTGTATTGATACATCCTTAATTGTTGTACACGGTGATAGTGCATTTCAATATGCTTAGAGTGTTCATAGAATCCTGCTACATTGATATATTTAATAGCACTTTGATTGTCAATGTGTACCGGTAATAAAGGAATTGAATTCTTTTCAACAATGTCAGTTTCTTTCAATAAAAGATCAAACCATATTAGAGATTTACTTGCCTCTTGGCAGCAACAAATTTAGCTTCCATTGATGATTGGGCGACACATTTCTGTAGTTTACTTTACCACAATACTGGTCCACCACAAAACTTCATTAAAACTCCATTTGTTGAACGTCTAGTCAATTTTTCATCTGTATAATCAGCATTCCTATAACCTTCTATATCAGAACTGTTCGTTTTCCTAAACTGGATTCCATCATTTTCTGCACCCTTCAAATAGCTAAGAATTCGTTTGATTAATGTTAGGTGTGCTTTGTTAGGCGAATCGTGTGCTCTTGAAGCAACATTTACAGCATATGCTAGAGCTGGACATGTCCCCAATGTTAAATATGTGAGACTGCCTATAATTTCTTGGTAAGCGCCTGTGGCAGTAGCTGGTGGTGAATTACCAGGTATCAATCCAGGCTTAATTGGTAATGATATTGGCTTTGCATCAGTCATATGATACTTGGCTAACACTCTTTTCACATATGTAGTCTGATTAATCTTCATACAGTAATTAAATCTTTGGAATTGCAAGCCAAGATAACAATCCACTTCACCTACTACCATATCAAACTCTTCATGTAATTGTTTTGTGTAGTCATTAACTGTTTCACCAGGTCCCATTATCAATCCATCATTCGCATGGGGGGGGGGGGGGGGGGGGGGGGGGGGGGAAATAAAATAAAATAAATAAATTTTCATTAAAATACATACAATGATTAGCACTACTCTCCCGCAAATTTGATTTATTAAGGTATAACTTTAAACACTCATACCAATATTTTGCTGCTTGCTTCAGTCCATACAAGCTTTGAATCAATCTGCAAACACAGCCTGTGCCATCATCATAACCTTGTGGTTGTTGCATGTAAATTTCTTCCTCCAGTTTACCATTCAAGTATGTTGTTTTAATGTCAAATTGTTTGATATTCCAATTTCTTTGAACAGCAACACACAAGAGGGCTCTCAGAGTTTCAGACCTAACTACAGGACTGAAAGTTTCAAAAAAATCAAGCCCTGGCCTTTGGATAAACCCTTTTGCAACTAGCCTTGCTTTGTACCATAGAATGTCATTCTTATTATCCAATTTAATTGCAAACACCCATTCATTTCCAAAAGCCTTCCTTCCAGCTGCTAAATCAAATAATTTCCAAGTACCAACCTTTTGATGTGAGTCCATTTCTTCATCCATTGCAGCTTTCTAATTTTCTACATCTGAGGATTTCACTGCTTCATCATAGTTTCTTGGAACTTCTCTCAGCATCATCATCTTAGTTCGCTCAGGTTCATCAAGGCAAAGTATCAGCTGTATAATTGTTTGTCTGTCCCTCAAAACTCGATGACCATCTGCATTTTCAGTCGCTTCTACATGATCTTGATGATCCAGTCTTTTAATATTTTCTTTTGATATTTTGTCATCATTAGAATCATATGTTTCTGTATCATTCATAGTCAATATGTCAACTAATTTGGTAACATCACACTTCAATGATTGCTTCAATATTTTGTCATTGAATTTTACATCTCTGCTAACAATAACTGAATGCCAATCTGGAAGGTATACACGATGGCCACAGTTAAGATAACCAACTACATAACGTTTCAGATATTTGGCATTAAACATTCTCTGTTTCTATGCTGGAATCCAGACAAAACATTCTGTCCCAAATACTTTTAGATGATTAAACTGACTCTTCCTTCTCAAAAATAATTCCTTTGGTGTCTTTCCTTTAACCTTCATTGGCCCAGTTCTGTTCAGAGTAGCTACAAGTACAGCTTCTCCCCATAAAGCTTTTGGAATATGCTTTGCTGACTGAAGCCATGAACATACCATTTTGCAAATAATCCTGTTTTCATGCACAGCAACTCCATTTTGCTGTGGTGTATATGGTACAGTCAAAGAATGTTTGAATCAAATTGACTCAGCATATCTTTTCACATCATTATTGTCAAACTCCTTGCCAATATCAGTCTGCAGTTCTTTAATGGTACATTGAGCTTGTGTTTTCACCATCTCAATAAATATTGGCAGCTTCCCTTTACCTCATCCTTTTTCCATAAAAGATATGTCACTCTGAAGCTTTAAAAGTCATCTTTAAAAACAAGAAAATATTGATGGTTTACTACATCGTTTTCTTCCCTTGGACCACAGACATAATCGAAGATTAATTCACACAGGCTAGTTGGCTTGTCAACTCATGAACCAAAAACCAGCCTGTGATGTTGTCTAACCTTACATTGTTATCATGAGCAGTCAAAAAAGATTGCACTTGTTGTTTGTTCTGGTGCCCAAATCTTTCATGCCACAATTGAAGAGTATTAGAAACTTCCTTTACTACACAGGACTTTCCTTGCTAAATCACTTTCACTGCCAAGTGATAAAGTTCATTCTTGGTTTTAGATAGAGCAAAAACAATTGAAATATTGTCTCTATAAAATGACCATATTTTACGATCATTTTTGATACTTTGATCAATACCTTTTTCTCCGGCCTTTTTAACAGTACAAGCACCATCTGGACAATACCATACATCTTCAAAGTATTGTTTGGCCCACTCTCTTCCATTAAAAGTTTCAACATAAATACAGCCACTCCCAAATGCTTCAATATGTACATTATTTTTAACACTGTGCATTTTCTGTGGTACATCAAAGGTCAGTTCCTGGAGATATGACCTTAGCTTTTGCATTTAAAACATGCTATGCCTGTTTTGCAGTCTTTCGAAATGCGTTCCGTCTTACCACATTAGAAACATTTCTTCACATCACGGTTGCTTGTTTTTTGCACCTTTTTCACATTACGCAATTTAATTTTGCTTCCCTTGGTTCTTGAAAACATTGTAGCACCTACATTTGTTTTTTCTCTGTCTTGAATTCGCAGCTCATAATTCAAACAACTTTTCTGTAGTTAATGCCATGTTTTGTCAGCTTGTGGCATATCATGCTAAGTTATGTAAATGTGATCAAATTTTTTTGGCAGTGTATGAAGCAAACATTCACAAAAATCAGCTTCCTCTATTGGTTTATTTAGAACAGACGTATTTATTTGTACTTCGTCAAATTTTGCTAAATGACCTTGCATACCGCCTGACCATTCCCATTCGATATAGTGAAACTTATGTCACAACAAGTCGATATTTTCAGCAGACTGAATATCATAAATCTGGTGCAATTTATCCTAAACATCTTTTGCAGTTTCACATGTTACTACTCTAAGTAGCGGTTTTGTTTCTAGTGTCAAAACAAGACGTTTCTTCGCTTTTGAATTCTCTTTTGTCCAAGCACTTAATTTCGTTACATAATCTTCAAAATTTGTTTCTGGTTTCACAAAAGATTCGCATACAACATCGTAAAGAGCATCACATTCCAAGGCAGCCTTCATGAGAATATGCCAGATAGCCCAATTTTCTTTGCCATTTAATTTTTAAACCTGTTGTTTTTCTTCAGACATGCTGTTTTGCCCTTATTTTCTGTTTACGCTTACAAACACGTCGAATAACTTCATAAACTGTCTACAAAAAAGTTGATTGCATCGCAAGCTGTCTGCTTGAATTAGTTGATTCTGACACTATTTAACACGTCTCAATTATATATCAAATCAATGCTAATCTCAACCACACTCTGCTACCATGTTAGGACAAAAATATATGTATCCAACCTGTAAATGATTATGCAAAGATTTATTAAAGTGCCAGAACTTAATGTAAGATCAGCAACAGAACAACTATATATTGTTTTAAACTTCACAGATCTCTAATACTAGGAGCAAATACATCAAACATTAGCTTTGCATCAAAGGTACTTGCACAAATATAACAGAAACAAATATAAACTTGTAATATTATTTACAATCATTTAACAAAGAAGACTGATCCAGATAGTGAAGGTTTGCTAAGAGAGATTAATAAAGCTGTGTATGAACTCAGTTGTACTTAGAGCAACAACCTTCTGCCTCTGACAAGTCCACGTTGCACGACCTCCAGCCAAAAGAAAAACAAATCCTGTTGATGTAAGATCACCTGTGTAGTCAACATCAGAAAAACCAACCGATTGCATTTTGCTCCTGCTGTCTGAGTACTTTATGCCATGATCTGGTGTTTCCATTAGGTACCTGCAAATTATTTTCACTGCTTGCCAATGAGCATTAGTATGGCTGTTCAAAAATCAGCTCACACTGTTAACTGCAGATGAAATATCTGGTTGAGAGATAACTGACAAAACATAGGAAATGCAACTGCTTCACAATATGGTACTTTTTCACCACTGAACTCTTCATCATTAGGTAAGAAACTCACTTGGGAATCAGTAGGAACACTTAAATCTTTCACTTCAGACATTCCCAATTTCTCAATTATTCTTCTTGTATACTGGTGTTGACATATGAACATTTTCATTCCCACATGATATCGCTCAATCTCCACTCCAGCAAAGCAATAACCTTCACTGACAGTGATTTGAAATACTTCTTTTAGAGATGTAACGACTTTATGAATAGCTTCCACTGACTTCAATGCAATAACACCATCATCTACAAATAATGCTAACAAGACAACAGCACTGCTAATAACACCATTGAATAAACATGGATCAGCGTCAGTTGCTCAAAACCTATAGTATGAAAGAATGTCTATCAATATCTTGTTCCAACACCAAGGAGCTTGCTTAAGTCTGCACAGTGATTTCTGCAGTTTGCAAACTGCAGATTTCTCTGTTTTAACCACCACTCTCTCTGGTCTATCCCTGTAAACTTCTTCATCAATGCTTCGATACAGAAATGCTGTGCAAACATCAAACTGTACCATCTCTAGATCATTATATGTGACAACTGCCAAGAAAACTCTGAGTGAATCATATCATATCATTGGTGAGAAAGTCTCATTGTAATTAACACCACAGTCCTGTTGAAACTTCTTGTGCACAGCCATGCTTTGTACTGAGTAATTTTATCATCTGTGTCAAATAAAACCTTGAACACCCATTCTGAATCAATAACTCTCTGGCTATTCATTCTAGGAACTATTTTCAGGTTTCGTTGTCTTCATGAGAGTCCAGTTCTTCCTCAATCACTTTTTTCCAGTGTTCTGAGCCAGGACCAGAAATTGCTTCTTTGAAGCTGTAAGGATTATTATACTGAGCAAAATCAGCTTCATATCTTGCTGGCTCGTGGATGATAGAATGATCTCATAGCTGCATCGATAGCATTTTGATGGGTCGCTCTTCAGTTTCCACTTTAACCTTATTTATATCATGTTGTGAAATTTCCATCTCTTCCTGTGCTTGTGCTGGTTCACCAATAACTTGCTTGTGCCAATCCGGGATATCTTGTTCTTCGTCAGTCTTGAAGTACAAGTATGTGTCATCAACTTAATTTTTGTGCAGACACTAAGCTGTTGCTGACCTTAATGAATGTGACATCCCTCGATACAAACACTCTGTGACTTGTGGGATCATTAAGTCATAAATTGTTGTTTCTCCTTGATAAGCAACAAGTACAACTTTTCTGGATTTGGCATCAAACTTGCTGCGAAATTGTTTTGGTACAAGAACAAAGGCATCTGATCTAAACACCCAAAGATGTCCAACATATGGTTTTCTTACATTCCACAACTCATATGGATTTTGCTCCAAATTGCGTTTTGTTATAACTCTATTTCATATTCATACAGCAGTGTTAACAGCCTCTGCTCATAAAAACTTCGTAAGGTTTTTGGGTTCCAAGAGTGTGCGTGCACTTTCAAAAATTGTGCGATTTCCCCTCTCAGAACGACCATTCTGTTCTCACATATATGAAGTAGTTGTTTCTAACTGAATTCCATGGTTCATCAGAAACTGTTTCATACCATAATTAATGTATTCAGTGCTATTGTCCATACACAATGTT
Source organism: Schistocerca serialis cubense (assembly GCF_023864345.2). Taxonomy (NCBI): domain Eukaryota; kingdom Metazoa; phylum Arthropoda; class Insecta; order Orthoptera; family Acrididae; genus Schistocerca; species Schistocerca serialis. The sequence goes on from NC_064638.1 coordinate 916,589,584, forward strand.
TCCACATTCTGACCAAACTTGTTGAACACAAAGTTAGTGAATTCACGAAACTGATCAATGACATCAGATTTGTGTCTTAGAATATAAACAGCTCTGTATCCAGTTGCATCATCTTTGAATATGACAAAAATCTTTGCATCACCAATTGATTCAATTGACATTGACCTGCACACGTCTGAATGAATAAATTCCCCTAGTTTTGTTAACGATTTTGTCTTTGTTGCTGAACTTCAACTGATGTGCCTTGCCTAGCTGGCACAATTCACAGAAAAATCTTCCTGTTCTTTTTTTTTATATTACTCCTTTGACCACCTCTTTTGCTGACATCTGTTGCATTATTCCTGCACTCAAATGTCCTAACCGTTCATCCCACTGTTTCAGATCAGTCACTAACCATTCATCCCACTGTTTCAGATCAGTCACTGCAACATTAACTTCACTCCCTAGTGTGGATTCTGTCATGAAACACATCCTATAAGTATTGTTCTCTTCCTTCACACCTTCAGCTACAGTCTCTCTGTCATGTATTAGTACAGCTTGATCTTCTTTGAAAGCTGCAGAGATTTTCTTCGACATACATACTCTGTCACTAAACAAGTTCTTTTTGATACCTCGTACACACAAAACATTTTTGTGATGTGCCTCACTCCATTTGCCACTATCTTCTTTGCTAACAATAATGGTACCAACAGTGGAGACTTGGCATTCTTTATCATTACCCAGTAATACATGCTCCCTAGTCGGTGGACAGAACTTTGAAAACGCTTCCTGTCGAATAGTCATATGACATGATGTACCACTGTCCAACAACCACAACAGCTGACTGACCATGTTCAAACCACTTAACATATGTCTCTCTTGACCTTCTGACAACTCGACATATGTTATCTGCTGACATAATAAATACACACCCGGATTTATTTTCGCCATTCTTACCTTTCTCTGTTTTTTGTTTTTTCTTCCAGCACTTGCAAGCTTTATGACCATCCTCCTAGCAGTAAAAACACTCGATATCTGATCTTGTTTCTTGTTCTTGTGAACTTTTGGTTTTATAAGGATATCTTGCATTTCCTTTTTGTCTATTGATGGACATCACTGCAAATGCACCAGTTTCTTCATCACTCATATTCATCTGGCACTCTTCTTTGATGAGACGTTCTGTCAAAGTTTCCATGTTTTGTTGACTAGCTGGCACACTGTCCCAAGCTGTTTTTAATGATTTATATTTTGATGGTAATACTTCAATGACTTTCGCCATTACAGCTACATCTGAAATCTTTTCTCCAACATTTCTGAGTTGTAATCCTAGATTTTCAACTTTAGCTACATGTGCAACTACAGAATCATATGCATTCATCCAATATTCATGAAAACATTGAGTTATTGTTAGTCTGCTGGTTTCTGACCATTGCTCATGTATTGATCTCAACTTGTTCCACATTTTGTGGGCTGTCTCACAAACCAACAGACTTTGCATTTGTGTATCATCTACTAGTGTGGAAATCAGAAACATACATTTTGCATTTTCTTTGGCCATGCTTTTAAGCTTGCATCGTCATCTTCATTAGGTTGACCTTGAGTACCAATTACAACATCGAAAATTCCATAAGCCTTCACGATTGCAGTTATCTGCAATTTTCACGTCTGATAATTTTTCACGTCCAGCTTTGAGATGTATTTTCAAAACACTCCTTCAGCCATTGCAAATTTCTTCTCTCTTCTTTTCGTCTGAACACAACACAGTCAGAATACCAAAAGTTTGTATGAAATAACAACTTTCCTCACACAAACCGAGCGATGCCTGGGCCCATAACTTGATGTGGATAGTGCAGGTTTGCTAAGAGAGATTAATAAAGCTGTGTATGAACTTATTTTATTAATTAAAATAAATGTCTTTCTTTACGATGGCTGAATTTTCAAAGGCAACAAAAACAATACAAAGAATACTACCACTGCAAAGAAGACAAAGTTAAACAGCTGCGCTCACATAAATAAACTCTATACACCGGTGGCTAGACTGTGAGCATAAACAAGAACAAGAACTGCAAACATAAGCAAATGCAATTATATAAAACCTTTCCAACACTCCTGTTGTTTAATTGATTGCATTTACGACTAAAACATTGAGCTTTCAAAATTTTTCATTGGTTAATGCTTTGGTCAACAAATCAGAAAGTTGTTCTTCGGTACACACATAAACAACTTCTATCTCTTTATACTGCACTTTTTCACATCAGAAATGATGGTGTACATCTAAATGTTTGGTGCATTTGTGATATTCAGGATTTTTGGCAGATAGATTGCACTCTGGTTGTTGATTTTTTTGTAGTTGGTTCTTTACACTTGATTCCCAGACCACCTAGTACTTTTTTCAGCCAAATTGAGTCCTAACCAGCGGTAGCAGCAGCTACATATTTGGATTCAGTTATACTTAGAGCAACAACATTTTGCCTCTGAGAAGTCCACGTTTCAGGATGACCAGCCAAAAGAAAAACAAATCCTGTTGTTGACTTTTGAGACGGAGGGTCAGCTGTGTAGTCAGCATCAGAAAAATCAACCAGTTGCATTTTGCTTCTGCTGTCTGAGTACTCTATACTGTAATCTGGTGTTTCAATTAAGTACCTGTTAATTCTTTTCACTGCTTGCCAATGTGCATTAGAATGGCTGTTCAAAAATCTGCTCACACTGTTAACTGCAAATGAAATATCTGGTCGAGAGATAACTGACAAAACATAGGAAATGCAACTGCTTCACAATATGGTACTTTTTCCCCACTGAACTCTTCAACATTAGGTAACAAACTCACTTGGGAATCAGTAGGAACACTTAAATCTTTCACTTCAGACATTCCCAATTTCTCAATTATTCTTCTCATATACTGGTGTTGATGTATTAACATTTTCATTCCCACACGATCTTGCTCAATCTCCACTCCAACAAAGCAATAACCTTTACCAACAGTGATATGAAAGACTTCTTTTAGAGATGTAACAACTTTATGAATAGCTTGCACTGACTTCAATGCAATAACACCATCATCTACAAATAATGGTAATATGATAACATCACTGCTGATTACACCACTGAATAAACATGGATCAGCATCAGTTGCTCGAAAACTATAGTATGAAAGAATATCTATGAATTTCTTGTTCCAACACCGAGGAGCTTGCTTAAATCCGTACAGTGAGTTTTGAAGTTTGCAAACTGCAGCTTCCTCTGTTTTCACCACCACTCCCTAAGGTATATCCATGTAAACTTCTTCATCAAGGCTTCGATACAGAAATGCTGTGCGAACATCAAACTGTACCATCTCTAGAACATTATATGTGACAATTGCCAAGAAAACTCTGAGTGAATCGTATCGTATCTCATTGTAGTTAACACCATAGTGCTGTTTGAAACCTCTTGTGCACAGCCGTGCTTTGTGCCGAGTAATCTTACAATCTGTGTCAAATAAAACCTTGAACACCCAGTTTGAGTCAATAACTCTCTGGCTGTTAGTTCTAAGGAACTATCTTCCGTGCTTTCTTGTCTTCATGAGAGTCCAGTTCTTCTTCAATCACTTTTTACCAGCATTCTGAGTCAGGACCAGAAATTGCTTCTTTGAAGCAAAATCAGCTTCATATCTGATTAGCTTGTGGATCATAGAATGATCTTATAGCTGCATTGACAGCACTTTGGTAGGTTGTTCTTCAGTTTCCAGTTTAGCCTTATTTATATCATTTTGTGAAATTTCCATCTCTTGCACTGATTCACCAATAACTTGCTTGTGTCAATCCTGGATATTTTGTTCTTTGTCAGTCTTGAAATTTAAGAATGTGTCATCAAATTATCGTTGTGCAGATGCTGAGCTGTTACTAACCTCATTGAATGTGACATCCCTTGATACAAACACTCTGAGACTCGCAGGATCATAAGGTTGATAATTGATTGATTCTCCTTGATAACCAACATCTTTTCTGCATTTGGCATCAACCTTACTGTGAAATTGTTTTGGTACATGAGCAAAGGCATCTGACTTGTAAATGCAAAGTTTCAAGAAGTTTAATTGGGTGCCACTTCAACACATTAGTTAGAGGAGAGTTAAATGAGAAATGGAATTTAAGAAAAATATGTAACAATGATTTATTTCATGAAGCTGTAACTGTTATTTGTAGGCTTAGATGAAACTCTGTCTCCACAGACTATGGGCTTCTAACTGAAGCTGCAATTGTAGTTGAAGGTCAAATGTTATGGATGCAACATACTTGGGGCCTGACATATGTTAAAAATGAGTGTAAAAAAATTTTAATGCTAATGATGAGCCAACAGTAATATAGGAGAGAATTTAATTAGTGTAAAATAATAGAAACGATCCATAGCAAAGAAGCAAAATTTTATAAATATTGGAAAATACATAGGAAATAGAAGTTGTGTGAAAAAACTAATTTTGTATGAAAAAACTAATTTGATGTGATTGGTAGCACCAGGTCTGAAGCAAAGAGGTGTAATTTACTATATTTTGGTTTTGAAGTTGTCCCAGTGTTTCAGTTTAGTTATTCAAAATTTTTATTTGTAAGAAAAATTTTTTTTTCATAATTAAAGGGTGTGTGAGGTGTAGCACCTTATATTGTGCCTGTTGAGACTGTAACAGTAGTAAAACACATGTAGTGTAAGTCACGTGCAGGACAGGTAGCCTTAGATGGCCTAGTGAATATAGTTTCTATGTGATCTGGTAGAGGTCACTAGCTGACAGACACTGTTTGAGCTGCAGTTAAAATATTGTCTGATTTGCAGTTATTTTTGTTTCATTTTCTAATTGTTTGTGAATTACTAGTAAAATTGTGCCTAGGTATAAGAGTGAATTGTGTGAATGTGAAATAATGTTTTATGTAAAGTTTTTCTAAAATATATTGAAGTTACTATCTCGTGATTAATGTTCAAGAATGACATTTGTGTTAGTCATTTACACCAGGGAATTTGTTGTAAACTCTTTCGTCAGTTTGTGGTACTGTTGAAAATTCAGTAAAATAGTTTTGTTAAGAGGGAGTTAATTTTATATTTGTGGGTTTTCAAACTTTATTTATCTTAATTTACTGTCTGATTCAGTGACAAATTTTGATTTGTTCTGTATATGTGTGTATGTATAATACACCAAAGTGCCAAAAAACTTGTGTAGGCATGCATATTCAAATACAGAGGTATGTAAACAGGCAGAATATGGTGCTGCAGTTGGCAGTGCCTATATAAGACAGCAAGTGTCTGGTGCAGTTGTTAGATCAGTTATTGCTGCTACAATTGCATGTTATCAAGTTTAAGTGAGTTTGAACATGTTGGTGCAGTCAGCACATGAATGATGGGACACACCATGTCTGAGGTAGATGAAGTGGGGAATTTCTCGTATGACCATTTCACCAGTGTACTGTGAATATCTGGAATCTGGTAAAACTTCAAATCTCTGACATTGCTACAACCCCACAAAAATGGGACCAATGATGGCTGAAGAGAATTTTCTTGACATGACGGAAGTGCAACCATTCCACAAAATGCTGCAGATTTCAATACTGGACCATCAACAAGTGTCAGCATATGAACCATTCAATGAAACATCATCAATATGGGCTTTCGAAGCTGAAGGCCACTCGTGTACCCTTGATGACTGCATGACACAAAGCTTTACATCTTGCCTGTGCCCATCAACACTGACACTGGACTGTTGATGGCTGGAAACATGTTTCCCGGTCAGAAGAGTTTGATTTCAAACTGTATCAAGTGGTTGGATGTGTAAAGGTGTGGAGACAACCTCATGAATCCATGGAGCCTACATGTGAGCAGGGGACAGTTCAAGCTGGTGGAGGCTCTGTAATGGTGTGGGGCATGTGCAAGACCCTAATGGATTGCTCATAATTAAACTCAACTGTGAAATGTTAATCACAACAAAAATTCAGAATAGTGGTAATTAGATAGCCAATACACCTTACCCACAAAAATCGCATTTCCAGGTTGTATCTTTTGCACCATGATCATCCCAGCCACAATATGCAACATGTGCCCAAGATATGCACATGAAGCACTGATAACAAAACTCTTCCTTTCCATGTTCTCCACAAATAATGCAGCCTTCTTCATATTCTTCTAATATTGCCTCCTTATTAGAAATGTTGTGTGCCTTATAAGGAACCTCTTGTGATGTCTCATCAGATGTTGAGTAGTCCTATTGATATACTTTAGTTTTCTTAACTTTTTCTGGTATTTTCAATCCTTTGGAGCAGTTGGATTTCTTTGAGATAATGTTTCAGATTTTGTTTTCAATCTTTCCCGTCATTCAGGGCTAGTAATTCTCCCTTCTTGTCTTCAAGAACTCATTTCACATGACTTCCAAAAATGGAGCAAGAATATATTTTCTTCCTTGGTCTCCTGGCTGTTTTTTTGCTGGCCATTGGAAGGGAGCTGTGGAGGAAGTGTTCAGGAATTTGATGGCTGTGGGGGAACAGCTGAGGAAATGGTAGGCTGTGGAGATGGGGTTGCTGGCATCTTGGGGGTCTGGAGGAAGGGCTAAGGGAATGAGCTGCTGACAAGTGGCAAGAGCAACCTGTCCATTGTTTTTAACAAGGTCAGTGGTGTATGAAATTGAAAGTCATCATGTGTAAAAATGTTCCTATCTTGAGGCTCAGCGCCAGTAGCTCTTGTGGCAGTTCCTCCTGCTTTTATTTATTCATTGATTGATGATTGATGTTGTCTCAACGTTCTACATTGCTACACTGGCTGAAAAATGGGTTTTGGATCCCAACATACACTACTGTCAATCATATAGCTGACAGGTGTGCAGTTGCATTTCACAGTACTTTAATTTTCACTTTGCACAACACCCAATACTACACAGTTATGTGGCCAGTGCTCTATTGTTTAAAGTTTTCATAAGCCTCATTAATAGTTGTAACTAAAACTTCAAATACTTGTATGATAGTTTACTGTTGAACAGCTACGAGCAATAAAACCTAACCACAAAGTTCACAGTTCTTGGAGAATAACCTGGTGCATATGGAGCAGTCATTGTCATTGGTTTTTACACATGGGCTAATTGTTTAACACATATTTTGCAGTTAAACTGAAGCATTGTTATTGTTCTAACCAGCACAGGTCACTTGTCTGAAACTCGCCTGTGAACTGTCTGTCTCATGACCAAAATCAGGCCCTTATATATCATCACAATAATCGGTTCTGAAACTCCACATTGTTTGAAGTTAAATTTACAGAAATTACAATTGAAACATGTGTTGTTGTAGTCTTCAGTCCAGAGACTGGTTTGATGCAGCTCAATTAAAACTTAACTCATTAAATTAACTGAATACATCGAAAAATTGGTTCTTTTTAGCAGTTTCTTATACTATGAGGGTTATGCCAAATTATTTGTTTAAATCATGAAATTAACAAATATAGTTATGTAAACAATACTTTTGACAAAACTGTTAACTACTTTGTAATTAATGAAGGGCTGGTTTTGCTAACATGTTTTTGAATAGAGCTAAATAGATACTTTAAGGTTACTAGTACTTCATCTTCCAAATGTTTACAATTACTACAGAATTTATACTTGTTTATATGTCAATAACAGAATTTAAGGTACAAAACAATCACTGAGTTCACCATATAACAAAATAAATTAGAAAATCAATTACATACGTAAAACTAATCACAAAGTCAGTTCTGGTGTTATGTTATTTAAAACTAAGGGCCAATCTTTCTCTTTCATGACAAATGTAGATTATATTCACGTATGCTAATTGTAAATAGTTAAAAGTAACAAAACCAATTTAAGGAGGCAGATGGGAAAACAAGAGGGGAATTAAAATTTCCCAGCTTGCTTCATCACACTCTGAACCCATTGATAGCAGTCTGGATAGTACTCACTCTGAGGTATTCTTTGCCTCATATGGCTAACGGCTACCTCTTGGATTGCGATCATGGCTCCTGTGTTAGGTATCAAACAAGCTTTGCAGCCTTGAGAATAGGCAGTCTTCAGTAAACCACAGAAAGACACATCAAGTGCCTTCAACCTGTGACTTAATCCTAGCATACATAGCCCATTATTCCAAAAAAAGTCAATAGACTTCAAAGGGACATGTGATGTGTGATATTCCATTGTAATTAGAAGTGAAGTTTGTTTGCTTGAGTGAGCATGACTGGTAAAGTGTTCTAAGAGCTTTGAATAATTTTGAGCAGTCATCCACCCTGATCCACGAGACACTCCAAAGGTGCCTGATGGTGCTCCATTTAAAGAAAGATCAGGATTCATCCTTACCATGTGAAAGTAGGTCCAGTAACACTCATACCACATAAATCCATGACTTTTACTCTTTGTTCAGCAGAAAAAACTTAAATGACATGTTAGGATTGGGAATGGGAGAGATTACTTTAGGAGTTTTCATTGACACTGTTGACACTGTTGAAACCCATCTTCATCAATGTTATAGATATTTTAGGCTTTGAACAAATACTTTAGTCTAAGTTCTTTAAGTGTTCCATAAAATTTCACTACATTAACTTTACTGAAGGCCATGAGCTGAGCTCTTGTAGTTGTCTCTGGCTTTCTCAGAGCTAGTTTTCAGATGTTTTGAAAATACTCTATGAGGTCTTTTCCAATAGCATCCTCATCTTTATTGAACTGATGGCATACTCCTAGTTTTTCTGCATACAAAACGACTGTTTCCCAAATTGTCTATCTGTTACTAAATGCTCTTTTATCAAAATCAATTACATACTGTGGCAGCTCTTCAATTTGATGGTAAGTAAATGTAGTTTAAATCTTCTCAAGTTTCTAGGATACTCCTAAAACAAATAGAAGTTTTATCTACAAATATTAAGATGTATTATTTCTTGAGGTATTTCTTTAAAAAAAATTGTATTACGGTATCCCACTTACAGCTTCCCGTTTGACGCCACATCTGTGTTTCACTTATATCCATAGTGCTGGTTCTGGCAAATTGTGTTTCTTTGCTGCTGTATTTACACTAGAGGTTTTATCTCTTACTTCACCAATAGCTGCATTCATTGCCTCCTTATTTCATTTCCCCCATCACATTTACTGGTACAGTTTCTAGGAATTATGTTTATAATATCTAAAACATTAATAGATGAACAGCCATAAATTAGGAATTAAAATATTAAAAAATGCATATAAAACTGAGTTTTGAAATTAATTATGAAATAATGGTAAAAGCTATTAATAAAAAATGTCTTCTCCAAAATATGTCTGGTAAGATGATGAACTAACCAATTTCTCATCATCTTACACATGCTGCCATTTGTCATCTCACCCCACATGTCATTTCCATTTTGAACTCTATTATTATTACTCTAGTTTATCATTGACTATCTTCACCATACATTGTTCTCATTGCATTTTGAGAATAGTTTATGGAAAAGTGTAAACACCACACCACACATGAGTAATTCCTTAGGCTGCCAAGTCCAAAAATTACAAATTCACAGAAAAAACACAGATTTGTTTAACTGCTTTTGAAACAATCACTCTCGAAATACCATTAAGTGAACTTTGTAACCAATTGTCTGGATCTCAGAAACTGCATGGAGAGGTGCTGGTTTCTATGAATTAGTTCGAGAAATACCGTGTTTGTCATCATACCCACTTCGTCATCTTATCCCACCTTCCCCTATATGTTTTTTTTTTATTATTATTAAAAAAATAACAGTCTACAGACTTTCTGTTAAAACTGTCATTGAAGCTACTATCCTCAGAGATACAGCAGCTGGAGAGGTCTCTCCTTTACCCCTTATATTATCATCCTGATCAATTTATCCATTTATTTTAAGTGATGTCATTTGCAAATCAATTCACCGAGCGAGGTGGCGCAGTGGTTAGACACTGGACTCGCATTCGGGAGGACGACGGTTCAATCCCGCGTCTGGCCATCCTGATTTAGGTTCTCCATGATTTCCCTAAATCGCTCCAGGCAAATGCCGGGATGGTTCCTTTCAAAGGGCACGGCCGACTTCCTTCCCCGTATTTCCATAATCCGATGAGACCGATGACCTCGCTGTCTGGTCTCCTTCCCCAAAAACAACCAACCAACCAACCAACCATTTGCAAGTCATGTTCTTTCTCTCAGTCAGTTTTAATTTATATGTCAGGGCATTTAAACCATTAGACAAATTGTTATTTCCATGTATATTCTTCCTCATCGTACATAATTTTAAACAAAAATTGAACACACAGCAGTGTGCTGTTCTGTCTTCTTTGTCACAGTCTGTTTTAAGAGGAAAGAGGAATGTTGTATTTATAACTTATCAACTTATGATTAGAATACCATGGTTGAACCTGAATCATCCGAAAGTTTGCAGTCCTATCCATTGACTGATTAAAAATATGAGAAATAGTATCATTGAAGCTACTATCCTCAGAGATCCAGCAGCTGGATGGGTCTCTCCTGCACCCCTTATATCAATCATCCCAAACAATTTATCTGTTCATTGTAAGTGATGTCATTTCCAAATTGAGGTTTCATTTGCAATAATTCAACAAAAGTTCAATTCCTGAGAGAGAGAGAGAGGAAGAAGAAATGCACAGAGAACGGCTCAAATGGTTCAAATGCCTCTGAGCACTATGGGACTTAACATCTGAGGTCATCAGTTCTGTAGAACATAGAACTACTTAAACCTAAGTAACCTAAAGACATCACAAACACCCATGCCCAAGGCAGGATTTGAACCTGTGACCGTAGCAGTCGCACGTTCCAGACTGAAGTGCCTAGAACAACTCGGCCACCCCAGCTGGCAACACAGAGAAGGGCTATGGAAAATAATGAACAGGGAGAGGAGGGATGGAGGAGATGGACAAAGTGAGGGGTGAGAAGGAGACAGAGAGAGATTTGGGGGGGGAGGGGGAGGGGGAGGAGGAGATGGACAGTGAGAGAGGGGGGGAGGAGGAGGAGCTGGACAAAGAGAAGGAGAGTAGATGTACAGAGAGATGGGAGAAGGAAAGTGGGATATATATATTATTCCCATACGTATTTATCAATTGTGAAGAATTGTGAAGCATTGCTGTGTTAGCTGATAATTACATGAAAACACATACTCATAAAAAAGTCAACTATTTCATATTTAAGTACCTGTATTATATGTATTTGAATTCAGTTTATTTCTTTATTCTTATATTAGAAACAAAGGTATTATACACAGTTATGACAATATTACTTTTGCTCAAAACTTGGCCACTTTCAAAGCATTTTTTTACTTGATGCAGTTTATCTTCTGTGCAGGAAGCTGAACACAATCACCACTGAAGCTTATGATGAACAATCAAGTATCTTACACAGTCCCAGTGAACATGAGCTTCAGCAATGTGCTTGCCAAATTAATCTTTGACTTGCCAGTTCTATATCTCAATCTTTTCGGGCATTTCCAAGTTGTCCATTTATTATCATAACCTATAAGTACAGTTTCAGAACGAATTTTCTGCCCACAAGAAAGCTAGGTTGTAGCCTTCCATAGCTGCAACCTAGCTTTTTCAGCAGCACTTCAAAGTACTGACAATTTTCTGAGGAAACTCCTCCTCGATTTCAGTTGTTGTGGGTATGACTCCTGCCCATGCAGAGGATGAGTCTTCCATGGCTCCACTTCTTTTCCTTCTTCATTTTCCACTATTTGTCTTTGAACAGGTGGCGGTCATAATCCTGGAAGGTAGTAAATCTTATTTGACTGCAATGGATTTCAAGAATCCTGTTACCACTCTGCAGATCTCACTGAAAGCTATGTCCACTTGTTTGGTATGTGTTAAATTATACCATACTGGACATGCATACCCTGCCATAGAACAGCATATTGCCATTGCATAAATTTGAATAGTTTCAGGTTGACTACACCATTGTGATCCATTCAGTTTCCACTGAAGATCATTCCTGGTGGAAACTTTTGACATGAAGCTTAGGCAGCACTTTTTGAAAGTTGGAGATCCATCAAGTGTCGCTCCTAGATATTTTGGGGTCTCTCAATTTCCAGTTTGACATCTGACCATACTATCTTTAGTTTGCAACTAGGCAGCTTACCTGTTTCTCAAATAAAAATCCCACACATGTATCTTTGAGGAATTACTTTAAGTTTGTTTGTGTTGTTGTTGTTTAAGAGCATTTGTGAGGGTGTTCTCCACTGATTTCAAATTTATGCTCTGGATAGATAGGGCAAAGTTATTGGCATTCAAGAAGCTCCTGTTATTGGATACTACAGGTTGGTCATTTGTGTACATATTGAACACAGTTGGAGCCAGCATATTTCCCTCTGGAAAGTGCAGAAAGTGATATTCCATCACCCTCACTTACAACATCATGTACATCGCTCATCTTACTTGTCTTGTCAACATCATTTACAAATAACTCTGAAACTTCATTATTCTTAAACTCCGCAAATACCTGATACTTAGCATCATCACAGTCCCCCAAAATTACTTCATCAACAACATCACTAACAATACAAATCTTGAAACCATCAAAGTCACTTACCTCATCTACATTCATTTTCAACAAGCCACCAGTGTCAGGCTTACCAAGCTCAGTTATTTCACAGCACTAATTCACATCTAGATAAAAAGTATCACATAGTTCAGATCCAATACTGTCATCACCTGTTTTACACACACCAGTAACACTGTTTTCCTACCAAGAGAAGAAATCATTAGTACATACTATATCAAAACTCTTACTACTCTTGCATTCTGGTTTGGGATTATCACCTATACCATAGTTAATGTATTTTTTGTTTATTTATTTATTGTTTACAGATCAAGTTCCATAGGATGAAATTGAGGAGCAAATCTCCAGGGTCATGGAACATGTCAGTACATGAAATTAAAACATAAAAGTAATAACAGATAAAAATAAAATATTGATGAACCCAAAAAAAGTTAAGCCATGACTTTAAGTAAACACAATCAACAATACAACAAGAATCAGCTTAATTTTTCAAAGAACTCCTCTTCAAAACAGGAGGAGTGACCCATGAGGAAACTCTTCAGTTTAGATTTGAAAGTGCATGGGTTACTACTAAGATTTTTGGATTCTAATGGTTGCTTACTGAAAATGGATGCAACAGTATATGGCACACCTTTCTGCACAAGAGTTAAGGAAGTCCGATCCATATGCATGTTTGATTTCTGCTGAGTATTAACTGAGTGAAAGCTGCTTATTCTTCGAATAAGCTAATATTGTTAACAAGAAATGACAGTATGGAATATAAATAATGAGAGGACAATGTCAAAATACCCAGACACATGAACAGCGGTCAACAAGAAGTTCGTGAACTTACACCGCTTATTGCCCAAACTACTTGTTTCTTTCCTTTTAGAATGGGAAGAATTACTCCAAAATATAATACCATATGACATAAGTGAATGAAAAGAGTATCTCAAAACTTTTGATCAAAATTTTAATGAGAAATCAGATATTCATTCCTTCTGTTCAGTTTCAGATACATGTTCTATATCACTGTTATTATTGACTAATTGCATGTATAACTTGAGAGTCTGTGCTTGTTGCGTTTCCTTGTCCCAAAACTGTGGATCTTCATTGAGATGAACTGCCATTTCCTGAGTAGCTACTTCTATGATTGTTTCTTCTATTAAAATGGTCATGGCTACCCCCATTATTCTTATCCTGCTGATGTTCAGGATTCCTCTCTCTATTGACACTTTGATCCTGATAGAAGTCACCATTATCTCTGTTTCTGTAATTACTACCATTGTGGTTTCTGTGAACACAAAGAATAATTGTTCAAGACAATCATCAGGTCCACATACTAAGTCCCACTGCAGCCTTTCTTGCAATCTCCTTTTAAGTGCATCAATCAAGGTCTTTTCATCAAATGGTTTGTCAAGAGGTGCTAATATTTTAAGTTTGTTCTTACAAAACTCTCAAAGTGCCGTCCCTATTCCTATAGTTAAGACCATTCACAAATTCACTTTTGATTCTCCTCTTTTCTGCTTACAACCAAAATTTATTTAAAAAACATTTCTTGGAATTCTGATATGTTTCCCACTGACTTGAATTTAAATTTAGCCATGACAGGGCTTTGCCTTCAATAAATCTTTTCTCAAATTTAATCTTTTTTACTGTCATTCATGCCTGACACAAAGCTATCTCTGCAGAGGTGCAGAAAATCCACTGTATATAAATCATCTGAAAGAATATTTTGATAGGAGTGTTGGACCACACAGTAGCATTGTTTGCACACAGATTTTTGTTAATACAACTTTCCTGAACTGCTGAATTTTTTTGATCCATAAAAGTTGCATTAGTTTGCATATTTTTTCTACATTTAATTGTTTTTATTTAGAGTGGCAATGTTTTGTTGGCTGGTACCTCCCAACTCACACAGTTTTTCCACTATGGCCTTCTATTCAACTCTGATGTCATCAAGATTCTTTAATTGTTTCATTGACTCATCTACAAACACATTTTCTAAACCAATAAATTCATTTTCTAAGCCATCAACTTTTTCATTCACACTTCTTAAACCCTCTGACAACCTATTTTCTAACCCTGAAACTTGATCACGAAGTTGACCTATTTTATATTGTACCCTATCCATTTTACTAATGTTTTCAGTTTTCAAGACGTTTAATTGTGAAGTAAATTTGCTATTGGTCATTTACCTGATAATTAACTGCACCAAATTTGCTATTGATGTCTGCCTTCATTTCCCCATAATTTCGTCAAAATTAACTGCAAAACATCAGTCTTTACTGTTTCTTTACTGTCTATGATTTGAATCGGCTCAGACATATCTTGACTTGATCCTGTAGCTTCATTTTCTACCTCTCTTTTGCTTTGGTCCCTATTCATTTTGCTAACAAGCACACAAGTCTACAAACATATTAACTTCTCAAATATTTTGTACTTATCTTTCCCTTTTGATGTCCCTGGTTGTAGCTGTAAAGCCCTCCTCATTTTCATTAGATCCAGTCTTTCAGTATTGGTAGTGCATCATCACTGTTGGTATAAAGATCCTTTGTTGGACAGCCTTCAGTTTTGCTCCATGTGTTCAAAACTTCATTATTAGCCAATGAATCACGGGTGATGCCCACTTTTCTAATCTCCCCCCTCCTTCCTTATTCAATTTGTTGTCCACATTAAGCAATGCCCAGTATAGGTAGAAGTTTATTGTGTCATAACACAATTTCAAGCCATTGACTTAAATGTACAGGAGAATCATCAAAACACAAAAACTGGTTTACAGTTTTCCTTATAATACCAGTAATATAATATACATTACTGAATAATTACTTAATTAAGCAGTTAATAATTTTTCTTCAAAAGTAACAAACTTTTAAGATTAACAGTCCTAAGTATTTGCTCCCTCCTGCTCAAATTTTCAAGTTGTCATTTATGAATAGTAACATTTCTGCACTAGTTTCTCATATAAGGATTTTTTCAGTGTTTCTAAATTTGTGCTGAGCAATTCTCTTCCTTTCACTTTGTTATAAATTTTCATACCCATATAATGTGGAGTTTGAGCATAAAGTTTTAAACGGTCGGTGGGCAGCATAAAATTATTTTGATTTCTGGTGTTGTAATCATGTTGTAAATGATTTGCTGCAAATAAATAAGGATTACTGTGTACAAAGATAATCAGCTCATATATGTATAGTGAGGGAACACTTAGTAGACTCAGATTTTTTAGGAGTGGGTGACAGGATTTTCTTCGCCCTACATTGTGCATATTTCTAATGATGGTTTTCTGAAGTTTTAGTATTTGACACATACGGTTAGAGGTACCCCAAAATACAATTCCATATCTTATTACTGACTCAAAGTAGCTGTGATATACTACTTTTCTTATGCCGTACTGGTAGCATTGTACAATATCTTCACTGCATATGCTAGGCGATTTATTTGCAAGGTACTGTATGTGTGACCCCCATCCAACAGTACATGTTAACTGCTGTGAGGACTTAGCTGCTTCCTAACTATGAAGTAGGACTATAGAAGCCACCCTTGTTTACTGTCCATTATATTGCATTTTGTGTAAGTTAACCACCTTCATTTGTCTGAGACACCTGTATGTTACTGAATAATATTTATTCAGATTTATTGTCAAGCAAAATAAAGTGAACTGATACAGTAGCATTGTTACCTCTCATTTTTTTAAATGTATACTGATAACATCAAAACTTATCCCTTCCTTGCAGGGTGCTGAACTGACTCCACTGCATGTAGTGGCTTTACAAAAGCCATGCAATGAAATGGTCCTGATTTGCAAAACCCTCTTGGATCACAATGCTGATGCAAACGTAATGATTGAGGTACACCCTAGAAGCATAGCAATCTTTCATTTTTCATTTCTGTATAACACCTCAAGTTGAATATGGAACTATTCACATAAGTAGGTGAAAATGTATCATTTAAATATGAAGATAAAGTTAATAGGAATTGCCCAAGTTATGTGTGAAACAACAGTTATAGAATTTCTTCTGTCTCTTTCTGATATTTTCACTTCTGGCAATGATTTTTAATAGGAGGAATGCAAAATTTCATCATCTTTCAGAGACCACATTAAACTACAGGTCCTACCATAACTGACTGGGTAATTGAGCTCAAAAGTTGGAGAAAGGCAAGAGCATACAACCTTCAACAGGATAAACTTCAAATTGAGGACATATGTACCATTTTTTATGTAGCAATATCCTGAGAAGTGGTGTACAAGTAGAAGCAGTGATTACTGGTTTCATAACAAATATTGCAAAATAAATTTAATACTCATAACTGATAGTTATTTCTTGAAATGTGAGATGTGTAAAATAGAGTCACACAAAAAAATTGTAATCATCACCAGGGGCAAGGATGAAGTTACTGGAGTGCAGTAAAATAGTATTTAAGTCAAAAAAGTGAAATTTACAACTCTCCAAGACAGCTATACAGTTCTAGGAAAAAGACTCAACAAAGAAAAAAATTTACCACAAAAGATTAAAGGTAGTTTTCATTCGATATATCCACAGTGAGAAGATTCTCAAGGATGTAGAAAATGCCATAAAAAAAGAATACATAATACACATTTATAAAAAAAAGAAATATTAATTTTCCTTCCTGAGATTCTACAGGAAGTAGTTCTTCTTGAAATGAAATAAAAAGAAAGCTCTGGAAATATAATTTCAGTATCTCTGAAGGTAACAACAAACTATCAGTCATATGAATGAGTAGCCTATACACTGAAGTGCAATTGACAACTTTTGGGCTATTACAGACACACATTATCAAATAGAAATTGGTTTACAATACTTTTTTGTATTGATCATATTACGGCACTGAATATGTGCAGAAGTCAGATTTGCCAAAACTCTAATTTTATTTGACATTATCAATAATGCAATGATGGAGAAAATTTAAAACCACCATCTAATATCATTTATCTCTAAGCTGCACATAAAGTTATTTCCAATTTACTTTCATGTAAAATTCGTTTTATTCTGCCTTGTTTCAGAAATGACTATTAATCATATAATTTTTAAGGAGAAAATAGTGTAGCTCAAAAGTGGCTTATCATAGGACTGTGAGTTTTGGTACAAACAGAGAACATTACAAAGTGTTTACTGCCATGTATTAGAAAAATATTAGAACATTTGTTTTATCTCATTTTTTGTGCTGTTTGTTTCTTAAAATTAGCCAATTTGCTTCTTGAGTATTTAACATATCTTGAATATTCTGTCTTGACATTAAGTTGGCAAAAGAGACTGAGATGTTTCAAACTATCTGAAAGCATTGTGGTCCACCTACATTTTGTTATTCATGAGATGTCTGCTTTATGTTAGAATGTTTGATGTGCCAGAAGTAAAAAAACCAAAACAACGAGGTAAAAGAGATTTTGTAATATTTTGTAATACAGAGCAGTAAATGCATCAAATTTTCTATTTTTGTGCACAGATCACAGTCTTATGACCAGCCACTTCTGAGCCAAACATTCTTACCCTTAAAAACTAAACTGTGGCATAGAGCGCCATAAAAATCGATATTTGTTCTGTGCGTAAGTGTGCTATCTTTGAGGAGAGGGCTTTGGAGAGCATGTTGGACGCTAACGGCAGTTAGCCTCCGGACTTGTATCTGTGTAGATGCTAAGTGTGAATAAATCTGTATATGAGAGAATTCTAGTTGTTTACCTACAACTATACCATATTCCCTCACTGGTGACCACGTGTTTGTGTAATACGCGTCCGAGTCACCGCCTGAAGGTTATTTACGCACCTACCGCATCGGGTTTCTCCGTGATCGCGAGGGCCTTTGTTCAGCTCCAGACAATGGCCTTTCAGCATTCACCGCCGCCCGGATTCCAGCAATATCTCTCCAGCACTCCTGCCATCATAGTGGACATGCCGCAAGAATCTTCGGAATCCTTCAGCCAGAACATGCAGTGGAATTCATCGAGTGCTGCCAGTTTCTTCCAACTGCCAACGGTCGTGGACTCTGGCTTTGTTAGCCTGGACCTTCCCACGTGTTCTCCACAGAGTGTTGGTCAGAACATTTCTACTCCTGTGTCGAATACACAATTCAATACAGTTCGTGGCGTCGAGCGAGGTTTTGCTACTTTGTAAAATCCAGTAGTAAATTCAAACTCGAATCAGTTCCTGCCACGTGTGTATCCTTCCGTGCCGGCTAGTCAACAGGTGTTCAATGCTCGCCAAAAAGCAAATATCACACCGAGTGTGCTTCCTAGTGGACGTGTGTGGGATCCTTGTGTTGCTTCTAATCAGGTCAACAATTCTGTGCTGGATAGTAATTACTCCAACATCTACAACCAGCCCCACCACTCACGGTCGAGTGAATACTGTGTGCATAACGGACATTCACCGGCGTACTTAAGCACTTGTGGCTTCTCTCCGAGCCACCACGTCAATGAGAATGCGCATTTTGACTACGATCCTCACACCGTTCAAGTGTCCGTCACTTCTCAGCCGCCCCCCCGGCGTCAAGTGAATTTCGCGATTCCCGCATTACAGGATGCCAATAATCCGGACTCGCAATCTTCTGCATGCTCTACTTCTGTCCGAAGTAATAGGCGCACCTCCACAGTGACTGCAGTGCCTAATCTGCTGAAATTACCAGACTTCAAACCCGCTCACCCGGAGTTCTGGTTTAACCTGGTTGAGCAAACATTCAATGTCTGTGCTTTGGACGACGACGCACGCTTCGCCTGCCTCATGAACCATCTTCACGACCACGTCGATTTAATTTATGATCTGGTCAAAGCGCCCCCCCTAGCAGGGAAGTATGCTGTGGCGAAACAAACGATACTGGAGCACGTCTCTAAAACCAGGAGAGAAAATGTGCGACAGCTCATCTACAAAGAGCGTCTCAGCATCTCAGCAACAGGTCTCCATCCCAGCTGTGGCAGTGCATCTGTCTTCTCGTCGATGAGCAAGTTATGCCTGATGACACGCTCGCAGAAATCTGGATTGAAAAGCTGCCTTTGCCTGTCCAGACTCCAATCTCTGCATATGAAGATAGGCCAGTAAATGAACGTTTATGCGCCGCCGACAGAGCATACTCCGCCAGGCAACGTGAGCTCCGTGCACTGTGTTCTGGACGTGACTGCACTAAGACGCTTTCTGACGCCACGCCCTTGTCTGGTGCTGCTGATAACAAGTTTTTAAACTAGCCGCCCTGCCTGCACCTTCAACTCCTTGCAACGACAGTGCATCGGCCTCTGTGGAAGACTCTGGGGCACATACTCCGTCACCTAGCAACTACCCACAAGGGCACAGGCCCGCCCATCCTTACTGTTTCTTCCACGTGAGATTCGGGGAGCAAGCTCGCAAATGCCAGTCACCGTGTTCTTACCCAAACTACAACCGCAGGTAGGCTACGGTGCCACCTCCTGCGATGTAAACAACGGGCACCATCCCACGTTGCACTCCGTTTCGGACAACAACAGTAAGTGTGGTCGATCAGGTGTATGTTTTCTGGTAGACACTGGCGCAGACGTCTCTTTACTGCCGGTTCGCCTAGCAACCAATAAAGTGCAACCACACAAAACAGTACTTTGTGCAGTGAACTTGTCTACCCTACAGTGTTCGGGTTCCACTTTGTATACATTGAAACTTTCGCCCGAGTGCAAGCTGGAGTGGACGTTTCTAGTGTCAACAATTGAAGAACCTATTCTCGGAATTGATTTCCTCAAGCACTATTAGTTGTCACTAGATTTTGTGCAAAATACTGTGTTTTACCCCTCCCTTAACAAACATATTCCTTTCGCTTCGCCGAGTGACAGTTCGGCTAACACCAAACATGTGTGCTGTGCTAAGAAGTGTGTAAACCTATCCTTGGAGCTGCAATCTTGGACAAACAAGTGGCTAGTGGAGTGCGCCAAGTCTTCTAAGTTGCGGATGGAACGTATGGAAATGCTGCTGCATCTCCGTGACATACACCACGAGTTGGCCTCCACACAACAACGCCTCGCGGCACTACAAGCAGACGACTCGTCGGCTACAGACAAGGTCAGTCCATGCCTATCTGGTGTTCCCGTGCCCGCGCACGTTAACGACAATGTTGTGAACTCTGTAAACTGTGTCAGCACCCCCTTTTGTAATGATAGGGTATGCCCGAGTGCTCATGCTCCTTACGTTCCGAATGGAAAATTAACTTACCAAGCTTGTGGCAATGAACTACAGCCATCTGCTGTCCGGCCACGCCCACTCGTGCCTACAGCGCTCGTAGCGGCATGGCCCACTACCAAGAACCAGTGTACCAACCTCGCCCATGTTAACACGTGTGCAGCCTTTACGCAGCCTACGAGCGGGTGGCATACCTGTACTTCTGTGCCCTCAGTGCCACAGCTTGGCCCGTCCGCCACTGCCTGCTCCGCTTCACGGACATCTGACTATCGTGCCGCGCCACGTATTGCAGTAGTCACTAACGGCACAGTTCATCGGTTACGTCTAACCGATGGGCCGCCCATATTGCAATGTCCACGCCGCCTCAAGCCAGAATTTATGAAAATTGCAAAAGAACAATTGGACAATCTGTTACAAAAGGGAATAATTGAACCTTCTTCCGGTTGCTGGGCTAGTCCTATCCTGTTTGACCAAAAGAAAGACGGTACTTGGCGTATGGTCGGAGACTATAGGCGTCTAAATGCCCGCGCCATCATTGATAAATATCCGGTACCACACATCGCAGACTTCAATCATGCGCTCGCAGGTGCAAACTACTTCTCTGTTTTGGACTATAAGCACGCATTTCATAAGATTCCTATGGCTCCGGAGGACGTTGAAAAGGCTGCCATAACCACTCCCTTCGGGCTGTTCCAATACAAATTTATGCCGTTTGGGTTGAAAAATGCACCCCAAACGTGGCAGCATTTCATCAATCAAACTTTATCCCATCTAGACTTTTCTTTCGTATATATGGACGACATATTGGTTTTTGCTTCTACTTTAGAACAGAGTGAGGAGTGTGTTCAAGTCATGACAGATATTTTAGCAGCCGCTGGTATTGAACTGAACAATAAAAAGACTCAATTGCACCAGTCATCCGTCACATTCCTAAGTTATATTGTGTCATCGGACGGTCTGACACCACCACAGGACAAGATCAAGCCTGTTCTCGAGATGCTACACCCTCAGACCTACAGGGAATTATGCAGGTTCATCGGAACAGTTAATTATTACCGGAAACATTTGCCAACCGCTTCTGCGGTGCAGGCTCCTCTCACAGATGCTCTCGCTGGCCCACAAACTTCTGGCACCCGCCAGGTACCATGGACACCAGACATGGACAAGGCATTTAATGAACTCAAACAGCTGTTAGCCTCCGCTGTCACTATTGCTCACCCACGGGTGGACACCACAATGTTTATCATTACTGACGCTAGTGACAATGCTATCGGCGCAGTACTGAGTCAGACATACAATGATGTTACGACCCCCCTGCAGTTTTTCTCAAAAAAGCTAAACAACACGCAGAAGAAATACTCAGCATTCGACAGAGAACTACTTGCAGTTTATGAGGCCATAAGACACTTCAGAACTGATGTTGAGGGACGAGATTTCTATGTGCTCACTGATCACAAGCTGTTGGTTCCTGCCATAAAAAATCCTGCGGCTGATCCGCCCCCACGATGCTTTCATCACATCGATTACATCTTGCAGTTTACAAATGACATTCGCTACATCCGAGGAGCGGACAATGTGGTCGCTGATTTTCTCTCACGTGTTGGTGCTGTCACAACCTTAATTGACTTAACGGACCTACTTTGGTTGCAATCGGCAGACCCCAATACCATGCAGTTAATTTCAGACCACAGCTCCTCTCTCCAACCAGTACGCTCTACTTTCCCTGGCATATCTGACTTAGTGTGGTGTGATGAATCGAGTGGTACGTTGCAGCCATTCATTCCTAATCCCCTTCAATGCCAGGTCTTTGACAAACTACACACATTAGCACACCCCGGTGTCAAAGCCTCCACCCATCTGGTAGCTGTCTGGAGAAACATGCGCCGTGACTGTCAGTCTTGGGCAAGAGCATGCATGGTGTGTCAACAGAACAAAGTTTTCAGGCACACTTCTCCACCCTTTGGCTGTTTTGCCCAACCTCCAGGCCGGTTTCACTATGTTCATGTTGACCTCGTAGGCCCTTTGCCCCCCTCTGAGGGTTTCTGTTACTTGTTTACAGCTATTGACAGGATGACTCGGTGGGCTGAGGCTGTGCCTATTCTGAACATTACCTCTGGGACAGTAAGTCAAGCATTCTTAGATTTGTGGATCTCTAGATTTGGCTCACCTGTTTACCTCACCACTGACCAGGGGCGACAATTCGAGTCTTCAGTTTTCTCTGACTTATGTAAAATGTGTGGTATTGTCAAAATTCATACTTCTGCATACCACATCCAAAGCAATGGGCTTGTTGAGCGATGGCATCGCACCCTGAAGTCTGCCCTGCGTTGCCATGACTCACTATGGACAGAGGCACTGCCCTTCGTGGTTCTTGGCCTTCGTGCGACTTTCAAGGAAGACCTCAAGGGGTCCGTAGCCGAGTTTGTATATGGCCAACCTCTGGTTTTGCCTGGAGAATTAGTCACTCTGACCCCACTTCCACAGCCCTCTGAACTTCCTTCACTTCTCGAGCAGGTGCGCTTGCACTGCAGCAAAATTCAGCCGCCACCTCCGGCTGCTCATACACCTCCGCGCGTGTACGTACCGCGCACACTAGACTCTTGTGAGTACGTGTTTCTCAGAGATGACTCAGTCAAAGCCCCGCTTCAGTCACCCTACACAGGTCCTTACAAGGTCGTCAAATGCTCTGAGAATAACATGGATCTCCTCATAAAAGACTCTGTAACCACGGTCTCACTCAACCGAGTGAAACCAGCTTTCATTGAGCCTCAGGTGAACCTCCCTGATTCTGCCTCTATTTCTCCCACTCCTGCTTCGAGCGGCCATCCATCTTCCCACCCATGCATTTGGGTATTGATTTTCCACAGCGTGTTTCTCTGCCGAGCACTGCTCCTTCTCCGCGTTCATCTAATTCGAGTGGCCAATCTTTTTGGGGCTTCACTCCTCACAGCCCTCGCAGTCGAACTGCCAACCACTCGGATTCTACCATTGTGTTACCATCTTCGTGTGACAGCTCTTTGTCACGCCGTTCAACCCACGCTGGCTCCTCGTTGCCTTCGGTCACGCTCCCTCGCCTGTCAGCTGATCGCCCGAGGTTGTCTCCTGCACAGTCTAGTGCACCTGCCACCCCCCTCTTAGCAGATGCTTCCCCCTGCCATGGCTTTCCCACACCTCCCTGCCTCCTACCATTGCTCATACAGGTGCCATCCAAGAATTCACAACACATGTGCACCCTGATGACATACATAAATTATCTGTTGTCGTAGATGGCGATACAGTGTGTGTGGTACTCGCGTGTGACAATATTGAGGGAGGAAGTGCAGAATCTCGTGTGGTGCGCCACTTTAAATTGAGCAGAAGTGCTGCGTGTGGCAATTTGCGTGCCTTTGTTAGGCCTTCTGGCAAGGTGATTTTCCGCCTGCCGGCTGACGAAGTGCTACACCTTCACTCCAGGACGGGACGTCGTCTTCAGCCGCCGGCGTCGCTTGCTGACTTCACCGTCGACGTACCGGGCTTCACCCCCCGGTCTCCTACCAGTCGACCGCTTCCGCCTGACGCAGAAGAACTGTGTGTTACCTTCCTAACTTCTCACTCCCCCCCCCCCTATCACGGGGACGTACTCCATACTGCGCGGGGGGAGGGGGGGAGGGGGCTATGTAGTGTAGAGCGCCATAAAAATCGATATTTGTTCTGTGCGTAAGTGTGCTATCTTTGAGGAGAGGGCTTTGGAGAGCATGTCGGACGCTAACGGCAGTTAGCCTCCGGACTTGTATCTGTGTAGACGCTAAGTGTGAATAAATCAGTATATGAGAGAATTCTAGTTGTTTACCTACAACTATACCATATTCCCTCAAAACCATTTATCATCATTTTGAAAATACAAAAAAATTAATAACTCCTCTAAAGTTCTTCACTAGCAAGGACAGACTGGAACAGATCTGAAAACCTAATACAAAAGTAAATTAATAGTAACTTTATGGGCAACATTGAAATAAATGATAATGGTGCTGGTTGTCAACCTTTCAAAAACTGTGTAGACACCAGTAGATTCCACTAAGAAATTTTCCTATGGAATAGAAAGGGTTGACCAACAGTAAATCTCTTAGGTGCCTCTTAAACTAATATTTTTTAATGACTCAGCTTTCTTTGTTTGCTGACAATTTCTTGAAAATAGGCATTGCTAAATAAAGTAAGTGACTTTAAATTTTAATGTAGCTGATTCTTATTTCTGACACTGATTCCGAGAACTGAGCTATCAGATCAAAAGAGTGATACATTATTTATGACAAATTTTTTAGAGAAATAAGTATGTTAGTATTGCCAGTTCCTTGAACAGGCTGGTACAGGATATATTGAATTCATACCACAAATAACAGTGGAATAATTTCAGCACATCAGATATAGTAAGATATTAAGTACAAAGATTCTTCACTCAAAAATGTCAAAACTGATCCCAGTTTAACAAATTACAGGTAATATGAAAGTAAAAATTTGTGTATCCACTCAGTAGCAAATGCCTCGCAAAAAGGCCAATAAAATATTTGAAGCTTGCATGCAAAAATTCCAATACTGATTCTAGAAAGTGTTGAAAGTGACTTGTGCATGTTTACTGCTATTAAACTAGGAATACAATTAAAATTTCACAAAGAATGCACCACCCAAACTACTGTAAAAACTTGTAAAAAGCCAAACGACATTAAATAATTTAGTCAGGCAGTACTAGTTGACTGAGACAGACACAGCAGCAGGGAAGAAACTACTTTTGTGACATTTCTGAGTCCCTAACCAGGAGAGAATTGTATAATATCATCTGTGTGCTTTAACAATTTAGTTTCTTGAGTTTCTGCATGCAAATTTAATATCTAATAACCACAGTTCTCGCATTTTCCTTTGCATCAGAAAGTAAACCCATTTCGTGACATATAACAAGTTGTTAATCATGGGCAAATTATTTAGTTTCACCTTTGTGCTTTGATAGCTAGGTTTCTGAATATCTGCATATTATTAGAAACAGTTCCTGTGTTTTCGTCATCGTCTACAGTAGAATTGCACAGCACATGCCGATAGTCAATTTATCTGCATACTTTAGTTTTCCATGGACTTTAGTACAGACAGGGACTCCAATTTTTGTGTGCAGATGCAAGCCGAGTTGGTGACACTTCACTTTCAGCTTCAGGCTGTGATGGCTTCTGTTACACAGCTTGAGGCTGCAGTTGATGAGCACCACTGTTGTGGGCTGGCCATGGGGATCCAAAGGTTGTCCAGCATCTCTGAGTCCTCTGATCGGTCCTCACCAGTGCCCAACCCAGTTACTGCTTGCTCTCAGGTTGACCCCTCACCTGTGGTCAAGTGGGAGATCACACCTGGGTGAAGCTGGTGGTGAAAGACTTCCTAGTCAGTCGCACATAAGGCCTCCCTTGTTTGTCTGACAAGCAGGTTCCAGGTGCTGTCTGTGGCTAACGCTGTCACTGAGCCAGATGTGGTCGCCTGTCCTGTTTCAGAGGAAACCACTCATCCTGCAAGATCCGGGCAATCACAGAGGGTGGGATTATTGGTAGTTGGGAGCTTCAACGTTAGGCACATTATGGGGCCCCTTAGGGATTTGGCTGACAAGAAGGGAAAGAAAACCAATGTGCACTCTGCGTGCATACCAGGTAGAGTCATTCCAGATGTGGAAAGGGTCCTCCCAGATGCTATGAGGAGCACAGGGTGCAGCCAACTGCAGGTGGTCACTCACGTCAGTACCAATGATGTGTGTCACTCTGGATCAGAAGAGGTTTTGGCTGGTTTGAATTGGCTGTTAGAAGTGGTAAAGGCTGCCAGTCTTGCTTCCAAGATGAAATCAGAACTGACCATTTGCATCATAGTCGACAGGACCGATTGCACACCTCTGGTAGAGAGCTGAGTGGAGGGTCTGAATCAGAGGCTCAGATGGTTCTGCAACTGTGTAGGCTGCAGATTCCTCAACTTGCACCAAAGGGTGATGGGCTTTTGGGTTCCGCTGAATAGGTCAGGTGTTCACTATACGCAGGAGGTGGCTACACGGGTAGCAGGGGCTGTGTGGCGTGGACTGGGCAGTTTTTTAGGTTAGAGGGTCTCACGAAAACACAAGAAGGGCTTCAGTCACAAAGGGTGCAGGCCAAACACAGGAAGAATGTAGATACAGGAACCATTCGTATAACAGTTGTAAATTGTCGTAGCTGTGTTGGGAAAGTACCAGAGCTCCAATTGCTAATAGAAAGCACTGATGCTCAAATCGTTATAGGCACTGAAAGCTGGCTAAAACCAGATATAAGCTCAGCTGAAATTTTTGTGAAGAACCTAATGGTGTCCCGAAAGGATAGGCTAAACACGGTTGGCGGTGGCGTGTTTGTTTCTGTTAGAAGTAGTTTATCTTGTCGCAAAATTGAAGTAGATACTTCCTGTGAGATACTATGGGCAGAGGTCATTGTTGGCAGCCAGAATAAAATTGGATCCTTTTACTGACGTCCCAATTCAGATGATACAGTTGCTGAAAGGTTCAAAGAAAACTTGAGTTTGAATTCAAACACGTACCCGACTCATATGATAATAGTTGGTGGTGAATTTAATTTACACTCGATATGTTGGCGAAAATACTTGCTTAATTCCAGAGGTACACATAAAATATCATCCAAAACTGTGCTAAACACATTCCTTGAAAATTATTTTGAGCAGTTACTTCAGGAGCCCATGCAAATGGTAAATGGTTCTGAGAGCACACTTGACCTCTTAGCAACAACTTGAGTTTGATTTCAAACACGTACCCGACTCGTATGATAATAATTGGTGGTGAATTTAATTTACACTCGATATGTTGGCGAAAATACTTGCTTAATTCCAGAGGTACACAGAAAATATCATCCAAAACTGTGCTAAACACATTCCTTGAAAATAATTTCGAGCAGTTAGTTCAGGAGCCCATGCAAATGGTAAATGGTTCTGAGAGCACACTTGACCTCTTAGCAACAGATAATCATGAGTTAATAACGAGCATCAAAACTGATACAGGGATTAGTGAAAAATCACAAAATCCTTCAAAAATAAGCGAAAAATATACCTATTCAAAAAAGCAGATAAAAATTCACTTGACACCTTCCTGAGAGACAGTCTCCACTCATTCCAAATTAATAAAGTAAGTGTAGAACAGATGTGTCTTGAATTCAAAGAAATACACTCCTGGAAATTGAAATAAGAACACCGTGAATTCATTGTCCCAGGAAGGGGAAACTTTATTGACACATTCCTGGGGTCAGATACATCACATGATCACACTGACAGAACCACAGGCACATAGACACAGGCAACAGAGCATGCACAATGTCGGCACTAGTACAGTGTATATCCACCTTTCGCAGCAATGCAGGCTGCTATTCTCCCATGGAGACAATCATAGAGATGCTGGATGT
Source organism: Schistocerca serialis cubense (assembly GCF_023864345.2). Taxonomy (NCBI): domain Eukaryota; kingdom Metazoa; phylum Arthropoda; class Insecta; order Orthoptera; family Acrididae; genus Schistocerca; species Schistocerca serialis. The sequence goes on from NC_064638.1 coordinate 916,617,604, forward strand.
AGCATGCCATGCCATTTCCACCTGGTGCCTCAGTTAGACCAGCGTTCGTGCTGGACGTGCAGACCGCGTGAGACGACGCTTCATCCAGTCCCAAACATGCTCAATGGGGGACAGATCCGGAGATCTTGCTGGCCAGGGTAGTTGACTTACACCTTCTAGAGCATGTTGGGTGGCACGGGATACATGCGGACGTGCATTGTCCTGTTGGAACAGCAAGTTCCCTTGCCGGTCTAGGAATGGTAGAACGATGGGTTCGATGACAGTTTGGATGTACCGTGCACTATTCAGTGTCCCCTCAACGATCACCAGTGGTGTACGGCCAGTGTAGGAGATCGCTCCCCACACCATGATGCCGGGTGTTGGCCATGTGTGCCTTGGTCGTATGCAGTCCTGATTGTGGCGCTCACCTGCACAGCGCCAAACACGCATACGACCATCACTGGCACCAAGGCAGAAGCGACTCTCATCGCTGAAGACGACACGTCTCCATTCGTCCCTCCATTCACGCCTGTCGCGACACCACTGGAGGCGGGCTGCGCGATGTTGAGGCGTGAGCGGAAGACGGCCTAATGGTGTGCGGGACCGTAGCCCAGCTTCATGGAGACGGTTGCGAATGGTCCTCGCCGATACCCCAGGAGCAACAGTGTCCCTAATTTGCTGGGAAGTGGCGGTGCGGTCCCCTACGGCACTGTGTAGGATCCTACGGTCTTGGCATGCATCCGTGCGTCGCTGCGGTCCGGTCCCAGGTTGACGGGCACGTGCACCTTCCGCCGACCACTGGCGACAACATCGATGTACTGTGGAGACCTCACGCCCCACGTGTTGAGCAATTCGGCGGTACGTCCACCCGGCCTCCCGCATGCCCACTATATGCCCTCGCTCAAAGTCCGTCAACTGCACATACGGTTCATGTCCACGCTGTCGCGGCATGCTACCAGTGTTAAAGACTGCGATGGAGCTCCGTATGCCATGGCAAACTGGCTGACACTGACGGCGGCGGTGCACAAATGCTGCGCAGCTAGCGCCATTCGACGGCCAACACCGCGTTTCCTGGTGTGTCCGCTGTGCCGTGCGTGTGATCATTGCTTGTACAGCCCTCTCACAGTGTCCGGAGCAAGTATGGTGGGTCTGACACACCGGTGTCAATGTGTTCCTTTTTCCATTTCCAGGAGTGTAGTATTGACAGCAACTGAAAGATTTATACCAAATAAATTAACAAATGATGGAGCTGATCCTCCTTGGTACGGAAATTGGGGTAGAACACTGTTGCAGAAACAACAAAACAAACATGTCAAATTTAAACAGACACACAATCCCCAAGATTGATGATCTTTTACAGAAGCTCAAAATTTACCGCAGTCTTCAATGGGAGATGCTTATACGAGTTTTCCACAGAGAAACTTTGACTCAAAACCTAGCAGAAAATCCAAAGAGATTCTGGTCGTATGTAAAGTACGTTAGCGGCAAGAAACAATCAATCCCTTCTCTGCACAATAGCAATGGAGATACTATCGTAAACAGTGGTGCCATATCAGAGTTACTAAACACAGCCTCTCAAAATGCCTTCAGAAAAGAAGATGAAGGAAATATTCCAGAATTTGAACTGAGAACAGCTGCCAACATGAGTAACATAGAAGTTAATATCCTTGGAGTAGCGAAGCAACTTAAATCACTTAATTAAACCAAGTCTTCTGGTCCAGACTGTATACCAATTAGGTACCTTTCGGAGTATGCTGATGCATTAGCTCCATACTTAACAATCATAGACAACTGTTCACTTGACGAAAGAACCATACCCAAAGACTGGAAAATTGCACAGGTCACGCCAATATTCAAGAAAGGTAGTATGAGAAATCCAGTAAATTACAGGCCCATATCATTAAAGTCTATATGCAGCAGGATTTTGTAACATATATTGTGTTCAAACATTATGAATTACCTTGAAGAACACTGTCTATTGACATACAGTCAACATGGGTTTAGAAAACATCGTTCCTGTGAAACACAACTAGCTCTTTATTCACATGACGTGTTGAGTGCTATTGACAAGGAATTTCAGATCAGTTCCATATTTCTGGATTTCTGGAAGGCTTTTGACACTATACCACACAAGTGGCTTGTAGTGAAATTGTATGCTTATGGAATATCATCTCAGTCATGTGACTGGATTTGTGATTTCCTGTCAGAGAAGTCACAGTCTGAAGTAATTGATGGAAAGTCATTGAGTAAAACAGAAATGATTTCTGGCGTTCCCCAAGGTAGGGTGATAGACCCTTTGCTGTTCCTTATCTATATAAACTATTTGGGAGACAATCTGACTAATAAAGTCATCAGAAGATCTAAGCAAACTGCAAAACAATATAGACAAAAAAAATGGTGTAAAAATTGGCAGTTGATCCTAAATAAGATAAGTGCGAGGTCATCTATATGACTGCTAAAAGAATTCGTTAAACTTTGGTTACATGATAAATCAGTTTAATCTAAAATCTGTAAATTCAACTAAATAGCTCGGCATTACTATTACAAATGACTTAAATTGGAAGGAACACATAGAAAATGTTGTGAGGAAGGCTAACCAAAGACTGTGTTTTATTGGCAGGACACTTAGAAAATGTAACAGACCTACTAAAGAGACTGCCTACACTACATTTCTCTGTCCTCCTTTAGAATACTGCTGTGCAGTTTGGGATCCTTACCAGATAGGAGTGATGGAGTACATCAAAATTTTCAAAGAAGGGCCGCAAGTTTTGTATTATCACGAAGTATGGGAGAGCGTGTCACAGAAATGATACAGGATTTGGGCTGGACACCATTAAAAGAAAGGCGTTTTTCAATGCGACAGAATCTTCTCATGCCATTCCAACCACCAACTTTCTCCTCCAAATGCAAAAATATTTTATTGACAATGGCCTACATAGGGAGAAAAAATCACCACAATAAAATAAGGGAAATCAGAGCTCATACAGAAAGATATAGGTGTTCGTTCTTTCAGTGCACTATATGAGATTAGAATAATAGAGAATTGTGAAGGTGCTTCAATGAACCCTCTGCCAGGCACTTAAATGTGATTTGCAGAATATCCACGTAGATGTGGATGTAGATGTAAACATAGTATACAAATTTACAGAGTCTTCAATATCACAATATTACTCTTCCTTAGATGTTAAGGGAATATTCTATCTTAAATGGTCTCTCTAACTAATGAGAGCAATTTTACTTATCTCAGTAGATCAGTCATCTAAATTCTGAGCCCCTTCAACTGCAAAGTGTGTACTGTTTTTGCAATTCTTTATACATTTATTGGGAACAGGGAGAAAGTATGTGACATAAAGTGATATTTGAACATGTTACTTTTGAATTAAAAGTTTTCATATAGTTGTTAACATAAAGCAGACCAAAACTAATACTGACCTCATTCAGTTACTTCCATTTCTTTCTAGCAGTCTCCAATATTATGTTTCTGATTTCTCTCACAGTTGAATATTTTCTGTTTTTATTAATATGGGACTAAAATGTCCAATTGCCAGTAGCCTACTGTTACAGTAATGAAACCCTTACGGTGGGAGTAAATAGAACTAAAAAGTCCAATTGCCAGTACTGTTACAGTAATGAAACCCTTATGGCAGGAGTAACAAACAAGTTTTGTACTCCTCTGGAAATAAGCATACACAAATGATTGTATCTGTATCCACACACACACACACACACACACACACACACACACACACACACACACACACACCTGTTATGTTGCCATCCAGGCTCATTCTACAGGTATCACCTGAAGATGACAGCAAGGTATGCTACTGAAATATCATGTTACAAAAGTGACTGCACCCGGCTGGATATCCAATAACATTGCCTTTACTTAATAAAAATATAATGACCAGTAATGAATATTAATAAATAAATAATCATGAGTCTGACTCTTTAAAAATGTAATGAAATGTGGAGCACCTAGTTTGGTAAACATGGATCATGCATAGTCCAATTTGTGTTTCTCAGTCCATTATATTACCCCTCCCACTACCACTCCCTCTACCCCCCACACTGCCCCCTCTATGTTCTCTTCCCCCCTACCCAAAAGTAATGAATAAGTTTTATGCAATGAACCAAACATGTTTTAAGTTTAACCTGTAAATACATTTGATATAGGAAAGAAGAGCAAACTGACTCCTGGGCATCTTTGAAGGGTCTCTGGTATGCAACCCATGCCTGGATGCCTCCAAAATCAGATCTGCTGCTGGGCTACCAATATATCAGTATTTCCTGATGTTCCTGCTAGAGCCTATCTCTGTCAGCCATCAGTCCCAATACAGGGCCAGCCATGTTGCATCAAAACATGATGCAGTGTCACTGAGACATGGTTACTGTGCAGGGCCACAGCATCACTGTGCTCTGCTGAGGGCAGTTATTACTATCGTCACAACATGCTGCTGCATTTTTTCTGGGGTGGACACTGCCATTTAATGTCAATGACACCACCATTATGCCATCCACAATGGTTGTATGGAATCTGCTGGGTAAAATGTGTTGACAACAAAAATTATCAGTTATTGACAATATAGGCAATTACTGACAATATACTTTTACATCGGCATGACTACCACCCAGTTATCAGTCAAGATGAGTGGGCATAGGCAGAGGGTGTATACAGGCAACACACAATATCCTGTTGCAGAGCATGCTGTGCAACATGACAGTTATGACCTCGGTGCCTGTTTCACCACACGTGTCATCTGGATTCTTCCGCCAGAGACCAGTTTCTTAGAACTCTGCAAGTGGGAACTAGCACTACAACATTGCCTTAGTTCTTGCCACTCATCTGGCCTCAATTTACCTTAATTCCTTCCATCTCAACATCTCTTCTCATAACTACTCCTTTCTTCACTCCATTATAGTTTTCCACATCTTTCATTTTCTGACTAGTTTCTTTTTCACTGTCTCCCCTCCCACCTCCCATGTCTTTTACATACAATGTACTTAGCTTTCCATTTTTACTAACTCATGCTCAATATTTTAGTAGTAATATCCATCTTGCATATTACCTTGTCTTCTGCCTTTAAGCTCTCAGGTTTTCAAAACTTGTCTGGTGCAGTCCCCAACAATCACTCTGTCCTTCTCATCCCATAGAGTAGGTCTCCAATGACCTGGCATTCTGGGTGACTTTTCTGAACTGTACCCCTTTCACTAAACCACCCCAGTCATTTTCCTTTGCCTCTCTTCCTTTACCTTCAACTCTTCTGCCAGATGAAGGAGCCTTTGGCTCCATAAGCTTGTAAAAGTTAAACCCTTTAGTGTGTGTGTTACTCTACCACTGCTTGGATAAAATATGTTGTTATTTACCTTACTCTCTTGATTCCATAAAAGCTGAGAAACTGGCTCTTCACACATATCACCCATCCAAATATTCTGCAAAGGCTGCCTAACATTTTATAGTGTCACAATCCTTGAACCATGCTGGCACTTTAATATAACTTTTCCCTGTCAGCTGACAAAATTAACACATGGGAACATTCCTGTCACCTGATTTTCATAAAAAAATTGCCATTATGTAAACACGATGCCTCTGACAATGCCTCTGACTTCCATAATTACTTTGTTATCATACTGTGACAAATCAAGTAATTTGCCCAAAAACTACCTAATGTCATTAAATTTTTATAAAATGGACATCAATAACAGTAAAACAATTACAAGTCACATAAAACAAAACCACAGATTAGATTAGATTAGTTATTCGTTCCATAGATCCATGCTGAGGAGATCCTCATGGATGTGGAACATGTCCTTTTTTAAAAAAAAAAATAGCTGAAATAACAATACTAATATTATGAGTATATACAATACATCATTTTTTAAGCTGAAATAACAATACTAATAGTATGAGTATATACAATATATCATTTGTTTCTATTAAAAAATTTGTCAATGGAGTAGAAGGAGTTGGCCACTAGTAAGTCTTTCAGGCTTCTTTTAAACTGATCTTTATTTGTAACTAAATTTTTCATGCTGGAAAATTATTGAAGATGAGTATTCCTGAGTAGTGGACCCCTTCTTGAACTAAAGTAAGTGCTTTTAAGTCTTTGTGCAGATCATTTTTGTTCCTGGTATTGTAAGTATGAACTGGGTGACTTTTCTGAACTGTACCCCTTTCACTAAACCACCCCAGTCATTTTCCTTTGCCTCTCTTCCTTTCCCTTCAACTCTTCTGCCAGATGAAGGAGCCTTTGGCTCCATAAGCTTGTAAAAGTAAATGGCATACTAGGAACAACTGTACCATAAGGCTGCTTAGCCAAAAGTCCTGTTGTCTCTGCTATACTCCATGTCTTCCATGTTAAAATATTTCCATCTGGAAAGGCTTCAAGGCCACCATAGTCTGCATGATTGCCCCATACAACAGCAAGAGTAAGCCATGTACTACCTCCAAAAACTGCTTGTACATCACATGTAAAGTTCAAATGGAGTCCACGAAAAACATTTGGACCTCCAATCAACTGTTGTTTATTAAACTGTCCAGCCAAATCAATGTCAATAGCTTTCACACTGCGATACACAGGAAAGCTGCGCCACCAGCGACGACGCCATGCACGTCGCCGAGGCATTGCTGAGGCACGTTAATACAAGTAAACGTGGCTGGTGGTGCAGCTTTCCTGTGTATCGCAGTGTGAAAGCTATTGACATTGATTTGGCTGGACAGTTTAATAAACTTGTTTGAAGAAGAGATATATTATTTAGGACAAATTTCATTAAGGAGTAAATATACTGAGAGGTAGCAGTTAGTATACCCAGTTCTTTGAAGAGGTTTCTGCAGGACGTCCATGAATTTACTCCACAAATAATATGTATTACACACTTTTGGACTCAGAACACTTTTGTTTGACTTGAAGAGTTACCCCAAAATATTATACCATATGACATTATGGAATGAAAGTTGGCAAAGTATTCAAGCTTTTCCATTTTTATGTCGCTTGTGTCTGCTAACACTCGAATCGCAAATACAGATTTGTTAAGGCATTTCTGCAGTTCTGTGATGTGCTCCTCCCAACTGAATTTATTATCAAGTTGTAATCCCAGGAATTTAAGACTGTCAACCTCTTCTATCTGCTCTTCTTCATACTTTATGCATATGCTGGGTGGAAACCTCTTACAGGTTCTGAATTGCATATAGTGAGTCTTTTTGAAGTTTAATGTCAGTGAGTTGGCTTTAAACCATTTATTAATATCCATGAAAATATCATTAGCAAATCTTTCTATAACTACACTCGACATACTGTTTATTGCAATACTTGTGTCATCTGCAAACAAAACAAACTCTGCTTCAACTATTTTGCAGCACTGCCCATGACACCATAGAATTGTAATTTATTTAAAAGGATGTTGTGGTTAGCACAATCAAATACCTTTGACAGATCACAGAAAATACCTGCTGCTTGTAATTTTTTATTTAATTAATTAAGTACATTTTCACTGTAGGTGTAAATAGCCTTCTCAATATCAGAACCCTTCAGAAATCCAAACTGTGTTCTCAATAATACACTATTTGTGATCAGATGATTGAGTATCTACCTGTACATTACTTTTTCTAAAATTTTTGACAATGCTGGCAAAAGTGAAATTGGTCTGTAGTTTGATGGTATCTCTTTATCCCCTTTCTTGAATAGAAATCTGCATATTTTAGCCAGTCAGGAAATGTCCCAGTTATAATTGACCGGTTACACAAGTAACTTGGAATTGTACTAAACTCACAAGAACATGCCTTAATTAACTTTGTTGATATTTCATTGTAACCACTAGAATGCTTTTTTTTTAAGATTTTACTATGGAAGTTATTTCTTTTGGTGAAGTGAGTGACATATTCATATACCTGAAGCTATTTGTAAAGGCTAGTTTCAGATATTCAGGGGCATTATTTGCTGATCCTGACAATCCCATTCTATCAGTAATGGATATAAAGTACTTGTTAAATAGATTTGCCACACTATGCCCATTGGTTACTAATGTGTCATCTACCCTTAATGCTATTTACTCCTGTTCCTTTCTGGTTCTACGAGTCTCCTCTTTCGCTGTATCCCATATTGTTTTTATTTTGTTCCCTGACATTATCTTCTTCTTGTAGTGCATTTGTTTAGATTTTATACTTCACTAATACTTCCACTAATTCAACAACACTTATATTTATAGCAACTGTAAATGTTTAAAAACAGCTTAATAACAACACTTTTTATAGTTATTTATTGCAGCAAATACTTGAAGAGTCCACATAGACACAGTGTTGCCAACAGAGCACCAGAATTCACCACTTTGACCAGATTTATAATATTAAAAAGAAACACACATGCAGCATTAAGTTTAGTTACTACAGTTTCATTTTAAGATTGTACTACAGTTTCATTGTAAGATTGTCCTTACATTCATTCTTAATTCAGGTAAAATGTAATAGATTCATTAAGGCTGTTTTCTTATCTGTACACACAAAATGACAACAGGTTATGAATCAATTTTCACATGTTATGTAAGTATATGCTTGGGTTGTTATATCAGACTTTTTACATAATTGGTTTTTACATATTTCTGGCACATCTCCCGCTTCTTTGCCTCTAGTTTCTTGGTCCTTGTGATTAATCATCTGCCCTCACCATTGTCACCCAATTTTTTGATCAACCATCAAGACTGATCAGTCCCCACATGTTTTTCCCTATAAAATTACAGATTTCCATCAATTTCTCAATTATGATCATGGCAAAAACAGTATAAATAAAAGTTAAACAGCGCAACTACAGTAGTTACATATTAGAAGAAAAAATCTTTTTTAATCAAAAATGGTTCATGACATCAAATATTTATTTACTAATTTTCACAAGTACAGAAACGAGGTCAAATTTCGCAGCTTAAGTACTTAATTAATTGAAATACATATTAATTATCTTTGTTTACCATGGTAATTGTGAGTGATATAAGGAGAAAACTGCATTTGTAATTACAGGCTTAATCATTTGTGCCTGACCAACCAATAATCTGGTTCCAATTATGGTAAATATTAATCTGCTTCAACAAATCTCAGATGATCACAAAGAATTTACATTAATGTTCAGTAATGTGGACCAGTGGGCAACTGCATTGATGTCAGGTGTTCTACCCACCTCATCAGCTAGTTTACTTTGTTTCAAAAACTGTATCAATTGTTTGCAGCATCAAGTTGTCAGACAAAAGGTTCAAGCAAGTGGTTTATCGAGAAAAATGAGACAACAAAAGCATTCTGAATTTTGATGACATCTATAAGGTATGATAGACACAATTAAGTTTGCAATGCCTTCTTGTTGCATATTTGGCATCAGCAGCTATCATTACACATGCAACTAACACTGGTCTGTAAGATAATTAGCCATTACGCATATGGCTCAAAGTTCCAAAAAGAGTGTACACAACACTGCAGTCACCAGCACCAGCTGCCATGACGTCAGCAGCAAATGATGCCTTTGCCAACTCCACATGATGGATGCCTTCTCAAGTAAAAAATATGACACTCTGCTGCACCATCATCATGCTCCAGCACTTACTTAGCATTTCTGAAGAGCCCAGAGTTTATTCACCACAGTTAAGAAGAAAAATGCACCTGTGAAATGCCAGCATGTTGCACTGGATTCTTCAGCAGTTGGGGCTAGTGGTCTGAACTACAGTGACCAAGCATCAAACTCAGGAACTCTATATAAGGGCCACAGAAAATTTGCACAGCATTAATCTGAACATCAGATGCATTCTGGCAGACTATCTCACACCTGCACCACTGATATCCCCTGTGAACTCTCCATAATAGATGCAAAAGCTCTGAGTCCATGTAACCAAAATCGAATCACCACAACCTCTGTGCCATGGCAAACAACCAATTTCCATCCATATGAATTTGAATCACTGTACTCATGTCATTCATTGCCATGATCACACAAGATCGCTGCTCCAACCAATGTACGCTGTTAATTTCCCAGCATTATGACAATCAGACCACATCATGGTGGTCTTGCAAAACTGCAATACCATGAAGGTCTCTATTGAGTGACTAAAACTGCATGGATCCTATCTTCATCCTTACCTAACACCACACTGACACCACAGATATCATTTGTGGTTATGTGTTGAATCATATTATTTTTTCATTCTTTTCTTTTTATACATATAAACTACATGTAAACTCAATGGGTTACAAACACCCACAAAGGTAAATTAATGAGTTGTTTTGTCTCAAGGATAATGTTTTGGTACATCTGCATGAAACAAAAGAAGAAATATGTTCTTCTGCTCATTAATTCCTGTATCTTCATCCATTTGTTTCTATAAATGGTAGCATGTGGATGTATGCTTGGACCCATCATACCAGCACTGGTAAAAGAAATGTGTATTTCAACTATATATTAAAAGTGTTATAAAAAGTTATTAGGAAAGCAAAATTTAATCGTATGTTTCAAGCTGTCCATCCCTTTCTGTTCATCACTTCTCTCGTCACTGAGATCCTTCATCAGGGAAGTTTGGAGCAGATAAGAGGAATTTGCCCGAGCAGTGGAGAAATGCTCCTGCATCAGCATTGTTATAATCAAGACTACGTACAATGGAATTAATGTGAAGCAGTACATAAAGAAAATTATGAATATTGACCTTGAATGTATTGATATTGAAGGTCTATTGATATTGGCATCTGTTAAAGTCACCCAGGATTGTATACAGATTTATAAGTTGCCTTCCATTTTCTTTCAATTGTTCTTTCCAATCAATTTTTCCAATTATTCAAACAGTTATTAATCAATTTCTATGATTATCCCCCCACATATACATATAACTATTCTATGGCAACTGTGATAGGATGGTGCCGAGTGAAATATGAACAGGCGTTCCAATTGTTGAGATAAAAAGTTTTGAGATAAATGATTCATATTATTGTTACAAGAAGCTAATGAAACTGTCATTGTATTTGTTACATGCCTACGAGATTGAGAATGACAAAACATTAAGGGTGCAAATTAAAATTAAATTCTCCCTAGAAACAAGACAAGCCAGGAATGCTGATTTCAGCGGTAAAGGTAGGAAGTTGCTATGCTGTATGCTTATATGGCCATGCTTGGCACCATGTCTCTTGCAGTAGACAATCTGCTATCCCTCCACTTAATATCTTTTATGGAAAGTGCTTTTCTACAGAAAAGATGAAAATTTGTTCAGTCATCATTAAAGTGCAAGATGAGTCATTCAGATTCTACAAGACTGTGTCAGATAATAATCAGGTCATTAGTGAATACATAGCATACTTCAATTGAGAAGTATCAATACATACAAACTTTCAGTTTTGAAAGAAAACATTTTATTCACAATTTTGTAAAAACTATGTACAATGGACCCAATTAAATGGTCATAGTTGAAAATTCCTTACAAAATTCAATACACCAAGAAGTTCGAGAACTGAGCTTGGTAACATTTGAAAGTAATGTGCCAACTCATGAATTGGCCAATGGCAACCAAACCAATGATGTTGGTCGCCCATTATCAAAAAATGATGACACTAGTAATGTAACTAATCATGATGTCACATTTATGACCCTCAATGAGACAATTTCTCAGTTATCACCAGGAAACAATTTTTCAGATAGTGAAACTGAGGAGCACTACAGTGAAAATTCATTTAATTACTTGCTGATGACATCATGAATGCAAGAACAGGAAACAGTTCATAAAAGCAATGTAAATACTAGTGAGACACACAATTTGATACAACTCATACAACAAATAACACAATCGTTTACAAAACAATAGGAATTTCTGGAAAGTGTAACACAACAACTGAAGGATATGACACAGCAGTTCACAAATCATCAGGAAAATATAGCACAACAGCTTACACAGCAAAATCAGGCATTTAACAATTTCTAGAATAGTATTAATCAGCAGTTCAGTAAGGTAAGCAAAACTATCTGGGAAGCTGACAGAGCTAGCTAAACAATGAAACAAGAAATAATTACCAACATATCCCACAATATGAATACGTTAATGGAAAAGATATCATCCATAGATAATAAACAGGAACAACTTGCAGGTGAGTTACGAAACCTTAGTGAAGCATATTCTCAAATTCAGGAGACACAATGCCAAGTGCCGGCATCTGTAAAAATTGTGACGGATAAAGTCAGCAATCTGCAAGACATGTCCAAAAATGTACCCACAGAAGTATAAAAGTTAAGTCTAAGAGTAGACCAAATAAGTTTAGAGTAAAAATTTTGACAAAAAACAGAGAGATAAGATATATGCAGATGTAAAGGAAATAACTGAAAAAGCTGAAGCCAGGATTCTGAAAAGGGCTTGCTGAAAAGGTAGTGTCAAAGTGCAAAATTTATGTAGATACAGTAGAAGAAGCAGAGGAAGGCTATGGGTCAGTATTGCTAAATCTACTGACATTCCAAAGCAACATTTGACAGAAAACAACATTTGACAAAAAACAAATCCATGAGCTAGATACTTTCACTAGTTACACACAATACATGGCTAGCCCATCGAAGGAAAATAGTAAAGGTTGCAGAATGCAGCAACACTTGCTGGCAGCTTTACCTGTTTAGAAAGCGCAACTGCCATGTGCTACGCCACAAGTGTACACAAACACTCCTGTCACAGATCGCATCGCACATTTGTTAATATTGCTTGAAGATAAGGGGTTACTTAGGCAATGATAATTTCTGGTATTTACCTCTGAAGGGAAAAGAACAAACCCCACTGTCCTTATTAGAGCATTTTGAAATGTTTTTCCCCGTACCTGACCCAAATCCCAGAAAATTAGATTTGTTGTTGGATGCACACAGGGTGATGTTCTGTTATGGGCTATGGACATGGCAGAGTGTTGCCACTACTATGAACAGTTTGAGAGAGCCTTTCTGGATAAATAATGGTATGAGGCAGTACAAGAGAGGCTCAGACATGAAGTATTCAACAAAGCTCCATTCAGTAGCAAAGATGGAAGCTTATGGGACTATTTTGAAAAATATTTGATGAAACCAGATACTTGATGAACCTGATATCTCAAGCAGACATGCTGAAAATTTTAAAGGGCCATTTTCCATCCCACATAAGGGAAAAACTCATTACCATTCTGGAACATGACACTGAATACTTTCTATCTCTATTGGACTCAATAGATTTGATATATGAAGAGATACTAGTCCAACGCAAGCCTGTTACTATGCAGATAGTGCCACAGAGATTTACAGGCCAATAAATGAGCAATGGATTTGTAGTACAACATGGATGGCAACCCTACCCCGCACAGACCTATTGTAACAGTAACAGTAATCACAACGGCAGAGGCAAAAGCCGTAAATTCAAGGGCGGATATAAAAGAAATGAGCAAAAATTTAACAAAAACAACTATAATGGGCACGTAGGCTATGGCCAGCTGGTACAAAATTTAAGGACACAAGCTACCAGCAATAATCAGCTGATCACTCGGCAAACACAAAACAATACCAGATAGTCAAATAATCCACAGACAGTGAAATTTGGCCAGCAAAGTAATACAGATATGCCAAATAAAATGCAAAGGCAAAGAGAATTTCAGTCAAGAGCCTCACAGGATACTAATTGGTGTAATCAGAAAGTATAACATAAATACATAAAACACTTAAATATAATACTTACTGCTAGGAGAAAAGAAGCAAAGTCATGAAATGTACCAAAAGATTAAAGAAGGAAAGACCAGGTTCCAATACAGAACAAATATGTGTAGGACAAAGAAGGGGATTTGACAGGTGGGCAGAATACTTCCAAGAGTTACTGAACCCAGAAGTAGAAGGATTAGAGTGAGAGGAACTGGTGGAACTAACTTACTATGGACCAGAGGTTCTAACACCAGAACCTATACTGCGGGAAATGATGCAAGCCATTAAGACCTTAAAAAACAATAAGGCACCAGGAGAAGACCAGATCCAGGCCAAACTTCTCAAATATGGTGGGGAAATGCAGTGGAAAACAATTCATAAAATAATACTGAATATCTGGCAAGAGGAGAGCATGCCAAACGAGTGGAAAACAGCTATAATGTGCCCCATACATAAAAAAGAAGATACATTAAACTACCAGAACTGTCGAGGAATTTCTCTACTAAATACTACATATAAAGTTTTCTCCATGATTATAAACAATAGGCTTACTCCATATGTGAAGAGAGGGTTGGAGACTATTAGAGTGGCTTTAGGAGAAATAGGTCAACAACTGACCAAATATTCACATTGCACATACTACTTGAAAAATGTTACGAACATCAAATTAACATACACCAGCTTTATATTGACTTTAAACAAGCCTGTGATAGCATCTCAAGAGTGGCATTGCGGAATGTAATAGAAGAGGCTGGAATACCTAAGAAGCTCATTAAACTTTCTATGACCACCCTCAGTCTCTGTCAAGATATTCATCTATAGAGTAGAAGGAGTTGCCTATTAAAAAGTCGTTGAAACTCTGTTTAAAGCGTGCTATATCTGAAACCAAGTTTTTAATGGTTGCTGGCAATTTATTGAAAATGCGTGTTCCTGATTATTGGACCCCTCTTGGACCAAGGTAAGTGATTTTAGGTTTTTTTGGTTCTTATTCCTAATATTGATACTATGAGGTGGAATCCAAAATTTTCGGGACTGGTGCTGCCATCTGGAAAGTAGGAGTAGTAGAGCTATGCACCACTAGGTGGCAAGAGCTGCATATCTGATGTGTCAGTGTGTGGAGTGGCATTCAGCTGGGAGGTCACATTGCATGTCCACAGTGATTTCTGTAATACTCTGTGTTTGGTGTGTGGCAAATTTACAATGGATCCACGAAAAGAACAACGCGTGTGTATCAAATTCTGTGTGAATCTCAGGAAAAGTGCTACAGAGACCCTTGCAATGATTCAACAAGTGTTTGGGGGGACAGAGCATGGGTTGTACATGTGCGTTTGAGTAAATGCTCAGTTCAAGGCCAGCTGTACAGACATCAAAGATGATGCTCACACTGGAAGGCCCGTTAGCCGCACAATGCTAGACGTTGTTGCCAAACTTTAACAATTGGTCCATGCGGATCAATTTCAAACCATTTAAGACCTTGCGGGGGAAGTAGGTATTGGTTATGGGATATGTCAACGAATTTTGACTGATGAATTGGGCATGCATCATGTCACTGTAGTATTTGTGCCAATGATCTTGACTGCCGATCAGAAGGCACAGCTTGTTGAAGAGTGTATGGACCTTCGTCGGACCACATCTGATGATCCAACCTTCTAGTCATGGGTTATCACCGGTGACGAGAGCTGGATTTATGAGTACAGTTATGACCCAGAGACAAAGCAACAATCCTCCAAGTGGAAGATCCCAGGCTCTTCAAGACCCAAAAAAGTCAGACAGGTGAAGAGCAAAGTGAAGAGCAAGATCATCGATTTCTTTGATACCAAGGGAATTGTGCACAAAGAATTCCATCCCACCCAACCAAACAGTGAATTCCGCATACCACTGTGACGTTTTGTGATGGCACTGTGAAAACATGCAGCAACGACAGCTCAAACTTTGGTGTCAAGAGAACTGTCTGCAGCATCATGACAACACGCCCTGCCACATGCCCTTGCTCACCAGGACCTTTTTCGCAAAAAAACAACATGGCAGTTGTACCCCACTCACCGTACTCACCAGATTTGGCACCTTGTGACTTTGCACTATTCCCAAAACTGAAACTCAAGTTGAAAGGCCATCAGTTCAACACCCTAGAGAGGATTCAAGAAGAATTGCTGGTGGTAATAAATACCCTCAAAGAACAGGACTTCCAGAAAATGTTTGATCAGTGGCAGAATCATTAGGACCTGTGTGTATATGGGAATGGGAACTACTTCGAGGGCGATGGTGACCATTAGTCTAAAGGTAAGGTTTTCTACAGATGACAGCACCAGTCCCAAAAATTTTGGATAGCACCTAACATGTATTGAGCTATTGGTTGGTAACAGAGATACATTACTTGCAACAAATTTCACTATATTTATTTAAATATACTGACAAGCAGTGGTTAGAATACAAAGTTCCTTGAACAGGTTTGTGCACGATGTTCTTGAATTTACACCACAAATGATTCTTATCACATGCTTTTGCACCCTACAAACTTTTGCTCAGTTTGATGGGCTACCCCAAAATATGATCCCATATGATATAATAGAATGAAAGTAAGAAAAATTTTCAAGTTTCTTTATATTTGTATTTCCTAAATCTGACATCATTTTCACTGCAAATACAAACTTGTTTAGTGACTTAAGCAATTCTTTGGTATGCCCTTCCCAACTGAATTTGTTATTGAGTTGTAATCCCAGAAATTTAATACTGTCAACCTCTTTGATCTGCATGTCTTCATATGTTATACACATATTGGAAGGAAATCTCTTACAGGTTCTGAGCTGCATATGGTGGGTCTTCTCAAAGTTCAATTACAGTGAATTAGCTTTAAACCATTTATTAATGTCAGTGAAAACTTGATTTGCAGCTATTTCTAAATCTGTACTTGACTTGCTCCTTATTTTAATGTATTTATCATCTGAAAACAAAACAAACTTAGCTTCTGGCAATGCAGCAGACGAGAGGTCATTAATGTACACAAAAAAAAGCTATGGACCCAAGATGGAGCCTTGAGAAACATCACATGTAATTAATTCCCAATCAGCTAGAGACTGACTGCTTACTGCACAGGTATTTTGCAATGACACCCTTTGTTTCCTATTACATAGATAAGACCAAAACCATTTTTCAGCAATGCCGGTGACACCATAAATGTAAATGTCGTGTGACTAGGGCCCCGTCGTATAGACCGTTCGCCAGGTGCAAGTCTTTCAATTTGACGCCACTTCGGTGATTTGGGCATCAATGAGGATGAAATGATGATGATTAGGACAACACAACAGACAGTCCCTGAGCGGAGAATATCTCCAAGCCAGCTGGGAATCAAACCCAGGCCCTTAGGATTGACACTGTTGTGCTAACCTCTCAACTACTGGGGACAAATGGTGACACCATAATATTCTAATTTACTTAAGAGGATGCTGTGGTTCATACAGTCAAAGGCTTTTGACAGTTCAAAGAAAATGCCAGTAGCCTCTAATTTATTATCTAATGAATTAAGTACATTCTCACTGCAATTGTAAATAGCTTTCTCTATTTCAGAATCCTTAAGAAATCCAAACTGTGAATGGGACACTATATTATTTGCAGTCAGATGCTTGAACACAACTTTTTCAAATATTTTTGAGAAAGCCATAAAAGTTGAAATTGGTTGATAGTTTGATGGAATCTCTTTATCCCCCTTCTTGTTAAGAAGCTTAACTTCAGCATAAAGTAGAAGTTATGTCTAGCCAGGATACCACTGCCAACCCCGTCACCAGTAAAGCTTGAACCAGTCATGATAGGCACACATTCTGTGACCTGAGAAGAGAGTGGGTGCACGAGCTTGATTTACACTTGCTTTATCAGATACAATCAAGGCAGTGATGTAAAATATGATCTGTATCAAAGTAATGAGGTTACACAAGGAAACTTGACAGAGGGCAAGGTACAAGCTACGCCCCATTGTGCTTAACACACGTGCTGTGACTAATCTGATGTCACAGCGATTCTTTCAAGAACTGAAGGAACATGGGCACATACCCAAAAAATTGCAAGATACAAGTTGCCGCTGGTCAGAAATTGGAAGGAGTCAAAATACAAGCTTTAATTCCTGTCCAATTAGGAAAGTTTTCTGTTTGATGAATTTTTTGATAGTAGAGAAATTAATAGTTGATTGTTTAATTGGTATGGATACATTTAGGACATACCAAGTAAAAACTGATATAGCAAAGGGCCAATGTCATTTTATTGTAAATAACCAATTATTTGCAATAGACCTAATCAGGGGAAGTACTGTCAGATGTGCAACTGAAGTTAGTCATGACTTTGAGGTTCAGCTGATAAATCCCATAGTTTTGTTTGTCAACACATACAACAACAAACAGTCAGCAGCATAAGAAGTAAACATCAATACAATAAACACAAAGGTAAGTGAATCAAAGTGCTTGTCTCCAGATCAGCAAGCAGAACTTAGGGAACTGATACTTGCTTATATACATCTATTTGAACTAAAGACCAGGTATCATTAAGAATTTTGTGTACAAAATATGAAGTATATCCTCATGAAACTTTTTGTTCCACTTCATACTCTATATCATGGACAAAGAGGGAAGCATATACAGTATTTTATAGTGTTAGAAACCTATGGTAACTCTGTTTGTCGTACTGTGAACTTGCTGTACTTATTGTTTAACATAACATTCAGTTACTTCATAATTATTGTAATCCATAACACAAATTTGAACTGAGAATGTTAACAAAGTGTTTATTTAGGCTGCACAATTATACACTGAAATTAAGTCTACTAAAATATAATACTCATATCTGAAGCAGGAAACATGGCAGGAATACTTGAGATAATGTAATGTAATTAGCATTGGTGATTTGAATAATGGAATACTTCTAGATAAGCTCAAGTAGTGTGGTATGAATAGGACAGTGCTCAAATGGTTTAAATCATACCTAACTGGAAGAGTGCAGAAAGTTGAAATAAGCAGTTCACATAATATGCAAAAAACAGGTGATTTCTCAAACTGGGGAACAATCAAGAATGGGGTGCCGCAAGGTTCGGTCTTAGGTCCTCTGCTGTTCTTAATATACCGGGTCGTCAAAAAGTCGGTATAAATTTGAAAACTGAATAAATCACGGAATAATGTAGATAGAGAGGTACAAATTGACACACATGCTTGGAATGACATGGGGTTTTATTAGAACCAAAAAAATACAAACATTCAAATAATGTCCAACAGATAGCACTTCATCTCATCAGAATAGCAATAATTAGCATAACAAAGTAAGACAAAGCAAAGGTAATGTTCTTTACAGGAAATGCTCAATATGTCCATCATCATTCATCAACAATAGCTGTAGTCAAGGAATAATGTTGTGAACAGCACTGTAAAGCATGTCCGGAGTTATGGTGAGGCATTGGCGTCGGATGTTGTCTTTCAGCATCCCTAGAGATGTCAGTTGATCATGATATACTTGCAACTTCAGGTAACCCCAAAGCCAATAATTGTACGGACTGAGGTCTAGGGACCTGGGAGGCCAAGCATGACGAAAGTGGCGGCTGAGAACGATATCATCACCAAACGACGCGCGCAAGAGATCTTTCATGCGTCTAGCAATATGGGATGGAGTGGCATCCTGCATAAACATCGTACGTTCCAGCAGGTGTTTATCAACCAGGCTGAGGATGATGTGACTCTGTAACATATCGACATACCTCTCACCTGTCACGGTAGCAGTTTTGCTGTCCAGCGCCATCTGTCGGACATTTTGTGAACTTGGTTTTTTTTTTTTTTTTTTTTTTTTTGTTCTAATAAAACCCCATGTCATTCCAAGCATGTGTGTCAATTTTTACCTCTCTATCTACATTATTCCGTGGTTTATTAAGTTTTCAAATTTATATTGACTTCTTGATCACACTGTATATTAATGACTTGCCATTTGATATTCACGAAAATGCAAATCTGGTACCTTTTGCCAATGATACAAGTATGGCTATCACAACCAACAGACAAGAATTAGCTGGTGAAATTGTAAATGATGTTTTTCAGAAAATCATTAAGTGGTTCTCTGCAAACGGGCTCTCATTAAACTTTGACGAAACACAGTACATACAGTTACACACAGTATTTGGAATGACACCATTAACAAATATAGACTTCAATCAGAAATTGGTAGCTATGGTAGAATATTCAAAATTTCTAGGAGTATGCATTGATGAGGGGTTGAACTGGAAAAACACACTGAGGATCTGCTGAAACGTTTGGGTTCAGCTACTTATGCTATTAGGGGCATTGCAAATTTTGGCAATATACATGTGAGTAAATTAGCTTACCATGCCTATTTTTATTCTCTGCTTTCGTATGGCATCTTATTCTGGGGTAACTCATCATTGAGTAAAAGAGTGTTCATTGCACAAAAGCGTGCAATCAGAATAATTTCTGGAGCTCAACCAAGATCATCCTGCAGACACTTATTCAAAGAGCTAGAGATCTTCACTGTAGCCTCACAATATATACATTCACTTACAAAATTTGTAATTAACAATCCGAATGAATTCAAAAGTAATAGCAATGTACATGGCTACAACACTAGGAGAAAGGATGATCTTCACTACTCAAGGTTAAATCTAACTTTGGCTCAGAAGGGGATAAATTATGCTGCCACAAAAGTCTTTGGTCACTTACCCAATAGTATCAAAAGTCTGACAGACTGACAGATAGCCATATAGCATTTATATCAAAAGTCTGACAGATAGCCATATAGCATTTAAAATGAAATTAAAAGAATTTCTTAATGGCAACACCTTCTACTCATTCTTCTACTCATTAGATGAATTTTTGGATATAGTAAGTGGGTAACTTCCCCAACCACACAAAAAAAAGAAAAATTAAGAGTCATGTAATATTTTGTGTAATGTAATATCTTGTATAGACACCTTTTATTAATCTGACACATTCCACATCATTATGAAGTGTCGTATTCATGATCTACGGAACAAGTACTAATCCAATCTAATCTCATTTCATGCATTTTTCATGAAAATGAGGGATATGTATTTGAACTTCTATACTATTTCACTTATTTCAGTTGTAACAACTGAATGATAATATTTTATGCAATTTTGAACAACTTCCATTATTGAAATCAAGAGCTGGAGGAGGTGGTAAATGTTAAACAAGACAATGAGGAGACAGTTCAAGTTAAAGTTAGTGATATACAATCAGAAGACAAAGAAATAAGAGGAGATTCAGACAGTGTATGCTCACCAGGTTGAGGTTTCAGTGATGAGGAAATAGTTAGTGATAGTAGCAACCTTTTTAATATGTTTGTGTGACTCATAGGGAAGAAGTGAGATAAACAAAGTCAGAAGATGTACATTCAGATTGATAAAAAATTTGAAAACCCAAGTGAAAAACAAACAAAATGTTGGCTCAACAAAGGAAAAAATTAGATCATTTGGATAAAAACTTGGAGAGGCAAGGTCAGGCATTAAAATGTATCAGAAATGATGTAGATTATGTCAAAGTTCAGGTAGAAAAAGCTGTAGAAATAACTTAGGAGTTAGAAATGGATTTAAATGACATTAAAATGCACGTGACCACAGAGCATAGTAGTTTTGAAACACATTAGTTCCATAGAAATCAAAACTGAGAAGGTAGCGAATGATCTGATCACTGAGATAGAGAGAAATGACAGACAATTAAAAATTAAAGCACTAGTATTTCTTTGCAACAGAATGAATCAAAAAGAATATATTTAATAAAGAATTCTCAGAAGTAAAAGGTGATGCAGATGCATATCTTACTAATATTTCAAATGTTATGGTAAAGATAGATGGCATCAAGGAAAATGTTGCCACCAGAAATTTTTGTAACTACAACCATAGTACTTGGAATAGTACAAAAACAAAGAATTTTCCTGGGGAAAACAAAGTCCAACCAGTGGAATCATTTATTTCTTACTAACAGTAGGTCAAACTACTTTAAAATGAAATTGGTAATTTTTAGGTAGGTGGCCACTTTGATTGATTGATTGATTTCTTTATTAATCCATGTAACAATTTACATTGTGTGGATTTCGTCAGCAAAATCATATACAATACAATATACCTACAATTATACACATAAAATTAGTATTTACACACATTTTTGAGGTATCTTAAATTAGTTTTATATCCTTGTGTAATTTGTAATTTTCTTATAGTGCTGTACAATTTTTGATTACATATCATAATTATTTCCTCATGTATTACAATGCAGGCTACTTTAATTACACTACATGTTTTAATTCAGATAGTCCGTTACTGCGTAATAACTTTTATTTAATAAAAAAAATTTTAGTTTTGTTTTGAACTGTCCGATTGTGTCAATATCTCTTATTTTTTGGGGTAATTTATTATATAATTTAACAGCATTGTACAACAAACTCTGCTGAGTTTTAACTTTATTTTTCCTCTCTAGATGCAGATTGAATTGGTTTCTAGTTTCATAGCTGTGTACTAATGAATTTTTCATATAGCAGTCAATATTATTTTTTACATACATAACACTTTGAAAAATGTATTCACAGGGGACAGTTAGGATTTCCAGCTTTTGGAAATGTTCAAGGCAGTGAGCCCTACTGCCACTCTTGGTTATTATACGAATTGCTTTTTTTTGTAATTTGAAAACTATTTGAATATTTTTACTGTTGACTCCCCAAAATATTATTCCATAGGTAATAACAGAGTGGATATAAGAAAAATATACAGATCTGACACATGTAGTATCACAAACTGCAGTCAGAATTCTCAGAGCATAGCATGCTGTAGCGATTCTGTTACTAAGTATTTTAATATGTTCTTCCCACTTTAACTGACTGTCAACATGCATACCAAGAAATTTTGTGTAGTCTACACATTCTATAGTTTCATTGTTTAACTTTAAGTTGTTAAAGTGTGGTTTTTTGCAGACATAGAAGTTAACAGCATTTGTTTTTTTTAAGATTTAGTGTTAGTTTATTATTGGATGCCCGCTCACGTACACTGTTTAGTGTTTGTTCGGCTTTTTCTTTTAGTGCATCTGGTGATTTGTCACTGATTAGAACATTTGAGTCATCTG
The DNA here is from genome assembly GCF_023864345.2 of Schistocerca serialis cubense. Lineage (NCBI taxonomy): Eukaryota > Metazoa > Arthropoda > Insecta > Orthoptera > Acrididae > Schistocerca > Schistocerca serialis. The sequence continues at coordinate 916,640,342 of NC_064638.1, forward strand.
CAAACAATATTGTTTGTCCATGCTTGATGCTCTGTGGGAAGTCGTTTATGTAAATGAGAAATAGTACTGGGCCAAGGACACTACCCTGTGGGACACCTATATTTACATAATTTGGGTCTGAAGTATACTTTACAATATAGTTTGAGCAACTTGAAATATGTGAGATTTCAGTTATCTGTCTTCTATTTTTTAGATATGACTGGAACCACTTTTTCACAAGTCCCCTAATTCCAAGTTCATCTAACTTATTTAACAATATGTTGTGGTCTATTGTATCAAACGCTTTAGTTAGATCAAGAAATATACCTGTTGTGTAGTTCCCTTTATCTAATGCTTCTAGAATGTGTTTTGTGAGGTGTGCTGTTGCTGATTCTGTGCTTTTCCCTGATCGAAATCCAAACTGGTCAACAGACAGTAAGTTGTATTTATTTAAATAATTGATTAGCCTATCTTTCATAATAGTTTCTAATATTTTTGCAAAGCATGATAGTAGAGAAATTGGCCTATAATTTTCAATTATTCCTGCATCACCTTTTTTGAAGAGAGGTAGTAATTTCGCATATTTTAAATAGTCTGGAAAGTAGCCCTGCTTGAAAGATTGATTTATAATATCAACTAAAAGTGGAAGTAGGCTCTTGATACAGTCCTTAATTATAAAAATGGGGACTTCATCCAGACCAGCTGAGTTTTTGTTTTTCAGTTTGCTGACTGCTTTATAGACTTCTTCCTGTGTTGTAGGGAATAACACCATTGAGTGTGATACACCATTATTTGGCTTTTTGACCTGAGGGGCTGTTAGAAAATTTTCCTGTAATTTTATTCCTATGCTACTAAAATAATCATTTATATAGTTTGCCAAATATATTGGGTCTTTTATTAAAGTCCCTTCCTCTTTGATTTTCAAGTTTGACAGATTCATTTTCCTGGTACCAGTTTCCTGCTTCACAATCTTCCATACTGCCTTATTTTTGTTTTCAGCAGAGTGCACTATTTTGGAGTTATGAGCTCTCTTTGCTGCAAACAATATTTTCCTATATGTTTTCCTATATCTTTTATAAAAGAGTGAGAAAGCAGGATTAGGTTGGCTGTGTTTAATGGAGCTCAGGTACTTTAGTGTTTCAGATGATTTTTTGATTCCTTTTGTGACCCACTTGCTTTTTCCTGCTGTTGGTAATGGACATAATACTTTAGGAAATGTTTCTTCAAAATTTAATTTAAACAATGTCATGAAATTTTTGAATTTTTCATTTGCATCTATCTCTGAGTATACTGAGTCCCATGTTTGTCCTGCTATCTGTTTGGCAAAATCATGTCTATTTTTTTTAGAAAAAATTTGTCTGTAAATATGCATTTTCTTTGTTTCTTCTGGAGCCACTTTTATATTAATGATTTGAGCTGAGTGATCAGATAATCCTAGCTCTGCTACCACCACCTCACAGTTTCCTTTGCCTAAATCTGTTAATACCTGATCAACAGCTGTCTTTGAGTATTTTGTTATTCTGGTTGCACTGTTAACCATTGGAACTAAATTGAAACTTTGAGCAAGACTTTGTAATGAGTCCCATGTAGAATCAGGATTCAGTTTATCCGCATTTAGGTCTCCACATATGAGAATGTGGTTCTTTGGAGTGGATATCTTGTCAAGAACATGATTAAGTTTGGAGAAAAAGATATTGAAGTCTCCACTAGGAGATCTGTATATACATAAGATAATCAAATTCCTACACCTGTATTGGTCCCTGATTTCAACTGCTGCCAGTTCAAAATGTTGCTCTTCACTGATTACACATAAATCGCTTCTGGTCTTATACTCATAATTTTGTTTTACATAAATACAACACCCTCCACACTTCATAGAAGTCCTACAGTATGCACACGCTAAATTATAAGACTGCAAGACTAACTGATTAATTTCAGCCTCATTGCACCAATGCTCAGTGAGACAAACAACTGAGCACTCTGTAGACTCCAGCTCCACTTCTAGCTGTTGGGTCTTATTTGCTAGGGAACATATATTTTGGTGAACAACTGTTAAGTAATTTTTTCCACCGCTATTTGCATTCCCACTTTTTTTCGTTTTAATGTCGTTCTGTTTTGGTTCAACTGCTTCCTTATTACGATTACACTCACGTTTTTTGTTTGCATATGTTATTCTTGGATAGTCACTTACGTGGGTTAACCAGAATATACTTGCAGATATGAGTTTTTCAGAATTTGAAAAATATTTTTGAACAAATTTAGGTCTGAAACCAGGCAAGCTAGGATCACATCAGAATTTTTGAATGGGACATGTTGTAGAAAAGATAATATTCACATGAAAGAGTTTTGTGAACAGCAGCTTAAAAGACTTGTACACTTAGATAAATAATTAGATGATTTTGCTCTTGTGAGGTTAATGACTGATGAAAATGTAGAGGAGAACAGTGAACCTATTTGTGCAGAAGTTAAATGTGTTGAGGATGAGAATCATGTACCTGAAGGGAGAGAACATAGGATAAGTAGTAGCTATGATGACAATGATGATGTTGATGATGCTTCTGTTGTGAATAGTAATGTTATTGATGATAATTTAGGTAATACAGCTGTTGATGATGTTTCTGATGTTGAAAGTTATTATGATATTATGCTTCACAAAGTATTAGGTGGGATGATTTATGTTGATGTTTAAGAGGAAAGGTTGATGAAAGATGATGTAGGTTCTGATGATGGATTAGTGAAGAATAGGGAAGTACATGATGATTTGCTTGTACCAGTTAATATTAGTGAAATAGTGTTCACTTATTATAATGTTAGTAATCAAAGTCAGCTGATTAGTGATGATATTTTGAAGGTTACTTGTGATTATTTGATAATATTGTTATGGTAGTGAAATGTTATTGATGATATTTTGTCTAGTTTACCAATTAGGGAGGGGGGAGGGGGTGAGGGAGGTTGATTAACATAGAAATTTAAATCAAAAGAGAAATTTAAAAATTTTTAAATGAAGGGAATGAAAGATGAGAAAGATATCAACTGAATTTGTAGTCAAGTCAGGAGCAACCAAAATTATTATGATCGTTGGAAATTTGTTAAAAGTTACTTGAGGAAGAAAGGTTACGAGTAAGTATAGTTATAGTGTCACATTGACAAAGGTATATCATTCAGCTGACATAGTCCTGACAGTGACAGATGGAAGGTGTTTTGGCCTGAGCAGTACATTGACTCACTCATTAAGTACACACAAGAAAACTTTGGTCACAATGGTTCATTGCAATGTATAACAAAATTCAAGAAAGTGTTTATTTCCATAATATTGCAAGGAGATCCATGAAAAATCCTGCCACTTATGATAGATGTCATAGAGTTGAAGTTAACAGTCAAAGAAGTAGAGGTTGTTTGTAAAGTGTAATTTCTGAGACATAGATTGTCCTAGTTGGTACTGGTCTATTTGGATAAATGCCAAAGGGAAAAGGAGGATATGCCAAAGGTGAAATGAGGATACTGTTACGTATTTGTGATGGTGGACATATTTTCGAAATTTATTGAACTTTATCCTTTGAGGAGATCTACTAGTAGGAAATTATATACAAACCTACACAAGACTATTTTCACACTGGACAAGCTTTAACTGACGACTCTAGGAATATACTATAATCACCTACATACACATGTATACTGCTCTTATAATATTTGAACCAGAAATTAATCTGTCCTGTTATGATGAGCAGATTTTGTTTAAACTATGCACATTTATTCCTATATTTTTGTCTATTGGAAGTTTATGATTTGTAGACTAACTGTACTTTGTCATGGATCTGGCAAAATAGTTGGTGCTCCAATTTGAAACTTCAATACTTCTTACTTTTATGATGCACAGTGTTTGATCAGCTACCATGCAAAGAGTCTTCTGCACCTGTTCCATTCACATATGGAGCACACATTCTTTGAATGCCTCTGTGTGAGCAGTAATTACTCTAATCTTATCCTCATGATTCCAAGATGAGAGTCTTGAGTATCTCTGTGACACCCTCAAAAAATAAAACAAACCAGTGACTATTTGTGATGCCCTTCTCTGTATATGTTCAGTATACACTGTTAGTCCTATCTGGTATGGGCTCCACACACTCGAGCAGTATTCTAGAGCATGTCACACAAGTGATCTGTACGCAATCTCCTTTGAGACTAATTGCACTTCCACAGTATTCTACTCATAAACCACAACTGAACCTATGTGATATTCTATTTTACATCGCTGCAAAGTGTTACATCCTGGTATTTGCATGAGGTGACTGTTTCCCAGTGACTCACTGATATTAAAGTCACAGAATAATACATTTTTTCCTTGTATGTCCGTCTTTTCAGTGATGGTTGCAGGAGTCAGGTGTTCAGTGCAATGTGTCAAATCAAACACCTTTCAACTGTCTCATCTCCAAACTGTTATTTTATTTGACTACCAGATTCAGTGATTTTCTATGCATCTTCAGGCCATCTGACCAACATGTAGGAAGATTCCAACCTCCATTCTGGTCAAAACAGAGGCCAGCATCTGTAGATTTATGCTTGATACAGAGATCACTTCAGTCACGAGTCATCAACAGTGGCAGTTGTCACCATAATTTTTATATCTCATAATTGGTTAAAGATATAAAAATGAGTTTTTTTGCAAATGACAGCACACAAAGAGGCATCTAGATTGTATATAAATACACAAAACATTTTTATTTGCTGAAATAAAGGAGTAGCTCATCCGCAGCAGTGAGAGTTTGTCAGGTCAGGACATGTTCACATATCAATAACACAGTAGGAAAACCCAAGTAGTGCATGTATATACATCTACAACAACTGGGGTATGGTGGAACAGGGTGAGTATACACATCCACAGTCCCAAAAGAGCTAGATTAGAATACATTAGTACTTGTTCCATAGATCATGAATACGACACTTTGTAATGATGTGGAACATGTCCAGTTAATTAAAAGTGTCTATACAAGATATTACATTACATAAAATATTACATGACTCTTAATTTTTCTTTTTTTTTTGTGTGGTTGGGGAAGTTACCCACTTACTATATCCAAAAATTCATCTAATGAGTAGAAGAATGAGTAGAAGGTGTTGCCATTAAGAAATTCTTTTAATTTCATTTTAAATGCTATATGACTATCTGTCAGACTTTTGATACTATTGGGTAAGTGACCAAAGACTTTTGTGGCAGCATAATTTATCCCCTTCTGAGCCAAAGTTAGATTTAACCTTGAGTGGTGAAGATCATCCTTTCTCCTAGTGTTGTAGCCATGTACATTGCTATTACTTTTGAATTCATTCGGATTGTTAATTACAAATTTTGTAAGTGAATATATATATTGTGAGGCTGCAGTGAATATCTCTAGCTCTTTAAATAAGTGTCTGCAGGATGATTTTGGTTGAGCTCCAGAAATTATTCTGATTGCACGCTTTTTTGCAATGAACACTCTTTTACTCAATGATGAGTTACCCCAGAATAAGATGCCATACGAAAGCAGAGAATAAAAATAGGCATGGTAAGCTAATTTACTCACATGTATATTGCCAAAATTTGCAATGCCCCTAATAGCATAAGTAGCTTAACTCAAACATTTCAGCAGATCTTCAGTGTGTTTTCCAGTTCAACCCCTCATCAATGCATACACCTAGAAATTTTAAATATTCTACCTTAGCTACTGATTTCTGATTGAAGTCAATATTCATTAATTGTGTCATTCCATTTACTGTGTGTAACTGTATGTACTGTGTTTTGTCAAAGTTTAATGAGAGCCCATTTGCAGAGAATCACTTAATGATTTTCTGAAAAAACATTGTTTTCAATTTCACCAGCTAATTCTTGTCTGTTTGGTGCTGTATCACCATCAAAACGTACCAGCTTTGCATCTTCATGAATATAGAATGGCAAGTCATTAATGTATATTAAGAACAGCAGAGGACTCAAGACCGAACCTTGCGGCACCCCTTTCTTGATCGTTCCCCAGTTTAAGAAATCACCAGTTTTTTGCATATTATGTGAACTGCTTATTTCACCTTTCTGCTCTCTTCCAGTTAGGTATGATTTAAACCATTTGAGTGCTGTCACATTCATACCACAGTACTTGAGCTTATCTAGAAGTATTCCATGATTTACACAATCAAAAGCTTTGAGAGATCACAAAAAATCCCAACGGGTAACTTCTGGTTACTCAGAGCATTTAATATTTCATTATTGAAAGTATATATAGCATTTTCGTTGGAAAACCTATCTGGATACCAAACTGACATTTTGTTAAAACTTTATTTTTACAAAGGTGTGAAGCTACTCTACAATTCATTACTTTTTCAAGAATTTTGGATAAGGCAGTCAGATGAGAGATTGGGTGGTAGTTGTTGACATCAGACGTATCACCGTTTTATGCAGTAGTTTAACAATGGCATACTTCAGTCTATCTGAGAAAATACCCTGCTTCAGAGAGCTATTACCTATGTGGCTAATAATCCCACTTATCTCTTGGGAACAAGCTTTTATTATCCTGCAGGAAATACCATCAGTTCAATGTGAGCTTTTATTCTTGAGAGAGCTTATTATCTTCCTAATTTCAGAAGGAGAGGTGGGTGGGATTTCAGTTGTATCACATGGTGTGGGTAAGGCATCTTCCATTAACTGCCTTGTTTCTTCTAATGAACATTTAGATCCTATTTTCTCTACAAGATTTAAAAAATGATTATTCGAAATGTTTTCGACTTCCAGCTTGTTGTTTGTCAAGTTTCCATTCACTTTGATGGTAATGCCATCATCCTGTACTCTTGGTTGCCCTGTCTCCCTTGTAATAATATTCCAAATTGTTTTGATTTTGTTATCAGAGGTATTAATCTCAGATATGATGCACATGCTTCTGGACTTTTTAATAATAACCTTTCTTAATGTAGCACAGTAGTTTTTATAATATTTGGCTGTCTCTGGGCCATTACTCTTTCTTGTTGTTAGATACAGTTCCCTTTTGTGGTTACAAGATATTTTTATTCCTTTAGTAAGCCACGGTTTTTTTGCATGGTTTCTTATAATTAGATTTAACTACTTTCTTGGGGAAACAGTTTTCAAATTCTCTTACAAGTGTATCATGAAATAAGTTAAATTTTAAATTAGCATTGGGTTTGTTGTACACCTCATCCCAGTCTAACTGCTGAAGATTTTCTCTAAAATTTCTAATTATTGAGTCATTAACTGAACGCACAACTTTGGAGGGTACTTTTGAATTACTGAATGGAGCTATGTCATATACTGTAACTAGCTGAGCACCATGATCAGAAAGGCCATTCTCAACAGGACAAGAATTTATGTTTCTAAACTTATCTTGCTCTATAAAAGTGTTATTTATCAATGCGCTGCTGTCCTTTACTACCAGAGTAGGAAAATTAATGACAGATATCAAACTGAAAGAACCAAGCAAGACTTCCAGGTCATTCTTCCTATTAAACTCTTTCAGTGAATCAACATTGAAGTCCCCACAACTAATCATTTGCTTTGCCCTATCTGACAGATAGCACAACATGGCATCCAAGTTTTCCAGGGATAAATGAAAGTTTCCTGAAGGGGACCTATATACTGTTACAATTATAAAAGAGCCCTCCTTCAGTTTAAGTTGACAGGCATATGCTTCTATAGGTTGCTCCAGACAAAACTTTTTTGTATCTAAGCTTTTTACACAGTGATAACTTTTGACATATATGGCAACTCCTCCTCTCACCCTTCCCTTTCCTATTGAGGTGTAGGCCATGCCTTGTGAAATCTCCCCTATCAATAGCCTTGAAAGGAACCAATCCAATGTCTGACAGAGTGGCCACCCTACGCAACTGATCCAACTCCATATTTACCCTTCTGACAGAGCGGTTCAACTGGGGCTGATCAAGCCGCATGAAAGCTGGCACCAGCCCAACATTGGTATGGGTCGTTGCAGAGGCTATTTTCACCAGGTCACACTCAATACTGCAGCCCTGATACCTATCAATACTGTTTCCCACTTCACCCACTTCCTTTCTCTGTATCACTAATTCTTGGATGCCCCTGCAGTTTACTAGTGTCATATTAATCTTTCGTATATCCAGTCTGCAAGGATGAGCATTCTCTGAGAACATATTAAATATAAGAAAGGAGATATAAGCTACATTGCATCAATGATCATCTGCATACAACACATGGCTTCATGACCACACAGATTGTTGATGTGCATCTGATGCTCCAAATTCTTCCCACAGATAATTATACAGTATTTACTCCTATTGAACCCACTTCCTCTTTCATCCTCATGTACTTCAGCATTTTACTTTCCACACACGTGCAACACAAACTTGTGATTCTTGATCTAACTGACCCCCTGTCTCCCTTCTTCCCTTATCACAAAACACACATAGTCTTGTTCCTTTTCTCCCATGTCTCTGTATGTTCCTAATATATTTGTGCGTATCTTTATGTGGTTTCAAGTTTTTGTCCATTTTTTAGTATTTGTGCATATTTTTACACATCATACATAATTTTTACATGTCTTTTCATTTTCCCCTCATCCAGTTCCCCTCACAACCATCCAACACCTTATTTTGCACACTTCCACTTCATTCCTATTTCCCTTATGCCATACCTGCCACAATCGACTGCTGCTCCATGTTTCTGCACCAGTCCCACATCATGTTTCCTAAATGCTGTCTGAACAATGGAATCCTCGCCCCCCCCCCCCCCCCCCTCCCAAAAAGAACCTGATCTGACCATAAAAGTTCCTTTCTCTGTATCTGACCCTCCCTTTCACAATGACTTCCACCTATTCAGATTCTGCCAGTCCCTAGCCCTTACAAATCTTGTACTTCAAAAACACATCGCCATACCCCAGGCATTCCAGAACCACCTCTGTTCCCTCCACAAGATATTGCAACCATGCAATCCCTGCTACACATAAGAAATATCTGTAATGGAATCCCTTGTTCTTCAGCACTTGGAGAAGCATTCCAGATACCACTTCCATAAGTTACCCAACCTGCTGACATTCTACTGTCACCTTGGGGCACCACTATCTAACACCTAGTACCTACACAGTTCTTCCTTGTCAACCTTTCATAGCACTCAAATCCCGGCTAGCTGACCTTTTCACCTTCCCACATTCCTTAGAACTCCCAAATCCAGGGCAGAAAAATTTCTGTAACACTGTAGTTAAACTTTGCACCAAATCCCTCACTCCCACAGAAGTTTCAGTATTATCCAAAGGCCTCACCTTTATCCCTACACCCAAATTTAACCATGCTGGACTTGTCAAGAACTACTCTTCTTCTCTTGATCCCTGCAATCTGACTAACCAAACTCAACCTAATTCCAACATTGAACCCCACCTCTCCCAATTAATACCACCATCTAACCATGATACTCCCCTCCTCACACCTAACAGTCTACTGGTCACCCTCCGGGATTTCCTTACCTCCAACTTGGCCTCACCATCCTTCCACAGGACACTTCCTCAGAACACCAACTTCTCATAAGAAGAAAGTGCAGCTATACACAACCTCAAAACAAATTCTGACCTAATCATCCTTCCTGCAAACAGAGGTTTCACCACTGTTGTTACGATTTGTGGTAACTACCTGGTGAAAGACCTCTACCAGGTATTTGACTCCTCCACCTATAAACTCTGCCAGAGTAATCCAATCTCTGAAGTCCAGCATAAACTTCAATGCCTGCTTAAATTCTTAGGCTCTTCCCAGAACCTTTTCCCTGAATCCATTTCCCTCCTCACCCCAATTACAATCCACACCCACCTTCTACATGCTTCCCAGAATACACAAATCCAACAATCCTAGGAGCCCCATTGTGGCTGGTTATTGTGCCCCACTGAAAGAATTTTGGCACTTTTGCGTAACATCTCCAACAAATTGCCTGTAATTTCCCACCCCTTTACCTCCTGGACCCCTACTAATCACTGTTGTTGCCATCTGCCTATATACCAACATCCCTCATGCCTATGGTATTACCACCATTGAACACTATCTTTTGCAACGTCTTTCAGACTACAAACCCACTATTTCATTCCTCATATATCTTGTTAACTCTATCCTATATCACAACAGCTTCTTCTCATTGAAGGGAAGTTACACAAACAAATCCACAGCATAGCCATGGACACCCTCATAGCATTCTGCTATGCAAACCTGTTTATGAGCCATCTAGTGGGAACCTTCCTAGCCTCCCAAAATGCCAAATGCGTGGTCTGGTCCAGGTTCATTGATGATATCTTCATGTTCTGGACTCAGGGCCAAGCTCCCTATCTTCTTTCCTTCCCAACCTCAACACCTCCCCCATCCACTTTACCTGGTCTGCCTCAACCCAGCATGCTACGTTCTTGGACATTGGCCTTCTGCTTTCTGATGGCTCTATCCACATCTTTGTTCACATCAAAACCATCAACCATTAACAACACCTCTGTTTTGACAACTGTCATCCCTTTCTGACTGAACAGTTACCTCCCACACAGCCTGTCCACCCAGGGATTGAGTATCTGCAGTGACAATAGCTCCCTTATCCAGTATACCTAGCGTCTCACCAAGGCCTTCACAGACAGGCACTATCCTCCACACCTAGTCCACACCTTGCCAATTCCCCTCGCACCCCCAATCCTCCTACCAACCCCAATACCAGCCGAAAAGGTGTGCCCCTTTCATGATAACATCACTATCCTGGACTGGAACAACTGAACCACATGTTTTGCCAGGATTTTGATAACACACTAGCATGCCTGGAAATGAGGGACATCCTACCTAAAATCCTTTCCACCTCTCCTAAAGTGGTATTTCATCACCCACCCAATCTCCTCAACATCCTAGTTCATTCTTGTGCCACTCCCAGTTCCAACCCCTTGCCTCAGGGAGCATATCCCATTGGAAGACCCAGGTGCAAGACCTGCCCTTCCAGTCCTATCACTGACTTGTCCTACCCCACCAGGAGCCGGGCCACCTGTGAAAGCAAACATGTCATATACCAGCTTTGCTGCAATCATTGTACAGCTCTTTATTTTGGCATGACTACCAACCAGTTGTCCACCATGATGAATGGCCACTACAAAACTATGGCCAAAAACCAAGTTGACCACTCTGTGCCACAACATGCTGCTGAACATAACATGCTTGATTTCAATGGCTGCTTCACCACCCAAGTCATTTGGATCCTCCCCTCCACCACCAGATTTTCTGAACTGCACAGATGGGTGCTATACTTACAACACATTCTACACTCCTGAAATTATCCCGGCCTCAAACTACAGTAACATACTGCCCATATTCCCTCACCTAACAGTTTCCTATCCTATCATCTACTCTCTATTCGCATCTCCCACTCTCTTAGTGTGCCACCCAGTGCCAACACACCCACCCATCTTCCCTGCTCCTCTCCTTTTTCACTCCCTTTTCTCTCCCTACTGACCTTTCTGCTCCACAGCTTCCCAATGCTTCACACTCTGGGAGTCTAGTGCCTGCACACTCTGCCAGAAAATGTCCCTCAGTCCATACACTCCTATTCCTTCCTCTTCCCCACACTCTACTGACTGCTGCTTCCATTCCACATGACAGCTGCATTTTGGTCTGAGCTGCTGGAAGTGACAGTCATGTTTGTTTTAGGTGTGCCTGCTTGTGTGAATGCATGTGTGTGCATGTTTCCCTTTCTTTTTCTGGTGAAGGCTGTGGCTGTAAACTAATGTGTAAGTGCATTTTAATCATGTCTTTCTGCAACTTAACATGCCATCTTTACAGTAAGTAGCAATCTATCTTTTCCTTATATTATTGATATTCCAGCTTGGTGTTTCCATTGGTTGATATAAAAGATGTTTTGCAATTGAACGAACAGAGAAGATAGATCCCAAAGACTGAATCCCAACCCATCCTCCACCCCAAGATACTCAGCTACACCTGTACAGGCCCATAAAATTGATCCTAACAACACCCTTATCAACAGCCAGCAGAAGTTAGGTAAACACAGATCTGAAGCAATTAAGTTTCTTTTCAGAATGAAATTTTCACTCTGCAGTGGAGTGTGCACAGTTATTAAACATACTGGCAGATTAAAACTGTGTGCCTTACCAAGACTCAAACCTGCAACCATTGCCTTTCTTGGGCAAGTGCTAAAGTGGTAGAGCACTCGCCTGCAAAATCCAAAGGTCAAGTCTTGGCCCAGCACACAGTTTTAATCTGCCACGAAGTTCCATATCAGTGCACACTCTGCTGTAGAGTGAAAATTTCATTCTGGAAACATCCACCAGGCTGTGGCTAAGCAAAATCAACAAAATATCATTTATTCCACCAATGCTAGTTTTCCAAGTTTCACAGGAGAGGTTCTGTGAAGTTTGGCACCAGTTTGAATCATATTATTTTTTCGTTCTTTTGTTTTCATACATGTAAACTGTATGTAAGGTGAATGGGTTACAAATGCCAAAAAAGATAAATTAACGAGTTGTTTTGGGGCAAAGATAATGTTTTAATATATCTGTATGAAACAAAAGAAGAAATACACACTTCAATTTATTAATTCCTGTACTTTCACCTGTTTATTTTATAAGTGACAGGTTACAGAGATATGCTTGGATCTATTGTACCAGAATTGTTAAAAAAATGTATAGTTCAACCATACATTAAAAGTGTTATAAGAAGTTATTGGAAAAGCAAAATTTAATTGTACATTTCAAGATGTCCATCCCTGTCTGTTCATCATTTCTCTAATTGCCAAGACAGGAGTGTTCAGAGCGGACAAGAGGAATTTGCATGAGCAGTGGAAGAGCGATCCTGTATAAGCATTGTTATAATCAAGACTACACACAATGCAATTAATGTGAAGCAGTATGTAGGGGAGAGTGGGGCACTCTGAACCACAGGGCACGATGAATCAGGTAGCATAATTGCAGTAAATTATTTTTTCGTCTGTGCATATGTTATCAGAACTACTCTACCGACTTCCATTTCTTTTCTGCAGGATCTAGTTCCCGCCAATAGTGTTGTACTGGTGATATGTTAGTTTCGCGACAGTGAAGTAATTTTTGGAGATGTAGATAGTTTGAATTTTGTTCAATCCTTTGTCACCAAATGTTACAGAAAGTAAGTCATTGTAACAATATCACTACTGTATTTCAATTATACAGATCTTCAAATATTAAGAATGTTCATACATAACCTCACATGAGCTTTGTTAGAAATATGTACTGTTGGGGCACATTGAACCAAGCACTCCCAGGGCACAATGAGCCATGGTTCATTGTGCCCCAGGAATCTTTTAATTGTCCAATACAAGCACTCTGTACTTTGTTTCCTTAGCATGGGTAACAACATATGTGTAGGTATTTAAGGCTTTTAAATTACAGACATTCAGAAGTCCTGTTTTATATTATCAGATTTGAAGATGGTTCATTCATACTGCAGGAAGACAGATAGAGGTAAAACTGACCGTGATGTTATGCAAGAAGCTGTATAGGATGTTCTTAATAAGGGCATGGCAGTTCACCAAGCAGCTAAATGTCATTCAATACCTTAACCTACTCTTTGGCAATAAGTTCAAAATATTAAATGTGGTTCTAGTGAAAGATTGACACCAAACTATGACAATAGTAAGATATTTTCTGTGGAGCAGGAGAAAGAATTAGAGGAGTACTTATTGCATTCTTCAAAGATATGCTTTGGTGTTGACACTAAAACATGCTGGCGCTTAGCAAGTGAATGGTCTGAAATGTCCTGAGAACTGGATGGAGGGAATGGCTGGTGTAGACTGGTTCTATGGGTTCATGAAATGAAATCCCAGTTTAAGTACCCGAACCCCAGAGGGCTGCAGCTTATCCAGAGCAACGTCGTTTAATCGGCACACTGTTTCGAATTTCTCCAAAAACTTAAAAGACCTTTACCAGAGATTCGCTACTTTCACTGATGGTTCAAGGGTTTCAATCTGGATGAAACCAGTACCTCACCTGTACCGGATAGGCTTCCAAAGGTCTTAGTGACCACGTGTTGCATAATCAGTGCAAGTGGTATTTTCCTGCCCCCAGCAATGATATTTCCTTGAGTACATTTTAAACAACATATGATAAACATGCACCAACAGGAACCCTAGGGTTAGCAACAAAGACTGGCTGGATGAATAGTGAACTTTTTCTGGATGTCATGAAACATTTCATCCACAAATCCAGTAGCAGCAAAGACAATCCTGCACTTCTAATTTTAGACAATCATGAAAGCCATCTGTCAATTTCCTCAGGTAAAGGATGAAGCTTTTGTTCCAGCTATTAACATACTTTATGTGCTCCAAAGACCTGCTACTGATGGTGTGACAAAGAGACAAAAATCATATTTCAAATTTGGAATCAGCTTTGAGTCCACTGATGTTTGGTAATTCCAAAATAAGTTACATGATTGTGCGCCTACAGATTTAATTATATGATTCACATGTGGAATATATGTAAACATTATGTTTAAAGTACATTTACACTTACTTTGTATGCTAAGTAGGTTCTTTCAATGAACCTGTTTAAAGTGGTTCATTGTACCCTACATGTGGGGCACAATGAATCATTTACCAAATTTTCTTCAAAGGCGCGCAGCTAAAAAACAATTAATGACAATGCAATCATGTAAGACCATTTGATACTTGAATAATTAAACTGTAACATCTGTAAATCACAACTCTGTAATAAAATTATTAGATGAGTAACACGTTGAAATATTTTTTATGGTTCAACGTGCCCCACTCCCCCATAATGCAAATTATGAATATTGACCTTGAATGTATGTATACTGAAGGTCTGTTGATATTGGTATCAGTTAAAGTCATCCAGGATTGTGTACAGATTCATAAATTACCTTCCAATTTCTTTCAATTGTTCTTTCCAATCAATTTCTACAATTATACAAGCAATTATTAATCAGTTTCCACTGTTATCCCCCATGTACACATATGACTATTCAATGGTGACTGTGACAGGACAACACCAAGTGAAATATGAACAGACCTTTCAATTGTTGAGACAAAAAGTTTTGAGATAAATGATTCGTATTATATTTACAAGAAACTAATGAAATTTTCATTGTATTTGTTACATGCCCATGAGATTGAGAATGACAAAAACAATAAAGGAGCAAATTAAAATTAAATTCTGCCTACAAACAAGACAAGCCAGGAATGCTGATTTCAGCAGTAAAGGCAGGAAGCTGCTATGCTATATGCTTATATGGATAAGCTTGACGCTGCCTCTCTGGCAGTAGATAATCTCTTATACCTCCAATTAATATCCTTTATGGAAAGTGCAGTTCGATAGAAAAGAAAAAAAATTGCACAAAGTCATCATTAAAGTGTAAGATAAGTCATTTAAATTCTATAAGACTGTCAGATAATAATCAGGTTCATTAGTGAATATGCAGGTAAATTTACCTTAATTGAAAAGTACTGTATTTCAATTATACAGATCTTCAAATATTAAGAATGAATATGTACAGACAAAATTTCGTTTTTGAAAAAAAAAAAAAAAGGAAATTATTCATTGTTTCGTTAAAAACTATGTACAATGAAGTGAAAGGAAATTGCCTTTGCTGAAAATTCATTGCAAAATGCAATATGCCAAGCTGTCAGAAATCCGAGCTTGGCAACACTTGAAGGTAATGCGCCAACTCGTGAACTGGCTGATGGCAAGCAAAACAATGAGGTTGGCATCCCACTATCAAAAAATGATGACACTGGTAATATAACTAATCATGATGTTACTTTTATGACCCTCAATGAGACAATTTCTCATTTCTCACTGAGAAATATTTTTTCAAATAATGAAACTGAGGGAGGTGACAGCGAAAGTTCCTTCCATTACTAGCTCATGACTTCGTGAATTCAAGAATAGGAAACACTTCCTAAAAGCAATATAAATACTAGTGAGACACACAATTTGATACAACACATGCAACAAATAATACAACAGTCTACAAAACAAAAGGATTTTCAGGAAAGTGAAACACAACAACTTAAGGGTATGACACAGCAGTTCACAGAACATCAGGAAAATATAGGGCAACAGTTTACACAGAAAAATCGAGCATTTAATGATTTCATGAACACTATTAGTCAACAGTTCAGTGAGGTGAGCAAAACTATATGCACTGAATTATCTGACAAACTATCAACGGAGCTGACAGAGCTACATAAATAATTAACACAAGAAATAATTACTGACATATCCTGCAGTGTAAATACATTAACAGAAAAGTATCACCTTAGACTATAAACAGGAACAACTTGCAGGTGAGTTTCAAAACCTTAGTGAAGCATATTCTCAAATTCAGGAGACACAATCCCAAGTTGATGGCATCTCAGTGTGATAGTGTCAGAGTGCAAAATTTATGTAGATGCAGTAGAAGAATTTCTAAAAGAGAAAGAAAGTCAATTTAAGGCTAAAATAGATTCAGGTTTAAGGTAACCAGATGAAAGGTTACAAGGCAGTATTGCTAAAACTACTGACATTTCAAGACAACATATGACATAAAACAAACCCATGGTTATAGAGAAGTTATATACTTTCACTAGTTACTCACAATATGTGGCTAGCCTGTCAGAGGAAAATAGTGAAGACTGCAGAATATAGCAACACTTGCCGGCAGCTGTACCTGTCAAGCAAGTGCAACTGTCATGTGTTATGTCACAAACGAACATAATCACACCTGTCACTGATAGCGCGGCATGTATACCAACATTATTTACAGATGAGGGATTATTAGGCATTAAAAATTTCTGGTATTTACTTCTGAATGGAAAAGAACCATCCCCATGGTCTTTATTAGAGCAAATTGAAATGTTCTACCTCATACCTGAACCAAAGACCAGAAAATTATATTTGTTGTTGGATACACAGAGAGTGACATTCTGCTGTGGGCTTTGGACATGGCAGAATGTTGCCACTACAATGAAGATTTTGAGAAAGATTTTCTTATAAAATATTGGTCTGTGGTCATGCAAATGAGGCACAGATGTGAAGTATTCAACTCAGCTCCATTAAATAGCAAATACTGGAGCTTAAGGGGATATTTTGAAAAGTATTTGAATAAACTGGATACTTGATGAACCCAGATCTTAAGTACACGTGCTGAAAATTTTAAAGAGCCATCTTCCACCCCACATTAGGGTAAACTCATTACCATTCTGGAACATGACATCAAATACATTCTGTCTGTACTGGACTCAATAGATTTGAGACCAGTGAAGAGAGACCAGTACAACCCAAGCCTGTTAATATGCAGATAGTTCCACAGAGATTTACAGAAAAACAATGGATTCGTAGTACATCATGGATGGAAACTTTACCCCACACAGACCTATGGTAATGGTAATAGTTATCACAATGGCAATGGAAAAACTGTAAATTCAAGGGGGTATATAAAATAAATGGGCAAAAATTTAACAAAAACATCTACAATGGGCAAGTAGACTATGGCCAGCCTGTACAATATGTACAGACACAAGCTACTGGTAATAATCAGCTGATCGCTTGGCAAACACAAAACAATACCATACAACCAAATAATCCACAGACAGTATGATTTGGACATCAAAGTAATGCACATACGCCAAATAACATGCAAATGCAAAGAGGATTGGTGTAATCAGTCCATATAGTACAAGTTAGGCCTAATCCTGCCACTGACATCACTGTGATGTCGGAAAACTTGAATCGGTCATGGTAGGTCCCTGTTCTGTGGCCTGGGAGGAGAGTAGGGACACAAGCTTGGTTGACACTTGCTATATCAGATATGATCAAGGTAGTGATGTGAAAGATGATCTGTACCAAAATAATGAGGGTATACAGGAAAATTTGACAGACGGCAAGGTACAAGCTAATATTAAAGCCAAAGTATTTCATCTTGATGTATCCATTGTGCTTGACATAGGTGCTATGACTAATTTTATGTTACAAAGATTCTTTCAAGAACTGAAGAAACGTGGGGGTATACACACACTTCCAGTGCAAAATTGCAAGGTACAGACTGTCACTGGTCAGAAACTGGAAGGAGTCAAACTATGAGCCTTAATTCCCATCCAATTAGGACAGTTTTCTGTACAATGCATATTTTTGATAGTAAAGAAATTAATAGTTGATTGTTTAATCGGTGTGAATGCATTTAGGACATGTTGTTGTTGTTATCGTTTTCAGTCTTGAGACTGGTTTGATGCAGCTCTCCATGCTACTCTATCCTGTGCAAGCTCCCAGTACCTACTGCAGCCTACATCCTTCTGAATCTGCTTAGTGTATTCATCCCTTGGCCTCCCTCTATGATTTTTACCTTCCACGTGGCCCTCGATGTCTCAGAACATGTCCTGCCAACCGATCCCTTCTTCTGGTCAAGTTGTGCCACAAGTTCCTCTTCTCCCCAATTCTATTCAATACCTCCTCATTAGTTATGTGATCTACCCATCTAATCTTTAGCACCACATTTCGAAAGCTTCTGTTCTCTTCTTGTCTAAATACATATGAAGTACAAATTGATATAGGAAGGGGCAATGTCATTTTACTGCAAATAACCAATTATTTGCAATATACCTAATCAGCAGAAGTATTGACAGATATTAAACTGAAGTTACTTGTGACTTTGAGGTTCAATTGGTAGACCCATCACTATGTTTGTCAACACATACAATAATGAACAGTCAGCAGCAGAAGAGATAAAGATTGACACAATAAACACAAAGGTAAGTGAATCGAAGTGCTTTTCTCTAGAACAGCAAGTGGAAGTTAAGGAACTGAATCTGCCTTATATACATGCATTTGAAAAAAGACCAGGTATCATTAAGGAATTCAACAAGTTGTGAGGACCTAAATAACTCATAAACATACCAAAAAAAATGGTTCAAATGGCTCTGAGCACTATGGGACTTAACATCTGAGGTCATCAGTCCCCTAGAACTTAGAACTACTTAAACCTAACTAACCTAAGGACATCACACACACCCATGCCCGATGCAGGATTCGAACCTGCAACCTTAGCGGTTGCGTGGTTCCAGACTGAAGCGCCTAGAACCGCATGGCCACACCAGCTTGCATAAACATATTGGATTAAATATGTCACTCCTTTTTCACAAGTTGTTGACAACCTTCCCCATACATCAACTGGATTTTACACAAAATGAGCTGATGTTCAATTTCATATGAGTAGACGAGTAAGAGAAACCTTCGCCCAAGATACTGATGCCAGAAAATATCACTGTAGGATAAAATATGACATGCAGTAATCAACCTTGAACCCTTTGCTACATATGGGAAAGGAATTTATGACAGAAATCTGAAACATACAACACAGTTTTATATAGGATAAAAGGTGCTGCATAGAACATACCCCAAATCTAAAAAAATTGGAAAACTGAACTGTAAATGGCAACCACTACACACCAGACCATACATAATTACTAAAATCCCCTACCCAGGAGCATACAGGTTGGTACACACAAACATGTGTAGAGACAAGGGTGTTTACCCACACAAAGACTTGAGAATGTTTATATATTGAGGAAGGGCTGTTATCCTCTAAGATATACGTATATGTACAATAATACTAGATTTAGGTTGCTGGAAAGTCACATTGCAGAATTTATATTGTTAGTTCTTAAAGAAAATTTTTGTTTCTGTTTTCTCTTATACGTCAAATGTGTAAACAATAAGGTGAGTGGTTGTAACAAGGAAGAATATTACTTTTATGTGTCTAGAGATGACAATACACTTAATACAATGCTTCACCTTGCATGTACATTAAAAAATTGCACCAGCTACAACACTCTTCAGTGTATATATTATGCAGTTGTAGAATCACACCTCCGGTATGGGATTATGTCCTGCAGAAATTCTGGAGATGCTATCAAAACATTCAAAATACAAAAAGAATTATAAGAATAATGGAAGGGCTAGATAGTCGCAAATCACGTAGACCATTGTTTCAAAAGATATATATTGGGCTAGATAGTCGCAAATCATGTAGGCCATTGTTTCAAAAGAAATATATATATAAAAACAAAGTAGATGTGACTTACCAAACGAAAGCACTGGCAGGTTGATAGACACACTAACAAACACAAACATACACACGAAATTCTAGCTTTCGCAACCAATGGTTGCTTCATCAGGAAAGAGGGAAGGAGAGGGAAAGACGAAAGGATGTGGGTTTTAAGGGAGAGGGTAAGGAGTCATTCCAATCCCGGGAGCGGAAAGACTTACCTTAGGGGGAAAAAAGGACAGGTATACACTCGCACACACACACACACATATCCATGTGCACATACACAGACACAAGCAGACATTTGTAAAGGCAAAGTGGCCCAAACACACATGAACATGCCCGATGCAGGATTTGAACCTATGATCTTAGCGGTTGCGTGGTTCCGGACTGAAGCGCCTAGAACCGCATGGCCACACCAGCCGGCATAAACATACACTTCGATTCACTTACCTTTGTGTTTATTGTGTCAATCTTTATCTCTTCTGCTGCTGACTGTTCATTATCGTATGTGTTGACAAACATAGTGATGGGTCTACCAATTGAACCTCAAAGTCACAAGTAACTTCAGTTTAATATCTATCACACCGATCACCTGCCACCCTACCAAAAACCTCTTTCCTCATTACCTTAGCCAGCTTTATCCTGACCCACAACTTCTTCACTTTCGAAGGCCAGACATACCAACAATTAAAGGAAACAGCCATGGGCACCAGGATGGCCCCCTCGTACGCCAACCTATTCATGGGTCGCTTAGAGGAAGCCTTCTTGGTTACCCAGGCCTGCCAACCCAAAGTTTGGTACAGATTTATTGATGACATCTTCATGATCTGGACTCACGGTGAAGACGAACTCCAGAATTTCCTTTCCAACCTCAACTCCTTTGGTTCCATCAGATTCACCTGGTCCTACTCCAAATCCCATGCCACTTTCCTTGACGTTGACCTCCACCTGTCCAATGGCCAGCTTCACACGTCCGTCCACATCAAACCCACCAACATGCAACAGTACCTCCATTATGACAGCTGCCACCCATTCCACATCAAACGGTCCCTTCCCTACAGCCTAGGTCTTCGTGGCAAACGAATCTTCTCCAGTCCCGAATCCCTGAATCATTACACCAACAACCTGACAACAGCTTTCCCATCACGCAACTACCCTCCTGACCTGGTACAGAAGCAAATAACCAGAGCCACTTCCTCATCCTCTCAAACCCAGAACCTCCCACAGAAGAAACACAAAAGTGCCCCACTTGTGACAGGATACTTTCCGGGACTGGATCAGACTCTGAATGTGGCTCTCCAGCAGGGATACGACTTCCTGAAATCCTGCCCTGAAATGAGATCCATCCTTCATGAAATCCTCCCCATTCCACCAAGAGTGTCTTTCCGCCATCCACCTAACCTTCGTAACCTCTTAGTTCATCCCTATGAAATCCCCAAACCACCTTCCCTACCCTCTGGCTCCTACCCTTGTAACCGCCCCCGGTGTAAAACCTGTCCCATGCACCCTCCCACCACCACTTACTTCAGTACTGTGACCCAGAAGGTGTACACGATCAAAGGCAGAGCCAAGTGTGAAAGCACCCACGTGATTTACCAACTGACCTGCCTACACTGTGAAGCTTTCTATGTGGGAATGACCAGCAACAAACTGTCCATTCGCATGAATGGACACAGGCAGACAGTGTTTGTTGGTAATGAGGATCACCCTGTGGCTGCACATGCCTTGGTGCACGGCCAGCACATCTTGGCACAGTGTTACACCGTCCGGGTTATCTGGATACTTCCCACTAACACCAACCTGTCAGAACTCCGGAGATGAGAACTTGCCCTTCAGTATATCCTCTCTTCTTGTTATCCGCCAGGCCTCTATCTCCGCTAATTTCTAATTTCAATTTGCCGACGCTCATACCTCACCTGTCTTTCAACAACATCTTTGCCTCTGTACTTCTGCCTCGACTGACATCTCTGTCCAAACTCTTTGCCTTTACAGGTGTCTGCTTGTGTCTGTGTATGCGCGGGTGGATGTGTGTGTGTGTGTGGGTGTGTGTGCGAGTGTGTGCCTGTCCTTTTTTCCCCTAGGGTGGGTCTTTCCGCTCCCGGGGGTTGGGGTGGCTCCTTGCCCTCTCCCTTGGGACCTGCATCCTTTCGTCTTTCCCTCTCCTTCCCTCTTTCCTGATGGGGCGGCAGTTTGTTGCGAGGGCTTGAGTTTCGTGTGTGTGTTTGTGTTTGTTTGTGTGTCTGTCGACGTGCCAGCGCTTTCGTTCAGTGGGTCACATCATCTGTGTTTTTGGATATATATATATATGGAAGCAGGGATGATGTGGCTTGCTGTACGGGGGCGCTGGCGGGTCGATGGAGGCATGGGTGGACACATGCATGTGCGCAGGGTTCTGGCTTTCGCGGCCGATGGTTGCTTCGTCGGGGGGGGAGGGGGGGGTGCGGTGGGATGTGGGTTTTGGGGGGTAGGGTGAGGAGTCATTCCGGTCCCGGGGTCGGGGGGGCTTGCCTTGGGGGGAGGGAGAGACGACTGTGCACTCGCACACTCGCGCGTGTCCGTCCACACATGCACGGGCGCAGGCGGGCATTTGTAGAGGCAAAGAGTTTGGGCCACTTTGCCTTTACAAATGTCTGCTTGTGTCTGTGTATGTGCGGATGGATATGTGTGTGTGTGCGAGTATATACCTGTCCTTTTTTCCCCCTAAAGTAAGTCTTTCTGCTCCCGGGATTGGAATGACTCCTTACCCTCTCCCTTAAAACTCACATCCTTTCGTCTTTCCCTCTCCTTCCCTCTTTCCTGATGAAGCAACCATTGGTTGCGAAAGCTAGAATTTCGTGTGTATGTTTGTGTTTGTCTGTGTGTCTATCGACGTGCCATCACTTTCGTTCGGTAAGTCACATCATTTATGTTTTTCGATATATTTTTCCCACGTGGAATGTTTCCCTCTATTTTATATATATATATATATATATATATATATATATATATATATATATATATATATATATATATATATATATATATACATATATATATACATATATATATATATATATATATATATATATATATATATATATATATATATATATATATATATTTTGTGTGTGTGTGTTGACAAAGTGGAAGATTTTTGGGAAATGCTTGAACACGAAACATCCATATTACCAAAAGAACATATAAAAATTTTAGTGGGAGACTTTAATGCACAAGTTGGCAAAGAAATAAAATTTAAATCAGTAGTTGGAGATTATCCAGCACATGCAACAACCAACAGAAATGGGGAAAGACTCATAGATTTTTGTAGACAGTTTAATCTAAAATTAATGTCGACATGTTTCAGGAAACTTGCAAGAAAGAAAAAAACGCGGGTATCACCTAATCCAAATCAAAGTGAATATTAGTTGTATCATGGGGCAATAACGACTCGCAACTACAAGGAAATCTTGGATGTCAGAGTGAGGAAGGGCCTAAACATAGACTCGGATCATTATCTGACAGAAATAAAGACCATGTTCCAACCAAACAAACCTAAACCAAAACCAAGAAGATTTCCAAGAGTAAACACTAAATTTCTCCCGCAAAAGCAGGACAAATTCTGTCATATACTAAACACAAGAAAAATGGATAATTGGGAAGAAATTAAAGAAACAATGATAGAGTCAGTTAAAGAAATGGGACAGCCACGAAGAATACCAAAACACAGATGGTGGAACGAGCTGTGTGATGAAGCAATTGACAATCGACTAAAGGCATGGAAAAAATGGAACAGTAATAAGAAACACGACTACTGGGAAGAGTTTAAAGAAGAAAGGAAAAAGACAGCAGAAATCATCAGATCAGTGAAAGGAAAATATGACAAAGACAGATTAGAGGAAATGGATTCTGATTTCAAAATTAACAACACTAGAGACTTCTATAAGACTTTCAGAGAAGTTTTAACAGGATTCCAGTCACCAAGTTTACATTTTAAAGATAAAAATGGAAAAAGGGTTTTAAGCAATAAAGGGAACTGCCAAATCTTAGCTGAATACTTTGAAAATCTATTAAATTGTGAGGAGTCTAATGACAGGTTACAATTTCAAAAACCACAACATGAAAATCCACCGTCGGAACCACCTACAGTAGAAGAAATAGAAAAGATTATCAAAGCATTGAAGAATAACAAAGCACCATGTGAGGAAGGGATAGTGGCAGAAATGTGGAAACTAGGGGGCTTATCCGCATGTCAGAAAATTCACAAAGTAATTAAAGACATTTGGACAAAAGGAATCATACCCAATGGCTGGAAACAAGCATTGATCCACCCTCTCCATAAAAAAGGAGGTAAAACAGACACCAACAACTACAGGGGCATATCCTTGTTACCAGTGACATACAAAATACTTTCTAAAGCACTTTTAAATAGAATAGAGGAACAAGCAGGACCTAATATAGGAGATTATCAAACAGGATTTATAAAAGGTAGATCATGTGCTGAACAGGTTCTTAATTTAAAAACAATTTTGAGAGTGAGAGCTATACAAAATAAAAATACAGTAGTTACTTTCGTAGACTTCAAGAAGGCCTACAACTCAGTTGACAGACAAACACTATTTCAGATACTTTATGAATCAGGAATAGATGAAAAAACCAGAAGATTTGTTGAACAAACGCTCACAGATACAACATCAAGAATTAAGTTTCAAGGCGAAATTTCTGAACCATTCAAACTCAAAACAGGAGTTCGACAAGGTGACGGACTGTCCCCAATTCTCTTTAACTTGGTTTTAGATAAAGTAGTAAAAACATGGGAAAACACATTAAAAAACAGCGGCACAAAGGGTATAAGCATGGGCCAAGGAAAGAACAAATTTGAAGTAAAATGTTTAGCCTTTGTGGATGATATCGCATTGATAGCTGAAAACTGAACAGACGCAACAGTTATGCTTGATATGTTACACGAGATTGCTGAAAAGACTGGGCTAAAACTATCCTACGAAAAAACCGAGTATATAGAACACTAACATAATACAGAAAAGTTTATGAAAACAAAGTATGGGAAAATTAAAAGAGTTGATAGATTCGAATACCTGGGGGGAGTGGATCAAAGCCAATGGACTGGATAACACAATAAATAAAGAAAGAATAAGAAAGTTGGAATTTGCATATAAATTAACACAAAAGTACCACAATAAGAAATCAATATCCATACAAGCAAAGATTAAACATTATAATTCAGTTATTAGGACAAAAGCAACATATGGATCAGAGTGCCTAACATTGAATCAGAAAGGCGAATTAAGAGAACTAGAAAAAAGAGAGAGAAAAATATTAAGAAAAATTCTAGATCCTGAGAAAAACAATGAAAATACGTGGATTAAAAGGAGAAATGAAGACCTATACAAAAATACAGAAAAGATCACAGATACAATGAGTAAGAGGCAGCTAAAATTTTATGGACATTTAAAAAGAGTGGAAGAAACACGGATTACAAAGAAAATTTTTAATTATGTTAGTAAGCTGAAAAACACTGTAGGATGGATAGAAGCAGTAAAGAAAGACGCCAACAAAATTGGTGTTACAGAAGAAATAATACGTGACAGGACTAACTTTAGGCTACTTATAGAAAACGCAAACTATGAAGAAGATGCGCCAAAACCTCGACCCAAGATAGTGTGGACGGATGAGCAGAGATGAGCAGTTGGTGAGAAAATGAAGAAGTACTGGGAAGAACGGAAGAAAAAGAAACACCATAAGTCTTAAGTTGTATGCGGTCCATAGCTGGCCAAATTCATAAAATATATATATACATATATATATATATATAGACACACACTAACAAAGATATAGAGGGGCTGGCCAGCACTTACCTCAGCTCAGTACAGCCGATAGATACACATAAAACAGAACTGAAAATTTACATTCCTAGCTTTCGGAACAAATGTTCCTTCATCGGGGAGGAGAGAAGGGAAAGAAAGGGAAGAAGGGAAAGGAGATTCAGTTACCCACAACCCAGGTTATGAAGCAACAGGGAAAGGAAAATAGGGAGGGTAGCAAGTATGGAGGCATGGTTGTCAGAGGGAAGCCAAAGATATTCTACTGTAAGTACTGTGCCAGCTTCAAACCAAAGAGGATACATGCAGAAGTAAAGAGGTATATAGTATAAAGATAAACACAACTATGTAGGATGAAAAGATGTGTGAATGGCTAAAGAGGAAAGGGAAAGAGGAGAAGACTGAAGAGTGAATGGGAGTGAGGTTGTTTAACGTAGGTTCAGTCCAGGGGGATGGCGGGATGAAAGGATGTGTTGGAGTGCAAGTTCCCATCTCCGCAGTTCAGAGGGACTGGTGTTGGGTGGGAGAAGCCAAATGGCACATACGGTGTAGCAGGTTCCTAGGTCCCTAGAATTATGCTGGAGGGCATGCTCCGCTACTGGGTATTGGGCATCTCCTAGGCGGACAATTCGTCTGTTTCCATTCATGCACTCAGCCAGTTTAGTTGTTGTCATGCCGATGTAAAAGGCTGTGCAGTGCAGGCATGTCAGTTGATAAATGACATGTGTAGTTTCACACATAGCCCCACCTTGAATTGTGTATGTTTTACCAGTAGCGGGGCTGGAGTAGGTGGTTGTGGGGGGATGCATGGGGCAGGTTTTGCAGCGGGGTTGGTTACAGGGGTAGGAACCGCTGGGTAGAGAAGGTAGTAGGGTTTAACAAGGACGTTACGGAGGTTAGGGGGGCGACGAAAGGCAACTCTGGGTGGTGTGGGGAGAATTTTGTCAAGGGATGATCTCATTTCAGGGGTTGACTTGAGAAAGTCATATCCCTGGCAGAGTAATTTGTTGATGTTTTCGAGGCCAGGATAATATTGGGTGACAAGGGGGATGCTTCTGTTTGGCCTGGGGGTAGGAACATCGTTGTTGGATGGGGAGGAATGTATTGCTCGGGAAATCTGTTTGTGGACAAGGTCTGCAGGATAGTTGCGGGAGAGGAAAGCACTGGTCAGGTTATTGGTGTAATTGTTGAGGGATTCGTCACTGGAGGAGATACGTTTGCCATGAATACCTAGGCTGTAGGGAAGGGACCGTTTGATGTGGAATGGGTGGCAGCTGTCATAATGCAGGTACTGTTGCTTGTTGGTGGTTTGATGTGGACGGACGTGTGAAGCTGGCCATTGGACAGATGGAGGTCAACGTCAAGGAAAGTGGTGTGGGATTTGGAGTAGGACCAGGTGAATCTTATGGAACCAAAGGAGTTGAGGTTGGAGAGGAAATTCTGGAGTTCTTCTTCACTGTGAGTCCAGATCATGGAGATGTCATCAATAAATCTGTACCAAACTTTGGGTTGGCAGGCCTGGGTAACCAAGATGGCTTCCTCTAGGCGACCCATGAATAGGTTGGCATATGTGGGGGCCATCCTGGTACCCATGGCTGTTCCCTTTAATTGTTGGTATGTCTGGCCTTCAAAAGTGAAGAAGTTGTGGATCAGGATGAAGCTGGCTAAGGTAATGAGGAAAGAGGTTTTAGGTAGGGTGGCAGGTGATTGGCGTGAAAGGAAATGCTCCATTGCAGCGAGGCCCTGGACGTGTGGAATATTTGTGTATAAGGAAGCGGCATCAATGGTTACAAGGATGGTTTCCGGGGGTAACAGATTGGGTAAGGATTGCAGGCGTCCGAGAAAGTGGTTGGTGTCTTTGATGAAGGATGGGAGACTGCACATAATGGGTTGAAGGTGTTGATCTACATAGGCAGAGATACGTTCTGTGGGGGCTTGGTAACCAGCTACAATGGGGCGGCCGGTATGATTGGGTTTGTGAATTTTAGGAAGAAGGTAGAAGATTGGAACCCAGCGTAGTTGCAGTAATGTATGTAAACGAACGACTGATGTGGATAGATTTGACAGTGTCTAGCAAGAAAATTAGGATTGTGTCAGTATATTCGCATTGTGAAGGGACAGATCAAGGTAAGATGGATAGCTTTTATGAGGCACTCAGTGATGTAGTTGTTAGAGTAAAGGACAAGGACAGTGTTCTGCTCATGGGTGATTTTAACGCCAGGATTGGAAATCGAACAGAAGGGTATGAAAAGGTTATGGGTAAATTTGGAGAGGATATGGGGGCCAACAGGAACGGGAAACAACTCTTGGATTTCTGTGCCAGTATGGGCTTAGTAATCACAGACTCCTTTTTTAAACATAAGAACATTCACCGGTATACTTGGGAAGGCAGGGGAACCAGATCTGTCATTGACTATATAATAACAGATCAGGAATTCAGGAAGGCTGTGAGGGACACACGTGTATTCAGGGGATTCTTTGATGACACTGATCATTATTTAATCTGCAGTGAAATTGGGATTGTGAGGCCGAAAGTGCAGGAGGTCAGGTCCATATTTAGGAGGATAAGAGTGGAGAAACTTCAGGATAAGGAAATCAGACACAAGTACATAACAGCGATCTCAGAAAGGTACCAGTTAGTTGAATGTAGTCAATTACAGTCATTGGAAAAGGAATGGACAAGGTACAGGGACACAGTACTAGAAGTGGCTAAAGAATGTCTTGGAACAGTAGTGTGTAAAAGTAGGATGAAGCAAACAGCTTGATGGAATGATACAGTCAAGGTAGCCTGTAAAAGGAAAAAGAAGGCGTATCAAAAATGGCTACATACCAGAACCCAGGTAGACAGAGAAAGTTATGTTGAAGAAAGAAACAAAGCCATACAGATAATTGCAGCATCCAAGAAGAAATTGTGGGAAGACTTTGGAAACAGGTTGGAGACTATGGGTCAAGCTGCTGGAAAACCATTCTGGAGTGTCATTAGCAGTCTTCGAAAGGGAGGTAAGAAGGAAATGACAAGTATTTTGGACAGGTCAGGAAAACTGCTGGTGAATCCTGTGGATGCCTTGGGCAGATGGAGGGAATATTTTGAAGAGTTGCTCAATGTAGGTGAAAATGCGATCAGTAATGTTTCAGATTTCGAGGTAGAATGGGATAGGAATGATGATGGAAACAGGATCACATTTGAGGAAGTGGAAAAAAAGGTCAATAGATTGCAGTGCAATAAAGCGGCTGGGGAGGATGAAATTAAGTCGGAACTCATCAAATACAGTGGAATGTCAGGTCTTAAATGGCTACACAGGATAATTGAAATGGCCTGGGAGTCGGGACAGGTTCCATCAGACTGGAAAAAAGCAGTAATCACACCAATCTTTAAACATGGTAACAAAAGATTGTAACAACTACAGAGGTATCTCTTTAATCAGCGTTGTGGGTAAAATCTTCTCAGGTATTGTTGAAAGGAAAGTGCGAGTATTAGTTGAGGACCAATTGGATGAAAATCAGTGTGGGTTTAGGCGTCTTAGAGGTTGTCAGGACCAGATCTTTAGCTTACGGCAAATAATGGAGAAGTGTTATGAGTGGAACAGGGAATTGTATCTATGCTTTATAGATCTAGAAAAGGCATATGACCAGGTTCCTAGGAGGAAGTTATTGTCTGTTCTACAAGATTATGGAATAGGAGGCAAACTTTTGCAAGCAATTAAAGGTCTTTACATGGATAGTCAGGCAACAGTTAGAGTTGACGGTAAATTGAGTTCATGGTTCAGAGTAGTTTCAGGGGTAAGATAAGGCTGCAACCTGTCTCCACTGTTGTTCATATTATTTATGGATCATATGTTGAAAACAATAGACTGGCTGGGTGAAATTAAGATATGTGAACACAAAATAAGCAGTCTTGCATATGCGGATGACTTAGTTGTGATGGCAGATTTGATTGAAAGTTTGCAAAGTAATATTTCAGAGCTAGATCAGAAATGTAAGGACTATGGTATGAAGATTAGCATCTCCAAAACGAAAGTAATGTCAGTGGGAAAGAAATATAAACGGATTGAGTGCCAAATAGGAGGAACAAAGTTAGAACAGGTGGACGGTTTCAAGTACTTAGGATGCATATTCTCACAGGATGGCAACATAGTGAAAGAACTGGAAGCGAGGTGTAGCAAAGCTAATGCAGTGAGCGCTCAGCTATGATCTACTCTCTTCTGCAAGAAGGAAGTCAGTACCAAGACTAAGTTATCTGTGCACTGTTCAATCTTTCGACCAACTTTGTTGCATGGGAGCGAAAGCTGGGTGGATTCAGGTTACCTTATCAATAAGGCTGAGGTTACGGATATGAAAGTAGCTAGGATGATTGCAGGTACTAGTAGATGGGAACAATGGCAGGAGGGTGTCCACAATGAGGAAATCAAAGAAAAACTGGGAATGAACTCTATAGATGTAGCAGTCAGGGTGAACAGGCTTAGATGGTTGGGTCATGTTACATGCATGGGAGAAGCAAGGTTACCCAAGAGACTCATGGGTTCAGCAGTAGAGGTTAGGAGGAGTTGGGGCAGACCGAGGAGAAGGTACCTGGATTCGGTTAAGAATGATTTTGAAGTAATCGGTTTAACATCAGAAGAGGCACCAATGTTAGCACTGAATAGGGGATCATGGAGGAACTGTATAAGGGGGGCTATGCTCCAGACTTAACGCTGAAAGGCATAATCAGTCTTAAATGATAATGATGATGATGATGATGATGAGGTAGAAGGTAGGGGTGTGGGGTGTCGGTGGGGTCAGGAGGTTGATGGAGTCAGGTGAAAGGTTTTGTAGGGGGCCTAAGGTTCTGAGGATTCCTTGAAGCTCCGCCTGGACATCAGGAATGGGATTACCTTGGCAAACTTTGTATGTGGTGTTGTCTGAAAGCTGACGCAGCCCCTCAGCCACATACTCCCGATGATCAAGTACCACGTTCGTGGAACCCTTGTCCGCCGGAAGAATGACGATGGATCGGTCAGCCTTCAGATCACGGATAGCGTGGTCTTCAGCAGTGGTGATGTTGGGAGTAGGATTAAGGTTTTTTAAGAAGGACTGAGATGCAAGGCTGGAAGTCAGAAATTTCTGGAAGGTTTGGAGAGGGTGATTTTGAGGAAGAGGAGGTGGGTCCCGCTGCGACGGAGGACGGAACTGTTCCAGGCAGGGTTCAATTTGGATAGTGTCCTGGGGAGTTGGATCATTGGGAGTAGGATTAGGATCATTTTTCTTCATGGCAAAGTGATATTTCCAGCAGAGAGTACGAGAGTAGGACAGTAAATCTTTGACGAGGGCTGTTTGGTTGAATCTGGGAGTGGGGCTGAAGGTGAGGCCTTTGGATAGGACAGAGGTTTCGGATTGGGAGAGATGTTTGGAGGAAAGGTTAACTACTGAATTAGGGTGTTGTGGTTCCAGATTGTGTTGATTGGAATTTTGAGGTTTTGGAGGGAGTGGAGCTGGAAGTGGGAGATTGAGTAGATGGGAGAGACTGGGTTTGTGTGCAATGAGAGGAGGTTGAGGTTTGCTGGAAAGGTTGTGAAGGGTGATTGAGTTGCCTTTCCGGAGGTGGGAAACCAGAAGATTGGATAGTTTTTTGAGATGGAGGGTGGCATGCTGTTCTAATCACTTGAAATCACACAATACATAGCTATGATACTAGACAAAAATTTGATGTACATGTTGAAAGCGCCAACACAAAGTTATTTCAAAACAGTCTTATCCATCCTAGTATCAAACTATACAATGCCTTGCCAGGTACCATTAAACACATACAAAACATTGGTCATTTCAAATCTAAATTGAAGTCATACTTGGTTGATCATTGCTTTTACACAGTAAATGAATATCTACAAAAATAAATTTTTCTATTTTAAACCAGTGTAGTCTCACACAGAAGAACATTTGTATATTAACTCTGTTAATATAGTGTAACAACATTTATCTAAGCATTCATCATTAATTGACATATTAATGTGTGTTATTATGTACAAAGGTATATTATATGTAAAACTGTAAATTTTAACATAAAAATCCAAATATATCTTGCACATAATGCAGCTGTTGATGAAAATGCACCATTAAATCAATCAAATGACTATATGTAAATCTTTTTTCTTTTGTGGAGTTGGTTGTACAAGTTTGAAGTGAGCGGATACAGAATGAGTTATGTGTGATTTATTGATTTGTTTTGTGAAGTGATATGAATGAAAATGTATTTGTAATTCTGCTGGAAGTCCACCAGAAGAGTGATCAATACAAACAAAGAAGAGCAACAAAAATGATAAGTATTTTCATTATTAACAGAACTGGGTGTTTAAACTCGACTGTCCCTGTCATTCATAGCAGTATGTCCTATCTCAGAATGGGCAAGTGTTGTGAAAACATTATTGGCTGCCCAAGTTACAAACTTACTCTCAACATTAATAACCAACTTTGGGCAACAAGAGGATGGGGACAGTCAGAATGAGCATTTGTATCTTCCTGGATAGCTAGATTCAGGTGCCCTACATTCATCACACCCAGTCAAGGTAGACAGTTTGAGTCACTATTATGTAACAAACTCTGCATGCTCTGTGGCATGGATAAATTTCACACTACAGCATACCACCCTCAGAGTAACCAGCTCAACGAGTATTGGCACAGGACTCTGAAAGCGGCCCTCATGTGCCATGGCAGTGAATGGTTTGATGCTGTCCCCTGAGTCACATTAGGAATCCATATGGCTTTTAAGGCAGACCCCCAGGTGTCACTTACTGAAGTCCAGTATGGTGAGTCATTAGTCCTCCCGGCTGAGTTCATTGTAGATGCTGCAACCGTTGATCTATCTGAACTCCCCGCTCTTGTTGAGCAGGCCCAGTTGCACATAGCTACCATCTGTATACCTTCCTCATGACTGCATACCTGCTCCCCCAGTTTTCTTGCACTCAGCATTGGACTCGTTCGATTTTATTATGTTATGGGATGTCACTGTCAAACTGGTACTACAGCCTCCTTACTCTGGTCTGTATCAGGTGTTGTTACACATGGCCAGTATCATGGACATTCTCATCAATGGCTGGGATTAGACAATTTCACCTCAGTGGTTAAACTGGCTTGGTTAATTGAGGAATCTCTCCCACTACAACCTCTGCAGATGAGTTCCCCGCCATCTCACGATGACACTGATCCAGTACATATTAACCCTCTGTCTGTGCATCAACATGATCTTGCCTGTGCTGACCCTATGCATGTCAGTCACTTAGTGGTTGTGTGTAATGATCCCCCTCACTTACCCCACCCAGACTCTGTGTGTGATGATCCACTGCCTCAGGTTCAAAAAGAAATTGCATGTGACATTCCATCATCATAAGTGCTGTCACCTTCTGTCCCCTCAGCTCTAGCACTTCTCCTGAGCTACAATATTTCCTCCCTCTCTTCTCTGACAGTGCCACCTATGACCTCCATTGAAAAGATTTACTTTCCTATCAATGCTTCAAGATGGATTACTTTTCATCCTTCATGTGAGGGGCAATTCACCTGAGACCACACCACTTTACATATAACCACCCTGTGCACAATATCCAGTCTAGATGAAGTGGGTACAGCTGGAATAACAGGGACACTGGGCACCAGCAGGGTGCTCAAGATACACATCCCCCTCTTTGCTGCTCCTATAACACCATCACATCCCATGCCAGTACAGTTCACATGTGAAGGGTGTCCAGTCCATAATCCTTAATGGACGGCAGACTACACCTTCTCTACTCCAACCTCCATGGACCTCCCTGACTCCCATGCCTTCCATTTGGACCAGCCACAGCATGGGTGGTCATGCCACCTGGCATGATCAGCCAACACCTATCGAGTGGGGTGTGGACCTCAACAACCCTATATACTCCTGGAGGTGCTGGTGATTTGGGGGGGGGGAGGCTGTAAAGTGACCATAGGTCATCAGAAATGATAGAATGAGTACTGCTCTAGCTTCAGATTTAGTGAGCCTTGGATCTTGATGTGGATTGTGTTTGTATTCGCTCAATGTGCGATATTGTCTGGTTGTTGTGGACGAATAAAGAGTGTGTAATCGTTACTGTAGTTATTTCTTCCAGGAAGCTTGTCAGTGTTAATAGAACACCCACAAACTTATTTATGAACCCCCCCCCCCCCCCCCCTCCTCCCCTCAAAATCACTTATATTTCATTTTCTCGTTGAATATAAAAATTTTAGAGCACTTCTACATGCATCACACATATGATTAATATTTCTGTCATCTGTTACATTATCTTTCATTGCTTTCCTAACATGTCTATCAAAATTCACACTATTGAATTGGTATAATTTGCTGTTTACCACATAGAATTTAAAAAATTTCTCTCTTTAAACCGTGTTTAAAATCATTAGCCTGAGTCAGATTCATGTATCTTGTTCCAAAGTGACAAGCTTCTAATGGCATGACCATCACTTTTTCACCACATTTCCTGTTTTATCTGGTTTCTCATTATTTCATGATATATTGTTTCTGCTCCAATGCCTACCTCAGTTTTTAAATTCTCTATTTTCATTCCTGTTCTTTTCATTTCAGTTAAAATCTCTTCTGTTCCCTATCCTATAATATTCCCTCCAATTCCCATCATCTCTTCTCCCATGACTTCCGCCATTATATTTCCAACTGCATCCCCACCACACATAATGACAGCCATAACTACCCTGGTCCCATAACATTGATCACTATAACTACTCAGATTAAAATTTTTTCAATCATTTTTCTCTTTACTCCTGTCTAGCTAATCAACATATTTTAGAAACTTCAGTTGAATCATCAGGTCCATAAAACAGATCCTACTGCACTTTCCCTGGCTATCTTCTTTTAGAAGTATCAACATGTATAAACTCATAAACAGGTCTATCTAACTGAATTAGTCTCATAAACTATTTCTCACAAAACACTTCCATACTACCAATGCCCCCTCTATAATTAGGCTGTTAAGGGTACAATGCCAATGTTATCTTAAAGAAGCAATACTGTTTTTCTTTGATTTGTGTTACCTTCCATTTTAAATGTTTTGGCTGTTACCATTTATTCTGTGTGTGTATTGTTCTCTGCCCTGTGTGTGTATTGTTCTCTGTTACAAGTTACAATAAACTCTGCAAAAACATGCTTATTTTCATGCTTCATTTACTGTGCTTCATCACAGGTTAGGGGTTGAGGTGCATAACTCTGTTTTTCAGTGTACCAGCAGAGATTAGTTTGGTGGTGTTGTGCATAACAGCAGAATTTGACATTACTAGCGCAGGGCTGATATGGCACAGTAGAATGATATACGCATCAGTTCCAGTGTTTAAAGTTGTCTGGAGGGGACAATTGGTCAGCGTGGAAATTCCAAATGGAAATGATATTCAAAGGAAAAGGCCTTTTATATATTTCAAGATTTTAAACATGGCTGCAGCAGCAACTGTTAAAATTCTTCACAATAAAGGATGGCAGCCAAAAACAGTTGCAGGATAGAATTTTTTTTATTAAAATTCTTGACCAAGGTTTCGGTACATATAAATATACCTTCATCAGAAGTAAAACTTCCTGAATAGAAAGACACATTCATTAGAAAAGCCATATCAACGAAAGTGAGAAACAGAAGCTTAAATAATGGTGAAATTGCTAAAGTAATACAGGCACACAATCTTTAGTACTTACTAAAATTACATCATGCACTGGAGAATAATAAAACAATTATGCCAAAAGGCGTCGTCAGTAATTAAAATATCATCTCCATTTGTACAACATGTGTAATGGGCACAGGATCAAAGCGAACAGTTTAACAATGTTACTTCGCCTATGAACTGTTGAGACACGAGTGTGAAGGCACTAAGGTGGATTGTTTCGCCGAGAGAGGGCACTTGCATGTGCCAGACTCGCGCATATTACAATCCATAAATACATACATAAGCGCATCAAAAATTATTAAAGGTTGTGTTAATTCAAACTTTGTCTTAATAAATAAAGCGTATCACGCCAATTAAAGACATTTATGTAAACTAGAAATATAGAACCAAATTTACCTGTGTCCTAGTGTCAAACGGATAAAGCTTGCGCTTGGAACATCTAACGAGAGAGGGCACTACTGTAATGCGCGAGAGTCTCGCGTAACGTAGGCAGTGAAATACATACTAGCGAAACAACCAAAATGTTATAATAAAACGAAACCATCTGTCTGTATGAATAAAACATAGTAGTCATTTAACCACACATACACATTGAAATTCATAATTAACAAACATCACAATATGTAGATCCCAACAAGACAGGAAAAGCGCATTTCACCGGCATCAACAAGCAAGAAAATAACTCCTAGTCAGCCAGACTATATTACATTAAGGCAATGAGGGGTTTGAAACTGTCTAAAAAATTTTTGTTTCGAAGCTGCACCTGTTCATTAAGAACAAAACCATCTTTTAGAGACAGATGCTTGAAAATCTCTAATTCTTCGAGCAAGTCTAGTTTGTCACCTTTATCAGCTTCATGAAGCAGCTCTACGTCATCCAGTTCACATGGCGTGTGCTGTAAGAGCCATAGATGTTCAGCAAAGGTGGAATTATATACGTTTTCCCCATTTTTACCTAACCTGTGTTCTTTATACCTAACTTTAATGGGTCTACCTGTCTGCCCTATGTAATAGTTTGGGCAGTCGTTACAAGTAATTTTGTATACACCGGACTTAGTGCTGAGTTCTTCTCGGGCTCCAATATTATGAATTACTCTACGTTTGAGGCTATTATTTACGGAAAAAGCAACTCTATAACCGTATTGTTTCTGTAAAAGTCTTTTAATCTTATATGAAACGTTCCCTAAAAATGGAATAGAAATAAAGTTATTACTCTCATAGTTTTTTGCCCTGTTATCTCCTAAAGTAGAAAATTTTACAGCTGTTTTTTTCTTAGCAATTTGGTCAATTAATTTAGGGTCGTATCCATTGTTAGTAGCTATTGATTTTAATAAAAATATTTCATTTTCAAAACAATTCTGTGCTAAAGGTGTGCTGACAGCGCGATGAACTGCAGAATGAAAAAAGGCGATCTTGTGAGTTTGAGGATGACAGGAATCTGCTGGAATGATATTATCAGAAAAAGTTTCTTTACGGAAAATGTCGAAGCTAATAGTGTTACCCGATAACTTAAGTTTCAAATCAAGAAAATTGAGTTCTCTCTCGTTATTTTGTATCTCTTTTGTAAATTTCATTTTCTCGTGGAAACTGTTGAAAACATGAAACATTTGTTGTAGATCTTGGTCACACCCTTGAAATAGTATGAGTATATCATCAACATAACGAGCATAAAAAGAAATCTTGTTGCCTAACGTAGGGTTGTTTTTGAAGAAATTTTCTTCTAGTGCATTCATAAAGATGTCAGCAAAGATGCCAGCTAACGGGCAACCCATGGCTAAGCCGAATGGTTGCTCATACATTTTACCATTAAACTGAAAGTAATTGTAATCTAGTACATACAACCTGCAGTAGTGACATAAGTTCCGACAACTGTAGCTCACTTAAAGTTTTATGTTGTCGAATGTTACCTTCAATAATCTTAAGAGTGATATCCACTGGAACATTAGTGTATAAACTTACGACGTCAAAAGAAACCAAACGAGAGGAAGAAGTGATCTCTATTGATTTTAGCTTGTTTATTACCTCAGCACTATTTTTAACAGAGTAATTGTTTCCAAAAACAAAGGCTTCTTTAATTTTAGTGTGTAAAAATCTCGCTAATTTGTGATGTGGGCTCTTTATTCCATTAACAATGGGACGAACTGGGTGTTGACTTTTGTGTACCTTAAACTGACTTCTAAGCGTAGGTGCTCTAGGGTTCATGTTAATTAAGGTTTTCTTTTGAAACTCTTTCATAAGATGTTTACTTCTTCTTAACGTATCTCTAATTTGCTTTTGTAACGTAGGGGTATGATCCTGCTCAATTTCAAATATACCATTTTCTTCGAAAAAAGCCAAAGTTTTAGCAATGTATTCACTTTTATAGGCTACAACAAGCGAATTTCCTTTGTCTGATTTAGTGATGAGAGCCTCATTATTTTTTAATTTACGGTTAATACTAGTAATAATGTTACCACCTCTCTGTTTTAAATCACTGTTTTTTACCGACTTGACCTCTCTTTCTATAATTGCGCTACATTCATGAGCTATCCTATTTTGTTGGGATTTTTCAGTTTTTACGGAGTCGAGACCAACTTTAAGGTCAACAATAAAATTATCTATCACTTTAGGATCGTTAATATCAGGCATAAAATTGTATTTAAAACCTCTCGCTAGCATGGCGCTTTCTTGAGGGGTAAAGCTTATAGAAGTTTTGTTTAGTACTCTGTCGAAAAATTGGTGTTCGCAATTGACAGTTCTTTTTGCATGAACAACATTAGATTTTGGGGTAACATTTTCCAGTTTATGAAGTTTAAAATCATGCCTACACTGAATTTCAACCTTACGATTGTGTAACCACTCATTAACACTATGCCAAACACTGTCTACGTGAAAGTTAAAATAATCTTTAAAAGTTCTAGTAATACAGAGATACAAAGAGTAAGCTTCTTCATTTAGTTTATCTTTCTTCTTATAAAGGTCACTGATTCTGTCACTCATAATTTGTTTCACCAGTTTAGCTTTAGTAGATGGAAACTTCTTACACTGTTTCACATTGATAAAAGCCTTCACATAATTCGGTGTCAAATGGCGTCTCTCACACTGTTTAGTGAAGTCAATAGCCATACCTGTTTTCAGGATTTTAAATGAGATGTCCATGTATTTCGAAACAGCCTTTGAAACCTGGGCAGGTACATATTTCAAGATTTTAAACATGGCTGCAGCAGCAACTGTTAAAATTCTTCACAATAAAGGATGGCAGCCAAAAACAGTTGCAGGATAGAATTTTTTTTATTAAAATTCTTGACCAAGGTTTCGGTACATATAAATATACCTTCATCAGAAGTAAAACTTCCTGAATAGAAAGACACATTCATTAGAAAAGCCATATCAACGAAAGTGAGAAACAGAAGCTTAAATAACGGTGAAATTGCTAAAGTAATACAGGCACACAATCTTTAGTACTTACTAAAATTACATCATGCACTGGAGAATAATAAAACAATTATTCCAAAAGGCGTCGTCAGTAATTAAAATATCATCTCCATTTGTACAACATGTGTAATGGGCACAGGATCAAAGCGAACAGTTTAACAATGTTTCTTCGCCTATGAACTGTTGAGACACGAGTGTGAAGGCACTAAGGCGGATTGTTTCGCCGAGAGAGGGCACTTGCATGTGCCAGACTCGCGCATATTACAATCCATAAATACATACATAAGCGCATCAAAAATTATTAAAGGTTGTGTTAATTCAAACATTGTCTTAATAAATAAAGCGTATCACACCAATTAAAGACATTTATGTAAACTAGAAATATAGAACCAAATTTACCTGTGTCCTAGTGTCAAACGGATAAAGCTTGCGCTTGGAACATCTAACGAGAGAGGGCACTACTGTAATGTGCGAGAGTCTCGCGTAACGTAGGCAGTGAAATACATACTAGCGAAACAACCAAAATGTTATAATAAAACGAAACCATCTAAAGATTGTGTGCCTGTATTACTTTGGCAATTTCACCGTTATTTAAGCTTCTGTTTCGCACTTTCGTTGATATGGCTTTTCTAATGAATGTGTCTTTCTATTCAGGAAGTTTTACTTCTGATGAAGGTATATTTATATGTACCGAAACCTTGGTCAAGAATTTTAATAAAAAAAATTCTATCCTGCAACTGTTTTTGGCTGCCATCTTTTATATATTGTCAATGGCATTGTTTTTAAACTTATTGTGACATGGATGGAGTTAGCACCACCCACTCATCTACTTTCATGTAAAATGACAACCAGCATGTGGATGAAACTGAAGATCGTGTATGAAAAAGAGTCCTCAGTACGTATTCACCTACTACAGCAAAAGTTTCTCTCATTCAAGTTTGGTGATGACTTGACAGTTACAGCTATGTTGAAAATAGAAGAAATCAACACAAAATTGAAGCAAGCAGGAGTACCACTTTCAGTTAAATCATAATAACAAAAGTGTTAATGTCATTGCCAGAGTAATATAAACATTTCTGTTCAGCATGTGAGTCTGTCCTCTTTGAGAAGCAAACACTTAATAAATTAACTTCAAGATTGCTCATTGAGGAAGAGAGAAATTATCAGTCCAATCAGCTGGAGGTAGCTTTGGACAATATAAGCAGCAGCAAAAAATTGCATGGTGTGCTTGTGGTAAGGAGGATTGTAAAAGTAAAGTGAGGGGAGAAACAAGAAGCTGCAGTTATTGTAAGGAAAAAGATCACTTGAGGTCAGATTGCAGGATTTTTAAATTGAAGGCACACAGAAAGGCTTAGGATGTAATTGCCTTTATATGTATGAATCAAGGAGTGAGCTTCATTGATGACTTTGTCACTTGTGAAGAATGTTTAACAAGTGAACATTGCTTACCTTTCCCTGTCAGTTGATCAAGAAATAATTCCCCACTTGAACTGGTATGTGAAGACATTTGTGGACCCATGGTGATGTATTTGCTTGGGGGAGCATTATATTTTTTGCTTTTGAAGGATGACTACCCTGGTCATCACAAAGTATTCTTTATGTAACATAAGAATTAAGTTAAAGGTTTGATTAGCAGTATTATTGCAAAAATTGTGAAAGAGACTGGTCTGAAAATTAAAGTTCTAAGGAGTGACAATGGTCTGGAGCTTATGAATATTGATGTAGGTACATTTTTGTGTGAAAATGGCATAACCCATCAAAGAAACATTGTGTACAACACACAGAAAAATAGAAGATCTGAAAGGGAAGTGCACACATTTGTTGAACCTGCTTGTACAGTGATTTCATAAATTCCCAAACATTTCTGGGCTGAAGCAGTTAACATGGTGGCTTATGTACTTAATTGAATTGGTCCAAATCCTGTAGAAGGTAAAACTCCTTTTGAAGTTTTTTATGGCAGAGAATTACCCTTAGCAGATCTGAAAGTATTTGGAACTCATGTATTTTTCCTTGTACCCAAAGAAAAGAGACTGAAACTAGATGCCAAAAACGAGATAGGCCTTGTTTTTCTTAAAAAAAAAAAAAAAAAAAAAAAAAAAAAGAGAGAGAGAGACTGAAATTAGACCCCAAAAGCAAGATAGGTTTATTTATGGGTCATGATAATGATGTGAAAGTGTACAGATTATTTATACCATGCA
The DNA here is from genome assembly GCF_023864345.2 of Schistocerca serialis cubense. NCBI lineage: Eukaryota > Metazoa > Arthropoda > Insecta > Orthoptera > Acrididae > Schistocerca > Schistocerca serialis. Next base: position 916,681,427 of record NC_064638.1, read on the forward strand.
CAAAGAGAACTGAGGTGCATTGAGTTGTAATTTTCTTGCCAATATCTGAAAGGAAGAAGAAAATTGATGTTTGTGTAAAAGAATCAGATATTATGTGACAAGAAGAACATATATAAAGCTTCAGACTCAGAGGAACAGAAAGAATGAATGAGCACTGAGGTTGTGGATGAAAATAAAAGTCAGCCTAGAGAAGAATAAAAAATCAGTGAAGACAGTGAAAAACAGAGACATTTCTTTTGAGGATGCAGAGGAAGATGCAGTTTTCGATGACAAGAAGACATACACCCCTAGACCCGGAGGAAATTCAACACCCAAATTACTGCGAGGATGGTGAGTTGGGCCTGTTGACAGCACCTACGCTGCAGCAATGTCCTGTAGTAAAGCTAAAAATTGGAAAGATGCAGTAGCAAGAGAACTGCAAGACCTGGAAGAAAACAACACATATAATTATATATGTATGCCAAATGATTGTCATGTTATTGACACAAAGTGTGTTTTTAGGTAAAAAAAAGGGATTAAAAATGTAATGTTGCTTCATGTAAAGCTTGTCTTGTAGCAAAAGAGTTCCAACAGAGTTTGTCTTATTCAGAGATATACTGTCCAGAAGCACAGTTAACTTCAGAGAGACCTTTCCTTTTTTTTTTTTTTTTTTTTTTTTTGAGAATAACTTTTCCATCTATCAGTCAGATGTTTGTGGTGCATTTCTCTAGGGAGAGATAGTTGGAGACTTTTACATTAAATATCCTACTGAATGTTGCAGTAAAATGAATTACAAGGTTTGTAAACTTAGAAAGGCTCTGTATGTTCTAAAGGACTCACCCAAAAATTGGAATGTTAAATTTCACACAGTAATAACTGGATTTGGATTTGTAAGAAGTGCTTTTGAGCGTTTACTGTATGCTAAGACAGAAAATAGCCGTAATGCATACTTACTTGTTTACATTGATCATCTGCTGATAGTTTCAACTTCCCAGAGTGAAATTGACAATTTAAAGTTATTATTGAGTGATTACTTTAAAATGGAGGATTTGGGTATGATTAGGAACTATTTGGAAATGAATATTGTTCAAAATTTAAGGGAGGTACTGTTACTACTTGCCAAAGTAGCTATGTCACTGACATAAGCTATATTAAGTTCCATGCAAGATATTTGCATAGGTACAAGTATTCTAAGCAGGTATCAATCATGTAAAAGTCTGGATTAATGGAATGCTTTAAAATGTGTCTTGTATTATGTTAAGTGAACCCTAAAACTGAGTCTGTTATGTGCTAGGGATGAAAAGTGTCCTGATCCTATAATAGGTTATGTGGACTCTGATTGGACTGATGACAGAGTAGACAGAAAGTCCACAAGTGGCTGTCTTTACAAAGGTTTGGGTTGTAGTGTTTCATGGGCATTTAAGAAGCAGCCCATAGTGTCTCTGTCATCAACAGAATCTGAATTTGTAGCCTTAAGAATGGAAACTAGTGAAGCCTGTTCGCTCAGTAATTTGTATCGTAGTATTTCTGGGAGTCAAAGACCTGTTGTACTTCATAAAGACATTATGCCAATAATAAGCCATTCCAAATATCCACAGTTTCATCATAAACTAAAGCATATGGATGTGAAAATTTTATTTGTGAGAGAGAAAGTTGTTACTAAGAAAGTTATGTTAAAGCATATTAGCACAAATGACCAATAAGTTGATGTTCTAACAAAGCCACTACATAAAATAAAATTTGAAAAATTTGGAGCCTTGTTAGTACTTACTTAGAGCTTGTAATTTGTTTTTGTAACACTGATAATTAACATCAAGGGAGGGTGTTAATGGTACAACGTTGATGTTATCTTAAAGAAGCAACACTGTTTTTCTTTGATTTGTGTTACCTTCCATTCATTAGATGCTTTGGCTTTTACTGTTTATTCTGTGTTTGTATCACAGTCTGCTGTTAGCGGTAAGCTGTTACACATTAGAATAAATTCTGCACAAACAGGCCCTTTTTTGTGCTTCATTTACTGCACCTGATCACATAGGCCTATTCAAAAATTCACTTTTAATCCTTGTTTGCTTTGAACTGGACCAACATTCCCACAGAAATCCCATTACAAATTCATTGTAGGGCATTTCTCATTGAGAATTTTGATTTGCCAAGGCAGTGCTTACCCACCCAATATCTTATGTCTAATCTTAAATATGTCATTGGAGTGTTCTATGATATCTACAGGATGTAGCTTACCCATCCAGGGAAGCTTTTAATTTGAATATCTGCCCACATGCCACCACAATTACTAACACAACGTTTTCCATCTTTATCTCTGTGAAATTTTATGAGTTTCTTATTTATGTCTGATACATTGTTTTTACATTTATTATTTTATATCCACATGCAACTACTTTTCAGTCTCTTCTACTTTTGTATTGACAGTATAAATATAATTATTTGTACTAAATTTTAATGTTTCAACTTTTTCTCCCGAATTTTCAACAGTTTGAACAATTTCAGATTTCAGATTTTGATATCTCCTAATTCATTACATTATTAATAGTTTTGAAATTCTTTGCAGTTTTTTCTGTTTGTTTTGACAGATTTAATTCTGCATTTTCGCTTTTAGATTCCACTACATCCACGATAGTGTTTAACTGTTTTTGCCTTGTTTCAAGAGTGAAATTTAATTTATGAATTTTGACCATGAATTCAATGAATTGGACACATATTTAGAAGTTAACTTTTTAATTCCTTCATCACTTGCAAAAGTTTGTCATTTATTTCATTTTTTGACCCACCAATCTTCACCCTGTTCCCCATTATGTGGCTACCCAACTTACATAGTAAGCATAATTCACTCTTTGAGGCATCACTTTTATTATAATTTTTAGGTAAATTTTCAGCTACCTGATAATCCAGTTTACTCAGTTGTTTAACTGTTTTGAAAGCATTTTCATCAACTATATTACTCAGATGATTTCTATTCTTCAGTGAATGTCCAATCACTGCATTTATTCTCCCCAATAAAGAGCTCCTAAAGCTCAGATCATATCCCAGACTGTTCCCTCCTGCTGTGAATATGTCTGTTTCTGTCTTTACCATCTTGTTATGCGTATTCAGTTCAGCCAAAAGTAATTCAATCTAAAAATTATGTAGCAGTATCAGTTTATTACAGAAAAAATATACATTAAAAGCTGTATTTACTTTTTTCTTGACAATCAGCACTAAACACAAAAAACAATCAGGTCCTCAATAACATGTCATATTTTTCTATGTCTGTAACTTCACTCACAATTGAAAGATTTCTATAAATCTTTTAAATTCACCTGGTTTTTTTTTTTTTTTTTTTTTTTTTTTCTCCTGACACTGAAAGAATTTTGTTTGATCATCAACCCCATATTTCCATTATCCCAGCTCCACCAGTTGTACTCAGCCTTCTATCAAAAGTACTGATTTGAATGTAGTTTATATTTGTGTACTACTTGTTCATGAAAAAAGTGTGCCATAAATTCTGTGTATGTGGTAGCACAGTGATATAAATGACGTTTTCAAATCATTACTAATACATTTACATGAGTAAATATAAGTACATATAATTAAAAATTACAAGTTTGCAAACATGCAGGTACAACTTTTAATTTCACAGATCAGTGAAAGTGTATGAATTAAATAGGGTTTTATTTAGACATAGTTTCCTATAAAAACTTCTAAGCATGCATGTGGCAAACAAATGATTCCAAATCATTTTATATTATTTTAAATTATGTAATTATTTTATTTTGTAAAATTTATTGTATAATTTAACATTGGACAGATTTATATACTGGTGTACCCTTTTTTATTTGACCTTAGGAAATTATTGAAAATATGACTGTGTTAACATATAAAATAAAATTATGTTTCAATAATAATCACATTTCTTGTACTTAAGATAACATAATGATCAGTTAACATTAGTGGACAGACACAATCTGAGTGTTTTCAAACATAATAAAACATAGATTGTCTCATTTACTAGTTATGTTTATTGCATACTTCAATCTGTGTTTCTGGATCCACTACATTGCAGAAATTATGTTCAGTCAGTCCTTTATCTGTAGCTTGGTGGGTGCCTTTCCTCAATTTCTGTTTGTTATTAGATACTTCCGAGCTGAACAGCCCTCAAAAGTTCCAATGGTACCCACAGACTGCCATGTCATCCTCAGCCAATAGGCATCACTGGATGTGGATATGCAGGAGCATGTGGTCAGCACACCACTCTCCCTGTTGTTGTCAGTTTTTGTGACTGGAGCCACTACTTCTCATTTAAATATCTCCTCAATTGGCCTCACTAGGGCTGAGTGCACCCTGCTTCCCAACAGCTCTCAAAGGACCCAGACAGCCACCTACTGAATTGCTCTCGTAGGCCTGACAGCACTTCAGTGATCTGACGGGAACCAGTGTTAGCACTGTGCAAGGCGATTGGCTTTATTAGATACAGCATAATTATCCTGGGTTTAGATGTAATGTCAAATGTGACATATCACCTATTTTATTTGCCTTAATTAAATTTCTCTTGCTACTTTAATTTTGTGTATCTAGTCCCATTTCTTTCCCGTTTCTCTAATTAATGCTTGCTGGTTCTGAATTTTTTAATTTGCTAGTGAGAAATTATGAAAAGTCACTTACCTGTCATTGAAATTGTCCTTACCTGTCACTGTAATTGTCCTACATTTTAAAAAGCATTATATACATTACACTGAAATATAAGAAATATTTCTCTACATAATAGTCCCTATATTCACATCCCTCTTTTTATATCAGTTTCATTAATTTTAAAGAGACATTTGTTTTTCTGCAGATGGAAAGCACTGATTTTATGCAGAGCAATCTTCAGTGTGGGGGAAAGATGCCACTACATATTCTGACCATGCATGAAGATTTTTCTCCAGAAAATTGTGAGGTTAGTGATGATAACTGATTAAATATGTCTGACCAAAATATTATAATAATAAGTAGAATATTTTGAAACTTATGTGGGTAATATTATAAAGCTGTGTTATTCTGAAATTTGTTACAAATCATTGGTGTAATGAAATCATCTCTGATCACATGCATTCCTTTTCATAAATCAAATTTTGCCATAGCATACTTGTTCTCATGAGGTAGGCCAAGTGAGTAATTCATTTATCTTCACCCTTTTGCTGGTTGCCAGATAGGGTGCAAATGAATCTCCACCTTAAACACTCTTGCCTTGATATTGCATATTATTGCGATAACTTCCTGGCTGCTTGTTTTAGTTTCCTAAAAAAGGAACATGTGATGTGTTCTCTCTATTACACAGCTGGATAACGTAAAATGACTGCTTTAGTTTTGTGATTTTTATCACAGGCTCTATCAGAACAAATGTACCATTCAAAGGGTAATTGCTACTCAACATATAGAGGAGATGCTGAGTCACAAGTAAGCACAACAAAAAGATGGTCAAATAAGTAAGTTTTTGGCCAAACTGGCCTTCATCAGAATTAAGTAACACAAGTATAGACATACAACCCCCTCCCCCGCCCCCCCCCCCCCCCCCCCCCCACACACACACACATGCACGTGTGATGTCTAATTCCAATGAAGGCCTCATTGTCCAAAAGCTTACTTGTTTGACAGTGTTTTTATTGTTCCTGTCTGTGAATCAGTATATCTTATGTATGGTGAGTAGCAACTATCCTTTTCATAATATTGTTGTTCTTCAATCCTGGATTTTCCATTGTCATTCAAAGAGAAACAAAATTCACATAGGTGAGTTGCTTCCTATTGTGATACACAAAGAGTAAATTACTTCCCCAGTTACACTTTTGCAGAGGAAACCAAACCAATCTGAATAATGTGAAGCATATAACTTTCCAGATATGATTGCCGTCACACTATCCAACTGGGATACATTTTTGTACCTCTCAGAATCCACTGACATCTTCAGGTGCTCGTCTTTTTGATCTTACTGTTAACACATGCATTATAAATATCAATTGTGACAGGCAAAACCTTTTAAAATATCAGCAGAATGTTACATATTGGGACTCAGTGGTCATCAGTGATTTTAGTGCTGTTGTCTAGAAGATGCATATACAAAGTACTAGACTTACTTGTGACGTGTGGCAACTTGCACAGTTATGTAGCTACCTCTAAAGCACAAATCTATTACAGAACATAATTATATAGTGACTGTAGATAAGATAGAGCTCTAGAAATCACATCATTTTACATACTGAATTCATGACAAACAAAACACAATTATATAGGTTTATGAATCTACAAATAAATTAAACTCAGTCAATGGATGAGACAGAACTCTAGAAAACACATCATTTTACATACTCAATTCATGAAATTGAAAAAAAAATGAGGTGGATCGTGTCTGTGTGCTTTCAGTTCAGTGATACTGTGTAATCCAAATGACTTCTTAGATTTAGGATACACAAGTCTGCATTTTCAAGAATTTCAAATTGGTGAATATAAAAACCCAAAAAATTCTTCATCTCAGATGCCATCACTTTAGATTTCTCTTTGGCTTTAACCAGCATGAGATCTCCTACCTCAAGCTTAGAAAATCTGCCTTTACCATCATGCCTCTTCTTTCTCTTATCCCCCTCTTTTTTCATCATCTCCCTAACAAAAACATCGCTCTTTTGCAGTGACAGAATTTTACATGATCTGTGATTAAACATGATTTCAAATGGTGAAAAACCTGTTGAAGAATTTTGTAAGCTGTTCATAATATCCTCAAAATCACTGACATAACCTATCCAACTGGTATGATTTTTAGTACAATATGTTCTAAGCAGTCATCCAATCTCTCTCATATATCTTTCTGTAGGATTACTTGAAGGATTGTACACCAAAGTTAGAATATACCTGTTCTTGCATTTTCAACAAAATCTTTCCAAGCTTGTGATGTAAACTGAGAACCATTTTCAGATAAAATTGTTTTAGGAATACACACCTGATGAGGTGGCGCAGTGGTTAGACACTGGACTCGCATTCGGGAGGATGACGGTTCAATCCCGTGTCCGGCCATCCTGATTTAGGTTTTCTGTGATTTCCCTAACTCGCTCCAGGCAAATGCCAGAATGGTTCCTTTCAAAGGGCACGGCCGACTTCCTTCCCCATCCTTCCCTAATCTGATGAGACCGATGACCTCGCTGTCTGGTCTCCTTCCCCCAACAAACCAACCAACCATGATGACTCTGTGACACAGTAAATAGTTTTTAAATTTGTTGAACACCCAATGTACAGCCAGAAGTTCTTTCTCAGTTACAGTATATGTCTTTTCATGTTTATGCAATACTCTACTAACAAATGCAAGAGATCTATTTTCAATAACACCATCAACTTAAACCTTCTGAAATAAATGAGCGGCCAATTCAACATCACTACTGCCTGTCATGATGCAAAAAGGAAGAGACAAATCTGGTCAGAACAGTATCTGACTTTGATACAACTGTCATTTTATCTCATCGGAAGCATCCTGACACTCCTGATTCCAATTCCAAATGGTATTCTTCTTCAAAAGTTCACACAAGCATGGAGAATTCAAAGCTTGGCTGCAACAAAATTTTCTATAAAATCCAGTTCACCCAAAAACTGATTTAAGCTGTTTTTGTTGTGAGGAGTATGAAAATTAGCAATAGCATCAAGTTTCTCTTTATCAGGTGCAATTCCTTTTTCAGATATAACATGTCCTAAAATTTAACTTCTTCCACACGAAATTTACACTTACCTACTTTCAAAGGCATACCTCTTAATTCTCATTTTGAAAGCACATCTCTTAACAGATTCAAATGTTGTTACCAAGTCCTCCCAGCAACCAGAATGTCATCAACATCCACATCTAATTTTGAACTCACTTCACTTCCCAAGACAGAATCCAGAGCTCTTATGAATTCAGTTGCAGATACATTTAGCCCAAATGGCAGCATGCAGTATTGGAAAACACTTACCTACATACAAAAATGCTGTATACTTTTTAGAATTAATTTCAAATGGGATATAGTGAAATTCAGTGGTCAAGTCGAAACTACTCATGTATTTTACATAATCATTTTTCTGTAACAGCTTGTCCATGTTCTCAGGATGGTGATTCTCTCTTATGAGAAATTTATTAAGATGTCTACAGTCCAAAACAGTTCTCACTCCACTATGTCTCTTACTTACCACCACTAAAGCATTATTGTAAGCACTCCTACTCCTCTCAATTACACCCCATGTTTCCATTTCCAGAATTTCTTTTTCACCATCTTTCCTTTTTGAAAATGGGATATTATATGCCTTGAGAAAGAAAACTTGATGATCTCTAATGTAAAGCATGCAATGATAGCCTTTCACTGTCCCTAGTTTTTCACTAAACACATTTCTAAACTCCAATAACTAATTTCTAATTTGTTCCTTTTGTATGTCATTAAGAGTTGTAGCCTCCCCTACTTTATAATCTACTACACTGTCAAAATCCAGATCGTCAGTCTCAACAAAATCTATATCATCATCAAACACCTGGATTCACCTTGGTTTACAATGTTTTGCAATAGATCCAACTTTTCCCACAGTTTAAAATACAGAAATTAGTTTCCACATGAATATTACTTCCAGGTTCCAAAATAAACAATTCTTTATCATTCCATCCAAAGGAAACCCCAATTTCCACTATCCAATCAATACAGAGAATGTGACTCTTCAGGCTTTCCCGGCGATCTAATGACATCTTGGGTTGTCGGGTATTCTGCCGGATATCAGCGTTGTACTTGCATGATATTTCGGTCACGTAGCTTGTGTCCTTCATCAGGTGCGACCTGAGACTGCTCCTCGAGTGGACCTGGTCCAGTATTTATGCCTATGGCCTTCCCCCTCCACCAATAGCTGCAGGTGATTCCTCTGTGGTCTGCGCCCATTCCCTGCGACCTGCTGGAGCATTGCTGCTCCGTTTTCCATTCGCTGCGGTTCTAGGTGTTCCCTCTGCGGTTTGTGCCCATCAAACCCGCCCCTGGGGGTTTCATCTACGGTCTGGGGTACCAAGCGTTCCCCCTGTGGTCTGTGCCCGCTCAACATGACCTGTTGGAGCGTTGCCGCTCTGTTTTTCGTCCGCTGCAACTCTGGATGTTCCCTCTTCGGTGCGCGCCCACCAGTCCTACTTCTGGGTGTTCCATCTTCAGTCTGGTGAGCCTGGCAGTCCGTCAGGGGCTCGTTTTCCATCTCCGTGTCTCTGGTTCTGCTGTTTGTGTAGTGTTACAGCTGGCCCCGTTGCTCCTTTAACAATTCCAGAGCCGGATCCCAGGCTCTGCTTAGCTGGTACCCTGTGTCACAGTTCATAAGATCGTCAGCCATTTTAATTTCTATCGATTCTCTTATAACACTGTCCCAAAATCTGGGTGTTTGTGCTAGAATCTTGGTATACTCATACTTCATGGCATGATCTAGTTCTAGACAGTGTTCAGCAATGGCTGACTTAGTCACCTGTCTTAATCTAGTGTGCCTCTGATGTTCTTTGCACCCAATCTCCACGGTTCTTGTCGTCTGGCCAATGTAGGACATGCTGCATTGACAAGGTATATTGTAAATCCCTGGTTTTCGTAACCCCAGGTCATCTTTGACAATCCCCAATAGCCCCCGATCTTGTTGGATGGACAGAAAACACACTTGATATTGTGTTTACGGAGGATCCTACTGATTCTGGCAGAAATAGAGCCAGCATAGGGCAGATATGCCACCTTCTTTGCTTCATCTTGGTCTTCTTCAGGAACCTGTGGTATAGTGGCTGGTTGGAGTGCCCTCTCAATTTGCCTGTCCGTGTATCCATTCTTGGAGAAAACTGTTTTGAGACGTTCTATCTGTATAGGTAGATTCTCTTGGTGTGACAGGGCATGTGCTCTGTAGACCAAAGTCTTCAGAACCCCATTATTCTGTGCAGGGTGGTGACAGCTGCTGGCCTGCAGATATAAATCAGTGTGTGTTGGTTTTTGGTACACACTGTGGCCAATTGATCCATCTGCTTTCCTCTGGACTAGTACATCCAGAAATGGCAGCTGGCCATTCTTCTCCAGTTCCATGGTGAACTTGATATTAGGGTGGCATTAGTTAAGATGTTCAAGATACTCATTAAGCCTGTCCATTCCATGTGGCCAGATCACGAAGGTGTCATCCACATACCTAAAGAAGCATGTGGGTTTAAATGTGGCTGTCTCCAATGCCCTCTCCTCAAAACTCTCCATAAACATGTTGGCAACCACAGGGGACAGTGGGCTGCCCATAGCTACACCTTCAGATTGCTCGTAACATTGGTTTCTGTACAGGAAATACGTGGATGTCAGTGTATGACTGAACAGGTCCAACAGAGCACCGTCAAATTTCTCTGCAATCAGTTCTAGTGAGTCCTTCAGTGGGACCCTGGTGAACAGCGATACCACATCAAAACTAACCATGATGTCCGAATCTGTGATGTGCAATTGCTTGAGGCGTTGCAGGAAATCTTCTGAGTTGCAGATGTGGTGAATACATTTCCCCACATATGGAGACAGAAGACCTTTCAAGTACTTGGCTGTTGTGTACGTAGGTGCCCCAATATTACTGACAATAGGATGTAGGGGCACGCCCTCCTTGTGTATTTTAGGTAGACCATACAGTCTAGGTGGCACTGGCGCTTTTTCCCGTAGTTGTCTGATGATCTTATCAGGCATCCCTGTTCCCTTCAAGAGAGCACTAGTCTTCTTGGCCACCTTGTCCGTGGGGTCACACTCCAGAATTCTGTATGCAGGGTCCTCCAGAAGTTGGCGTACTTTCTCATCATAATCCACCCGCTGCAAGATGACAGTGGAGTTCCCTTTGTCTGCTGGCAGTACCACAATTCTGTTGTCTTCCCGTAGTTTCTTGAGTGCAAGCCTCTTCTCGGTTGTGATGTTCGATTTCAGCGGCCTGGCCTTGATGAGGGCCCAGCAGGTCTCTCGGCGGACTTCCTCTGCCACATTAGGTGGAAGTGTGGCTGTAACTTGCTCTACTGTACTGACGAAACCTGAAATGGGTACGTTTCTAGGGGTCGTAGCAACGTTGAGACCCTTGCTGAGTACCTTTAAGGTTGTATCATCAAACTGTATGCCACTCAGATTCGTCACAGTGCGTATCTCTTCCATCTGCTTTGCTTTCTTACTCATGCGGTCAAACTTTGCAGATTGGCAAGATGAGGCATTCCTTCTAGCACACTCAGCTAAAGACCAGGAGGCACGGTCTACCCAGTCCCAATCTTCTCTTGTTAATGAGGCTTCCATGTACAGATGAATGTGTAACAGCTCCCTGGCCACAACATCTAACCTGTGGTGCATATCTCGAATCCTCTTTCTCACCAGTGCCATGCTGGCTCTGCAATTTATCTTGTTCACCGCTCTGGAGTTGATGTGATGCTTAATTCTGGCAAATACTGGTACCACTTCTCCATCTCGACACCTCAGCAAAAAACTGAGAGAACTCAGCATCTTCCCTTTCTTCTGACGTAGCTTGTCCAGCTTCTTGATATTCTGATACATCTCCTCCCCATAGAGACTTTTGATGTAACTCTTCAGGCTTTCCCAGCGATCTAATGACATCTTGGGTTGTCGGATGTTCTGCTGGATATCAGCATTGTACTTGCACGATATTTCGGTCACGTAGCTCGTGGCCTTCATCAGGTGCGACCTGAGACTGCTCCTCGAGTGGACCTGGTCCAGTATTTATGCCTATGGCCTTCCCACTCCACCAATGGCTGCAGGTGCTTCCTCTGTGGTCCGCGCCCATTCCCTGCGACCTGCTGGAGCATTGCTGCTCCGTTTTCCGTCCGCTGCAGTTCTAGGTGTTCCCTCTGCGGCCCGTGCCCACCAAACCCGCTCCTGGGGGTTTCATCTACGGTCTGGGGTACCAAGCGTTCCCCCTGTGGTCTGTGCCCGCTCACCACAACCTATTGGAGCGTTTCCGCTCTGTTTTTCGTCCGCTGTGGCTCTGGATGTTCCCTCTGCGGTCCGCGCCCACCAGTCCCACTTCTGGGTGTTCCATCTTCGGTCTGGTGTGCCTGGCAGTCCGTCAGGGGCTCGTTTTCCATCTCCGTGTCTTTGGTTCTGTTGTTTGTGTAGTGTTGCAGCTGGCCCCGTTGCTCCTTTAACAATTCCAGAGCCGGATCCCAGGCTCTGCTTAGCTGGTACCCTGTGTCACGGTTCATAAGATCATCAGCCATTTTAATTTCTATCGATTCTCTTATAACACTGTCCCAAAATCTGGGTGTTTGTGCTAGAATCTTGGTATCCTCATACTTCATGGCATGATCTAGTTCTAGACAGTGTTCAGCAATGGCTGACTTAGTCACCTGTCTTAATCTAGTGTGCCTCTGATGTTCTTTGCACCCAATCTCCACAGTTCTTGTCGTCTGGCCAATGTAGGACATGCTGCATTGACAAGGTATATTGTAAATCCCTGGTTTTCGTAACCCCAGGTCGTCTTTGACACTCCCCAGCAGTCCCCCCGATCTTGTTGGATGGACAGAAAACACACTTGATATTGTGTTTACGGAGGATCCTATTGATTCCGGCAGAAACAGAGCCAGCATAGGGCAGATATGCCACCTTCTTTGCTTCATCTTGGTCTTCTTCAGGAACCTGTGGTATAGTGGCTGGTTGGAATGCCCTCTCAATTTGTCTGTCCGTGTATCCATTCTTGGAGAAAACTGTTTTGAGACGTTCTATCTCTATAGGTAGATTCTCTTGGTGTGACAGGGCACGTGCTCTGTAGACCAAAGTCTTCAGAACCCCATTCTTCTGTGCAGGGTGGTGACAGCTGCTGGCCTGCAGATATAAATCAGTGTGTGTTAGTTTTCGGTACACACTGTGGCCAATTGATCCATCTAAGGGTAGCTTCTTGTGGCTACAATTTTGACTTTGGGGGTTCTATTTGACATAATAATTGATTAAGTTCTTTCTGTTTCTATGAATTTTTTAAAATCGTATCCCATTCTTCTATATCACACTGACTTCACATTATCCATTTACATAAAACCAAAAATTACAACATTATTGCCAAAATTCAAAGCACATCCATTTCCATTAGAGGTATGCCCACTACTCCCAACATTCTGTGATACTAATGCAATTCAAAGGGTTTACTAAACAAAAGAGTTTACAAACTTTCTTGACAAAAGAAGAATTATCACCAAGTTATATCATTATTTTTTAAATGAATCCAGAAATAAATTTAATAATTAGAATTATACTGTGCAATTAATATAATGAATTTGAAGTATGCCAGATATTTTGTAATTTCAAATATTTCTAAAAGAAGGTTGATTTTAACTTTACATACATTAAGTGCATATTAATTGTAATAAATTAATTTATTTATACATTTTAGCCTGAAATACAAGACTTCACGTGCAAAATCATATGTAATACTTTCAGTAAAGCAGCCGAGATAATGTTCACCTATACAAGATTCAAAAATATCCTTGGTATTGACTATTTCTATAAATAAAGGTAATTTCAGTGTCGGGTCTCCCATTACAATGTATAGAAATAAGTTCTACACAAAGGGTCAAAGTTTTGTAGGACTGATGGGAGGACAGGGCAGAAATGCTAAAAACCTAAATTGATAGATTCTTGGAGAATGCTGCAGTTATCCTGCAAATGCTTACTTACAGAGTTACAAGAACCAGTATCAATTAAGGACTATAGACATATTCTTCAGTGTGCTTCATGTTGCTCCTGTAGGGTTCGCAAAATAAGAGCGCACTAACAAAGCACATACAAAGGCATTCAAGCAGTTACTCTTTTCCAGTTCCAATGCACAGAAACCCTAACATGTGGTGCAATGGTAAGTATGCTTTGTCAGTCATCTGCAAAGTATGTATGCAGATTGTAATCCTCCCCTTCCACAGTTTGTTGTTGTCACTACTATTGCCAATGGAAAGGTCTCTTTTTTTAAAAAATATAATAGGAGCAAGATTTACAATAAACTCTTTACTTATCTTCTTTTCTCATAATTGCCTGCAGTTCTTCATGTCAAGGGGGTGATTGTTGATGCTGAAGTTTTTGATGTTTTAGGTTCTGATGGCTCCAACCAACTTAAATAATGTCGAAGCAAGCCTGTGGAGATATTTTGTTTTCACTGCAATTTATTCTAGCACATTTTTCTATATCACACTGTATTTTCATTTTCATAATAACAAAGCCCCCCCCCCATGAACCATGGACCTTGCCGTTGGTGGGGAGGCTTGCGTGCCTCAGCGATACAGATAGCCGTACCGTAGGTGCAACCACAACGGAGGGGTATCTGTTGAGAGGCCAGACAAATGTGTGGTTCCTGAAGAGGGGCAGCAGCCTTTTCAGTAGTTGCAAGGGCAACAGTCTGGATGATTGACTGATCTGGCCTTGTAACAATAACCAAAACGGCCTTGCTGTGCTGGTACTGCAAACGGCTGAAAGCAAGGGGAAACTACAGCCGTAATTTTTCCCGAGGGCATGCAGCTTTACTGTATGATTAAATGATGATGGCGTCCTCTTGGGTAAAATATTCCGGAGGTAAAATAGTCCCCCATTCGGATCTCCAGGCGGGGACTACTCAAGAGGATGTCGTTATCAGGAGAAAGAAAACTGGCGTTCTACGGATCGGAGCGTGGAATGTCAGATCCCTTAATCGGGCAGGTAGGTTAGAAAATTTAAAAAGGGAAATGGATAGGTTGAAGTTAGATATAGTGGGAATTAGTGAAGTTCGGTGGCAGGAGGAACAAGACTTCTGGTCAGGTGACTACAGGGTTATAAACACAAAATCAAATAGGGGTAATGCAGGAGTAGGTTTAATAATGAATAGGAAAATAGGAATGCGGGTAAGCTACTACAAACAGCATAGTGAACGCATTATTGTGGCCAAGATAGATACGAAGCCCACGCCTACTACAGTAGTACAAGTTTATATGCCAACTAGCTCTGCAGATGACGAAGAAATTGAAGAAATGTATGATGAAATAAAAGAAATTATTCAGATTGTGAAGGGAGACGAAAATTTAATAGTCATGGGTGACTGGAATTCGAGTGTAGGAAAAGGGAGAGAAGGAAACATAGTAGGTGAATATGGATTGGGGGACAGAAATGAAAGAGGAAGCCGCCTGGTCGAATTTTGCACAGAGCACAACATAATCATAACTAACACTTGGTTTAAGAATCATGAAAGAAGGTTGTATACATGGAAGAACCCTGGAGATACTAAAAGGTATCAGATAGATTATATAATGGTAAGACAGAGATTTAGGAACCAGGTTTTAAATTGTAAGACATTTCCAGGGGCAGATGTGGACTCTGACCACAATCTATTGGTTATGACCTGTAGATTAAAACTGAAGAAACTGCAAAAAGGTGGGAATTTAAGGAGATGGGACCTGGATAAACTGAAAGAACCAGAGGTTGTACAGAGATTCAGGGAGAGCATAAGGGAGCAATTGACAGGAATGGGGGAAAGAAATACAGTAGAAGAAGAATGGGTAACTTTGAGGGATGAAGTAGTGAAGGCAGCAGAGGATCAAGTAGGTAAAAAGACGAGGGCTAGTAGAAATCCTTGGGTAACAGAAGAAATATTGAATTTAATTGATGAAAGGAGAAAATATAAAAATGCAGTAAGTGAAACAGGCAAAAAGGAATACAAATGTCTCAAAAATGAGATCGACAGGAAGTGCAAAATGGCTAAGCAGGGATGGCTAGAGGACAAATGTAAGGATGTAGAGGCCTATCTCACTAGGGGTAAGATAGATACCGCCTACAGGAAAATTAAAGAGACCTTTGGAGATAAGAGAACGACTTGTATGAATATCAAGAGCTCAGATGGAAACCCAGTTCTAAGCAAAGAAGGGAAAGCAGAAAGGTGGAAGGAGTATATAGAGGGTCTATACAAGCGCAATGTACTTGAGGACAATATTATGGAAATGGAAGAGGATGTAGATGAAGATGAAATGGGAGATATGATACTGCGTGAAGAGTTTGACAGAGCACTGAAAGACCTGAGTCGAAACAAGGCCCCCGGAGTAGACAATATTCCATTGGAACTACTGACGGCCGTGGGAGAGCCAGTCCTGACAAAACTCTACCATCTGGTGAGCAAGATGTATGAAACAGGCGAAATACCCTCAGACTTCAAGAAGAATATAATAATTCCAATCCCAAAGAAAGCAGGTGTTGACAGATGTGAAAATTACCGAACTATCAGCTTAATAAGTCACAGCTGCAAAATACTAACACGAATTCTTTACAGACGAATGGAAAAACTAGTAGAAGCCAACCTCGGGGAAGATCAGTTTGGATTCCATAGAAACACTGGAACACATGAAGCAATACTGACCTTACGACTTATCTTAGAAGAAAGATTAAGGAAAGGCAAACCTACGTTTCTAGCGTTTGTAGACTTAGAGAAAGCTTTTGACAATGTTGACTGGAATACTCTCTTTCAAATTCTAAAGGTGGCAGGGGTAAAATACAGGGAGCGAAAGGCTATTTACAATTTGTACAGAAACCAGATGGCAGTTATAAGAGTCGAGGGACATGAAAGGGAAGCAGTGGTTGGGAAGGGAGTAAGACAGAGTTGTAGCCTCTCCCCGATATTGTTCAATCTGTATATTGAGCAAGGAGTAAAGGAAACAAAAGAAAAATTCGGAGTAGGAATTAAAATCCATGGAGAAGAAATAAAAACTTTGAGGTTCGCCGATGACATTGTAATTCTGTCAGAGACAGCAAAGGACTTGGAAGAGCAGTTGAATGGAATGGACAGTGTCTTGAAAGGAGGATATAAGATGAACATCAACAAAAGCAAAACAAGGATAATGGAATGTAGTCTAATTAAGTTGGGTGATGCTGAGGGAATTAGATTAGGAAATGAGGCACTTAAAGTAGTAAAGGAGTTTTGCTATTTGGGGTGCAAAATAACTGATGATGGTCGAAGTAGAGAGGATATAAAATGTAGGCTGGCAATGGCAAGGAAAGCGTTTCTGAAGAAGAGAAATTTGTTAACATTGAGTATAGATTTAAGTGTCAGGAAGTCATTTCTGAAAGTATTCATATGGAGTGTAGCCATGTATGGAAGTGAAACATGGACGATAAATAGTTTGGACAAGAAGAGAATAGAAGCTTTCGAAATGTGGTGCTACAGAAGAATGCTGAAGATTAGATGGGTAGATCACATAACTAATGAGGAAGTATTGAATAGGATTGGGGAGAAGAGAAGTTTGTGGCACAACTTGACCAGAAGAAGGGATCGGTTGGTAGGACATGTTCTCAGGCATCAAGGGATCACGAATTTAGTATTGGAGGGCAGCGTGGAGGGTAAAAATCGTAGAGGGAGACCAAGAGATGAATACACTAAGCAGATTCAGAAGGATGTAGGTTGCAGTAGGTACTGGGAGATGAAGAAGCTTGCACAGGATAGAGTAGCATGGAGAGCTGCATCAAACCAGTCTCAGGACTGAAGACCACAACAACAACAACAATAACAAAGCAGGAATTCCATTGTTCCTCCAAAATACAAAAACACGTCTGGTCACATCAGAGGCGTACCCACTATTACTTCACTCTGTGGTAATAAGAATATTCCAAAGGGTTTACAAATATTCTTGGCAAATGAATTTCTATCAATTTATATTATTATTTTATAAATTAATCCAGAAATAATCATAACAAATAGCACCAAATTGCATAATTAATAACAGAAATTTTAAGTGTGCCAAATATTTTGTAATTTCAAATGTTTCTAAAAAAATAATTTAAATGTACATTCAGAAATTGTACGGATCGACTTTAACAACTAAAACAAAGTAATTTCTTTTTTAGATTTTAGTTTGAAGTATAACAAGTTGTATACAATGCTAAAAGGTGGTATCCAATTACAAGATGTAGATATAGATATAGTTATCAATAACAAACAAGTGATAAATCTCTCAAAGCATTTTTGATACAAAGATTTTCTTTAGCATAGATGGTTTTCTCCACAACACGATATTACATACAGTGTAATATAATTCTTCATACAGTATGCATTGTATTCCAAATTCTCCTTCTTGATTGAGTCTATAGTATACAACGAGTGAATACTTGAATGGATAAACAGCTGAACTGAGTGAAGTTGGTGATGTTTGTCAGATCCATCACAGGGGCTTCACTACTTGAGTAATTACCAAAGTTTGAACTTAATACGGAACTGAGCTGTATCTATGTGGCTTGTATGTGGAAAGCTGGTTCTAAACTTCCTTTTCATTAAAGTTGTTATTGTTACTTACATTGCCACAGACATTCACTCACTTCAAACTTGAACTATATGCAAAGTATTTGGAAGAATTTAGTAAAATGTTTATGCATGTGTCATTTTTCTTCACAGTATCTAAATCAAATGGCAACAATGCTGATCGAACAAGGTCATGCTGATGTAAATGCATTGTTTCATGATCATACTCCTCTATCATGGTGTATTGTTAGAGGAAATACAGAACTTCTTAGAAGTTTGTTGGAGACAAACAGAGTGGATCCAAACAAAATTATATCAGAAGAAATAGGAGTACCTCTTACTGTTGTTTTGTCAGAGAAATTAACAGCACATATTGATGTAGATACCAGGCTGAAAATGGTAAGCACCTGTAATAAGTAAACAAAGTATGTTTTTATTTATGAAACCAAACTGACTATGGTAATCAGTATCTGAGAATGGGCTAAAGTCAGACATAGTCAAATATTTTAGTCACTGTAAAGAGAGGGGAAGTTGATATTCTGTTATCTATACTATGGTCTTTGAGTTATTTCCTTCTACATTCAGTCTGGAATCTCATGTGATTCCCATTGTTCCTGTCATTGGCCTATTCACTTTATGATGTTAACAAACCTGGATTGTGATTGGCTTATATAGGATACCAGATGATTTAAAGTCTACGTATTAAAAATGAAACATTAC
This sequence comes from Schistocerca serialis cubense, assembly GCF_023864345.2. Taxonomy (NCBI): domain Eukaryota; kingdom Metazoa; phylum Arthropoda; class Insecta; order Orthoptera; family Acrididae; genus Schistocerca; species Schistocerca serialis. The sequence continues at coordinate 916,700,342 of NC_064638.1, forward strand.
TAGAATTATAAGAATACAATAATAGAAGGGAAGGACACTAATGAGAAGACAAAATGAGGGTCAATTAGGCTATAAATATCAGCTGTATTAATCAGGAAATTAATAATCCTCCTTTAAAAATATTCCATGGAATGTAACAACATAGAGATTCTGTCATGCTCTTCCTGAGCAAGCTATTGAAATTAAATTAGCAAGTAACCTTATAAATAGAAATGGTGTTTTTTGTTTAAATTCTGCAGGGAATCCTGTTTTCTCCCTTGTCAAAAAACAGAGGGACAGAGCTTATGCTATGTCACCCATTGATTATTAATTGCACTACTGATAATGTCTGATGTCAGTGGGTCATCTTCGGTTTATGATGGCACTAGTGTTTACAGAGAGAGAGAGAGTTTTATCTTTCTGGAGTTTCTCTGAAAACTGAGGTTTTAAATTTGCTTGCACAGTGCTTATTTGCTGCAGCTTTGCCTTCAGAATGGCAGGGTGTGCTCCTGTCAAAATACTGACAGTTGCCAATGATGTCACCTGGCTGCATTCCCATAAGATATTTGAACATTGTATACACTGGGAGAAACTAAGGTCTCACAATTTCTGTCTCCTCCACAAAATACAATATAAACAAACCTGGAACAACTTTTCACCTGCTTACAAATTCTAATTAGATATTTGTTTATGTTTAAAAATTTCAATTTTTTTGACATTAACAAATATCAATGAATAAGCCAGTCAGATCAGGCTAGACCACAGACAAAACCATTTACTTCACACGAGGTTACAAAAAATTATGATATAAGTCTCACAGAAAAAACAGGGACACAATATGATCTTTGCTCTGAGGGCCAATGGCCTTCATGATGTTATGGCTTATAACCAGATAGTTGATAGCACAACCCATCTTCAAAGACATCACACATTGTCCCCACGATCAGCCATTACATGACAAGATAAAAATTCACTTACTATAATCACATAAAATAAACATTCTTTAACATATAAAACAAATTGTAAAATAGCTTGTAGATACATTAGGTTGGCAATTACATGTAGGTTGTGTCACTGACAATTTTACACATCAAAACTGCACAATTTCCTTGTTCATTTCTTAGAAATCAATTGTGGTAATTCTGTAACCAATCAAAGATAGGCCAATGTAATTAATGTCTATAACAGCTATGGCATAACTATTGTGCAATATTCTATATATCTTTGACAAGTAATGAGTTACCTATCCTTCCACAAACTGAAGCCAATAGCAGGCACAGGCACTCACTTGTTCAGTGTGCAGCACAGCATACAATAATGACATCTGGTCCTTTGAACTGTGCAAATAGCAAGCTTCCCTTTGCAACTTCCTCTGTTCTTGCTCAGTACTTGGTCTAAACCTCCAGTAGTACCCATTCTGTGCAGCCCCCTTTCCATTCCATTACCTACACCATTTCCCGTTCTGTATTTTTTAACATGTGTCATAACACTGTACTTCAGTTTCCTCTACATTTCCCTATCTGCATGTTGTGAAGGAAACAGTTCCTGGAGATGTACTATGACCACGAATTTGTGATCAAAAAATGTTTAAAGAAAACCTACATGCAGTAAATTAATATTATATAAACCCTAAGAACCCGTTTCACTTCCGGAAACTTCAAAAGCAAACTATATGAGAAGTTTCCCAATCCTCTTAAAATTCTGATGATAAAATCCTTTGATGGTGAAAAATACTAAAACACTCTGAAGCTAATTTGATAAATATTGACACAGTGTACTGTAATTTTTCTCACCAGTAACAGTTAAACCCAGACAAATTTGCATCTTTATTCAAAGTTCTCTCTAATATGTTAACTTGAACCAACGGCAAATAAGCTACTTCTTTGTAATTGTTCGGTGTAAATAACTTCAATGGTAGATGCCACAACTTATATATCAGGCCACATTTCATAGTAAAACACATAAATTCTCCTGTCTAAACTACTGTATATACACATCAAAGCACACCCTTCCAAAAGACATATACAATGCGTGCAATGACTAGTACAAATACACTGAAAATCAAAAACAAATAAATGATGGCAATAACTACTGTTAGTGGTGGTGTCAACAATCACTGAAGGTGAACAGTCCTTACAATACACCACCTTTATTTACAGAGAAAAGTATTAAGAGATAGTCTGTTGCAAAGCAGAAAGAAATAAAATTGGTTACAATTGTGTTTCTCAAAGAGAGGAATGATCTGTTCTGGATTGGCATGATGTGGTGACAGTGGTAGAAGCAGTTTGTAGTTGCTGATATGAATCCTGTAAGTTCATCCAGTCAAGTCCCTGACATTAATATATCCTCTTGTCCTTACCTTTTTTTCTGGTGGTGGTAATAAGTTGTGTAGCATCCATTTGTCATAGGCTGGAACAAAGTAACTGTTTATGCAGAATTTGAAGGTTGCATTATTTCAGCTGCAACTTTCACACATATTAATTTGGCACTGTCCACATTACATGTTTTAATTAATATTCCATTTGCTATAATTTGCCAATTGTGATGTAGGACAGTCCATTTACAGTTAATATTCATGGGTCACGACAACAGTGTTCCCGCAAAAACAGTCACTTATGTAGCAACACAGTTAACAGTTTCCACATTGACATTTAGTGTTTTAGCACATGTCATATTTTGTTCTCAAGAAAATGAGAAATATTAAATTCACTGTTTATGTAATGTAGCTCAATTCTAAACCAACAACAATACTGTCTGTTCATGAGTGCATTGTCACTGCCACAGGCATTGTTCTGCAAAAACAAACAGCATTCACATAACACAATATCTGTTTAGAATGTCCATCATAAAGTCAAATTTCAAACCGTGTCTAATACACAAAATTCTGGTATTAATATCATGTTAAATGCATACCATTACTACACACAGTACTTACGTCCATACCACTACGCTCATGCGCCATCCACGACTGTCTGCATCACTGTTCGACCTGAAAACTATCGATACCTCTCTTGCTCCACAGTTTTTACAACACTTCTGCCTATTGCATTCCATTTCACACAATACATTTAATAAAATCATTTGAAAGATCACCATAAAAAAATCCAAGTCTTTACATAAGGGACTCATATAGAAAATAGCACAGTAAACATAGTCACACACACTTCATGTTCTACACTACATAACCAAATGAAAAATATTCTATGTCATCAGAAATAGGTCTATGAAATACAAGGTAGTACAAGAAAGGAAAAAAATTATATTTCTTCATTAGTCATGGCATCACATTGCCCATGTGTTTCCTTCCCCCAGTCTCTCTCTTACTCCAAGTTTTATGCCTGCTACTTAATTTAATTTAATTTTATCACAGCCACTGAGAGCCATCTATTTCTCTCTCTCCTTTCTCCCATTAGCCCCCCCCCCCCTCCCACGCCTTATGATGTTATGATGCCATACAGTTCACTTCTGCATAGTTACGACACTACCCCTCCCTCCCCAAGCGCCACATGACATCATTTGTGGTTTTGTGTGTGTGTGTGTGTGTGTATGAGAGAGAGAGAGAGAGATGGGTGGGGATGGGCATTTAACCTGAAGAAAGAGTAGTAGTTCAGTGAAATCTAGTAAGATTTTTTGTCTTCTTATGTGCAGCATCCACTAACCCTCGCCAAATCAGAAGTGGATTGCAAGGGAGGAGGGGATGCTATGTGCACATCTTTGCAAATAATTGTGATTTAGTCAGTTTTAAACCTCTGAAAAAGTACTTTCGTTTTTAATGAAGTCTTCTACAAGATTTCATTAATATTTTAAGTTTTTCAGTTACAGTTAATCCATTAATTTCAGTCTTCTTAGTAGATCACATCCATGTGACTTTTCACAGTGACTGCCATATTTGCTATTTTCAGTTTCATTTTCATGATCCTACTTACACATTGGCATCCCTTTGAAAGTATGTTGTGAGTAAAAAACAATAATAATATTTTTTTCCCCCAACTCCCCCCCCCCCCCCCCAACTCCACCACCCCTCTCAAACTTCGCAGTACACATTACTGAAAATGTGTTACTATTGCTAAGAGTGTGCTAAAAAGCTATTTTCAATTTATGGGCCCTAGTTACACATCTTTCAACATCATGTAACAATTTTTTTTTAAATTTTTTTAGGGTGGTCTTAAAATATCACCCCCATCCCCTTGGTAATACCCATTATTGCAAATACATTGGCACTGCAAGGGCTAAGCAGCTCATGGTGTGCATTACCTGTGATTTCCAGAAGCTCATACTCAAGTACTCACAGTCTCATAGCTGGCTGTAATCTAATTTTCTACCAGTCTTTGAAATAATGAACACAACACAGCATCAGTTAACATGATTCAGTTTCACACTTTTAGCCACTCATAATCACTTGATGATCAGCTGGGTAGGAATGCCTCATATTGAATACGAAAACAGAGGTAAGTACATTCACTTAATTACAAACCACTTAGACAGTAGACTCTTTTTAGTATTTATTACATGAGTTTTTAGTTAACACACGCATGTATGACCGTAACCACACAGTGTTGACAAAATGAAGCAATCTTGCAGACTCAAAGAATACTACAAATACAGATGTACCAACATAAAGATATTAACACACTAGTGCAAACAGAAGATTCCAACATAGATGCTAATACTATGCTGGTTCAATTGTGACTAAATGAACAATGGACTCTTACAATTACATACACACTTGTATAGGATAAATATCAAACTTTTTTGTTGCAATTTATTTTGTAATAATAACAATAATGTCCAAAGTAATGTGAATAGAGAAAAATTAGTGGGACATTTGGTCAAATCAGTGTATACATCCACAGGGATTTACTGATCTTCATGCAAATTCTTATGTTATAATGATCTCAAATTTTTAATATCGTCATTATTCTGTTAATAAACTGCATTTTTTTAGATCAGGAAACTTAGAGTGACAAAATTATTACATTGATTCTAGGAATTACACTATCTTAAAGGCCAAATTACCAAAAGTATCTTATGGGATGCATAAACTGTAATTATAAATATATTTTAAAAAGCAGGCTTTTGGAAAAAATGAAATGCTTGCTAAAAGGAGTAGCTGAAGGGCTTTTGACTGAGATACTTTTTTTTGCCAACCATTAGCTAGTTTCTCACTGGAAATATTTTCACATGTTCTGTAGTGATCTAATACATTTAATCCTTCCTGAAATAAACAAGTAGTAGGAAACTAACTATTGCTTTGCAGTTAAATAATATGAGAATACTGACTGTGCCAAAATGCACCATGAATGAGACATGGATTAGAAAATTTATCATTTTACATAACTACACTATACGTGTCATATACATTATGTAAGACAAAGAGAGAAGATTTGCGTTTTTAAGGAGTAGAATTTTAACAAGGGGCTCCAGCCCTCTCCCACCTTCTTACCACCTCACCCCTCCCCTCACCACCCTTCTCACACCACATCCACCATCAAATTTCACCCTGCAATTAATTGATTGCCTTTCCTCAATTTCTTATGAAAATTAAATTGTATGCCATTAGTCATATGCAGTGCATTTGATTGTACATTCCTAAATTCATTAGGAGTAAACATGTGAAGACATGCAGTACAACTTGTGATATTCATCCTCATGACCTACCTCCATTCACTGATGATTCAGACAGTGTCATGTATTGAGGCATCTTCTTCCCTTACACAGTACAAATGACGTAAGTTGTGGTTGCCATATTTTACACCTTAAAAGTAGAAAGCATTGTTTTTGTGTATGGTACTACACTTGCTCCTCATATGGAGCATAGAAAAGTACTGGGAGAAACTTCCGTTCAGTTATTGATGATGGAGCTTCCAACTGAATCGATTTACTTTCCATCCACAACCTTCAGCACAACTTTCTTCACGTCCAAGACTAGCTTTCTTTCCCCCTGTGGGTCTGGGGGTTAGAATAGGCTCAAGGAATTCCTGCCCATTGTAAGAGGTAATTAAAAGGAGTCTCACATGTTTCAGCCTTTATGTGATGGTCCCTTGTAGGGCTTGACCTCCATTTTTCAAAATTTTCCTGAAGACTGAGCCAATTGGGGAGCACACCTTACATGGTGCATGGTGTGAATTATGTGCTGAGGCCTCTCGCATCCTTCATCAACATGGATCTATACTTCTGCTCATTCTCCAGCTGTTGGGCAAGGTCACCCTCCTGGGTGCATTTTCCTCCGTCCTCTGTGCAGTATCGCTTTCTGCATTGTCGACGATAATGAACTTCTTAGCTGGTTTGCACCTGATATCAAGCAGTCCATTGTGGTGGCCCACCATGTATCCTGTTGGTTGTGGCCCCCTGACAACACAGGGATTCCCCTGCTGCTGCCTGCACCATTAACTCCCTACGTATGCCAATGAGCAGATGCCCATCATCCTGGGGCATCAGGACACCCGGCAATGGCCATTCTGCCAGGTGGCCTCTACTGCAGCTGGGTGGTGCCTGTGGAGAGCACCCCTGGTCGGAATGGATGGCACCAGGGCAGATCACATGCCATGAAGCATAGTACATCATCTCTTGCTGGTGGTCAAACACCAGCAGTCTCTAAGCGATCAAGGTCTAACTTTAATGTTAAGAAATACAACCATAATAGTTCTCCCCCCCCCCCCCCCCCCCTCGCCAAACCATGGGAGGAACATCAGGCTAAGGATGGCACCTCATATGTATGAGAGCTGATGGGGAATCTTTCTTGTCAATGAAACCTCAGTTTTTTGAGGGGCATTTAGATGACAAGTTAGGGGAGGTGGAGGGATTGTCCAAAATGTGGTCAGGATTGGTGTTGATCAAAACAGCATCCTCTGTCCAGTCATGGGCACTACTCACCTGTGACAAGCTGGGGGATGTTTCTGTTTTGATCACGCCCCATAAGTGCTTAAATATGGTCCAGGGTATCATATTTCACATGGACCTTCTTTTGCAGTCCAACCATTAGCTGCGCACCAATTTAAAGCGGTGAGGTGTCCATTTTGTCTGGCGCATCCACTGGGGTCCAAGGGATAATCAGGTTGCCACCGGTGCCTTCATCTTGGCCTTTGAGGGTGACACATTACCTGAGAAGATCAAGGCGATGGTCTTCCGCTGTGACGTAAAGCCATATATCCCTCCCCAGATGCTGTGCGTTAAGTGCTGGAAGTTTGGCCATATGTCTTCTAGCTGTACCTCCAGAGTCACCTGTCAGGATTATGGACATCCCTCACATCCTAATATTACCCATGCCACACCTCCCATCTGTGTTAACTGCAGACAGCACCATTTGCCTTCCTGTCCAGACTGCAGGATTCTCCAGAAAGAAAGAAAAATAATGGAATACAAGACCCTGGATTGACTGACCTACACTGAGGCCAAGAGAAAATATGAGAGGCTACATCCTGTGCATATGGTGTCAACCTATGCCACCGCTATGATAACAGTTCTACCATCTTCCATTCCGCCACATACAGTTGGCTCCTGCACAACCTACTGGATGATAAAAAAGTCAGTATAAATTTGAAAAATTAATAAACCACGGAATAATGTAGATAGAGATGTAAAAATTGACACACATGGTTGGAATGACATGGGGTTTTATTAGACCCAAAAAAAAACAAAGTTCACAAAATGTCCGACAGATGGCGCTGGACAGCAAAACATAACTGCTACCGTGACAGGTGAGAGGTACGCCGATATGTTACAGAATCGCATCATCCCCAGCCTGGTTGATAAACACCTGCTGGAATGTGCGATGTTTGTGCAGGATGGCGCTGCACCCCATATTGCTAGATGCGTGAAAGATCTCTTGCACCCGTCGTTTGGTGATGATCGTGTGCTCAGCTGCCACTTTCATCATGCTTGGCCTCCCAGGTCCCCAGACCTTAGTCTGTGCGATTATTGGCTTTGGGGTACCTGAAGTTGCAAGTGTATTGTGATCGACCGACATCTCTAGGGATGCTGAAAGACAACATCCGACGCCAATGCCTCACCATAACACCGGACATGTTTTACAGTGCTGTTCATAACATTATTCCTCAACTAAAGCTATTGTTGATGAATGATGGTGGCCATATTTAGCATTTCCTGTAAAGAACATCATCTTTGCTTTGTCTTACTTTGCTATGCTAATTATTGCTATTCTGATCAGATGAAGCACCATCTGTTGGACATTGTTTGAACTTTTGTATTTTTTTGATTCTAATAAAACCCCATGTCATTCCAAAAATGTGTGTCAAGTTGTACCTCTCTATCTATATGATTCTGTGATTTATTCAGTTTTCAAATTTATACTGACTTTTTGATCACCAGGTACTTCAGGAGCAACCATCTGGGACATCAGTCCCCACTTCTCAGCCAGAGAAGCATAAGTCTTCTTCAGCTCCTCTCACCAGGAAGGGATCCCTTGGGTCACTCCCTTCCCAGGTTCCTACCGGTGGCAAAGCTGAAACCTGCCAGTGGCTGAAGCAATCACAGGTAGCTGGTCGTAGGGTTTCACATTCCTCCTCAGTCCCTGAGACTGAATCAGTGAAGCCCTCCCAGTTGGACAAACCTAAAGAGCAGTGAGAGAAACCCAAAAAGAAAAAGATCCCCAAGAACCATAGCACTGTGGTGGCACCCACACCACCACTACCCACAAGCTCTGTGTCTGAGGATGAGGTGGAGATTCTGGCATCAGCTGATGACCTAGATCTTGCTGGGCCCTGAGACACAATGGCTGTTGATTGCACAGGTACTTATCTGGTGGCAGCGGGTGACCCTGAGGTGTAGACTGCCTCATTGAGTGTTTCATGCCTTCCCAGCCTCATGATCATGTAATCCTCCAGTGGAATTTTGGTGGCTTTTTCCACCACCTGACTGAGCTACAGCAGTTGTTAAGTTTTACACCTGCTTTCTACATTGCCCTCGAGGAAACCTGGTTCCCAGCAATGCAGACCCCTGCCCTCATCAGCTATAAGGGATATTACGGTTACCGTAGCGACTATAATAGAGTGTCAGGTGGAGTTTGCGTCTATGTCTTGAACTTAGTATGCAGTGAACCTGTGCCCCTTCAAATACCCTCTTGAAACTGTGGCTCTCAGGATAAGGACGACACAGGATATAACTGTCTGCAATGTATATCTTCCTCCAGATGGTGCAGTACCCCTGAAAGTGTTGGCTGATCAACTCCCTAAGCCTTTCCTACTTTTGGGAGATTTTAACATGCATAACCCCTTGTGGGGTGGCGCCATGTCTAGTGGCTGAGGTAGGGAGTTCGAAAGTTTACTCTCACAATTCGACCACTGCCTCTTAAATACAGGTGCCCACACACATTTCAATGTGGCAGATGACACATATTCAGCTATTGATCTCTCAGTTTGCAGCCCTGGCCTTCTCCCATCCATCCACTGGTGAGCACATGATGACCTGTGTGGTAGTGACCACTTCCCCATTTTCCTGTCATCCCCTCAGCATCATGCCCATGGATGCCTACACAGATGGGCTTGAAAGAAGGAAGACTGGGAAGCCTTCACCTCTGCTGTCACCGCTGAATCACCCCCACGTGGTGCATCAATGTTGTTGTTGAGCAGGTCACTACAACGATCGTTTCAGGGGCAGAAAAAATGGCTCTGAGCACTATGGGACTCAACTGCTGAGGTCATAAGTCCCCTAGAACTTAGAACTACTTAAACCTAACTAACCTAAGGACAACACACACATCCATGCCCGAGGCAGGATTCGAACCTGCGACCGTAGCGGTCGCGCGGTTCCAGACTGTAGCGCCAGAACCGCTCGGCCACCAGCGGCCGGCTCAGGGGCAGAAAAAGCGATCCCTTGTTGTTTAGGGTGCCCCAGCGAAATACAGTCTCTTGGTAACCGCCAGAAGTTGCTGAGGCAATTAAAGTTCATCAGCGAGCTCTACAGCAATATAAGTGGCACCTTTCCCTAGAGCACCTAACATCCTTTAAGCAGCTCCATGCCCACATTCACCAGCTTATAAAACAACAGAAAAAGAAGTGTTGGGAGAGGTACATGTTGCCATTTGGTGCCATACATCACCTTCCCAAGTCTGGACAAAGATCACACATCTTTTGGGTACCAGACCCCAACAGGTGTCCCTGGCATTAACATTAATGGAATGTTTTCTACCAATGCAAACGCGATTGCCAAGCACTTTTTTGCACACTATGCTCAAGCCTCTGCATCAGAGATTTACCCCCCCCCCCCCCCCCCCCATCCTTTTGCACACTCAAATGCCACAGTGAAACCTATAACGTCCCATTTACAGAGTGGGAGCTCCTCAGCACCCTTGCACATTGACATTGCCACGACAAAGCTCCCGGGCCGGATCGGATCCACAGTCAGATGATTAAACATCTCTCATCTGACTACAAGTGACACCTCCTCATCATCTTCACCCGGATCTTGTGCGATGGCATCTTTCCATTGCAATGGCAGGAGAGCACCATCGTTCTGGTGTTCAAAAACGGTCAAAACCTGCTTGATCTGGACAGCTATCAGCCCATCAGCCTCACCAACTTTCTTTGTAAGCTACTGGAACGTAAGGTGTTTCAGTGGAGTCAGGTGGCCTACTGGCTCCATGTCAGGGTGGCTTCTTCCAGGGTCGCTCTACCACTGATAATCTTGTGTCCCTCAAGTCTGCTATCCAAACAGCCAAAAGACGCAACATCTGGTTGTTATCTTACAGAAAGCTACATGACTTGGTGACATCATATCCTTGCCACGTTGTATGGATGGGGTCTCTGGGTCCTGCTCCTGAATTCTATCCAAAACTTGCTGTAGCTCCATACTTTCCATGTCCAAGTCAGTGCCTCCCATAGTTCCCCCCGTATTCAGGAGAATGGCATTCCGCAGGCCTCCATATTGAGCGTGTCTCTGTTTTTAGTGGCTATTAACGGTTCAGCAGCAGCTGTAGGGCTATCAGTCTCACCTTCTCTGTATGCGAATGACTTCTGCATTTTGTACTGCTCCTCTAGTACTGGTGTTGGTGAGCAGCACCTACAGGGGGCCATTCACAAGGTGTAGTCATGGGCTCTAGCCCAAGGCTTCCAGCTTTCAGCAGTGAAGTCATGTCTCATGCTTTTTTGTCGGCGTCGCACCATTCATTCATAACCAGAACTTTACCTTAATGACGATCCACTCACCTGATTGACTTGGCTGCCTCATCTTTGTCACCTTAAGTGGAAGTGCTGGCATCACCTTAATGCCCTCCACTTCCTGAGCAGCACCAACTGGGGTGCAGATCGCTCTACGTTGCTGCAGCTCTACAGAGCCCTTGTTCAATCCTGCCTTGACTATGGGAGTCTGGTTTATGTTTTGGCGGTGCCCTTGGTGTTGTGTTGCCTTGACCCATTGCACCACTGTGGCGTTCGCCTAGTGACGGGAGCTTTGAGAATGAGTCCGGTGACCAGTGTCCTGGTGGAGGCTGGAGTCCCGTCATTGAAGGTTAGGCATGCACAACTGTTAGCCAGTTATGCTGCACACATCCATAGTTCCCCTGTGCATCCAAATTACCATCTCCTTTTCCAAACCATGGTGGTTCATCTCCCACATTGGTGGCCCAGGTCAGGGCTAACGACTGCAGTTCATGTCCGGACCCTTCTGTCTGAACTGGAGTCCTTCCCATTACCATTTCTCCTCGAGGTCCATTCACATACACCTCCTGGTGTACACAAAGGCTGCAGATTCTTCTGGACCTTTCTCATGGCCCTAAGGACTCAATTAACCCTGTGGCTCTCCACTATCTCTTTCTCTCAGTTCTTGACATGTACCAGGGTCATGAAGTGGTTTACACAGATGGCTCGATGGCTGATGGTCACTTAGGCTTTGCGTATGTTCATGGACGACGTATTGAACAGCACTCCTTGTCAGATGTCTGCAGTGTTTTCACTGCAGAGCTGGCGGCCACATCTTGTGCTCTTGAGCACGTCTGCTCATGCTCTGGCGATTAATTTCTCCTGTGTACTGACTCCTTGAGCAGCCTACAAGCTATCAACCAGTGTTACCCTCGCCAGCCTTTGGTAGCATCCATCCAGGGGTCCATCCGTGCCCTGGAACAGTCCAGTCATTCAGTGGTGTTTCTGTTGACCCCAGGACACAACAGAATCCCAGACAATGAACTTCTCAACAGGATGGCCAAATGGGCTTCACGGAAACTGCTTCTGGAGATGGGCATCTGCTAAACAGATCTGCATTCTTTCTTAAGCTGCAGGGTTTTTCGGCTTTGGGAAACAGAATGGCATAAAAGTACACACAACAAACTGTGTGTCATTAAGGAGACTATGAATGTGTGGAAGTCTTACATGTGGTCCTCCTGCAGGGAATCAGTTGTTCTCTGCCGGCTCCACATTGGCCTTATGTGGCTAACACATGGTTACCCCCCCCCCCCCCCCCCCATCGCGAGGACCCACCTCAGTGTCACTGTGGCTCACAAATGATGGCTGTCCACCTCTTGCTAGACTTTTAACTTTCCCAGCACCCTACCTTCAATGTTGGACAATAATGCCTTAACAGCAGCTTTAGTTTTATGTTTTATTCATGAGGGTGGGTTTTATGATTTGAGCTAAGTTTTAGCACATGTCCTCTGTCCCTCTGTGTCCTCCACCCTAGTGCTTTTAGGGTGGAGGTTTTAATGTGTTGCAGAGTGGGTGGGTTCTCCTTTTTATTCTCATGGCCAACAAGCCATAGTAATCTACTCTCTTTTTTTGATCTCTTCTACATGTTTCTTGCAGCTTGCTGTGTTTTCTTGTCCGATTTTGTCCATTTTAGTGTTTGTTGCCTGTCTGTCATTCTTGTGGGTTTCTCCTTTTTCCAGCTGTGTTTTGTATGTCTGGATTATTTTACTCCCACCCTTGTGGAATTATTTTAATCAGAATGAAGGACTGATGACCTAGCAGTTTGGTCCCTCCCCCTCTCTTTTAAACCAACCAACCAACCAGTTTTCTTGAACTGGTGATAACAAATATCAGTGAAAAGACAGCCTCAGAGTCACCAATTCTGTTAATAGTTTGTTGTTGATCACAATATCACTGTGACTCCTGACATCTAAATAATTGTCATTGATGGAGGATTTTCAACTTTGGTAGCATTGCCTCAGCAGATAGTTACCATACTTGCATTTCAGCAGCTGGGAAAGCAGCTAGAATCTCCATATGCTGACTGAGAATGACTATGGCACATTGAGTAACTACTTGGGCCAACATGGATGTTTTGCAGATCTCTTGCATTGTTTGCAGTTGCCTGGTGATGGAATTTCTGTGCTGTATGATGAAAACTGTTATTGTTTTAAATGCCTTACTGGAATCAGAAAGGTTAGTTTACTCTCAGGTACTCAAGACATTATGTGTTTTTGTGTGATAATCTTAATTCCTTTTATTATGTGGCAGTTGTAACATGTCAGTGTGTTGTACCACTGAAAGTAGGAATTTATTATTAACTTATGCTCATTCAGTTTATAGTTTCTGGAGTTTTTTGTAATTATTCTTAAAGCCTTTTTTAAGTAACCTGTTACATAGAATGAGAAAAGTTCTTTATCATTCATTTATGTCACTTATATCTCAAATAAATAATTCTTGACTGCATAGTACATATTATTTAAGGTGTGCACTTCAGTTTTATTATTATTATTTTTTTTTTTTTTTTGTTAGCTTGTTAACTGTGTGTGTTGTGAATAGAGCAGTTAGAATAATTATTGCATGTATTTTTCAAAATCTGCATAGACTGGGAGTTATTAAGAAATCAGATGAAATTTTTTATGAAAATTGATTCTAGTATAAAGTTAAAAACATGTATAATATAAATAATATTTTATTTTATTCTTGTCTGTTTTCTGATATAGAAAATCTCTTCTACAAGCCAAATATGTAAAAGAAAGAAATAATTCTGTTGAAGTGTCCAAGTTCTTATATGCTCTTACTGATTTCAGTGTGAAACTCTGTTGGAACATGGAGCTGATCCACTAAAAAACATAGAAATAAATGACTTTTGTGGGAACATCATGGAATTCGCACTATCACAATTTGAAACAAAAGAGTATGTACTTATAAGCACAGCTCATTCTTTGATGATTATGGATATCAGTGTATCTTTTATCATTAAGTTTATATACCATAGAATGTATCATAAAAAGTTGCAGAACTGATTCATTCCATATCCTGTGATATATTCAGAACATATATCACCAGCAAAGGAAACAAAAAAAACAAGTAAAATATAAAATATACATGCAATATAGTCAATAATGAGTAATTGTCTAATGCTTTGGATGACTTAAAGTGGTGAAGTACATGTGTAAACTCCCACTTCTTTAACAATACGACTTACTTTAGATGGTCAGCAGACTCTCCTTGCTGGTTAGCTTGCTTCTACAACCTCCTTTTCTCTTCTTCTCTGGAGTATATTTGCTAGGAACAGGAATTTCTCAAGACTCTTTCTACTTGTAAAATTAAGCAGATGTAAACAGTTTCTTTTGCTTTACTTCACTTTACTTTAATAATAAAACGTGACCATTACACTCAATGTTGGAGTCAGCTCTTTTAATACCTAGGAATCATAAAGACTATTATTTTTTCTTTCTTTTATTTTCTGCCACCTTTCCAACTGTAAATTTCAGGGGGTTTATGACATATGAACAATCTATCTCCGTTTCACAACTTTTTGTACTATCTAGTTTCAATATTTTATGTAGTTTGGAGTAACTCTGGGTACCATGAAAGTGTTCCATTGGACACTCGTAAACTTACATAAAACATAATAATACTCATTGTGTATAGAATTCAAACTTATCAGAATAATCCCTATAAAATCTTTGACTTCTGTCATGATACTGTCCTTTTCTCCTAGGATCAGTTCCTATACCTTGCCTGTGGGTTGACCATATGAACATACTTCCTCTTTCCATTCTGGTAGGTACTCCCGTTTATATAACATCCCTATTCATTCGGCTACATGTCATTGTATCTCCATGTAGGTACACCTGCCCTTTATATTCAGTAAATGCTGGGTATGACTCCATTATTCTTTCTGAGTAGGCCTCATGGTCCGTTACCCCCCCCCCCCCCCAGCATACATTCCCCTATGTATACTATAATTAAATATTTTCTGGTAAAAATAAAAATCTATTTTACACTTCGCACATTTTTTTTTTTTTTTTTTTTTTTTTTTGATACATCATCAACTCCCTAGAGTCCTTCTCTACTCATCAACTTCTATACCTATAATAGATAATATGTCTGGATGTACTATTCAGTAGATAATAGGTTTACTTATGCTATACAAGTCTCACTATCCGACAATTTGTCAGAATATTTGTTAGACTGACATTCCTTAATGTCTGTCATAATCAATTATTCTTTGGCTTATCGAATCAGGTTCCTAATATGTAATCTTAATGTTTGTGTTTATATGTCTTCTTGTGTGTATGCCGATGTGTGTTTGTGTAGTCTGATTATTCGGCCTTCTCATCTTAAGATAAGATGTAGGTTATTGGAAATCACAGAAACAAGAAAGGACTTCTGTGATAGAAGTAGATGAATATGGAAAGAGGGAAAAAACAGATAGGTTCTAAAATGATAATTAAGAGATAAAACAATAGAAATGGTTGCTAAGATTGAAGAAGAGAAAGAAGATAGCCCCAGTGAGAGGAAATCCTTCCCACCCCCTCTCCCCAGGACTCCTACCTAGCAGGTACTTGAGTGAGAAGCCAGAGGAGGTTTGGTGTTAAATCGTCTCCTCCAGAATGGACATTCCCACCTTCACCCTTGAGGTCCCCGAAGGAAATATTAGCAAACCTATGGAAACAGCAAATGGTGAAGAATCAGGCACACTTGTTTGTGAGGGTTGTCTGAAAGGTGTGGTGTGTGTTTTGTGTTAGTTATGATTTATGTGTTCTCGTAAACCATGCTTTTATCCACAATAACCACCCCTTTCCAAAACTGATACAAACCCTCCAATATACACCACAACCACAACAACAACACAATAAAAGGTATAAAATATTCTATACAAAATAGAGCATCTATGCAGTACAGTATAACAGTTGTTCAGATATTCACCTGATATTATATTTCTCCGTAAATATAATATCCTATTCAGTTTATGTCATCCTGTATACATAGTACCATCATATTACACTTTACACTAATATGATATTCTATTCATTTTATTTCATGTCTAGAGATCACTTTCTTTCTTATTCTGTGAGTCACCTAAGTTGCAGTCATATCCAGTTTTATAGGTAATAAGATTATAGGATAGCTTAAGATTTTAGGAATAGATGACAGAATAGTTTAATATTTGAAGGGAATTCAGTGTGGGAAAATTATTTTGGAAGAAACACCAAAAACAACTCAGGATCTGATGGTCACCACTCCACCCATTAACTGAGAATGTTAATGTCCTTGGGGGGTATATGACTCTGCCCGGGTCCCATGGATCTGATATTAACATTTCTTGTGCACTGGCAGACCAGTATTTCTTTTTAAACTTCTTTTGAAAGTCTCCCACTGCAAATCAATCACCACATCCCTAGTTAACGCAACATTAGGTGAAGACACTCTTTTTTCTACTTGTTCCTGGATAAGTTTGACTTCTCTCCAGAGTTTGTCTATGCTCTTCCTCGTATCAGTAAATTCAGAAGAAGCCATAGGCGATGCATTCCCAGATGTTATTCCCTCAGTGACTTTCCAATCTATAATTTCCTCTACCTGCTCCTCTAGACTACTTATATTTAATGCATCAGAGTTAGCTGTCCTTTCTTGGAAACTTCTTTCTATATTTTCTATTTGTGTATTAACACCTATAATTTGTGACTGGATTATTGGTATTAATTCGCTACTCTTATCAATGTTCCCTTTTAAGGTATGCAGTCTCTGCTTTACAGCATCAAACTTAATGTTACATACATTTTCAAATGATCCTAACTTTCCACTAAACTCAGATTCCACATTATCACACTTATCTTCAATATCAAATTCTAATCTTTTTGCTAAATCTTGGAAAGTATCATTCTGCTTGTTACTAAGGTCAGTGAACAGTTGGTTTACATGAATGTTCAAAGAACTTGTTAATTCTTTCTTTAAATCTTATTTCAGATTTTCAGCTTTACTATTTAGTGTGTCAAATTCAGTCTTTAGTAAACCTATATTTGTTGCTTGACTATTCAAGGCTTCACTCTTGTCATTTAGAACTTCACTTTCAGCATTTAAATTAGAATGTACTAAACCTATTTCTTTTCTTAGAGTTTCATTCTGAGCACTTAATCTAGAATTTAAAGTTTCATTTAATTGTAAACTCGGGGCTTCTAGTTTTTCACTTAGAGTCAGAATTTGAGCATTTGAAGCTGCACTTTGTGCTTCGATTAAATTTGCTAACTCATTCCAATCTGTTATTTCTCTACTGATTCTCATAGCCATAGCGGGTTCTTGAGTTTCTTCTACTTGTTTCACATTGTCCATATTCTTATGAGCTCTAGATCTAGTATGCATTTAAAAACTTAACTCTAAGTGCAACAACTACATTAATCCAGTTCATTCAACAGTTTATCCAACTTTACACTCCAACAATAAAGTACTCTTTTACACTCACCTGGTGTAGCGTTTAGGCTGCGTCAGCAAGCGGATGTGGAATCAGCACCAGAGAGCAACATTTGGTGCCAGTGGTGTCGGATGTAGGTTTCCACATCTACATCCTAGCGATATGTGTGAGAGCTGTCTGCTCCCCACACTGGATCTTCTTAATCAAATTGTTCTCAACGTATCTCTTCTTAGTCTAATACAATGAGATCTTCTCTCTTTTCTTTTAATATTATGACTTTCTTATGGCCTCTCTTTTCTTGCATTTATTAGTTTTCTCCACTTGATTTTTAGGTTTAATCCAGTTTCTCATAATGGTTCTTTCACCTTGTTATACTCGGCTGTTATGGCAACACATAGTATCTTCTTATCTCGTTTTTGTCAGAAAATTCCTGCTCTCTTCTGTCCTTTCACCCAGATCACCAAGTTCTAATGCTTTGGATGACTTAAAGTGGTGAAGTATTTGTGTAAACTCACACATCTTTAACAATGCAACTTACTTGAGATGGTCAGCAGACTTTCCTTGATAGTTAGCTTGCTTCTGCAACCTCCTTTTCTCTTCTTCTCTGGAGTATATTTGCTAGGAACAGGAATTTCTCAAGACTGGTGGTTCTATAATTTACACAGAAGTTCTCGAAGCACTACAATTGAAGTTCAAACTGTTATTGGGAAAAAGAGTTCAACAGTTAAAGATTAGAACCAATACAACCATATACCATTCCAAACCTCTCCATACAGGTTTTCCTCATTTGTAACATGACGTTTACTGGATATCAAAGCATACTGCATCCCAAATTTTTCTTCCCAATTTTGTCTTTCCAGTGTGAACTGTAACTTCCCATTTCACTTTGTGGGATAACTGAATAATTCAATATGGTGCATGATCTACATAATTTTGTTCCAGTGAACATGAGATTAAATTAAAATGAGGATTACATATAAAATTTAAATGTTTCATTGTTGGTATTGTTAGAGTACTCTGCTGTTGTGAGGCCATTCTGTAGATTCTTCATTTTACCAGGTTTTTTAATCAGTTTATGCAAATAGTTAGGTTTTGTTCTGAAATAAAACAATACCTACCTTGCACAAGAAATGACTTGATCAGGGCAAATGACAAGGTTGTTCTAGTTGCAGCATTCTGCAAATGCTCACTGGATATGGAAATAATTCAATGAAATGATAATTACATATTTTCAGTTTCGTGAATGAAATTTTCTCACTGATTAGAAAATACTAATAATCAAACCAGATGCACAAATAAGTGTTGTGAAATAATAATGTTGTGGGGGATTCAGGTTTAATGAGTTATATGCAGAAATAAAAATACAATTTTCTTGAGAGAGGCAACATGCACAGACATTGTTACAAAGCAATACAAGAGCAGTGTATTGGGTTATCATTACACTATTTAAATATCAACAGGGCAATTATATCACAACCTGTCCTCTCGTCCACCACCACACAGAATTACATACGTAATTTACAACATGATAAGAGGGAAATTCTGCCAATATCCTTATGTGATTTCATAAAGGTGTATGATTAAATAAAATTATTATAAGTATTTTATTCCGTTACTTTGCATAAACTGCATCAAGTTATCATGTGTTACAGATTATTAATCACAATATATATAACAATCATACAATGGAAGATCCAGGATGTAATGTAACAATACTACGAAAAGGAAAGTTGGCACTCACCATGTAGCAGACATCCTTAGTCACAGATGGGTGCAACAAAAAGACTGTTTCAAATAAAGCTGTCAGCCCATAAGACTGTCATCAAAAATAGATGTGTGTGTATGTCTGTCATCTATTTTTGACAAAGGCCTTATGGGCCAAAAGCTTTATTTGGAACAGTCTTTTTCTTATGCTTATTTGTGACTCAGCATCTCTGCTAAATGGTGAATATACATAACATTTATATACATAAAGAATTATTGACTAACCATTATGTACTTTTTTAGTCTTTTATACATATTTTTCCTGCATTTATTTCTCAGTCAGTCTGCACTATTTTCCACATCTGTTGCTGCTATTTTCTTGGGCTGTCTGTCTTCTCATGTTTCTCAAATTTCTCCTACAGTCCATTTTCTTTCAGCAAAGTGGTCTCTACTTTGAGAGTTGTCATTAATTTCAAGAACAGATTGACACTACATGAAAACCAGTGTCAAGTTTTGTTTACTAAATTAATACACATAATTAACCTGAGTGGGTTGGCGTATAGAGTCTTGTCAAAATACTTTAAACTGGGATGAAACTTCATATAGATGAACTCACACAAACATGAATAAATTCACATCATCTTGGATATTATTATTGTAATCTATGCCTCTCTCCTTTGTTATCACTACTGTCTTTATGGTTAAGTCTTTTCATAAGATTCGAGAGAAGTAAGATTTACAATAAACCTTTTTCTTCTCTTTTCTCATGAAGTTGGCTCTAGGTCTTCATGTCTAGGAGTCTGATTCTTGAAGCTGAAATTTTCACATTTTAGGTTCTTATGGTGAAATTGATCTAAATGAATTTGAAGAATGTCTGTGTATGATTTGTTTATGTTTATTTGCGCCAAATTATACTATATCACACTGTTTTCAATTTTCACATTAACAAAACTGAATTGACATTGTTCATCCAAAATAAAGAACACATCCGATCACATAGAGGCATGCTTACTACTACTTGGCTCTCTGGTAACAACAATACTCCAAAGTGTTTACAATTTTTCTTGACAAATGAATTTGTATTAGTTTATTATCATTGTTTTATAAATGAATCCAGAAAGAAACATAATAAATAGTACATGATTGTGTAATTAATTATAGAAATAAAAGATGTGCCAAATATTTTGTAATTTCAAATGCTTCAAAAAAATAATAAACTGCGCATTTTGAACTAGTACATATTTACTGTAACAACAAAAATAAAGTAATTCCTCTTCATAGACTTTAGCTTGAAATAGAACAATTTGTGTATGAAATTATATGAGATTTTTCAGAAAAACAGTAGAGATAATATTGACCTGTCCAAAGTTCAAAAAATATATCTGGTGTCTACTACTTCTGTTGAGGAAGAGTAATGTTAGAGGAGGATGTCCCTTTACAATATCCCCCTCACAAGATTTGGAAACAATGTGTTTACAATATTTTGTGACCTACTATAAGGTTTGCCAAATGGTGTACAAAATGGTGCCAAAAGATAGAACACAGATGTATAGAAGTATGTGATGTATAACATATTAGAGAAAACTTAAGAAAATTATGTCCTATACAAGCCATAATTTATATATACATTAGGACATGGCATTCAGATTTTCAGAACTGTGGAACATTCTCTCACAAGAAAAATGATACAAAGTAAAAACTACAACATTACAACATTAAACTATAGAAATAAGTGCAGAGACAATGTAAATTACTAGGATTACAAATTGCAAGTTTGCATCTATAAAGGACACCTTCAAACTTCCAAAAGAGAAGAAAAAAATTCAGAGCCTAGGTGTATGACGAGTGAGCCAACTTAATAAACTCAATCCCAAGTAGGAATTTAACACTTACAACATTAAACTATAGAAATAAGTGCAGAGACAATGCAAATTACTTGGATTACAAATTGCAAGTTTGCTTCTATAAAGTCACACCTTTAAAATTCCAAAAGAGAAGAAAAAAAATTCAGAACCTAGGTGTACAATGAGTGAGCCAACTCAAGACACTCAATTACAAGTAGTAATATAACAAAAAGTCAATCAGCCACATAAACCAGAGTATGTAAGGATATGTTGACTCATAAAATGAGAAAACAATAAAAAAATGTTAAGGCCTAAGCTTACGATGTGGAGAGAAACCCATGAATCCAAACACCACCAGGAACACACCAGTAAAAATGTTTCAACGCAACAAAATGAATAAAGTTCAGACTCATATACCAATAAGTTCAATCATATGTAAAGAATAATTATAGGAAGCATCTAGCTGCAATCAATAGTTGCACACTCCCCCTGAACGCAAACACAAAGTCGCGATGACTATGGGCATCCAAAACAGAGTTAAGCATGAGTTTGCCCACAACCCAAGTTCCAATGAGAAACAATGTTGCAGTACTCAAGATAAATACAGGTAATCAGAGTCATAAATAGCTCTGAATGATGAGATAACCAAGTAGCTCAACAACTAAAATCAGTGTGTAAAATCAGAAATGTATACATTTTGTCATACTGTCTATACCCACAAACGTCCTCCACACTATTTGCTAATTGTTCATACAAACTAACCTGTGTACATTGAAGCCAAGAAAATTGAATTACAATCAATAAAAAAAATACATATCAATTTAAAGTTACATAATGTAATGGGAAGTTAACCCTCCCCTCCCCCCCCCCCCTCCTCCTCCTGCCCCACCAACCCTACTTGAAAAAACATACATTTATGTGGAATAACACGGTCCATGTTAGCGATGACTTTTCTACCCAAATACACTCATGCTCATAAATTAAGGATAATTGCGGAATGTGGTGCCACACAATGTGGCACTACACAAAACTGATGCTAATAGCATAGTCACATAGGGAACACACACGACACAGAACTATAAGCCCACGGAATTGGTGATAAGTTTAGAAAACCATCTCGAAACACAGTTGCTACCAAATGCCACTGTTTCTTGTGCATGTACCTCAACATCAATATGGGATATGGTCACCACACACACATACACAGGCCGCACAATGGGTTGGCATACCCTGCATCAGGTCATCAAGCAGCTGCTGGTGTATAGCCTCCCATTCTTGCACCAGACCCTATCGGAGCTCCTGAAGTGTCCTACGGGTTTGAAGACGTGTAGCGATAAGTCGACCGAGAGCATCCCAGACGTGCTCAATAGGGTTTAGGTCTGGAGAACAGGCAGGCCACTCCATTCACCTGATATCTTCTGTTTCAAGGTACTCCTCCATGATGGCAGTTCAGTGGAGCCGTGTGTTATCATCCATCAGGAGGAAGGTGGGACCCACTGCAACCCTGAAAAGGCAGATATACTGGTGCAAAATGACGTCCCGATACACCTGACCTGTTACATGCACCCCAAACCACAGAACCACGACCTCCATACAGGTCCCATTCAAGGACATTAAGGGGTTGGTATCTGGTTCCTGGTTCACGCCAGATGAAAATCTGGAAAAAATCACTGTTCAGACTATACCTGGACTCGTCCGTGAACATAACCTGGGACCACTGTTCCAATGACCATGCACTGTGTTCTTGACACCAGGATTTACAAGCTCTCCTGTGTCCAGGCGTCAGTGGAATGCACCTTGCAGGTCTCTGGGCAAATAAACCATATCTGTTCAGTCGTCTGTAAACTGTGTGTCTGGAGTGGCTGCAGTGCTCCGTGGCTGTTTGTGGACAATGATGGTGAAATATTGATCGTCCTGTGGTGATGTACACTGTGGACATCCTGTACTGCAGTGCCTGGACATGTTTCCTGTCTGCTGGAATCATTGCCATCATCTTGAGATCACGCTTTGTGGCACACGGAGGGCCCGTGTTACGACCTGCTGTGTTTGATCAGCCGCCAGTCACCCTAGCATTCTACCCCTCATAACATCATCAATATGTGTTCTTTGAGCCATTTTTAACACACAGTCACCATCAGCATGTCTGAAAACGTCTGCACACTTACTCTCTGCACCGTACTCTGACATGCACCTACACACCTCTGGGTATATGGACTGCTGCCAGCACCCCCATGCGATAACTGCATGTTAAATGCACTGCATGGTCATACCCCAAGGTGATTTAAACCCACAAATTGCATACCAGAGTGTTTTTCACCATGTATCAGCATTATCCTTGCTTTACGAGCATGACTGAAGTTCCATGAATTCTTCATATAGGATAATTTCTTGGCTAACAATATTTAAGTTTCAGTCACAATACTGATGTAGTTGACAGATGCTTGAGTACATTAGGCAGCACCAATGATCTCTTGTAATTTGACTTGACCAGCAAAGGTGCAGCCGTAGAGGAATGTAGTGAGTGGATCCACCCACATGTTTCGGTTTCTTCCCAAGATTTCTCGTCACACACTCCAACAGATGGGTAAGTTCCTGTCTAGCTTTCACATCAAATCCTCCAACATTGTTTTATGTACTAAGTATGCTATTCAATAATGCCCTCACATCACACGGTATATGCACTGCCTATTTATATTGAGAAAACAAGTATACGTGGTTTATGTCAGAATGGATTAAAAAGAGTTCACATATGAAACTTTAACAAACAGACCTAAATGCAATGAAAAAATGAACTAGTAAGGTGATATACACAGATATACTATCACACTATTCTTAATCTTTACAGTACAATATATGAACATTTATTACTAGATATTTAATGGCATTGTCCCATGTCAAAATTGTGCAAGGATCTACTCATTCAGTCTCATAGCATATGGGTATCGAATTCTAAAGCACAGATCTATTATGAAACATAATTATATAGTTGTATGAACCTCCAAATATAGTGTGTTGTAGATTTAAACTCAGTCAATAGATATGACAGAACTTTAGAAATCACATATCTTACATACTACATTCCTGAAAAAGAAAACACAGTTCTTCCTGACTAGGTGTCACTATGAATCCATTTTCAAAGGTCTTGTCTTCTAAACTAAAAGTTAACAGTACCTGACATCTTACCAATTTGCTTTGCTTACCAATAGCTCCCCTTATCTTAACACTTACAATGGACATTTCCACAAAATTCTTACTAGACTTGATGTTGTCTCTAAATTGTTCATATATACCAGCTAATTGGGCTACCTGTATCAAACAATTACCTTCCCACTGATTAATCTTAATTTTAATGTAAGGACACCCAAAATCTGAATATCTTCTTTGCTGTCAGACACTTCATGCAAAAGATCACTGTCAATAATTTCATTAAATGCTACATCCACACTGTCTTTACAGGGTTTTACTGACCTTGCTGGTATCGTAGCATTACTTAGGTTACTCATGTTGTTAGGTAAAGATTGAACACAATGAATAGATTCCATGGCACAACTAACATCACTTGTTATGGAAGGAACATAAAACACATTACTGTCAAAATTACACTTTCTGCTTAGATACCCATTCACTTCATTCCGCCAATTTGGATACAAATTCTGACTAACCATAGTTAAATTATTCTAGAATGCACATTTATCTATGTTATCATCAATCTTGTCCCAAACAAACTTCAAAATGTACTCACCTTTATTCTCTAGGTCCACAGATAACTCACCTTTACTGTTGGGATCATTACTTTGCATGACATTAGTGAAAAACTGTTTTGACTGAAGTGGTATTCCATGACCCTCACTTACATCATCACATACATCACTTCCCTTACCTGTCTTGTCAACATCATTTAAAAATAAATCTGAAGCTTTATTATTCTTAAACTCCACAAATACCTGATACTCATCATCATCATATTCCTTCAAAACTACTTAATCAACAACATCACTAGTGATACAAGCTCATCTTCATCAAAGTCATCTACATTCATCTGCAATAAGCCACCAGTCTCAGTCTTAGGAACTCTCATTCACATCAACATCATAAATATCATCTAGTTCAGATCCAATATAGTCATCATCTGATTTCCATATATCAACAATACTGTTTTCTGGCCAAGAGAAGAAATCATTAGTACATACTATACAAAAATTCTCACTACTCTCACATTCTGGTATGTTATTAGCACCTATTATCATAATTAAAAATAGTATCCCAAAACTTTTGATCAAAACATCAATGAGAAAGCTCATATTCCTTCTATTCAATTTCAGATACGTATGCCATATCATTAACATGTAACTATTGTCTAATTGCAAGTGTAACTTGGGAGTCCTGTGCTTGATGTATTTCTTTGCCCCAAAACTGTTGACCTTCATTGAGGTGAACTGCCATTTCCTGAGTAGTTACTTCTATGATTGTTTCTTCTATTAAAATGCTCTTGGTTATCCCCATTATTCCTGTCTTACTGATGTTCAGAATTTCTCTCTCTATTTACACTTTGATCCTTAAAAAAGTTACCGTTATCTCTGTTTCTGTAATTGCTTCCATTATGATTTCTATCATTCCTATTATCTTGGTACATACTTCTTTCTACTGCCCTATCCAGCCTACCTCAAAGATTATCACCTTATCAGCATCAGCCCTCTCATTCTTTATACACTCATACTTCTTTCTTGCTGTGGATTCAACCTAACAAAACCAAACCTTACATGATAATATGTAGCATTATAATGGCAATGCAATACTTCACCGGAAAAAATTGGTGTAAAGATATAAATGCCATAAAAAGTGCATTGCTTCAGCATATATGTAGTTTAGCATAACACCAGTAAGGGTATACAGGGTGGTCCATTGATTGTGACCAGGCCAAATATCTTGCAAAACAAGAGTCAAACAAAAAAACTACAAAGAACGAAATTTGTCTAGCTTGAAGGGGGAAACCAGATGGTTGGCCCACTAGATGGCACTGCCATAGGTCAAATGGATATCAACTGCATTTTTTAAAATAGGAACCCCCCTTTTTTATTACATATTTGAGTAGTACATAAAGAAATATGAATGTTTTAGTTGGACCGCTTTTTTTGCTTTGTGATAGATGGCGCTGTAATAGTCACAAATATATGGCTTAGAATTTTAGACAAACAGTTGGTAACAGGTAGGTTTTTTAAATTAAAATACAGGACATAGGTACATTTGAACATTTTATTTCGATTGTTCCAATGTGATACATGTACCTTTGTGAACTTATCATTAATGTAATGAATACCCAAAATGATGTCCGTCAACCTCAATGCATTTGGCAATATGTGTAATAACATTCCTCTCAACAGCGAGTAGTTCCCCTTCCATAATGTTCGCACATGCATTGACAATGCACTGACACATGTTGTCAGGCATTGTCAGTGGATCACGATAGCAAATAACCTTCAACTTTCCCCACAGAAATAAACCCGGGGACGTCAGATCCGGTGAACCTGTCATGAAATATGCTATTCAATACCGCTTCAGCCGCATCTGAGCTATGTGCCGGACAACCCTCATGTTCGAATTACATCACCATTCTGTCATGCAGTGAAACATATTGTAGTAACATCGGTAGAACATTATGTAGGAAATCAGCATACATTGCACCATTTAGATTTCCATCGATAAAATGGGGGCCAATTATCCTTCTTCCCATAATGCTGCACCATACATTAACCCACCAAGTTCACTGATGTTCCACTTGTTGCAGCCATCATGGATTTCCCATTGCCCAGTACTGCATATTACGCCGGTTTACTTTACCGCTGCTGGTGAATGATGCTTCGTTGCTAAATATAATGGGTGCAGAATATTTGTCATCATCCCGTAACTTCTCTTGTGCCCAATGGCAGAACTGTAAATGACATTCAAAGTTATCACCATGCAATTCTTTGTGCATAGAAATATGGTATGGGTGCAATCGATGTTGATGTAGCATTCTCAGCACTGACGTGTTTGAGATTCCCGATTCTCTCACAATTTGTCTGTTACTGATGTGTGAATTAGCTATGACAGCAGCTAAAACACCTGCTTGGGCATCATCGTTTGTTGCCAGTCGTGGTTGACATTTCACATGTGGCTGAACACTTCCTGTTTCCTTAAATAATGTAACTATCCGGTGAATGGTCCGGACACTTAGATGATGTCATCCAGGATACCGAGCTGCTTACATAGCACACGCCTGTTGGGCATTTTGATCACAATAGCCATATACCAACACGATATCGACCTTTTCCGCAGTCAGTAAACAGTCCATTTTAACAAGGGTAATGTATCACGAAGCAAATACCATCCACACTGGCGGAATGTTACATGATACCATGTACTTATAAGTCTGTGACTATTACAGCGCCATCAATCACAAAGCGAAAAAAGTGGTCCAACTAAAACATTCATATTTCTTTATGTACTACACGAATATGTAATAAAAAATGGGGGTTCCTATTTTAAAAAGTGTAGTTGATATCTGTTTGAGCCATGGCAGTGCCTTCTAGCGTACCAACCATGGTGCCATCTGGTTTCCCCCCTCAAGCTAGGCGAGTTTCATTCTTTGCAGTTTTTTCGTTTGATGTTTATTTCGTGAGATATTTGACCCAGTCACTATCAGTGGACCACCCTGTATAAGTGCTGACATGTAAACAAAACCTTAGTGTGGTATTCCTCTATTTCGGGTGTGAATTGTTAAATGCAGTAACGTGAACAATGGTGATGATATTAGCAAATGTGTCAAATAAGACCAATGAGCTCTTATTCTTTTCTTGGCTGTCAAAGGACAAACACTGGTAGACATCTATTACAGAATGCTGGATGTTTGTGGGGTAGCACATTTGTTAAAAACCACCATTGTGTAACTGTGTGTCAAAGAATACTGGTGCATCTTTATCCTACACATACACATATCATAAATGGAGTAATGCAGAAGTTACATTAACTCAAGTGTGATTCTCTCAACCACTGACACTATACTTTCTATGTGATTAACACACCTTCAGTCCCTTCAAACATGCTTTGAAGGGTCAACAATTACTGTCGGACAAGGACGTGCAGCAGGCAGTTATGGACTTCTTCACAGAAAGACATGTTGTGTTACCAAATGGTTACTTTCAACCTGGTGTATCAATGGGGTGATTGCCTCAATGGCAACTGTGATTTTGCCTGATTGACACAACAATTGCAGACTGTATGGCCTTCAAACAGAAACTAATTGACCACCCCCTTTAGCTCTGGTACCACACAAAGGTAAAGAGAGAAAAAAAGGATAGCGAAGGGAATGGTGAATTGTATAAAAAGAAAGCCCCCTCACCCATAAAGATAA
Organism: Schistocerca serialis cubense; assembly: GCF_023864345.2. Taxonomy (NCBI): domain Eukaryota; kingdom Metazoa; phylum Arthropoda; class Insecta; order Orthoptera; family Acrididae; genus Schistocerca; species Schistocerca serialis. The sequence continues at coordinate 916,728,809 of NC_064638.1, forward strand.
ATTGGCTTGAGGGTTCAGGCTAACCACTTGTAGAGGGTATGTTGGACATGGATGGAAACTGTCAGGATGCGCCATATTAAAACTTGTCTGAATTTCCCAACTGATTTATTATTTCCAGCTACAGTGCCCCTGTTCCTCTCAGTCTGCATCATCAGGTCCTGCAATGCTGAGGACACCACTGCACTGTCTGCAAAATGCACTGTGAGCCTGTGTGTGAGTTGGACCTTCCATCGAGCTACGGACCCCCTTGAAGATGTCTCCCGCAGTTGGAGATGAAACGTTGGGAATCACCACAGAATTCATCAACCGACCACGGCATAACAGCCTGGATAATTATAATGGACATGATATTTCTGGCTGTGAAAGTCTACATTTTAGTAACATTCAATTGCGTGACTCCTGAAATTGACACTGGCAGATGGAAAGTTGGTCCTGTTATGTTACACACAGTTTCATTGATTAAAATTCTGCTCCCCTCGATCTCTATATGTTTTGCTTCAGCAAATATTCCGTGCTCAAAACAACTTGCTACTACCATTAATTTTTTGTAGGTGGAGAAGATCCAATGCATCCCGACCTGTTGCGAGCTCAATTTTGGCTCCATTGGACAGTCTATTTCTTCTCTCCTGGCTAATTATAACTGCACCATGCACACATCTTGATCGCCATCGCTCTTCCTCCCTCTTCAAAAAGACTGCTGTCCTAGCAGGCTCACAATACTCGAAAACACATACAGCATACGAAAATACAATGCCTAATCAATCTACACCAACCTAATGATACATAACAAGAAAACAAAAAACTACAAATTCTCTACTACTTTCTGGATTGCAAAGCATATGGTACATCATGCTGTACTCTACCTCCCTTGTTTTCCCTGCCCTTAACACCTCTATCCACTCTCTATTTCTTCCTATTCCCTTCCTGCGACATGTCTGGAATCACATAGGGACAAGCCTTAAATGGTCGCAACCAACCAATGTGTATTATCATTGTTCTAGTTGGCAGCTGAAGCTTAACATTAACGGGGGATGTGGTTTCAACTACTTGGTATGGCCCTTGATACCTCGTGATGAACTTCTTCGTTTTCCCTTTTGGTGTACAGGGGCTGGATAGCATTACCCATTGCCCTACTCTATATTGCGGTAAACTTCCTTTGTCTTCACTATGTCTTCCTGCCTTTCCAAAGCCTGTGTATTCGGCTTTTGTACCCATTTCCAAACATCCCAGATTGTTCTCATGAATTGACATACAGATTCACCGGTCCTTCCTTTCTGTAACTTCACTAAATCAAATGGTGACGGCATTTTTCACCCACCTCATACAAAGACAAACTGGTATTGGTATGGACTTTTGCATTGTATGCACATAGAATATGCTTGAAATACTTGTCCCACTGATGGTGATGGGAATCCACATAAAAACTCAGCATCTTCCCAACTGTTCTGTGTACTCATTCTGTCCTTCCGTTGGCCTGTGGATGCTACGTGCTCATCCTCAACTTCTTTACATTCAACAATTTACACATTTCCTTCATTAAATCTGACATGAAGTAGGTCCCTTGGACAGTAATTATTGTCTCCAGTACACCAAACTTCAAAATCCAATTATTTACTAACACTTGTGTGACCATTGCTGGCTGTTGAAGTGGCATAGCCACCATCTCCACATACCTTGAAAAATGGTCTATTATTGTCAGAACGAATCTCTTCCCTGATGGTGTTTGACTGAAAGGTCCTAAGACATCAATTCCCTACAAAGAAAATGGACATGTCCCTTCTGGCAATTGTTGTAGCTCTATCCATTCCCAACTCAAATCTGCTCTCTGCACACATGGTATACAATTCTTGACATACTGATCCACATCTACTTTCCTACGTCTCCACCAATACCTCTCCGCCACTCTCCTATTCACCAATCTATCTTCAACATGACCAGATAACACGTGATCAAGTGCTTCTTTTAAAACCTCATCTCTAAGCTTCGCTGGCACTACTACCCTTGGCCCTAACTTCGTTTCCCTGCACAGAAGACTGTTGTACATATTAAATTGTCGCTGTGTCTGATATACTTTACAATTGTCGTTAGCATCCTGTAATTCTTGCGATACTGCTAGGTCACAACCTATGAATTCTACTTTTGCCACCTTTCTACTCAATGCATCCGCATTACTGTGCTTCTTTGCAGGCTCGTGCTACACCTCATGGTCAAATTCATGAAGCCTCCCAGCCCACCTAGTGGACAGATCCTTCAACCCCAACAACCACTTCAACACAGCATGATCTTTCACTACCCAAAATCTTCTCCCATACAAATAACGTTTAAAATATGTGCTTTCATAGATTACGCTAAGCGTCTCCCTCTCTGTTGAGTAATTCCTCTCTGCTGCATTCAACTGCCTAGATGCACAGGCTACAGGGTGTTCTTTCCCATCAATTTCCTGACTAAGAACACACCCTAATACTTGATTCAATGCATCGCATGCTAGAATAAATTCCTTTTCAAAATTTGGAAACACAAGAACCACACTTGATGTTAACACTTCTTTCAATTCGTTAAACGCTTTCTGACACTTGTGTCAAAGGCTGTGCTAAATCTGCAAAACCCTTCATGAACTTTCGATAGAAATTGCAAATTCCGATGAATGATTACACTTCATTAACTGTTTTTACTTACAACCTATACCAACCTCGGACCTGTTCACATTCCATCCTTACTGATGATATGACCTAAATATTTCACTTCTTCCAATATAAAATGAGACTTCTCCAGGCTAAACATTTAATGAGCTGCTCTTAAGACTTCCCTTAAATGCTGTCTATGCTGCACCATACTACTTGAAAATACTATAATGTCATCCAAATAGACAAGACCCTACTGTGGTTTCAAACCCCTCACCATACTGTCCAGCAACCTCTGAAACGTTACTGGAGCATTTTTCAAACTGAATGGCATTCTGATGTACTGGTAATGGCCACAAGGAGTAGAGAAAGCAGTTTTTGGGTGATCCTCTGGAGCCACCTCAAACTGATGACAACCACTTGTCAAATCCATTGTAGAAAAGTACTCGCACTGTCCTAAGTGTTCCAAAGTCTCCAATATGTTTGTAATGGGGTATGCATCCATTACTGTCTTATTATTGAGGTATAGGTAGTCACAACAGAACCTGTATTTCTTAATTCCGTCCATAGATTTTTTAGGCACAACGACAATGCCAGCTTCCCAGCAACTATTACTATGCTCTATAATACTGTCCACAAGCTGTTGGTCAATGAAATCCTCCACAATCAGATGCAAATATGTCAGTATTCTGTGTGAATTATGGTAAACAGGTGCTTCGTTCTCTGTTGTTGGACTAACGGAGTTTGCTGGTAACAGCCCTCGTGGAAAAACATACCCTTAAATTCTCACAACAAGTCTTCCATGTGCTCTTTTTCTTCTCCTTTCAAATGCTTAACTTTGTTACACAATGCAGTTCTATCAGCAGTTAGTGGTTGATCACTATGCCTACCTCTTGAACACCAGTCTTCATTATCTGGTAATCCAAATTCGCTACTTAAACTCCTTTTCCCAAATTCGCATCTACAGTGCTAAAATTATCCACATTAATGGGGACTACTCACCCGTTGTTTCCCTCTTGTATGCATACAATACTATGTTTCACAAAACAACCTAATGGATCCAAAAATTCATTATCCTCGAATGGTTCAATAACACATACCGTACCCACAGATAGATTTGACTCCACACTTACCCAAAGCGATTTTCCGGTGCCACTAGACACACATTCATGTGAATTAAGCATTAATGCTAATGTATGCAGTTCAATTGGTTTGTTCATTACATTGAATGCCCCTCATGACAGATCTGCATTGACAACAGTTCCCTCAAGCTGAAACAACATTCCACCAAGTTCCACAGTTCATTGTCCAAGGTCAATTTTCACATGATATTGATCATGTCGTAGCCCTTGCTTACCCATGGTACCACCTCCATGCATGCATCAAATCAGACTTTCCCTATGTAAAACTCAACTCTCACTGACCCCAAAAGTGTGACCTCCTTATTCCCCACTCCACACAACCTCTAACATGGCGGGTCTAACTTCCTTTGTCCATTAAACTCTTAGTATCCACTGACACTTGTGCCCCTGTGTCCAACAAAAACTTAAACTTTTTAGTTCCTATCGATCCTACATCTGAACATTCCACCTCTGCATTAAAATTAAACGGGAGGTCCCATAGGTGGGTCTTGGGCTCCCTCTGTCATTTAACGATTGTCCACCTCTACTAACTCCACTTCTCCATCCTATATTCTGCTGATTTCCACCCCTTCCTCTATTCCTTGGTGACTGGGTAATTGCCTCTGCACGTGTCCTGTATGACCACACTTATAACATTTTATTCCCGCTGCAAACACCGCTTGTCTATCACGTACCCCTGTTGCCAAGTCTATTTACTCATGTTGAATTGCCAGCTGAATGGCCAGATACAAATCTTTTGGAGTCCCTTCATGCACTTTCCATGACATATGCACCAGTAACCCCCTCAAAAATACATCAAGTGCCCATTGCTCAGCTTCCTGCAACAGAACACCAGTCGACTCATCGCTCTGCCCCAAGTCGTAAGTATACTCATTAATTTCTCTTATCCTGTCCGCAAATGTCTCTATCATCACCCCCTGCTTCTTTGTCATTGTACTCAATGTCTCCCTGAAGTACCGAGCTCTATTCTGTTTCTTGTACCTCTGTAAAAGCCCCTCCTTCAACTGCTTAAACTGCCCCACCTTTCTTAAGGCCTCAGAACACCTTACATATGACTTTGCTTCACCCGTTAATCTAATCTTGGCTACATATAACAACTGTTCATCAGACCATCCATTCATCACAGCTGAAGTTTCCTCCACAAATGAACATACATCCTCAGACGCCTTTCCAGAAAACGGAATAATCAAACTCAGTGGCTGGATCAATCTTCCGCTGTGTTACCCTCGGCAAAAACGACTGATCGAATGCAGTTTCCTGCTTGCTTCTAGATCTTAATTCACTTCTCAACTGCAGATTGTTCCTTGTCAATTGTACTACCTTTTCCAACAATATCCATACCACTTCTGGTTCTGACACAACTTGCGTCCCTGACTGTGCCACTGTGTTGCTTTCGTTCCCAGTTAGTCCTGAAACAAAACATTTATGTACAAGAATAACCTGACTTCCTACAGCTCCTTATCATCATACTCAGTATCATCATAAACCAATACAAAAATAACAAAATGTCTTGAAAAACAACATCTTACTCCCCCCAAACATATTATCACTTATTCTGATAAAAAAAAAAATAATAATAATAATATGCCTACACAAAACATCTAAAATAGCCTGGCAGGAGCCATACTCAAAACACAAACAAAAAAAGAAAGAAAACGTATAACACTCAAAAAGAAAAATTGGTCAACACTCACCACATTTTGTGACTGTAATGCAGGCATTGGGCTTGAACGTTTTACTGTACCGACAATGCCCACTACTCTGACACTGAATGTGGATGGAATGTCAGACGAGGATGGAAACTGTCACGATGTGCCATATTAAAACTCGTCCAAGTTACCAAGTGATTTATTATTTCCAGCTACAGTGCCCCCATTCCTCTCAGTCTGCATCACCAGCTCCATCAATGCTGAGGACACCACTTCGCTGTCTGTGAAATGGCTTGGCGTGGAATGGCTGCCTCAGCGACCCATGCAACACCCTGTGCTGTGTCAGCCTTGTACAGCCACAGAGTTGTGGTAACATCAGGCTGTGCTGGCAGTCAACTTAGTGGTCTCTGTCCCTGCCTCTGCAGTGCCACTAGCTGTAAGGTGGCCCATGGCATGCTTCCTCGCTAGAGTGGTTAAGATTGCAGCGCCCACAGGCGCCCGCGGTCCAATGTCCGAATCTGTGGCCCTCACCTCAGGATGGCTTCAGCGTGTGTTGGCAGCCAAGAAGATTGCCTACAGTAGTGAGCCATGGTGTGACCCACCACTGGCTGGCTGCAGACACTGCATTGGCCTCAGAGGCTCAAATCAGCAACCTGCCATGGACTGGAATGCTGGCGCTCCATCTGCTGCTGCATGTAGCTGGTGGTGTAACATGCCCCACCAGCCAGGAGAGCTGTCACACCTGAATGCCTTGTTAGTGAACCAGCACCTATTTATATGCAGCTGTGCATCTCTGTTTTGCTAACGCGCCGTTCTGAGTCACGTACTCATAACATCTAGTTTGGCCAGTGGGCCCCTTCTGCCTGTAACTTGCACCATGCAAACCGCTGCGTTTACTCTTTTCAGTGGTTCTACAGCCCTGTGTCCTCCAGTTTACTTCACAGCCACTGGTAAACGTAACTTACTGTCAACAGGCCCACACCTGGCTATAACTTGTGCCCTCAGAAATATTGCACTGAATCTAACTTTCCTATCTTAAACAGTAGTGCCACTAAACACCTGTGACTAGCACCAAAACAAGTGAAAAGACCTGAGGACAGGCAAAGTTGTGTGAAACTGCAATTTATTGAAACTTATCCATATCAAATACAACCACAGTCTTACAACCTCTACATCTAAACACACATCTATGCTCTGCAAGATACAGTATTTCTTCCTTTATGGACTTGTTCTCATAAACATGTTCAGTTGGTTCTGAGGAAAGGTAGCTAATTCATATACCAGTATATATTTGACACCTCAATATTGATCAGTTTTTATAATTGATATGTAAAGAATATAGTTCTCTTTCTTTATTAATATGAATACATTTTTCCATAAAAGCTACAGATCACTCAAAATAGTTAATTGAAATTTCTTCTATGCCTCTCAATAGAATCATGAACCATAAACAGATAATTCATGTTACCAAGAAAACTAAACAGTCCAGACACAACATGACCACCTATCAAAAGGCTAAATAACCACTTTTGCAGTGTGGACCTCTGCAAGACATTTAGGAAGAGAGTCAGTGTGGTTCTGAAAGGTATTGACACGGATGTGGAGCTATGCTGACTCCTGTGCCATGACCCGCTGCACGAGGTTCCTCTGTTGAGGATCCATGGCAAGTACTGCCTGATCAAGGTAGTCCCATAGATTATTGATTGGGCTTAAATCCATGTAGTGTGGAGACCAGGGGAGTGCAGTAAACTCATCCTGGTGCTCTTCCAACCGCACACATACACTGCAACCTAAGTGACACATTTCATTGTCCTGCTAGAAGATGTCCACATGCCAAGGAAAAATCAAATGCATGTAGCAGTGAATATGATCCCCAAGGATAGATGCATACTTGTATTGATTGAGTGTGCCTTCCAGAATGACAAGATCACCCACAGAATTCCACAAAAACATCCCCAGACCATAATTCTCCTTCCTTCAGACTGGACCCATTTGACAAGTAATGCAGGGTGTTTGCTTTCAGAGGTTTCATTGTGTACAGGCCAAGAGCCATCTATCTGATGGAACATAAAATGTGATTCATCTGGAAAGGCCACCTGCCACTACCCAGTGCACATCCACTTGTGGTACTGGTGTGTAAATTCCAACCTTCATTGCCAATGAACAGCAGTCAGCATGGGGAATGAACCAAGCATCTGCTTAGATGCCATTTTAGGAACACTTCTACCCTTGGCCCAGAAGCCAGTTACCATGGTCTTTTGGATGTCAGATAAATTACTCCATTACCACATTACAACAGTGACTGCACTGTTTCCCACATCCCCCTGACACACTGCTGACCATCCTACAGTTAGTGGTCCCACCTGCCATTTGTGAGTGATTATTGAACCATGATATCAAACATAGGTGGTGGTTACATTAATATAATGGACCTTGTATATATCTGAGACACCATGGAATTTATCCTACCCATCTCTTTGGCAAGCACAGCAGGTACAACAGCAGCCAGTTAATACTATGTGCCAGATGAACTCTAGTCAGCCGTGACATTCATCTGCCTCAAGGGGAGAAAAAGAAATCAAATTGCTTTGAAATACAATTGTTTTGAAATAGAACTTTAAACACAGTAAACATATATTAGCAGTGTGCATTAACCATGATAGCAGTGGCAGTAGAAGTATGAATGTAAACATGAACAATTTTAGAACTTTACAAAACAACTGAAGAGTGCATTGCAAAGGACATTTTCCAGGGTACAACATATTAGGATTGTGTTGTATTTTTATTGTACCTGCTGTCTACAAAAGTGACTTTTGCATTAGGTATTGGACAAGACAATTTATAAATATAAAATAAATGTGATTTCTATGCATACATTTCATTCATTTACATAATTTTTACAACACATGTCATAAATTTAAATATTCTTCAATGGAGTGGAGACAGTGCTGCTATAAGTATGATTGTAAAAGTTTCATGTAAGTATTTGTTTAAAAGTGTGGGGGAAGTTCATTATAAAGTGACACTTACATGTGGAAAGCATTGTTTTGATGCAGGGTTGTGTTGATATGGGTAAAGGAGGAATGCTAATCAACCTAAAGAAGGCTTTACATGAGTCTCAGTGATTTTATCTCTGGTCTTTTTTTAAATAGGATCATTTTGTCCCCAGTTGCTAATTTGTTTGGTGACTGCTTTTTACTGGTTTTCATAGTTCTTATTTATTTTCCCTTATCAATACAATTGTGATGGAATCATGAGATAATATCATTTTATGAGAATCTGCATTTAAGTATAGATTTTCAATATACATAAGGCACTGTAGTGGTGCCATTACTTCTAACAATGTGTGATGATAAGAAGCTTTGTGAAGCTGGATTGAGAAATTCACACCTCTCACACATCAGCTGACTTACTTGGCATGTACATCCAATCATCTTCTCTTGATTTCTGGCTACATCAATCTCCAAAAACTTCTTCTCCGAAGAATACTGCTGGTTAACAGGAATTTGCAAGACTCACTCTCTACTTTTGAAATAATTTAGTACTCAAAGAATACTTTAAGTTCAGTCTTGGCTTCCTTAAATAACATATTCACCATTTATCACATCAATATTCGAATGTTTACAAGTCAACCATTTCATCTCGCATTAGACTCTTTAAAATACATCTGCAATGAAGTTAATTTAGCAACCACATAATTTATGAACCTGCCTTGCCTCTGGCAAGTCCAATACCTGAAGTACTTAAAAATCTATAATCAATTGTTCATTTCTCTTTAACAATAATCACAGTCACTAAAACAGGAAAGAGTATTACACAATTACTTCTTGTTCTTTCATCATGGCTTCTGTGGCGCTATCCGCAAACATTGTCAGTGTCATTTGACCACCACGCTTACAGTCTTCTCATAACAAACTTCCAGCCTGCACACAGAAACAGGTGGTGCAGTAGGTACATTTCCACTCTCCAACTTATATTTAAAATGTCATGTGTTCAAGATAGTTGAAGGACAAGTGGTTCAAGAATTTACACAGAAATTCTCAAATCACTACATGTCCCTCATCTCAGCTCAAATACATGATATTTTATACATAATCATCATGTATTTTAATATCCCACATACTACTAATTCACATTTAACTATTATACATTCTATTTCTTTTAATAATTATGAACAGCCTTTTACTTAATACTTAGCTCTTCTTTTTTTCATTCTACTTTGATAATAACAACTTGAGCATTTCATCTAATGTTGGAGTCAGTTCTTTATGTCTAGAAATCGTGGTGACAACATTTCTGATTTCCAATTATAAACACCAGGTGTCATAGGACTTGATTATTTCATCCTTTATTCTAATTCTGTGTACTATTTTTTCTTTAGCACATACTAGCTTCATTATTCACAGTAGTTTGTAGTCTGGAGGAACTCTGGGCAATTGAAAGTGTTCTTTCTGACACTCATAATACATAATAATGCTAGTGGTATATAGAATTCAAGCTTACCAGAATAATTCCTATAAAATGTGTACTTCTGTCATGATACTGTCCTTTTCCCCTTGGATCAGCACCTATACCTTACATGTGGGTTGACCCTATGAGTGCACTTCCTCCTCCCGTTCTGGTAGGTACGTCCCATCACAAAACATCCCTATTCATCAGGCCACAGGTCATCCTACCTCCATGCAGGTACGCCTGCCCTATATCTTTAGCAAATGTCAGGTACATCCCCCTTATCCTTTATGAGTAGGCCTTATGGTTCATTGCCCTAGTATACATCTTTATGTACACTATAATTAAATATTTCCTGGTAAAAATACAAATGTTTTTACACTTCACTCTCACTTCTTAGTACCTCATTTAATACCCTAGAGTCCTCCTCTACTTTTCAACTTCTATAATCTTAGTAGATACTATGTCTACACATATTATTCAACTCATGGTAGATACTCATTCAGCTCAGATAATCCATTTAGTTGGACTGTAAATTTATTTACAGCTGCTTGCTGTTGAATATTGGGGTCTCCTGTAATAATAATCCTTGCATCCTGTGAAAAAAAAAGATCCATTTGTAACTCAACATTTAGGTCTAGTTCATCTATATACAGTAGGTAGAGGACTGATATTGCGATGGATACATGGAGAACTCCTTTTTTTAGTGCTTTTTTTTCAAATGAGAAACATTTCCTAAGTGTTTTCCTTTAGTTTATGTTATATTTGTTTTTTTTTTTACTGTTTGTCAAGTGTAATGTAAACCATTTTAGTGCAGTTCTAATGCTGTATAGTTGGAGCTTCTCCAACAGTGTGTTGTGGCCCACAGTGCCAAAGTCTATACATAAGTCTAAAAATTGCCATTGGTGCCAGTGGGATATTATTATATGTCCACTGTTTCTAGGGCAGTCTTTATAAATTCATAGATGGCATTAGTTGTAGACTTATTTTTCTTTAATCTATGCTGAGTATCAGTGAGGGTTCTTAAAAAAAATAAAAAATAAAAAAAAATCACAGATGGAGTATAGTATTAACAATATGAAAATAATACATTGGTACTCACTGGAAAGGTGTGAAGGTGTGTAATGGGACACCCGTCTCTAGCATTGCCTTTTTTTTTTCTTTATAGAAAAATGCTATACCAAAAAGTATTTTAAATCTTGTACCTTTCGCTAAAAGAATATCTTATGATTTTGTATATGATGTATTGTATTTCAGGCTGAAATGTAAAAAAAGAAATTAAGTTTCAACAATCAATACAGCTAAAATTATTCTTCTTTTAGAAATATTTGAAATTACAAACTATCTGGCACACTTAAAATTCATATTATTAGTTGCACAATCTAATACTAATTATTAAATTTATTTCTGGATTCATTTACAAAATAATGATATAACTTAGTAAAGATTCTTCTTTTGTCAAGAAAGTTTGTAAACTCTTTTGCTTTGTAATCTCTTTGGGATATGGTGAGTACTGCAGAATGTAAGTAGTAGTCTTCATGCCTCTGATGGAAACAGATGTATTTATAATTTTGACAATAACAATGTGAAATTGTGTTCTGAAGTGGAAATTGTGAAGTCGATGTGATATAGAATAATGGGATAAAATAAAAGAAAGTCATAGCAACAGAAAGAATTTAATCAATTATTCAATTCAACATCAACCCACAAAATCAAACTTACAGCCCCAAGAATGTACCCCTAAATGCAAGAACTGCAGCCAACAAGAGAAAATGAAGATAAGTAAAAAGTTTTTCTTTTGTATATCTTATGCTTTCGAAATTTTTGCAGAGACAGAGAAATTCAATGGTGATGTGTGGGAGGGAAATATTACAGGTGACACTTTGAGTTGCAGACGGGCACAATGAAAAGACTGTTAATCATTCAACTTTCAGCCAATATTTTCTTCAGAAAAGAAACACCCACACATTCACGCAAGCAAGCACACCTCACCCATATGACTGCCATCTCCAGTTGCTCGAGCCTCAATCTGGGTAGAGAGGCCAGAGATGCCAATCATGTGTGAATGAGGTATGCTTGATGTAGGTTGATATCTACATTTACAACTATGTCACTATTCTTCAAATCACACTTAAGTGCCTGATGGAGGATTAAGCAAACCATCTTCAGACTAATTCTCTATTAGTCCACTCTCGAACAGCATGTGGGGAAAACAAGCACATATATCTTTCTGTATGAGTTCTGATTTCCCTTATTTTATTATGATAATCATTTTTCCCTATGTAGATCAGCACAAAAAAAATATTTTCACAATCAGAGGGAAAAGTTGCAAATTGTAGTTTTGTGAGAAGACCCCACTGAAATGAAAAATGTCTTTGTTCTAATTATTTAGAGCCCAAATCCTGTGTCATGTCCATGACCCTGTCCATGACACATTTCTCAATAATACAAAACATGCTGCCCTTCTTTGAACTTTCTCAATGTACTCCATTAATCCTATCTGGTAAGGATCCCACACCATGCAGTAGTATTCCAAAATAAAGAGGATGAACAAGCATAGTGTATGTGGTCTCTTTAGTAGACGTGTTGTATTTTCTAAGCATTCTGCCAATAAAATGCAGTCTTTGGTTCACCTTTTCCACTACATTTTCTATGTGTTCTTCCCAATTTAAGTTTTTCACAATTGTAATTCTTAGCTATTTAGCTGAATTTATGATTTTAGGTTTGATTGATTTATCATGTAACCAAAGTTTAAGGATACCTTTTAGACTGATGTGGATGACCTCACACTCTTCATTATTTAGGTCAGTTGCCTATTTTTGCACTGTACAGATATCTGATCTATCAATGGACAATCCAGGATGGAACGTATAAGTATTATGAAAAGGGCTGTTGCTACTCAACATATTGCAGAGATGCTGAGTCACAGATAGGCACAACAAAAAACTGTCATCCAGAACCCCAGAGAGACATACCAGATGGGATGAGAAGGAAAGACTTTCTTTCCCCTCCAACCCTTCTCATGGACGAAGAAGCCACTGACTCCAAAAGCTTACATTCTGACAGCCTTTTTGTTGTGGCTGTCTGTGACTTGGCATCTAGCCAAGTGGTGAGTAGCAACTATCCTTCTCTTAATACTGATATCTTATTTGAATCATTTTGCAAGTGGGCCTGACATTCTATTGACTTCACTAGATGATAAATGACAGCATCATCTGCAAACAACCTATGATGGCTGCTCAGATTTTCGTCTAAATTTTTATATAGATAAGGAACAACAGGGGGGCCTATAACACTACCATGAGAATGCCTGAAATCCATTCTGTTTTACTCAATGACTTTCCATCAGTTGCTATGAACTGTGACCTTTTTGAGAGAAAATAATGAATCCAGTCACTTACCTGAGATGATATTCTTTAAGACTCAATTTGATAACAAGCCACTCGTGATGTAAGCTGTCAAAAGTCCTCTGGAAATCTAGAAACATGGAATCAATTTCAAATTTCTTGTCAATTGCACTCAACACTTTTTGTGTGTGGAAAGAGCTAGTTTCACAAGGACAATGTTTTCTAATCCATATTGGCTATGTGTCAATAGACCATTCTCTTCAAGTTAAGTCATAATATTCAAACACAAAATATGTTTCAAAATCCTGCTTCATGTCAACATTAATGATATGGGCCTGTAATTAGTTCATTACTCCTATTGTCTTTTTCAAATACTGGTGTGACTTGTGCAACTTTCCAGTCTTTGGATACAGATCTTTCATCAGACAGGTGGTTGCATATGATAGTTAAGCATGAAGTCATTGCATCAACACATTTTGAAAGGAGCCTAAATTGTATACAACCTCGCCCAGAAGATTTGCTTTTATCAAGTGCTTAAAGTTGCACCACTACTCCGAGTATATCTACGTCTAATTTGCTCATGTTGGCAGCTGTTTTTGATTGAAATTCTGGAATATTTATTTTGTCTCCTTAGGTTAAGAAATAATGAAGGTCTGTTTTAGGAACTCTGCTTTAGAAACACTGCCACCGATATTACTTCCACTGCTATCACATAGAGAAGGCATTGATTGTGTCTTGCCACTAGCATATTTTACATATGATCAGAATCTCTTTGTATTTTCTGCCAGGTTTCAAGACAGAGTGTTATAACCTTTAATCACCAATAATTGCATGGATATTCAAACACACTCACTTAGAAACAATAGCTGGTTACATGATAACAACTCAGTGTCTCTTATTCGACTGCCATGACGTGACATGTGGCCGGCGCCGTTCGTAGGTAGGTGGCGCTCCCGTGCTCAGCCGAGTTGCAGAGCGCCTCTATCGTCGTTTGCGCATACTGTCGTGGTGGCACTGTTAAATTTCGTGGCACTGTCACAACACTTTTCCCCCCTTGAAAAAAAAAAACACTCACTTCCTGGAGAAATGGACAGTGCGGAGACATCCATGGCCTCTTGTGAGGCCACGAGAAGATCCAGCGGAGAGACACGAGAGTATGGTCGAAAATGTCCAGGACAGAAGCTCGTGCGTGGAACGTGCCTCCTGGACAAGATGATGGGTGAAAACTCTGGAGCAGCATCCATAGGTGTCGTGGACTTGGGGGTGTGCTCCAGCGAGATGGGTCCCGGAGAAAACGGTGTCGTGACTGGGGCCAGTTCCGGTGTACTCGGAAGCAGTAGGGACGTCGGCTGCATCAACACTTACAGTAGATCGGCAGCAGCGACAGGACTGGCTTCTTGGGCTGGTGGAGGCGAAGGAAGGGGCGTGGGCACATCTGGTCGTAATGGCGAACAACCATGCCGTCGCCCGTATGTATTTCACAAAAACGGCTGCCGCGAAGAGCCTTGACCACCCCTGGAATCCATTTAGGGCGAGATCCATACCCTCGTGCCCACACGTCGGCACCCACTGAGTATTTTCCAGCACAAGGCGTGACAGGGTGAAGCAGGTGCAGTAGAGTGCGCGGTTGGCAGCCATGCAAGAGTTCAGCAGGGCTGCGATCACCCAGAGGCGTGAAGCGATAAGAACTCAGAAATTGCAGCAGAGCGTCATCTGTGGAAAAATCACTAAAGAATTTTTTCATCTGGCTTTTGAAAGTGCGGACAAGGCGTTCGACCTGCCCATTTTAATTGCGGATGGAAGGGCGGTGCTGTAACATGATGAATCCCTTGGCCAGTACAAAAATCATGGAAGGCCTGCGAAGAGAACTGAGGGCCATTGTCTGTGACGATCGTGGATGGAAGACCTTCTAGCACAAAGACTTTGGACAAAGCCAGCGTCGTCGCCGCAGTGGTGGGTGACGGACATCGAACAACAAACGGAAACTTCGAGAAGGCGTCAATCAACAGTAGCCAATAAGTACCGAGGAAGGGGCCGGCAAAGTCAGTGTGATTCCGTTCCCATGGCTGCGCCGGACCAGGCCACAGAGAGGGCATTGTACGAGGTGCAGCCAGTTGTTGAGCACACTGACCACACGCAGCAACCATGTGGGCAATGTCCAAAACAATACCGGGCCAATAAACATGCCTGCAGGCCAGGGACTTAGTCTGAGAAATACCCCAATGTCCTTCATGCAACAGTTTGAGAACATCTTTGTGAAGAGAGGCTGGCACCACGACCCTTGGAGATGCGCCATCTGTGGCCAGAAGAACAACACTATCACGAACAGACAGACAAAGGTGCAGGGCATGGTAGTTGCAAAGGGGATCCGATGCCCGGCCCTTGGTCCTGTACGGCCAACCCCGTTGAACAAAACCGATCAGATGACGCAGGACCGGGTCCCGCGCAGTAACCGACGCGACCTGCCAACCTGTAAGTGGAAAACCCTCGACCGGACGACATTCCTCCTCATCAATGTGGAAACAGAGTAGTTCATCACGATCGAAAACCGGGTTGGGGCCCATCGGCAATCGCGACAATGCGTCAGCGTTGGCGTGCTGGGCCATGGGGCGATAGTGAATCTCATAGTGAAAATAAGACAAGTATAAGGCCCAACGTTGCAGGCGGTGAGCTGCCTTATCCGGAAGCGACGCCGATGGGCTGAACAGAGAGACCAGTGGCTTGTGGTCGGTGATGAGGTGAAACTTAGAACCATACAAAAAAACGCTGAATTTTTTTAGAGCATAAATGATAGTGAGAGCCTCCTTTTCGATTTGAGAGTAATGCCATTGCGCATCATTGAGGGTCTTGGAAGCATAGGCGATGGGTCCTTCCAACCCATCCTCATACCGATGGGCGAGAACAGCCCCTAGGCCATACTGTGACGCGTCAGTCGCCAGAACCAAGTGCTGACCCAGACAGAATGTGGCAAGACAAGACGCCAACTGCAAATGAGCCTTCAGGTGGACAAAAGCCTGCTCACACTCGCTGGACCAACAGAAAGGGACGTTTTTGTGTAACAACTGATGCAGAGGATGAGCTACTGCCGCCGCGGATGGAATGAATTTGTGATAATAAGCAATCTTGCCTAGAAATGCCTGAAGTTCTTTGACCATAGACGGCTGGGGTAGAGCGATAATGGCTGCAACGTGCTGACGTAGAGGACGTATACCCTCATGGGACAAGTGGAAACCAAGATACACAATGGAGGTTGGAAGAACTGTGACTTGTCCAGATTGCACCTCAACCCAGCCGAATGCAAAACCCGAAACAGTGAATGCAAACTGCGAAGGTGCTCCTCAGTCGAGGCCCCCATGACAACAATGTCATCCAGATAGTTTATGCAGCCGGGAATAGAAGCCGTGAGCTGTTCCAAAAACCGCTGAAAAATGGCCGGCGTGATAGCGATGCCAAATGGTAACCACTGGTACTGATACAACCCACAAGGAGTGTTGATGACGAAAAATTCCTTGGAAGAAGAATCCAATGGCAACTGATGGCACGCCTCCGATGAGTCAAGTTTGGAAAAGAACTGGCCCCCAGCGAGCTTGTTAAATAACTCCTCAGGACGGGGAAGAGGATAAGTGTCAATGAGGCTCTGAGCGTTGACAGTGGCTTTAAAATCACCACACAATCACAGACTCCCATTTGGTTTAGAAACCACCATGATTGGCGATGCCCATTCACTGGAGATAACAGGAAGGAGAATCCCTGAAGCTGTTAACCTGTCTATCTCAGCCTTGACAGGTGCACGCAATGCCACTGGAATAGGGCGTGCCCGGGAAAACTTAGGGCGAGCTGTAGGTTTAAGAGTAATGTGGGCTTCAAAATCCTTGGCACAAACCAGACCAGCAGAGAACATGGACGAAAATTCAGAACACAATCCATCCAGCTGCTGATACAGAATATCCTCAGATATGAGGTGCACATCATCATCAATGGCATCATAACCGAACAGGTTTTCAGTGCCCGCATGATCCACCACATAAAACATGAGGGGCCTAACAACAGACTTGTAGGCAGTGGAAGCATCAAACTGGCCAATGATAGGAATTTTCTGTTTATAATAAGTTCTCAGATTTCACGTAACTGGAGACAAAGGAGGGGAGCCCAACTCCAAATACGTGCGAGAATTAATGAGAGTTACTGCAGAGCCAGTGTCCACTTGCATGCGAATGTCTTTATCCAGAACACAAACAGTAACAAACAACTTATTTGTTTGAGAAAGCACACAGTTAACATCCATGTCCGATGCCTCGTCCTCATTGACAGGAACTTTAGGGAACTGACACACAGAAGCAATGTGGCCTTTTTTCCTACATGAATTACACGTGGCCCAATGTTTTGGACATGCGGCCCCGTCATGCACTATGAAAAAACATGGACAAGAAGGAAGTGCGGAACGAACCTGCTTCTGTGGTTGCTGTTTTCGCTGTGAGCATTGCGGCCCAATGCAACGTTGTTTACGTGAGTGAACCGCCGCCACATCTTCGTTCTCCTGTGAAACAGGCAAATTGTCCATGTCAAAAGTTGACTGTACAGTGCCTACATCACACCACGCGTCTATTTGCGCGCCAGCAGCGTGAGACACTTCAAAGGATTGAGCGATGCTTAGAACTTCTGACAACAATGGGTTTGGCAGTTGTAGGGCACGTTGCCAAACTTCTTTATCAGGAGCAAGCCGTAGAATAGCATCCCTAACCATTGAATCAGCATAAGACTCATGATGAGTGTCCGTGACAAACTGACATTTCCTACTCAGACCATGTAGTTCCGCCGCCCAAGCCCGGTAAGATTGATGGGGCTGTGTACGACACCAGTAGAATGCCACGTGGGCAGCAACGATGTGGGTGTTTTTTTGGTAATAGTTAGACAATAAGTCACACATTTCTTGGAAGGACAGAGAGGCAGGTTCCCGCAGAGGGGATAACTGAGATAGCAGCTGATAGATCCATGGGGAAATCCAAGATAGAAATAACGACTTACACATAGGAGCGTCAACAATGTCAAAAGCCAAGAAGTGTTGCTGCAAACGCTTCTCACAATCCTCCCAGTCTTCAGCGGCCTCGTCGTAAGGAGGGAATGGAGGCGGAGAAGAGGAAGACAGACGATGAGTAAGCGACGTCGACAACGCCTGAATAGCAGCTGTCAGCTGTGTTTGTTGTGCCTGAATAGCAGCCATAAGCTGTGTTTGTTGTTCAATGAGCACTTGCATAAGCTGTTCCATGTCTGCCCCGTCACGAACACACAAATCCACAACGCAGTGAAAATATCCGACCTCGTCACCAAAAAGTGTTATAACCTTTAATCACCAATAATTGCGTGGATATTCAAACACACTCACTTAGAAACAATAGCTGGTTACATGATAACAACTCAGTGTCTCTTATTCGACTGCCGTGCCATGACATGCGGCCGGCGCCGTTCGTAGCTAGGTGGCGCTCCCGCGCTCAGCCGAGTTGCGGAGCGCCTCTATCGCTGTTTGCGCGTACTGTCGTGGCAGCACTGTTAAATGTTGTGGCACTGTCACAACACAGAGTTTCATTGTGGAAGTCATTATAAGCAATTCACATTGATGTCCATGCTAAATTTTGAGCTTCTGTAAAGGATCAATAATCTAGGGGATTTTGTGTTAATTCAAATTTGGCATGCTTTTTCCCTTTTTTGCATCAGTGTTCAGACCTGTTTTGTGTACCATGGGAGAACAGTTCCATCTTTTCTTAATTAATTTAGTATAACTCTCTTAATTGCATTTCATACAATTTCTTTCAATTCAAGATGCATTTGGCCTATACTTACATTGTAAATTTGGAAGAAGCAGAGATTGTCTTTCATGAAGTTGTCAAGCAAAATTATTTGATTTTTTGAACAGATAAATTTTTGTTTTATTTTTGGTGGATTTGGTAGTTACAGTATTCAGTCTTGCTACAGCATCCCTGAGTTCAGTAATCTCTGTACCCATTGAGATGCTCATTATTAGCTCAGAATTTGAGGCAAAGAGGTCAAGAGTGTTAACACAACTATTTACTATTCAAATGGATTATCAGAGAATGCCTTTATCATAATTTCAGATGTTTCATCCAGATTTAAACATCTATTTTTACCAACATAATCAAAATAAATTGAAGTCACTGCCAGTTATAATTGTATGAGTAAGGTATGTGTTTGAAATTAGACTCAAGTTTGTATCATCTAATTTGGGAGGTCAGTAAAAGGATCCAATTATTATTTTATTCTGGTTGTCAAGGATGACTTCTACTCACAGTAACTCAGATGAAATCTCTAATCCAATTCTGCTACAAGTTAAACTACTTCTTATTCATTTATTTATTTATTTACATTCTTTTGTGTAGGTCATAAAGCTGATGACTTTTTCAAATGTCATACATAGATTGAGAAGATTAATATAGATAACAGTTGCATACAGTTGTGGTATATATAGTCACCTTAATATTCTAATTATATTACATGTCCCAGCAGAGGGCAAGTCAATTAGAATTCACTGAGTGAATATAAACACACATTTACTAAGAATACTTTTAACTTCTGGTGAAACAGCTTTTGTTCACAAGTATTCAAACCATGTGGCAGTTTTCCCATTAATATAAGGACTATGGGCAGTTATTTATAATTTTGTCCTCTGCCTGAAGTTGTTACCCTTACTTCTCATATCATGATTATGTGTATCACTACACTTATTTACCTTGTTTTTACTATTCCAAAAAAATATAAGTTTATACAAGTACAAGGAATATACTGTTAAATATTTATACTGGACAAAGGTTTCAAGACACGACTCTCTGGACTTAAGTGATTCATTGACCTAATGGCTCTTTTCTGTAATACTAATATTCTATTCAGGTTCCGGTATTCCAAGCAACCACACAGTTCAATGCCATAATTAAGAAATGGATCAACTGTTCAATAGTAAACAATTTTTAGTGTTTGAGTTGGATTTATTTTTGCCAGCTGACTTATCAGATTCAAGGTAATGTTGATTTTCTCACATACAGAAGTAATGAGCTTTATCCAATGGATATTTTTGTCCAGGTGGACATCAAGAAACTTAATGTTGTTTGTTTCTTTCACCCTCATGAGAACCAGTTGTTTTAAATGTTAGTAGCTGGAATTTACTAAGGTTGGTGTTCAGACCCTGGTGTAGAAAATATGTTGTTACTTCCATCACACCATTAGTTGCAGCTGAGTGTAGTGTCTCGAAGTCTTTTTCATGAAATAAGAGGTAGTGTTATCAGCATAGGTTAATAGATGTGAGTTGAAGGGTTGTGTCATGCCACTGACATAAACCAAGCACAGAAAGGCACCAAGGATTGATCACTGAGGTACCCCGTGGATTACTGTATCTCTAGAAGAGTGGAAGTTATTACCATACTATCTATTCTACTTGAAAGTTTAGTTCAATATTTCTGATATGTCAAGTATGAGGTCAGTAATTGCATATGTGAGTCCTTGATGTAGTAATCCTTCAATTTCTTAATGAGCAGCCCACGGCTGACTGAGTTGAAGGCTTTTGAAAAATCTAAGAATATGCCTGCTGTGTTCATACCTTGGTCTAGGAGGGTGTACACTTTATGGAGAAATTCAACAACTGCAGTAGTTGTGCATTGATCTTCCCTAAAGCCATTCTGTGTTTCTGTTAACAATTTGTTCTTTGTAAAATAAGCAGAGAACTGCGAAAGGATAACTATTTCAAAAACCTTGCTAAAGGTGGGGATCAAGTATATTGGGCAGTAATCTGATTTCTATTTTGTACTCCTCTTCTTATGCACTGGTTTAAAAATGCTTATTTTTGGGCTACTAATGGCTACTAATATAAGTGTATTCTCTAATACTACATTTTATGAGGTACCTCAGTGGTTTAACTATTTATTTTATACATTTTCTATCTACTACACTCAACATACCATCCCTTTCAGTTGAGTATTTGTTTTTTAATGTGAGGATTACCTTGCTTATATACTTTTCTTTAACCTCATCAAATTCAAAACACACTGTGATTCTGTATATTTAGGTATATTTCTAAGGTGTGATGGATTTCCTGATGTAGTGTTTTGAGAATTTCCACAGGAATCTAGAGCCACTCGGCCTTCAACCATCTCGAACACATAGTATTTTAAATATAACTGCATGTCACCTGTCTGCGTGTGCAGGTCCAAAGTGTGTAATAAGAAGACTGTGGACATGGCACTCAAATGGCAGTCACGCCATGGAAGTTTAATGAAAGAACATGGAAGACTCAAGGAATTTCTGTGTTATTCCATACTGTTTTATAACTTTGACTATTGTAGTGAAAAAAAAGGAAGAACAGTTGAAATTTTGTTAAATGCATGCTCATCTTCAACTTGGAGAGGATAAGATGTGTATTCAGATTCAGGATGAGGATAGACTTGGTTATCAAGCCAACTTTCGTACACTATTTTATCAAAAGTATTTGGACACCCCCAAAAACACACGTTTTTCAAATTAGGTCCACTATGCTGCCACCTACTGCCAGGTACTTCATATCAACAACCTCAGTAGTCATTATACATCATGAGAGAGCAGAATGTGGTGCTCTGCAGAACTCACGGACTTCGAATGTGGCCAGGTGACTGGATGTCACTTGTGTCATATGTCTGTACGAAAGATTTCCACACTCCTAAACATCTCTAGGTTCACTGTTTCTGATGTGGTAGTAAAGTGGAAATATGAAGGGACACGTACAGCACAAAAGTGTACAGGCCGGCCTCGTCTTTTAACTGACAGAGACTGCCGACCGTTCAAGAGGGTCGTAATGTGTAATAGGCAGACATCTATCCAGACTATTACACAGGAATTCCAAACTGCATAAGGATCCACTGCAAGTACTATGACAGGTAAGAGGTGAGAAAACTTGGATTTCACGGTCGAGCAGATGCTCTTTAGCTACACATCATGCTGGTAAATGCCAGGCGACACCTCGCTTGGTGTACGGAGCGTAAACATTGGATGATTGCATCATGGAAAAACGTTGTGTGGAGTGACAAATCATGGTACACTATGTGGCAATCTGATGGCATGGGTATGGGTGTGGTATGGTATGGTGTGGGTATGGTGAATGCCTGGTGAACGTTATCTGCCAGTGTGTGTAGTGCCGACAGTAAAATTCGGAGGCAGTGATGTTATGGTGTGATCATGTTTTTCATGAAGGGGTCTTGCACCCCTTGTTGTTTTGTGTGGCACTATCACAGCACAGGTGTACATTGATGTTTTAAGCACCTTCTTGCTTCCAAATGTAGAAGAGCAATTTGGGGGTGGTGACTGCATCTTTCAACATGATCGAGCACCTGTTAATAATGCATGACCTGTGGTGGAGTGGTTACATGACAATAACATCCCTGTAATGGACTGCCTGCACAGAGTGCTGACCTGAATCCTATAGAAGACCTTTGGAATGTTTTGGAACACTGACTTTGTGCCAGGCCTCTCCGACCGACATTGATACCTCTCCTCAGTACAGCATTCCTTGAAGAATAGGCTGCCATTTCCCAAGAAATCTTCCAGCACCTGATTGAATGTATGCCTGCAAGAGTGGGAGCTATCATCAAGGCTAATGGGGGGTCAATACCATATTGAATTCCAACATTACTGATAGAGGATGCCATGAACTTGTAAGTCATTTTCAGCCAGGTGTCTGGATACTTTTGATCGCATAGTGTAGTTGCCTCCTGAATGTAATGGACTACTGATAGATCTAGCTGAGCCAAGAAGCTCACCACTCTTTGGGCAAGTCAAAGGCTCTGCAGCTTACGCAGTCACAGAACTTTATCAGCCTCTGATTCAGGCCCTCCATGCAGCTCTGTATCAGAGGGCGGCAATTGGTCCCGTCAACCATGCTGCAAATGGTGAACTCTGTTTTCATCTTGCAAACATGAATGTCAACCTTTATGAGATGAAGCAACCAACTTATTCTTTCTTCTTGGTAATAGGAAATATATTCATAACTGATTTAATTAAATTAAATCAATTAAATTAATTAAATTCTATATTAATAAGTAATGTAGTGATAGTTTCACAAAATACCGAAAATTTTCATTCTAACATTTAAAAGGATGATACTATGTCACTTTTCAGAAAAACAACAAAGAAAGGTAAGAAAGATGATGGCAAACAAACAGACAAGATGAAGCAATTTATGTCATTGTTATCTACTGCTGCACAGAGCCATATTACCAGATATCTTCGGGGAAAGATAGTAACTGATCTTCTCCATAGTGTCAAGTAAGTATCTTTCACAAATCATTTTGCATCAGTTCTTATATGTTATATACTTTGAATAACATGATTATTGACCTTCATCAGGACATTCATTTTGAACAATACAAAAATAGTTTTAAACAACATTGTGTTCTCCAAAAAATTAATGTTGAATTTTTTTCTGTCTCTTTAGTATATTTTCATTCAAATTGGTGCTATAAGGATATGTATATATAGTAAATTTCATTGGTTGTTATTTTGTAATATTATAATGCTATGTAAGATGCAATTCAGATATTAAGACATGTGGTTCTCTGATCATAGCTAAACTTACGGCATGTTGACCACAACAAACGACTCACATAGAAACATGCTAACATCATCATAACCATAAGTGTTCTGCCCAAAGGCAGGTTTTCACCTGGTAGCTCTCTATTTGCTCCTGTCTTTTGTCATCCTCTCCAGGTATGTGCAATTTCTGCTCCCTTTATGTCATATATCATCTTGTATCCCCTCCTTCCTCTCAACCTCCTTCCACAAATTAGTTCCTTCAAAGCATCTGTTGGCGAGCTTTCCTGTCTCAATGAATGTCCCATCCAGTTCTTCTCCATTCCTCTTGTAAACTGCTGCAATCTTCTCCTCTCACCAAACCTTTTCAACACCTTTTCATTACTCACTCTTTCCATCTGCATTATCTGCTCCATTTTCATCCACATCCACTTCTCAGATGCTGCTAGTGTTTTTTCATCCTCTCATCTCAGTGTCTATGTTTCTTCCCCTTAGAGCGTCACACTCCAGACAAAAAACTCACCAAGTCTTTACCTCTGACCTTCATCTAGTTTGCAACATAATGATCTCCTCTTTCTATTGAATGCCTCCTTCACTATAGCAATGTAAGTTTTCACCCCTTGATGACATCTCAAGTCTTTGGTGATCATACTTCCAAGTTATTAAAACATTCTTATTTCACTTATAATAACTTGTCCTATCTTAATATTTGACTGTCTTCTTCCTTCCATGTTTTTGCTGTATTGATTCTCATCTGAGATTCCATGCAACATTCATTCAGCTCTTTTAACATGTTATTTACAATCTATTCACATTCTGCCACAAATACCATGTCAGCAGCAAACCTTATGCATTCTACTTGCTTCCCAAAAATACAGAACAAAGACGAGAGGCAACAGCCTTGTCTAATGTCAATCTAATTGTGCTTCCTTCTGAAATTTCATTTCCATTTCCTCTTCTACCTTCCTGCTGTAAAGATAGATTCTCTGCATCACCTTGCCTTCCATTATACACCTTTCCTCTACAAAATATCAACCATATTGTTCCATTTAACGTTACAGAAACCTTTCCCCAAAGCAACAAAAACAACATAAATTTCTCTACCTTTTGTAATGTAACTTTACCCTATGATTCTTAAATGGACCAATAGGATCTCGTTTCTTATCTTCTTCTAAATACAACTATTTCTTCCAATCCATCCATCCAGGTTTGATAAATCTGTTAGATTTCCATGAAAAAATGGATCATTTTTGTTCCACCTTCATGCTGGATAAGTTTAATTATTGCAAGGATCATATAATGAATTTTAACAATGTACAGCATCCAGTTCATGGTTGGTAACCATCTGAAATGGTCAGTGTGTTGACTGTGCTTGAAAATGGAGGAAACTGAGTTTTGTGTTGTTGTTGTTAAACATTTTCATTTGAAGGGTTGGATTGCTATACCAATCAAAATAGAATAGTATGAGGCTCACATTGACTCTGCACTATCATTGAAGATCATTTACTTCTGAATTAAGGAACTGGAACACTGTCAGACAAGTGCCAAAGATGAAGTGAACCCCAGCCATCTAATTGAGATCACTACAAAGCATGCCATTGACAAATTCCATGCTCTGTTAATACAAGACCAACAAATAAAAATTCTTGAGTTTTCTGAAGCTTTAGACATCGGAAGTGAATGAGAGTATAATATCCTACATGCAGAATTGGCTATGAAGAAGTTACGGGCAAGGCAGGTGACAAGATTCTTCACAGTCAACCAAAAGTGCATCTGGCACAACATTTCAGCACAATGTCTGGTGATGTTTAATCACAGTATGTAAGACTTTTGCATCAATTTGTGACTGTTGACGAAACTGAATTCATTATTACACACCAGAGTCAAAAACACAGCAAAAACAATGGATAAAGACTGGTGAAAGTGTTCTGAAGAAGGCAAAGAAAAGTGATGGCCACTGTTTTTTGGAATTTCCAAGCAATAATCTTCATAGGTTAATTGGAAAAATGCAAAACCATAACTGGACCCTTTTATACTTCATTGTTGGGCAGGCACACAAAAAAGTGTTCTTTCACAAAGGATGATGCACCATCCCACACATTACTGATAACAATGGCCAAAGTGCATGAACTGGGCTCATCCAACCTGTTTGCCATACTTAGCCCCAAGTGACCTAACTTGAAACTCTGACTTGCTGGGAAGAAATTTTTATTAAATAAGGAAGTGATAGTTGCCATCAACGAGTATTTTTCAGAGTTTGATGGAACTGCTTTTCTGATGGGATGAAATAAACAAGAGGATGACTGAACCAAGTGTATATCCCTCAAAGGAGACTATGTCAAGAATAAGATAAATTGTTTACAAAACAAACATTTTTTAACAGAATTATCAAATCACACCCTTACATTTTTATTCAGCCCCCTCAGCTATAATTTAACTTCATGGAAAATTAGGCTGATTTCTCTTTCCTCAATTGGTATCATTGCTATTATGTGAAAGTCATCATGGCACAAAACAGACCTCAATTTACCTTGGTAGCACCAATCTTGTTCACTATAAAGCTGAAAATATAATTGAGTGTGGGATGGTGCTTGTCCATTAAGGTACAAGACCATATTTTTCATGATGTTAACACATACATACTATATTCCATATGAACTTGAGTTACAAATTACAGTGACCATCTTTCATGAAACAAACAATTATTAGTACAGTTATCCAGACCAGCAAGCACAATCACGGTGGTGAAGTTTTCAGTTTTATGGCCCAAACAAAAGGTTTATCATGTGGAAGCTGTTCTCAAATATGGGATGAGTTGGTTGATATTCACAAGCAGCTGAAAATTGCCCTGACCACTGTCAAACAATTGGCAGCTGCTAGGAATCAGTGCATTGGAAGAGCACTTGAGAATCATATACGTGTGATATCCGTACCAGAGGCACTTCAAGTTCTATCATCTCTTGTGGATCCTGTCTCCTCTGCAGGAAGTACAGGATCCATCATTAATTATCCACTTGACTATGAATGGTGTGTCAGTAATAGGTCTAGATGTTCTGTACAGGGTGAACAGGGCCTAGGGTGGACACAGGGTGTTGTACTGATACCCCTAACCAACAAGTTTGAGGTGCTGTCTTCCACTGAAACTGAAATTGAGCCAGTGGGATTGACTTCATCTGTTTTGGGGAACCTGTTTTGTCTGGTGTCAGGGGGAGTCAAATAAAAAAGGGTAGGGATCTATTAATCATTGGCAGCTCAAACGTATGGTAAACGATGATACCCCTGAGGGAAATGGCAGCAAGTGACAGGAAATGACATCAGGTGCATCAGTATGTATACATGGGGGCTTCATTAAACATGTTGAAGGGGCTATTCCAACAACCATTGAGGGAACAAAGTACAATCAACTGCAGATTGTGGCACACATTGGTACAAATTATGCCTATCGTATGGGCTCCGAGGTCATTCTTGGGTTATTCCAGCAACTGGCAGAGAAGGTTGAGAAGATCAGCCTTGCATCTGGATTTTCAACAAAGTTCACATCGTCCCTAGGACTGATTGTAGCCCTTTCATCCTGAGTCTAGTGGAAGGACTGAACCAGAGACTTCGAAAGTTCAGTGACAAGCTACTGTGACTTCATGGACTTGCACCATAGGGTTGAGAACTGTAGGGTCAGGTGTACTTCACACATCAGAGGCTGCTATTCAGATAGCTGACTGTGCGTGGGATGAAAACAAGGGATTCTTTTAGATTAGGTGACTCTCCATTCAGGCCAGTCAATGATAGTTGTAGGAAACCCAGAAGTATCAGTGTAAGATTGAAAGAAATGCCTCCCTCAGGTAAGATATTAAAATCCTAATGCCAAAGCATTAACAACAAACTGCCAGAGTTTGAAGTGCTCATGAAAAGCAGGGAAACTCACATCATACTAGGTGTATAAAACTGGTGAAAATATGAAATTGATAGCACTAAGATTTTTAGGAAAATTTAAGTGTATATCAAAAGGATAGGCAAATGGGAAATGGAGGTAGTGTATTTGTTGCATTAGACAAGAACCTCATATACACCAAGGCAGAAATTGAAGATGCATGTGAGATTGTCTGGGCAACATTCAGTATCAGGTGTGGGCATAAAATGATAATTGGATCCTTCCATCACCTACCACACTCCTCTCCTGATGTAACCAAAAACTTTAGAGGAAACCTTATTTGACTTGTGCATAAGTTCCCCAATATATACTGTAATCATTGGTGAATACTTTAATCATTTAACAATTAACAGGGAAATTTGCAGTTTTGTTAGTAGTGGGTGTGACAATATATCCTGTGAAACTGAACTAAATGCTTTCTCTGATAATTACCTAGAACATATAGTTAGGAACCCCACTCATGATGGAAATACATTGGATCTAATGGCAACCTCTTTGTGGATGTCCATGTTAAAACTGGTATCACTAACCACGATGCAGGGATGCATGGCATCTCACATTGTGCCGATTTTGATGGGACATTACAGTAGTGATCAGATATGCAATATGAATCACATGCAGGATAGTTGGCATCAGATGCTGGTATGTATGTAGTTTCTGGGCATTCTGGTAGAGGTCACTAGCTGATATACACTGTTCATACTGCAATCAAAGTACCGTCATTTTTATTTGCAGTTCTGTTGGTCTAATTTTCTAATTGCTTATTAATTACTTCTATAATTCTGCTTAGTTATGAGAGTGAATGAAAGCATGAATGTGAAATAATGTTTTATGTAAAGTTTTTATACTATACATTGAAGTAAATCATCATGTGAAGAATGTTCAAGAATGACGTGTGTTAGTCATTCATACTAGGGAATTTGTTATAAACTATTTTGTCAATTTATGGGACTGAGGAAATGAGATTATAATTTCAGTAAGTAGTTATCTTAAGAGGGAATTAATTCTATATTTGTCAGTTTTCAAAATTTATTTATGGTAATTTAGTGTCTGATTCAGTGACAAATTTTGATTGGTTCTGTATATATGCGTGGAATTGATCAGGTTTGATGCTACTTTTAGATTGCCTGTGAAGTTCTTGCACCAGTCAGAAATTATCATATTCATGCATTGTTTGGGAAATTAGAAACTTCTTTTGAGGAGAGAGATGAGTAGAGTCAGGGCTTCAATTGTAGAGCCTCAAGAATTTCGTTGTAAATTCTAGAAACATTCGGCCTTCAACCGTCTTAAACACCCGATATTTTAGTTATGAGTGCAGGAGATTGGGAATGTTTTTACCAATCCACCTGTTTCTATGTGCAGGTCGGAAGTTTGTTATTAAAAGACTGTAAGAGGGGCGAGTCACTGACGATGACAAGTGTTTGCTGCCAGCACCACAGAAGACATGAGAAGAACTCAATGAATAATTATGTCATGTTTTTTTATGTGTTAGTGTCTGTTGTTATTAAAAGACTGTAAGAGGGGCGAGTCACTGACGATGACAAGTGTTTGCTGTCAGCACCACAGAAGACATGAGGAGAACTCAATGAATAATTATGTCAAATTTTTTGATGTGTTAGTGTCTGTGGTGATTGTGAGAAAGGCTATTGAGCAGTTGAATATGGAGTGCTATGGACAATCATGTATTGGACTCACTTGAGAATAGAGACTTTTTAATTACCTTATGTCTTGGCTATGAACGAAACAAGACACATGTATGCTATTTGAATATGTGTAAATCAGTCTAACATGTAAGCAGTAAGTTAGCTTGCAGAAGTTATTATCTGTGAAAGTTGAAAATATAAAGTGATTGAAATGAACAGTATTATATGAGTACCAAAATTATTTCAAGGATACAGAAGTATTTTAATAAATTCCCGTAACCAGCTATATTCTTCAGAGAAGAAGCTTGTGGGATATTGATCCAGCTGATTATTCAGAGAAGAGGATCAGCTACACACAATGTGCAAGTTAACTGAATTGAGAGAAATGTGTGTGCCTTGCAACCCAATCCACACTGTCTCTTGTCGTCCAAAAAATGTTAGATGATATTACAGTGAACAGGCCTATTGATAAGTGCTCTGATGAAAACCATTAATATTGCAATATTTTGATACCAAAATGTTTGAGAAGAGCTGTAAAGTGCAGAAGAGAGTTTCATTTAATGCAAAGTGTGAAATTTAGAGCTTTTGGTGATGTTATAAATAACTAAATTCTGCATGCCATGTTGCTGACTTATCAAATGAACATCTTGTTGTGAGAGACTGATTACAGCAATATTTGAGAGATCAGATCTAAAAGAAACAATCCGTTTATAAACTTTCTGTGAAAGACAATTAATAATTATGATGAACTTGCTGTGGTTATGAATGATGTATGCATGTGGACATGTCAGGCATTGTGCAGTTTAGAGTTAGGTGACTGGTGTTTGCAAGCTTACCGCAATAGAGCTAAATTTTGTGCACATAAATACTTTTATTTAACTATACCTTCCACTTAAAAAACAATTTTTAGTGTGACTTGTGGTTATAAGGTGTACAGCTGTTTTTTCTATACCTTTTTCTGGCTGGGAACTGCATTTCAGTAACTTCAAGGAGGCGTGCATCTGGGAAAAGATTCACCACAGAGGGAGTGGAGACAACTAAAACAAGCAGAAAAATATATATGTTAAGTAAACTAGATAAAAAATTGGTAGTGCCATATCTCAATGAGGAACTTGAAACTTTCAGCACAAGGCAGGAGCATGGCGAGGAACTGTGATTCAAGTTTAAAAGAATAATAGGCCATGCACTGGACAGATATGTTCCTGTTATAATAGTCTGTAATGGGAAGGAACCTCCGTGGTATACAGTCACTGTAAAGAAACTTCTAAAGGAACAGAGGTTACTGCATAATAGGTGCAAAACAAAGTGTGGGGCTATAGATAGAGATATGATGAATGAAACACATTTGGCTCTCAAGAGAGAAATGTGTGATGCCTTCAATGACTATCATAGCAGAATATTATCAAGTGGTCTTCCATAGAAACGAAAGAAATTCTGTTCAGATGTAAAGGCTGTCAGTGGTACCAAAGTTAGTGTCCAGCCCGACTGAATGAAACAGGAAGTGAAGTTGAGGGCAGCAAAGCAAAAGCTGAAATGCTTAACTCCTTTTTCAAATGTTCCTTTACAAAGAAAAAGCCAGGAGAATTGTCCCAATTTAATCCTAGTACCACTGAAAAGATGAATGAAATGAGTATTAGTGTCAATGGTGTTGAGAAACAGCTGAAATCATTAAAATTGAACAAAGCTCCAGGAACCGATAGCATCCTTATCAGATTCTGTACTGAGTTTGTGGCTAAGTTAGCCCCTCTTCTAACTGTTTTGATTTGATTTGATTTTGATTTCATTTATTTTGTGTTCCATAGGTCCAACTGTGTTGGATACACAAGGACGTGGAACGAGTCAGTTTTTTACAAATACAATCTGATAATCTTGTAGCACATACAGACATTTGAGTACATAATTATATAAAAATTTATACAGTAAATTCTTTGGGCAGCAATACAGAAAAAGAAAATACATATTTTCTTAGAATCATTGAAACACTACAGAAAACAGATACAGAGCACACACAGATACAGAGCTCAGGTTAAATAACATTCTTAGTGGCATTATGTCAACTTGTATTATATAATATTAAAATATTACAATTAATTTAGTTAAAAATTCATCTAGACTGTAAAAAGCTTTTTCTAGCAGAAATATTTTAGTGCTTTCTTAAACTTACTCTTGTTATGAATCTCTGTCTTTATTTCGGGAGGAAGAGTATTGAAGAGTTTTCCTCCAGTGTAGTGGACACCATTTTGTGCCAAGTTCAAATTTCTGAGTTTGCTGTGTATGTCATTCTTCCTCCGTGTGTTATGCTCATGATAATTACTGTTTGGTTGAAATATCACTATGTTTTTACAAATAAAACACATGAGAGAAAAAATATATTGGCATGTAGTTGTGTATATTTTAAGATCACGAAAACTATTTCTACATGAGTCTCTTGGACGCAATCCACATTTAATTCTTAAAGCTCATTTCTGTGCAATGAACACTTTCCTTGCTAATGGCTGGTTGTCCCAAAAAATAATTCCATACTCAATGAGAGAATGAAAATAGCCATAGTATCCACTTTTGCAAT
This sequence comes from Schistocerca serialis cubense, assembly GCF_023864345.2. Taxonomy (NCBI): domain Eukaryota; kingdom Metazoa; phylum Arthropoda; class Insecta; order Orthoptera; family Acrididae; genus Schistocerca; species Schistocerca serialis. The sequence continues at coordinate 916,760,711 of NC_064638.1, forward strand.
GTTAGGTTCAACACATGTAGTGACAACCCGTAAAGCATAGGTAGCAGAGCTAAGCCTCTTACAGAGATCAATAATATGTGAAGACCAGTTCATTTTCTTGTCAATGTGCACTCCAAGAAATTTTGTTGTTTCCATTCTTACTATTGGTTGATTACCACATGTCACACTTATCTCTCTCTCTTTTTCTGTTTTTGTACAGAATCGAATAAAGCTGGTCTTACTGGAATTTAATGAGAGACCATTCACCTTGAACCAATTAATCACATCTGAGAGTATGTGATTAATGAGTTCCTCAAGATTGTTGTCTGTTCTACTGCTCATAAAAATTGTGGTATCATCAGCAAATAATGTAAATTTACATGGCAGGCTTGTACATGATGGTAGATCATTTATAAAAATCAGGGATAATAGTGGCCCTGAGGCACTCCACATGTAATGGAACTCCATTCAGAATCTGAGGAAGTGTCACATACTCCACCCGAGCTATACAAGACAACTTTTTGTTTTCTGTCTTGGAGGTAAGACTGTAGCCAGTTGCCTGCAACACCACTTATTCCTACTAATTTTGTTTTTTGCACGAGAATCTGGTGATGAACACAGTCAAATGCTTTGGATAAATCACAGAAGAAACCAAGTGCTAGCATTTTTTCACTAAGGGTTTCTAGGACTTCATTTGCAAGTGTGTCGACTGCGTTTTCTGTTGAACGGCCCTTTTGAAAACCAAATTGGCTCTTGCTGAGACCTCCATTCTTCATGAGATGATCGGTAATTCTTACATGTATTAGCTTTTCTAGAATTTTGGAGACAGCTGTCAGCAAAGAGATAGGTCGATAGTTAGTTAGTTCAGCTTCATCGCCATTTTGTACAGGGGCTTCACAATGGCATACTTAAGTCTACTGGGAACAACACCTTTCTGAAGGGAAGCATTGAAAATATGACAGAGAATGTCCCTTATCTACACACAAGAATATTTCAATAAATTACTAGATATACTATCAACCCCTGGAGAGTTTGTACTTTTTAGAGACATGGTGATTTTTTGAATTTCTTCTACAGTGACAGGATTAAAGTGCATTTCCGAAATTGTGTTTGAATATACTGCTTGACAAAGAGTTGCAGCTTCATCAACATTGGGCTTGCAACCAATCTGTTGAGTTACTGATAGGAAGTGTTTATTAAAAATCTTGCCCACCGTTTTGGGGTTATCTACTAGGGTACCTTCATATCTGATTTTATTTACATCTTCTTTGCTTGTTGTATCTCTTCCCATTTCTTTTTTTTTACAATGCTCCAAATTGTTTTTATTTTATTATTAAAATTATCTGTTTTGTTCTCATAACAAAGGGCTTTTCATTTCTGTATTAGTTTCTTCAAAATTTACAGTATAATCTATAGTGTACCCATTTTTCTACATCTTTACAGAATCTTATTGCAGCATAAGTTTCCCTTTTGGTTTTACAAGACTGTTTTATACCTTTTGTAATCCAAGGCTTACTTACAGAATTGGAAGCACTGTTTCTGACCCATTTCTTGGGAAATATTTCTTCCAAAAGAGCACAGAATTCATTTATAAAACAGTTAAATTTAGTGTCAACATTATCATGGCTATATACTAAAGACAATCCATTTGCTGCAACCTGTAGTTGAAAGTTCCTTTTGCCTCTTCATTCATTAATCTTATGAATTTCCATTGAGGAAATTCTTTTTTGAACAGATTAACATCATAAAGAATGAGAATCTGTCCATCATGATCTGAAAGCCCACTTATAACCTGCCTGACAATATAATTCTGATGTCTAATTCTTGTTGGGAAGTTTATTACTGATGTCAGATTATGTAAGGTCATCACAATCTCAAAGTCTATTTTATTCTTATTTTCTGTCATAAAGTTTGTATTGAAATCACCTAAAACTACAATATCCTTCACTTTTGAAAGTAACCCTGACAGAAGAAGTTCCATTGAATGCAGAAAAGTTTTTATGTCACCTGAAGGAGAACTGTAGAAGCTAACACTATTATTGGGTGGAATTTAGTTATTATTTCTGTGGCACATGCCTCAAATTGTTGTTCCACACAATATTTCTTAATGTCTATAGCTTTGTATGCTACACTGTCCTTAACATAAATTGCCATTCCACCTTTATCTTTACTTTCCCTACAGTAGTATGTTACTAAACTATAACTTACTGTAGATGGCAAGGCACATTTATCAGTAACATGGTGCTCAGTTAAGCACAAAATCTGAGCATTATTTATACTGTCCTTTTCACTAATGTTAATAAGGAGTTGATCTCCACGAACCTACTATGCTGTCATATTAGGAGGAGAGGTGATACTCCTACAAGGCGCATCCTAGGTGGTGGATAGGGAAGTCCTCACCGGTTTACTGGCGAACTTGAGTGAAATAAAATAGCTCTCGCGGACCAAACACACCCTCTGCGGTTAACAAGCGGAGTTGTAAATCGGTGCTTGCTCCAACTGAGGTTGACAACCTTCGACAGTCAAAAATGGAAAGGCCTTTTAGGAAAAAAATTCCACCGTCCTGCTCAAAAAGGCAGGAAAAGCCTACATCGGATTTGGTGGGTAGTCAACTAGAAGACAGCAACGAATCAGAGCATTTGCAACCATCCAAATGCACACTAAAACACAAAAAGAAGATTAAACATGAGCAAAATAAATTATATAGCAACACACAACATAAACTCACCACTTCAGACCGGAAAACTCAAGGAGCTCACAGATGAACTAAATAAACAAAAAATTTTAATAACAGGGATCCAAGAAATGAGAAACACCACAGAGGACCCATTTGAATCACAAGGATACAGAATTTATAATGGGAAATCAGGACCGAGGGCAATGAAACAATGTCCCCAGTTTGGAACAGGGTTTTTAGTAAACATAAAAATCATAGATTCAGTAACGGATTTCCAAGCAGTATCACCAAGAATTGCGACTCTAAGCTTTAAAACAATGAATAAAACCTATACAATAATAAATGCTCATGCCCCAACAAATGAAAAAAATTGTCTAACAAAAACAAAGGAAGAGGTAGATAAATTTTGGGACCTTCTAGAACAAACTGTGAACAGAGTAAATAAAAAGAATGTAAAAATCTTATTGGGATATTTCAATGCTCAGTTGGGAAAAGAAAGGAAATATAAAGATATAATTGGAAAATGGAGTCCACATAAATTTACAAACAAAAACGGTCAAAGACTTGTAGAACTCTGCAGAGAACACAACCTTATATCTAAATCAACATACTTTAAGAGGAAGCCAAGTAAACTTAAAACATGGAAACATCCAGACTGGAGGAAGGGCGAGTGGCAGCTAGACCATGTCTGTATGGACAAAAATTTTCATAAGGAGATCCACAATGTTAAAGTACTGAGAGGAGTAGACACAGGCTCAGACCATTATATGGTTAAAATTAAAATCAAATTCACACCATTAAAGAAGAGGACCGGAAAAACTAATAAAATAAAAAGGAGGTTTGACCCACATCAGCTAATTAAAAATAATAAGTACCAACAAATAACACAAACCATCAAATTAATAGATGATCTAGAACAACTAGTGCCTAATCTTAAAAAATAAGCAGAGAATCTGGCTCCCTTGAACCCACGAAGGAAACATGCATGGTGGACATCAGAATGTGACAAATTCCATGAAGATAGACACCAAGCATGGTTAAAGTTTCAAACACATAAAACTGAAGAAAATGCCATCAACCTAAAAAATGAAAAAAAAAATTCACTCAAAATATTAGTAGAATCAAGAGAGGATTTCATAAAGATATTATAAAGTCTATAGAAGGTAATTATCATAAAACCAACTCCAGGAACTACTACAAAATCTTTGGGAAACAACTACAACAATATGAGGCCCCTACACTAATACTGAAAGATGAAGATGGAAGAATGACACACAGTAACAAGGAAAATGCAGAAATCATGGCAAAAGCATTTTACAAACTTTTGAATTGCGAGGAACCCAAAGAACCCTTACAAATCAACATAAATACCCCAATAAAAACCAAACCTAACAAACTAGACCCTCCAACTTTCCAAGAAGTTGAAGAAATTCTTAAAGAACAAAAAAATTATAAGGCATGTGGAGAAGATCAGGTTTTTGTTGAAATGTGGAAATATGCAAGGGACACAGTCAAGACCTCCTTACACATGGCTCTAACAAAAATTTGGGTAACAGAACAATTTCCCGAACATTGGACCACAGCTATCATCCACCCACTACACAAAAAGGGAGATAAGAGCAACCCAGACAACTACAGAGGAATCTCTCTCCTAGATTGCACATATAAAATTCTATCCAAGATCCAATATGAAAGAATCAAGGAGCAATTAGAACAGGAATTAGGGGAATATCAGGGAGGTTTCAGACCATGGAGAAACTGTGCAGAGCAGATAATTAGTTTAAAATTGATTATGGCATACTACAAGAAACGGAACAAACCTCTGGCAATAACATTTGTAGATTTTAAGAAGGCATATGACTGTCTCCACAGACCTTCAGTATTAAAAATTTTAAGAAATCTAGGACTCCATCCAAAACTAATTAAAATAATACAACTCACTCTAACCAACACCAAATCAAAAGTGAAGTTTAGAGGAGAAATTTCGGAACCATTCCTCATAAAAACAGGCTTAAGACAAGGTGACTGCCAATCACCATTACTTTTCAACTGTGCACTGAAATACATAATGAGAGAATGGTACAAGGACAATCCAAAGAGGATAAGAATTGGAAGTGCAAAAGATGATATTAGCTTAAACTGCTTGGGATTTGCTGATGATCTTGCTCTCCTAGCCAACACCGTTCAAGAAGCCAGACAACAAGTGAAATCACTACAAGAAATAGCAGAGAAAGTAGGCCTTAGAATATCATTTGAAAAAACGGAGATTATGCTAACTGATCCACCACTTGCAAACAAAATTACAATAGGAGAACAGGAAATCAAAATTGTTGATAAATTTAAATATTTAGGCGAAATAATAACATACAATCTAAATGAGAAGCCATCATGGCAAAATAGAATAAAAAAACTGAACTATGCAAATTACATTACCAAAACTACATACAACAAAAAAAGCCTATCTATAAATGCAAAATTAAAACACTATAAAACAGTTACACAAACAGAAATAACGTATGCAGCTGAAACTATCTTCAAAACAACTAATACAGCAGAAATTGACAGAATACTAAAAATAGAAAGAAGAATAATTAGGACATGTATAAATAAACAGTATAAAATAAATGGACATTGGAGAATAGCATGAAATGAAACAGTATATAAGAAAATAGAGCCAGTTATGAGCACAATCAGGAAGAAACGCATCTCATTCTTTGGACATCTGATGAGAACTCCAGAAAACAGAATTAGTAAAAAAATAATACAAAAATTGTGGAATAGCAAGAACAACATTAAATGGATCACAGAAATTAAGGAAGATATAAAAGAACTTCAAATTACAGTAGATGACCTAAAAAACAAGACAGAGAAAACCAGAATACTGCAAGACCCGCAAACCAGACTACAAATGAAAATCAATAAAAGGAGTACAGGAAGAGTTGTCTCAGATGAAGAAAGTAAGAAAATATCTGAAAGAATGAAGAAATATTGGGCAGACAGAAGAGCAAAACACCTTTCATATAAGAATAGCCTCTAATAATTATATTACCTAAATATATTAAGTTATTGTCGAACCAAATTGTATCCATGTGTAACAACTTGTTTAGAACTTTGTATTTTTGACTACAGTGGTCCAATGAAGGCCATAAAATAAATAATAATAAAAGGAGTTGATCTGTTTTGTTTAAGAAGCCCCTTATATTTTGATGAAAGAAAGAGATGCCTTCCTCTTGCTTTTTCATTCTATTAGTGCTGTTACCTGACTGAGAATCCATTGGAATCTGTCTTGAGACAGGAGAGAGGAGATACTTGACACTACCTGCTGTTGTCCCTCCTTTTTCTTCAGATCCTTTGTACAGAAAACCATGCCCAGTTCTGGGAAAAAGGCACAGGTCATACCGGTCTACAAGAAGAGAAGTAAAAGTGACCCACAAAACTACTGTCCATTATCCATGACATCAATTTGTTGTAGAATCTTATACCATATTCTGAGCTCAAACATAACAAGGCATCTTGAACAGAATGATCTCGTCAATGCCAACCATCATGGATTTCGAAAACATTGATCATGTGAAACCCAACTTGCACTTTTCTCACATAACACAGTGAAAGCTTTAGATCAAGGTAGCCAGGCAGATGCAGTGTTTGTTGATTGCCGAAAAGCATTTGACTCAGTACCATAACTACATACACTTATTGTCAGAAGTATGATCATATGAGGTAACAAGTGAAATTTGTGACTGGAGTGAGGACTTTTTGGTAGGGAGTTCACAAGATGTTATCTTGGCTGGAGAGTCATCATCAGATGTAGAAGTAACTTCAGGAGTGCCCCATAAAGTGTGTTGGGCCCTTGTCATTCATTTTGTATATTAATGAGCTTGTACATGACATTAATAGTAAAATCACGCTTTTTGTGGATGCTGCAGTTATTTAGAATGAAGTACTATCTGAAAAAAAGCTACGTAAATATTCAATCAGATCTTGATAAAATTTCAAAGTGGTGCAGAGATTGGAAAGTTGGTTTAAATGTATAGTATCAATGAGTCACTGTTGGTATCAGCCAACTTGTACAAACACCTCAGTGTAACACTTTGTAGGGATATGAAATGGAATGATCACATAGGTTCAGTCATGGGGAAATGAGATGGTAAACTTTGGCTTATTGGTAGAATAATCAGTCTACAAAGACGATTGCTTATAAATCACTCATATTGGTTCTAGAATATTGCTCAGGTGTGTTGGACCCATATCAGATAGGCCTAATGGGAGATATTGAATGTATCCAGAGAAGGTCAGCATGAATGGTCACAGGTTTTTTTAAGCCATGGGAGAGTGTCACAGAGTTGCTGGAGAAACTCAACTGAAAGACACTTGAAGATAGATGTGAACTATCCTGAGAAAGTTTATTTACAAAGTCTCAAGAACCAGGCTTTAAATGATTACTCTACGTATTGCTCACATAGGGATCATGAAGATAAGATCAGAATAATTTTTGCATGTATAGAGATATCATTCTCCACATGCTCCATATGTGAAGGGAACAGGAAGAAACCTTAATAAGTGGTACAATGGGATGTACCCTCTGCCATGCACCTCATGATGGTTTACAGAGTATAGATGTAAATTTAAATGTAGGTATCATAGACCTTTCTCAACTTGTCAGATATAATTGCAGTTTGGTGGTTTACAGGGCTATTACAAATGATTGAAGCGATTTCATAAATTCTCTGTAGCTCCACTCATTGACATATGGTCATGACACACTACAGATACGTAGAAAAACTCATAAAGTTTTGTTCAGCTGAAGCCGCACTTCAGGTTTCTGCCGCCAGAGTGCTCGAGAGCGCAGTGAGACAAAATGGCGACAGTAGCCGAGAAAGCGTATGTCATGCAACGACACTTCAGGACAAAGTTCAACAAAGATTCACCAACTGGTAACTCCATTCGGCGATGGTATGCGCAGTTTAAAGCTTCTGGATGCCTCTGTAAGGGAAATCAACGGGTTGGCCTGCAGTGAGCGAAAAAACGGTTGAACGCTTGCGGGCAAGTTTCACGCGTAGCCCACGGAAGTTGACGAATAAAGCAAGCAGGGAGCTAAACGTACCACAGCCGACGGTTTGGAAAATCTTACGGAAAAGGCTAAAGCAGAAGCCTTACCATTTACAATTGCTACAAGCCCTGACACCCGATGACAAAGTCAAACGCTTTGAATTTTCGGCGCGGTTGCAACAGCTCATGGAAGAAGATGCGTTCAGTGCGAAACTTGTTTTCAGTGATGAAGCAACATTTTTTCTTAATGGTGAAGTGAACAGACACAATGTGCAAATCTGGGTGGTAGAGAATCCTCACGCATTCATGCAGCAAATTCGCAATTTACCAAAAGTTAACGTGTTTTGTGCAATCTCACGGTTTAAAGTTTACGGCCCCTTTTTCTTCTGCAAAAAAAACGTTACAGGACACATGTATCTGGACATGCTGGAAAATTGGCTCATGCCACAACTGGAGACTGACAGCGCCGACTTCATCTTTCAACAGGATGGTGCTCCACCACACTTCCATCATGATGTTCGGAATTTCTTAAACAGGAGACTGGAAAACTGATGGATCGGTCATGGTGGAGATCATGATCAGCAATTTCATGTCATGGCCTCCACGCTCTCCTGACTTAACCCCATGCGATTTCTTTCTGTGGGGTTATGTGAAAGACTCAGTGTTTAAACCTCCTCTACCAAGAAACGTGCCAGAACTGCGAGCTCGCATCAACGATGCTTTCGAACTCATTGATGGGGACATGCTGCGCCGAGTGTGGGAGGAACTTGATTATCGGCTTGATGTCTGCCAAATCACTAAAGGGGCACATATCGAACATTTGTGAATGCCTAAAAAAACTTTTTGAGTTTTTGTATGTGTGTGCAAAGCATTGTGAAAATATCTCAAATAATAAAGTTATTGTAGAGCTGTGAAATCGCTTCAATCATTTGTAATAACCCTGTATTTATGTCCTTCCATAATTAACATCCTCAGGTCAAACACCCACTTGCTTGAATAACAATAACCTTCCACAGTACTTGTTAAGCATGACACAGATCAGCCACAATGTTCATTAACTGCAATTACATGAGGAGCAGAAATGGAGAGGAGCAGGACAGGGGAAAGAAGGGTGCACACGTTGGCATAGGGTAATACACAGTGATACTGAGGGGACATGAATTGGGAGGATGCATTACGACAGAGGGGTTAGAAACTGTTGAGTGGAGGGTGTTGTGGCACTAGGGTACAGTAGCCCAGGATAACATGGGGAGCAAAGAATCCATTGTAAGAATAATTCTGTGACCTCCCCTTTTTGGCCCTCTCTTCCTTTTCTTCTCTCTCTTCTCCTCTTCCTTCTTCCTTCATCATACCGCAGCTATATCTAGGGGTTTTCTACACAAAAATGGAGGGAGAAAGGGGGTGCATGTGTGTGGTTGATCACCATGACGTAGTGCTATGTGTGAGTCTCACCCTTATCTCTGTTTTGAGAAGATTGATGACTGAAGCAGAAACATTCCTCCAAAAGAAAAAAGTAAGTGCTCTCTTTTTGAAAAAAAAAAGGTAAATAGTAGTGTAGACTACAATGTCTATCGTTCTACAAAACCTGAAGGAACACAGCACGGTTTGTTAAGTTTCAACATCGGATGAAATTTATTGATCCCAAGGAGCTGAAACAAAACTCATCCATTCCAAATGTCATTCACAATGAGAGTAGTTAGTTGTTTGGTATGTGTGTAGTGGTCACTAATGATTGAAATAATCATTCCGGTAATTCTATCACAATCAGTTTATGGATTGCTAGGCAACGTATCAACTAGCTGACTATTCCATGATTAATACCTGTCGTATTCAAACAGTAAATCAACTCACACTTGCTTTAAGCATCAAGAACACTTACTATCCCTTCTGGTAATTCTTTGATAATTATTATTAATGTCAATAAATCACCATCAGCGTCACTTAGTCCTTCACGTGACTATAACGCATGATAGCCAACCAAATAACTCAAACATCACGCCAATATTTCAAAGTCTGTGCATGATTTGTTTGTAACAAAGTCTGGCCAGGGTTCCCTTGAATATTTTATAAACCAACTCTGGGTTGTAAATTATCAGTTCTATGTCCCTCCATAAAAATTACAGAGGACCCGCACTCGATTGCAACTTGTCCGCACACTTGAACAAGTCAGAAGGTATCATCCTTCTCCAAGAGAAAAAAATATCACACATAACACAGCATTGTGATCTGCTATGTCAAACACATTTATATGCATCTCATAAAGACTCATTGCCTATTGATACTAAAACATATTGTACTTAATTAAATTCCTTACTCCATAAATAACAAATAAAATTTAGAAATGATTTACATGTATACTGTGTCAATCACTCAGCAGAGATTTCACAACAAAAAAATCTTGACTTGAGATAACCTCACGGGTTACTACCTGTTTCGACTGTCCTACTCTCATGTGACACAAGGTATATCCAACTGTAATGGACATCCCCACAAGATCATTTCTTAAAGATTTCAAGGGCTACCCAGACGATTACCCGTGCCATGCTACAACTCTCATCTGCGCAGTTCAGAGAAACTGGTGGTAGAGAGGAGGATCCAAATGGCCTGAGGTGTGAAGCAGGATCTGAAATCAAGAAAGGGATAAACCGGGTAGCCCAACTGAATATTATAGCACCATATAGTAGTATACATCCTTATACTAAATGTCTCACATATCTCTATATTTTATGTATGCTTATTCACACAAAATATATGGCAGAATGTAATGTTAATGACACCTGAAAAGCTTTGAGTAGCTAATCAAGTAACAGAATAATAGTTCAAAGTAATTTCTCAAAATTAATTGTAAAGAAACAGCATATTTTCATATCTTGATAAAACCTGCGTGTTTCATAACAGATACCAAGTAATGTATCTAGAACTTAAGCAAATGTTAGTTACAAAATCGAAATCGTAATTAAGGAGAAAATCAATATTAAATGTTTTGCTTTATTGAATCTGACAAAAAAGTGCTATTTTGTACAGAAAATCACAAAATCCAAGATCATCAGTATTATGTGTTAATTTTATCATTTGTTCCATTTAAAATCACAGTAATAGAAACTTATGTAATTGACCTTTTAATTACAACCTTACAAAATTTATTGTAAATAGATATCATATTGCCATATTTCATCAATATCTGTGCATTAAAAAAAGCACACATACACTTTAATGAGGATATCAAGGAATATGTGTGGAATTAATGAAAATATTATCGACAAAACCATTTGGTAACTTAAAAGAAAATCAATATTTTTATATTTTGCATTATTGGCTCAGCTATAAAAGATTATTTTGCACAGTAAATTATGAAATTCACAATTATGACCACTATGTATTGTTTTGACAATTTATTTCATGCAAAACTACTGCAACAAGAACTTTAAGAATTAACCTTTTTAATTGTAAGTCATGTATTTGGTAATTCCAATAATTACTGTTGTGTTTACTTGATTTTTTGAAAGATGTATATACACAAGCTGCAGAGTCACAAGTAGAGAGGTTTTAGTTGCTGCTGTGAGTTTTGTTGTTGATTATGATAAAATGGAGGAAATTCATAATAAATACCACATAATGTGATGTTAACATTTTAGAAAACCCAGAAACCATAAATTATGATTACTCAGGCTGCAAAGACAGATTTACACTCTGGGTTCTTTGCAGGGGTCTACTAAACATAAGATAAGTATTCCATTCTATTAAAATTACTCACAGGGACAAATACTGGTTTGTAAGTTCTTCACTGGTCATATTGAAGGGTTTAACATTCTTGCTTGATTAGTAGAGGGTACAGCATGAGACCCATAATTGTTCTAGGAAAAGGAAAAATGATCACTTGACAATACTATAGTTCCATATATGAGAACTCTAACAAAGAACTGAAGAAAACATTGCCTTATTTAGTAAAGAAGGAAGTGCTGTTTCATGACAGTGACATGTCAGCACAGTAATCTGACATGCCACCACAGATCTGCATCAATTGCTGTTGTGTCCCCATTCCTCCACACATAAAGACATTCCCTGTATGTAGAAATATTGCTCAAATGATGAGGTCACTATCAAGAGAGAAACATATTTTAAAGAGCGCATCAATTCCATATTTTGGAGAGGAAAAAATACAGCCAGCCTGCTGAGAAAACATTTCTTTCTAAAAGCTGAATTTGTTGAAAAATAAACAGATTCGGCTTTATAAAAATTGCATCTTCATTCTTAACATGTGTACCAATTGAACTGCTCTTGTAGACCAGAAAATTGTTAAAATGGAGGAAAAGATTTATTCTCCAAATGGAGTTTGATTATGCGAAATTTAAACTGTGCCATCTAACAGGAAAAGCTTAATGATTCTGGAAAAAGCTGAGAATGGATGAATATGGGAGACAAGTTTTGTAACACATCTGAATTTTAGCAAACATAAAGATTTGTTTTGGTACCAACAAGAAAGAAGTGCCTCACAAAGAGTAGGTAAATGCAGCATGCAGTAGAAGAATGCTAGAAACCCCAAAGATAAGTTAAAAGACAAAAAAGGAAGGTTAACAAAGAGTAGGGGAATGCAGCATTGATAGAAGAATGCTAGAAACCCTAAAGATAACCTATAGGACAGAAAAGGAGGGTTAACAAATTGGGGAACATGAATGGAAATGAGTCTGACAGTAAATATAATCTAGATATTCTATTACTCATTTACAATTTCATATCAGTCATGTTATTCAGTACATAATGTACAACATTCTCATACAATAAACTGAAGTTAGCCAAACATTTGCATATTTTATGTTAACTTCAGTACCAGATCATAATGAACTGTTAGTGAAACTGCATAATGTAGAGGCACATTGTAATAGGTTCTTCTTTATTGCCCGTTCAACGATCTACCTTTAGACAAGATGTTGACCATTATTTTGTGCATAGTTTGCACTGAGTCACACATCACATTTAACATTTATAGTTTTAAATTAGTACTTATCTTGCTTGTTGAGTTTTGCACTTATGAATTGTGTGTGAGAATGTGGAAAACACACACACACATTCATGAGACACTCATGAGTGCTGCCACTGGCCACTGAGTCTGGCATCACTGGCCAGAGTCAATGGTTTTGTGTGTGTGTGTGTGTGTGTGTGTGTGTGTGTGTGAGAGAGAGAGAGAGAGAGAGAGAGAGAGAGAGAGAGAGAGAGAGTCGTACTTGCATGAATGTGTGTGCATTTTTATGTTGGAAGAAAGGTCACACGCATAGCAGTATTTTAGTTTTCCCTTCCTGAGACTTAACAACTCCTCTGTATGGTTAGTATCAGTCTATCCTTTTCGTAATGCTGTCATTATTCCAGCCTGGTTTCCCATTATTTAATTATGCCAGTCCATAATTCTTAAGGGCAATAAAGGCTCAAACTTATAGGTGCTCTCAGCAAGTACTACACATATTAAGAAGATTAGTTAACTGAAATCAGGAGCAGTTATATTGCCAGCAAACTACAAAATCCAAATAATTTGGCTGTAGATATATGGAACACAGTTAACAGTTTGAGAGCAAACAGTGACACACACTACAATGATTTGACCATTAATAGTAATGAGACTGTTACAGATAACAAGTGTGAAAATTGCAAGTATTTTTATAGCCATTTCTCCACAGTTTATAAAATTATCAATGATAAATATAAAAATCTTTAGTGCAGTTTCAAAAGCAGTTCATTGAGCATGGCAGACACATTGCTCCCACAGAAACAAACAAAGCAGCACTATTTGCTCAATAAAATGTTCTTCTTCTGTAGGGATCGTCTACGTACATTGCCTCAAAAAAAAAAAAATGTTACTGCAGTGACTGCAAATTTGTGTCAAATTTACAACGAATTGGCAGTATGAGCCCACTTATCAATATGCCATAGCATAGGTGCACTGATTCGATTGGGGAGAGTGCCTGAAAGCCAGTATATCCTGTCCTCAGGCAAATTGGCCCACAACTGTTTTAATTGGTCCTTAAAATCCTGAATACTCCCACAGGGAAAGAGTTAATGTCCAAGCTGGTCTCACCTACATTCTATCGGGAACTTATTTTTGAATCTTTCTGGCCATAGGACTTCCTCAACATCAAGCATATAGATCGTAGAAACACATCCCATGTCCTGTATAAAAATGTCACCATGAACCTATCGCATCAGCAATAACATCTAAGGATGCAGGACATACATGACATAGAATTATGACGTCAGAGTTCCCCCAGTCACTGTGAGCCAGAACATGAAGTCATAAGCAATGGCTCCTTACACCACGACAGCCAAAGTAACACCACTAGGCTCCTCCAAAACATTAGAAGATTAGGATCTCTCCTCAGGTTGCCACTATACTCACTGAAATGGTCTTATGGGGTAGTACAGGACCACAGTTCGTTGCTAAACACAATCACTCTAGATGCAAATGTTTGTGGTGTTAATGGCAGTCTACAGATGGGAAGGTAATTCTCTAATCTGGTTGCTGTTAGTCACTGCAAAAATGCTCAGAATGACACAGAACATTACATGGAGACCATTACTTGTTCTCAGAGGGTAGGAACAAATGAGAAAGGGCTATAATGTGCTTTGTGTACAATGCAGTAATCCTCTCCTGTGGTGATCAAACGTGGTCAACAGGAACACTGACAATGAGTATGCCTACCCTCACATTCCCACATAGTCCAGCATTGGGGTACTGTCTCATACAAATGCCACACAAAAACTGAGGTATTGCACATTTCAAATGGCCAACCAAAGGGAGACTCAAAATGAGTTCCCTTTAAAATTCTGCCAGGTGCTGATACTGCTGTCTCACATGAGTATATACCACCAACATGCCCTTCACAGTGATCGTTCCACATCCGACACTGCTCCACCCTATATAGAATCTGCCAGATCTGATAACAGTACTAATACACATTGGTGGATGTTCTAGCTGTCACAGAGAATTGCAGCTCTAACAATTTCAGCATCTGCTGATAGTGTGTACATGTAAAAAGTTACACTGTCATAAGACCATGTTGTCTGGATGCTTCACTTTTTTGGTCAGGAAGTCTATATCAACAATGCAGAAAATGTGTGTAAACAGAATTTGTAAACTTCTGTCTGCAGAGGTCTCCAAACAGCAAGATGTATTCTATCCTTCAATGGGGTCAGAGAAAGTGGTGAGAAATACTTAATTAAATGAAAAAATCTATGTGCATGAATATGAATTTGCCTCCATGAAGATGCATTACAAATATGATGGCATGATGGAGTTAGCAATATATGTAATCTTTCTGAAATACTCAGTCCAGCTGTTTTAAATTTGTCTGTGCCATTGACAATTATGTTCTTTAGATGCATCAGGGCCTGGTGGTTACTGAACATCATCATGGTTTGAAGGTTCATTGATCATAAAATACATTGTGACTTCTGCATAAAAATTAGTAATGAATATTTAATTGGACTTTGTGAAAACATATCTACAGGTTCAAATTGCAAATAACGAACTATTTAAATGACATGTCATAATGGGCAATCAGTTGTTTTCCTTTCAAACAACATGAGCACAATTTCCTAATGTGTCCATCTGCAAAACAGAAATTCATTAACAAATTCAATACTGTCACATCAAAAGGTTAGTTAAAATATATGGCAGACACCTAATACTTAAGAATGAAAGCATTATTATTTCATAAAATTATATAATGCAAGACTTGGCAACATTACCTCTTACTACATTGGCAGTGGAAACACAAGTAAGTTACAAGAAGAGGAAATCTCCAGTTCTTCAAAAAAAATCACTTGTTTCATTAAGAAAATTAATGTGGATTTTACACAGAGACCTGTTCTACTTTTTTATATATGTAGTCTCAGAATTCTGTCAAATACTTATTAGTTAGATATTGACATTAAATGTCATGCATAACACAATAGTTTTTAACAATACATGTTTAAGGACCAATTATATAATACAGTTTTTAAAATAGGCAACAAACAGAGACTACAAAATAGAAGTTTCACTAAAACTTGAGTAGGGGTCACACAGTGTTGTTTATTGATTCAAAGTGACATAGTTTTCCTGACTGTAATTGATCTTACAAGCAAATCATGTCAAATCATGTTGACAAACAATGCACAATCAAAAAATTCTACTAAGTTTACTCCAAACAACTGAAGGAAATTGCAGCTGCTAATTTCTGTATTGACTTCTACAGAAAAGTCAGTGCTTGGCAACTCATTTTTATCATTACAATAGACTGTATTGAATGAGTAGTTTTCACTCCAAATAACAGATTCTTTCCTTTTGTGAGGGTACAGGAGACTTTTCTTTGAGACATAGACAAGCACTTGAATACCATTTGTATTAATCATGGTCTTGTATGACTGAGCAAGTGTTGATACTTTGAAATAAGTTCAGCCAAAATATAATTATTCTTTGTCAGTGAAAATATTAGTATCATACTGTTTTTGTTTGGTAGTAATTTCATGTTTGAGGTAGTAATCTACCGCTTCCTTCCTAGCTGCAGCTATTGTCCATGATGAGCAAAGTCTTTTCTGAAGGATCAAGAAGAGTCAGATTACAATATTTTTTTAGTTTACTTATCTGTTCTTGCAGAGTTGTATCCAGTTCATTTTATCTAGGGGTCTGATTCATGAAGCTGAAATTCTCACATTTTAGGTCCTCATGGTTGAATTGATCTAAATAATTTTGAAGACTATAGATGCAAAAATTTTGTTTTTACAGTAATTTATTTTTTCACATTTTAGTATATCACACACACTTCTGAATTATCACATTAATAAAGCCAAAACTACATTGTTTGTTCAAATTCAGAAATGTGTTTGACCACATCAGAGGCACTCCTTCATTCTGCAGTAATAACAATATTCCAAAGGGTTCACAGTTTTTCTTGAAAAATTAATTTGTGAATTTTCAATTATTATTTCATAAGTGAATTCAGAAATAAACATAATAAACAATTCTAGATTGCATAATTAATAATAGAGATTTTAGGCCTGCCAAATGATTTGTTATTTCAGATGTTTCTAAAAAAAATAATTTTAACTGTACATTCAGAACTAGTATTTATCGATTATAACATCCAAAATAATAATTCCTATTCATAAACTTTAGCTTGAAATATAACATATTGTTTATAAATTTATATGTAATTTTTCATAAAAACAGCTGAGATAATATTGACCTGTCCAAATATCGTAAAATGTTACTGGTATCGACTACTACTGTTAAGGAAAATTAATGCTAGAGGAAGATGTCCCATTACAAGGTGCTCCTTGGGCGTTATGCAGAGACATGAGGTCTCCTTGGCACTCCATGGGCATTGGATGGAGACATGAGGTCTCCTTTCAGTGTGCCTAAGTAATCATACAGGTCTTCTTGGAGTCTGCAATTCTGTGCACCACACCATGAAGCCCCTCCTAGAGAATTTCCTTGCCACTGGCTTCACAACAATGGAAACAGATGTTTGCCATTCAGTATAAAACATTTAGTTAGTTCAGATTTGATATTGACTCAGCCTGGAAAATATATCCAAGATGTCAAACAAACATTCAGGTATTTTATGATTTAAGGCATAGTTCATAGACAAAGTTGTTAACCACTACATCAACTTTCTATTAACAGTGGGAAAACCATTACAAGAATAATTTTTGACATTTTTCAGAGTTTTTTCCTGACCAGCAATGGGGCCTGGCTGCCAAGAGTTGTACTTAGATGGCACAAACACTCACAATTTGGCAACTAAGCCATATTATCCTAATGTTAAGTCAAAGTGTGATATCACAAACGGTGCGATTTCACAACTTAATTTAAAATGAGAAGATATAACTGGTTTGGCAACCTTGCAAGTCATGACCACTATTTGTGCATATGAATTTTGCTATATGCAGCTGAGATCAAGAATGTGAATCAATTATGATGAAATTTTCTGGGGTGATGTGCTTGTAGTGTATTGCTACCAAATGTCAATGTGTACAATCGTACAAGGTTGCACACAACTCAAGGCAGTCCCAGTAGATGAAGACAGTTGACCATACCGTGAATTAAACAGACTTAAGGAAGTGATACTGTGAAACAGGAAGGTTATTTTTTATTAAATACAAGAGATGTGGGTGTGGCAATGCCAGTCAATAAATGTTGGTACACGAATCAACAAAACTCAGTAGCTGTCATCTCAATGTGTTGTGAATATTTAATCAGTATTAAGTGTTCCTGTCCCAAAAAGTTGGTGCTGTATACTTTCTTGATGTCTGCTAAGATGTCAGTACCTCCACAACAATTTTAATTGGCACTAAGAAGACCAGGTGTCAGTGGCTAGTTCGTCAGCAGCAGCATTCAAGTGATGGCAATATAATTCTTTAGGAGTCTAAACAGTTGTTCTCTTCCCCTGCTATGCAAGACATCTTCTGTAGTAGTTACTGCACACCAACAGTAATGAGCATCTATCCATGGATGTGCCATATTGTTCATGAACTATTTGTAGCTTGGACTACAATTTGCTGTGAATTCAATATTAACTTCAAAAAGGACCAGTGTAGGGAATGTATATATCTTATCATTGAGTACATACTATAATACACTCCTGGAAATGGAAAAAAGAACACATTGACACCGGTGTGTCAGACCCACCATACTTGCTCCGGACACTGCAAGAGGGCTGTACAAGCAATGATCACACGCACGGCACAGCGGACACACCAGGAACCGTGGTGTTGGCCGTCGAATGGCGCTAGCTGCGCAGCATTTGTGCACCGCCGCCGTCCCTGTCAGCCAGTTTGCCGTGGCATACGGAGCTCCATCGCAGTCTTTAACACTGGTAGCATGCCGCGACAGCGTGGACGTGAACCGTATGTGCAGTTGACGGACTTTGAGCGAGGGCGTATAGTGGGCATGCGGGAGGCCGGGTGGACGTACCGCCGAATTGCTCAACACGTGGGGCATGAGATCTCCACAGTACATCGATGTTGTCGCCAGTGGTCGGCGGAAGGTGCACGTGCCCGTCGACCTGGGACCGGACCGCAGCGACGCACGGATGCACGCCAAGACCTTAGGATCCTACGCAGTGCCGTAGGGGACCGCAACGCCACTTCCCAGCAAATTAGGGACACTGTTGCTCCTGGGGTATCGGCGAGGACCATTCGCAACCGTCTCCATGAAGCTGGGCTATGGTCCCGCACACCGTTAGGCCATCTTCTGCTCACGCCCCAACATCGTGCAGCCCGCCTCCAGTGGTGTCGCGACAGGCGTGAATGGAGGGACGAATGGAGACGTGTCGTCTTCAGCGATGAGAGTCGCTTCTGCCTTGGTGCCAATGATGGTCGTATGCGTGTTTGGTGCCTTGCAGGTGAGCGCCACAATCAGGACTGCATACGACCGAGGCACACAGGGCCAACACCCGGCATCATGGTGTGGGGAGCGATCTCCTACACTGGCCGTACACCACTGGTGATCGTCGAGGGGACACTGAATAGTGCACGGTACATCCAAACCGTCATCAAACCCATCGTTCTACCATTCCTAGACCGGCAAGGGAACTTGCTGTTCCAACAGGACAATGCACGTCCGCATGTATCCCGTGCCACCCAACGTGCTCTAGAAGGTGTAAGTCAACTACCCTGGCCAGCAAGATCTCCGGATCTGTCCCCCATTGAGCATGTTTGGGACTGGATGAAGCGTCGTCTCACGCGGTCTGCACGTCCAGCACGAACGCTGGTCCAACTGAGGTGCCAGGTGGAAATGGCATGGCAAGACGTTCCACAGGACTACATCCAGCATCTCTACGATCGTCTCCATGGGAGAATAGCAGCCTGCATTGCTGCGAAAGGTGGATATACACTGTACTAGTGCCGACATTGTGCATGCTCTGTTGCCTGTGTCTATGTGCCTGTGGTTCTGTCAGTGTGATCATGTGATGTATCTGACCTCAGGAATGTGTCAATAAAGTTTCCCCTTCCTGGGACAATGAATTCACGGTGTTCTTATTTCAATTTCCAGGAGTGTATATGTTACCTCTAGTTCCATAGTGACTGTGAAGTAAGAGACAATCATGTCAAGTATAGGGAGTGTATGGCTATGGAAGGATGTATGTAGATGGCATTTGAGCAATTACCACAGATAAATGAGAAGTTTAAACAACTTGAACATAAAGTGCATGAATGATGTTGTTGTTGTTGTTGTGGTCTTCAGTCCTGAGACTGGTTTGATGCAGCTCTCCATGCTACTCTATCCTGTGCAAGCTTCTTCATCTCCCAGTACTTACTGCAACCTACATCCTTCTGAATCTGCTTAGTGTATTCATCTCTTGGTCTCCCCCTATGATTTTTACCCTCCACGCTGCCCTCAAATACTAAATTGGTGATCCCTTGATGCCTCAGAACATGTCCTACCAACCGATCCCTTCTTCTGGTCAAGTTGTGCCACAAACTTCTCTTCTCCCCAATCCTATTCAATACTTCCTCATTAGTTATGTGATCTACCCATCTAATCTTCAGCATTCTTCTGTAGCACCACATTTCAAAAGCTTCTATTCTCTTCTTGTCCAAACTATTTACCGTCCATGTTTCACTTCCATACATGGCTACACTCCATACAAATACTTTCAGAAATAACTTCCTGACACTTAAATCTATACTCGATGTTAACAAATTTCTCTTCTTCAGAAACGCTTTCCTTGCCATTGCCAGTCTACATTTTATATCCTCTCTACTTCGTCCATCATCAGTTATTTTGCTCCCCAAATAGCAAAACTCCTTTACTACTTTAAGTGTCTCATTTCCTAATCTAATACCCTCAGCATCACCCGACTTAACTCGACTACATTCCATTATCCCCGTTTTGCTTTTGTTGATGTTCATCTTATATCCTCCCTTCAAGACACCATCCATTCCGTTCAACTGCTCTTCTAAGTCCTTTGCTGTCTCTGACAGAATTACAATGTCATCGGCGAACCTCAAAGTTTTTATTTCTTCTCCATGGATTTTAATACCTACTCCAAATTTTTGTTTTGTTTCCTTTACTGCTTGCTCAATATAGAGATTGAATAACATCAGGGAGAGGCTACAACCCTGTCTTACTCCCTTCCCAACCACTGCTTCCCTTTCCTGTCCCTCAACTCTTATAACTGCCATCTGGTTTCTGTACAAGTTGTAAATAGCCTTTCGCTCCCTGTATTTTACCCCTGCCACCCTTAGAATTTGAAAGAGAGTATTCCAGTCAACATTGTCAAAAGCTTTCTCTAAGTCTACAAATGCTAGAAACGTAGGTTTGCCTTTCCTTAATCTTTCTTCTAAGATAAGTCGTAAGGTCAGTATTGCTTCACGTGTTCCAGTATTTCTACGGAATCCAAACTGATCTTCCCCGAGGTCAGCTTCTACAAGTTTTTCCATTTGTCTGTAAAGAATTCGTGTTAGTACTTTGCAGCTGTGGCTTATTAAACTGATTGTTCGGTAATTTTCACATCTGTCAACACCTGCTTTCTTTGGGATTGGAATTATTATATTCTTCTTGAAGTCTGAGGGTATTTCGCCTGTTTTGTACACCTTGCTCACCAGATGGTAGAGTTTTGTCAGGACTGGCTCTCCCAAGGCTATTTAAAAACAAATTCACAAATATAGATCGCAAAGTCATGAATTTTGAAGAGAAAATGAGCGACAGATTTTTTAACTCTGGGAAGAAATTGTCTGATTTCACATCGCAGATAAATGGGAGAATGCATTGCTTAAAATGAGGATTAGATACAGGTTTTAAGCATCTAGCAGAGATAAAAGAAGAGTTGGTTGCAGATAGTAGAAGATAAAATAGACATCAAATAATAATAGGGAATTCCTGCCTACAGCACCCAGCAGTTCTAACTAAACTCAAAAGAGTGTTCATTGAGCCACTCTACAGCAATTCTGGCTGTGTAGGGTGTCACATTGTCCTGCTGGAATTGCCTAAGTTTAAATTCACAATGGACATGAAAGGATGCAGTTGATCAGATAGGATGCTTATGCATGTGTCACCTGTCAGAGTTATACCCAGACGTCTCAGGGGTCCCATATCACTCTAACTGCACATGACCCACACTGTTACAGAGCCTCCACCAGCTTGAACAATCCCCTGCTGACATGCAGGATCCATGGATTCATGAGGTTGTCTCCATACCAGTAGCACATCCACCCGCTTGATACGATTTGAAATGAGACTCATCCTACCAGGCAACAGTCCAATGTCAGTGTTGACTGCCACAGGTGAGTCATCGAGGGTACACGAATGGGCCTTTGACTTCAAAAGCCCTTATTGATGATGTTTCGTTGAATGGTTCACATGCTGATACTTGTTGATGGCCCAGCATTGAAATCTGCAGCAATCTGCAAAAGGGTTGCATTTCTATCACATTGAATGATTCTCTTCAGTCATCATAGGTCCCACTCTTGCAGGATCTTTTTCAAGCCACGGCAATGTTGGAGATTTGATGTTTTAGCTGATTCCTTATATTCACAGCACACTCATGAAATGGTCATATCGAAAATTCACCACTTCATCACTACCTTGGAGATGCTGTGTCCCATTGCTAATGCACCAGCAATAACAACACGTTCAGACTAACTTAAATCATGATAACCTGCCACTGTAGCAGCAGTAACTCATCTAATAACTGTGCTGTACACTTGTTGTTTTATATAGACAATGCCAGCCACAGTGCCATGTTCTACCAGTTTACAAATCTTTACATTTGAATATGCATGCCTGTACCATTATGTTTTGATGCAAATGCTCTGTGCAATAATAAAATGTCATTGATTTCTGAAATGATTAAGAGCAATAGTATAAAGAATTCTATATATAATTCCAATACAAAAGTTAAGGTGGAAGATATAGTGAATATAGTTAACACAGCTCAATGAATGTCTTTTCATGAGAAGTCAGACCTAATATTAATATTGGTTAAACATATAGACATTGTTTATTTAAAACCTTGTATGGCTGTAGACTTTGAGTGTGTATTGAAAGTAAAACTACATTAACTGTTTTCTCTAAACCCTATCCCATAATGATAGCAGCAAAAGATGCAGTACACAAAGATAGTAATAGAATAGTCTCACAAGACATAACAGTCTTGTTACAACAAGCCATTAGTAGCTGTCAGAAAACAAGATGGATTAGTATTTAGAACTGGACGCCAGAACAGTGAATAAAATCATAGAAACAGAACAGAATAGGCCTCCATCACTGAAAATTTACTGTCAAAAGTTATGGGATAGAAATATATCAGCACAATGGACATACCTTCTTGGTACTAGCAGATGAAGTTATACGCAAATCCCATGAAATATCCACTATTCCTGTTTGAAGGTCAGCCCTAACACTTCAGAGTACTACCACATAGGCTCAGTATCAGAGCTTTGAATAAAGCAATAGGTGAAGGTGCAGGGAAAAGTGTCCTAGTGTATGTTGATGGTATGGTAGTCATTTTCAAAACCTGAATTGAAGATTTTCAAACAGTAGATCAACATCTTACAAGCTTATATTCACAAAGAATAACTACTACAGATTCAAAATCACAGTTCAGTTGTTCGAAAGTGAAGTTCTTAAGTCATATTGTTAATACAGAAGGTATAAAACCAGACACATCTAGATTAGATGCTATAAGCAAATGTTTAGAACCATATAATAGGGAAATCATACCTTGGGATGGTAGCTTATTACAGGACATTTTACCACAGTAGGTATTAAATGCATCTCATTTATTAGTGTTACTGAAGGCGGATGCAAGAGTGTAGTGTAATACATGACAAAAATGTTTTAGTGGTGAAGTTTTGGATGTGTATTGTTGGTTAACACAAGAAAAATAATATACCACGTCCTATTACGGATATCCTCCACCAAATAAATAATATGAATCTTGTGTTATCTGGCATGCTGATTCTTGATGCTGCCATCGGTTCATCTTGATGTTACAGCATTACCACATGGGAGTTATGTAATGGTGTGAATAAGTTTCAGTACTTCTTGTTCACAGAGAATTTTATTTCACATGCTAGACGCTCAGCGGCATATGTACAAAGTCTGACTACATGCATAAAACAGATCTGAAGACTGACTGAAGACTGCCTTAAGACTGCCTGCCTGCAGCATACAAATTGCATCTATTTATATGATTTCAAACAAATAGTGTTATTGTTACATATCAAATTTTGCAACTTTAACAGTTAAAATTTTCACATATATCTTTCCATATTATATATAAAATTACACAGAATAACACTGAATGATTTCACACAAACATAAGAAAGAATCTATTTCTATTTAGATGTTGTTTTATCATTGCAACAATATAGTTCATTAATTTGCATATATTATTTTATTAACTAAGAGGAGAATTACCCTCTCATTTATAGCTGAACACAGCAATTATTTTTATTGAATGAAGGGCCTAGATTCAATTAATTAAATTTTGTATGAATAAAATTTTACATTTTCTATATTGTCACAATTACAGTTTTATTAACTAATACCAATTATAATATGACCATTATTGATCATGACTGAAAAATCATCATGTCTATTAGGGATACAAATAATTTTTTATTTAACAAAAAATAAAAATAAATGTCTCTTGATACTTGAAATATCAGAAATTTAATTGTTAATTACTCCAGTATTGCAATAGCAATTTTATTCCTACCATGTGCCTGTAGTTTGTCTTGTGTGTAAATTGTGATGGTACATTAGTTTTTAATCTAACATGTTTCCTCTATTCCATCTATCAGTGATGACCAAGATAGATAATGTCAAAACAATAGTTTAAATTAGTGTAAGTTACTAACTTGCTGAACAATAAATCTTCAATGTCTAAATTACTAATATTACATATATGCTCTCTTTGGGAGAGTGGTGATGAGACTGGAATAGGATACAGGATCCCAAAAGTGGTTGTGGTATTACAATACCCCCCAAAGATGTTTGACTATTGCAGAGAGACAAAGTTCTTCTAAATCTCTGGCTAATATGAAGGGAATATAATCATGACTAGGGAAACAAGGAAACAATTTTACAATTACTGTTTGTGAAAAATACATGTTATATATAAAGTTTATTATCATCTTGGTGCCCTTTCAAGGCACTCCAGTGAACATTCTATGAGATTCCTTAATTGTGTCTTACCTTTAAAATAAGTGTTAATGTGACTTGGATGGCAAGTTATGGATATGGAATCTCATTATTGTTATTATTATTATTATTATTATTATTATTATTATTGAATATGAAGTCACAAGTAAATTGTGGTCATACTTTCATTTTTCCAGACAAGAACATGCCCCAAGCGGAATGCGAGACATTAGATGCTGTATCAAATCTTTTTCAATGTCAAATTTCAATAGTCTAAAGAAATGTATCATCTCCCAAATTTAGGGGTCAGAATGATCACATCTATATCAGTGTCCTCAAATAAATGTGAATGTACATTAGTAAACAAAATTAATTGCTTCTCAGAATAAGCCCCCTGTCACCGCAACTACTGTGCCTCTTATCTCTATGAGTTTGTGGCATCTCTGCCACAGAGTGCCCTATTTTTGACACTTCTCTTCTTTGGACTAGTTTATCCATGTGTGAACTTTTGGTGGACAGATGTTTAACAGCCATTCTTTGTTATATGTACAATTGACAAATAAATGTGTGTTCAATACTCAATACTAAGTGTGTTATCTCTCAACCAATCTTCCATGATAACCACAGTGGTGACTCCCACACTGTCAACGTCTCATCCAGCATTATTTGTTCTTGTTTTCATCATTGAGTCACATTGCGTGCCAGACTGCATTGTTTTCACCACAATGGTACTATTTGTGACTTTCAGTGCAAGAGTAATGGGCCCCATCAACTCTGCCACTTGCAACCATGAGTGGACAAGTGTACTTCCTTCAAACTTTGTTAAAAGTGAACGGTTATTTATGCCAGCAGCCACCTATCCTTATGTGGTTCAACATGGCCACCACCTAGCATAACAGCACAATGACTACCACAATGTGGACTGTATCCACAGCCTAACCATAACATGGAGGACCTTCCAGTTAAAGACATTGAGGTTTATCCTTCATGTACATCATTATTTTCAGGATGGCTTGACATGCCAGTAAATTTCCAGGACTGTAAATTGTTCATTTCTATGCACGGGGTACCACATTCTCATTTACACAGTGTTGCAGCAAACCCCCACTCCACCTGCATCCCATTTCAGTGACCCCGGTCACCTCGAGTGCACCAGTTTCCATGACCATCACACCATGGTTGCACCATGACCATCTTCAGCTCGCTTTAGTAATGGTGCTGGCCATTCCACTCACACCAGTTACTGGGTCTGCCAGCCCATGGCTCCATGAGTGCCCCCTGTCCGCTGTTGCAACAGCACTAGCACCTGCATCACGTTCTTCATCAGGTTTGCTGATTGCCACACCTTGCCGCTTTATAAGCACACCACCTCCTCCGCCCCCTCCATATCATGTGCTGCATGCAGCCACCACTCCAACCAGACGTTGGGCAACACACTGTTCACAACTACCACACTTTCGGCATCGGAGGCGTCCAGCCCTGGCAGCACCGATTTCTGCCTGCTGATGCTGACTCAACATGTGTTACCAGGCAGGTTCCCTAAGCTACCTGCATTGCACAAAGACAACCCAAAAACTTGGTTCATCTTAGTGGACCACCTACTCAACATCCATGGCATTTCCAACAATGGCACCTGTTTTGTCTGCCTGATGAGCCATATCCATACACATACGGATCTCATCAGCGACTTGCTCCTGTCACCGCCTGCCTCGCACAAATATTTGATGGCCAAATCACTCTTATCGAGTGCCTCCCCCACCCTCTGCTGAAGGCTATCCATCGCATTATTCATGAGGAACATCCTGATGACCGCACCCTTCCACAACTTTGGCCGTGTCTTAAGTAGTTTAATTGACGATAACACATTGGGTGAAACTTCCCTTTGGATGTTTTGGATGGTCAAATTGCATTTGGATCTGCAGGTTCATCTACTGTCTCATGTCACTGACCCACTCGAAGTTTGATTGTGCATCATTCGTCACAGATACCACCTGTCACTAATGACATCTCCACCATCCTACTCAGTTGGCACACCTGCGCCTTTGGTTCTGCGACCAGTTGGCAGAGGTCAGCATACTTACCTTGGTGCCTCAGCTGCCCATCAGGAGCTGCAAGCTAGTCGCCTACAGGATGTACACTGCTAGTGGGTGCCTCACATCTGCCGACCTCGCCAGAGCAGTGGCCCAATCAGCTGCCGGCCCCGCCACTGTCAGCCAAAAATCCTGCCCAAACGGCACTGACCTGTCAACTGGCCTACCTGCTGTGCTTGTCCCACGCTACTTATGAGGATGCTGTCCGCAAATGCCATGCGCCCTGTGCCTACCCCAATGAGACTTGCGGGCACGTTTAGTCACCACGTCCCACCACATACCTTCACAGCGCTTATCTTCCCATGCTGCACTGTCTGCTTCAGCAACACGACACCTCTATGCCACAGATATCTTGACCAGCATCCGCTTTCTCATCAACACTGGTGCCTATGTTAGCATCATTCTATCCAAGCACACTGTCGACGTGCTATCCCCCTCTACCCTCACCTTGATTGCCACCAACCATTCTCGAACTGCAGTCCATGGCCCCACCAAGATGTTGCTTCACCTCTCATGGGTTCATACCTTCCTTTGCACCTTCCACACTGCTGACATGGATGAACCTGTGGTCAGGTTGTATTTTCTATACCATGTGAATTTTCACCACACCTGCAGGCCACTGCACTGTGCCACACATCAAGATCTACGGTTCCGTGCACTCACAAGATCAGCACCACTTCGCTCTCCGCCTCCTTGGTTATGCTTTCCAAGTGTGCTTCCCTGGTCAATTGCATGGCCCCAAGGCTCTCTGATATGTTTTATGTGCACTCCATACCCAGAATGATAATTTACATGCCCTCATCACCTCAGCGTCCACCAAATTGTCATATGCACAATGTACTATACATTGCTTATCTACAGTCCCGCTGCGAGGTGGCCCAAATTATGCCTCTACAGAGTCTTCTTGACAACCTGCCCCAGTGCCGAGCATCCCACTACCTGCTGTTTTTGTCACATTGCCGCGGTCGCATTTCCAAGAAACACCTGCATGCGACTCTCCAGATTCTTCATGTCGCTTCACTCCTGTATCGTGCATTCCGTTGCTGACTGCAGCTGACCCCCACCTACATAGCCCTGGTACATCAAGGTCAGTGAACCAACATTGCCTGCAGACACCTTCTTGGCCCCTCATGCCAACTTCCCTACATGATTATCGACCATTAGTAATGGCACTTGCCATAAAATTTGCACCACTGATGGCCTACCTGTTTGTTATAAGGCCAGGTGCCTTGACACTTCCAAACTTCTGTGCGCCTAGGAGATCATTAAGGACCTGTTGGCTTCAGGCATCCGATAGCAACTGGTCATACCCTGTTCACCTGGTTCCCAAAAGGACGGCTCCTTATGCATGTGCGAGGACTACAGGTCCCTTAAAGCCCGCACCATCATTGATAACTACCCCATATCACATATCCAAGATTTCACACAGTTGCTTCATGGTTCTATCTTTTCTCCATATTAGATTGTTGCAAAGCTTATCACCAAATTCCTATGTATCAATCAGTTATTCCAGGCACACCCTTCAGCCTATTTGAATACTGTTACAAGCCTTATGGATCAAAAAATGCGGCACAGACATGGCAGCGAAATAAAATAAATTGAACATTGTATATAAACCTATTAATTCTTTAATTGAAAATAATTTTTATTACAGTTTTAATGTACACCTTCTTATTAAATTCACATGTGTAATTGAACTTCACATTCAGATATGTTTCAGGTCAATTGGTTTCTGTAAAACTAAGGATTACATTCTTCTTCTTCTGCTTCTTCTCTTTCATGTTCCAGGCCTTTGTCCTCTGTTTGTAGAGAAAGGAAATAACTATGTTTGACAGTTGGAATATAAGGAAGCAAATCAAGCATATCCCGCTTTTTTCTTTTTCAGCACTTTTCTCATGTGTGGGTAAAGTTGTGAAACTGCAGTAGTACCATATGCATGTGGTCTCCCTCTACCACATTTGGGAACATAGTTTAGGACATGGAAGTCAATGTCATCATTCAGTGTGTCCTTGAAGAGCATTTTGTATGGCTTCTGCCTCTCAAAATGCATCCATTTTATTTTCAGCCAATTACATTGAACATACTCCTCATTTTGCTTCCTTCTTGCCACTGCATTTTGTAAGTGTTTCAGTGCTAAAAAATCAGAATGCTTCATTTCTGTGCACACAAATTTATTTTTTCTGCCAGTTTTCCTAATTGTTTCAAAAATATCATATGGGGAAAATAGAAACTCTTTCTTATTTAATTGATTTTCTATCTGGGCAAAATCCCTGTCATTTGGCAGGTATGAGTGACCTGGGAGCAGGAACTTTAAATCAATAATATTTACATGAAACTGAGGAGATTGTGTCACTTTCATTAGTGTTAGGGCAATGTTTATGTTCCTGTTTTGCCCACCACACATGTCACTGTACACAACTACCTGTTTTTGAGAAGTGACACACTTTTCAATATGTTTCAATAAACAGGTAGCAATTTCCTGTGAACCCCTTGTTCCAGATGTTTCATATACATATGGATTTTGCTGATGGTTAAATTTTGGTATCCAAAATTGTACACAAACATATTTTCTTTGTAGTACAATATTGATGTTGTCAGTTTAGGAAATGCAAGCACTTTTTGCAGGTCAAAGGTAAACATGAACATTTGGGAATATGCCTCTTTACTGCATGCTGTGTCTGTAGCCATTTCTGTTCTTGCAGCTTCAGTCCTCCTAAGGTGAAGCTCCTTTTCAGTTTGAAGCTTTCTTTCTGCTTCTGCATTGGTAGCAGCATCCATTTCAAAGCTCAATTTGTCACAAAAAGAGCAAATGTCTTTACGTGGTGGTCAAAATGACTGGTTGAAGTCTTTGTTAAAGATTTTTCAATAGATGTGCTCCCCCACAATTTCTTTACTCTGAGATATGCATTCTTCTTTGTACAAATCATACATTTTGGCCACACACAGCTCAGGATTTAAAACCCTTTTGTTGGGATTATCCTTCCTTGCATAAAGGATCTTGGAAACTGGAAAGCTTTTGCAGTGTTCCTTTATATCATTGATCAGACCCTCCAGTACAGACAATTTGTTCTGATGTTTGCCCCTTCCATCAACGTGAGGTGTACCTTCTTCCTTGCCTTTTGTTAAAAGCCTAGAGAGTTGTCCATTAGAAATGTCAAAAGTATTCAAGAAAAACTTCTTGCATACTATTGTACAGTTTCTGTTCACATGTAACTGACATTCATAAATACAACTTTTCTGAGAACCAGAGCCATCTCTTGGTCATCGGCAGGTAACTGAATGATATGTGCATAAACCATTCAGATAACTAATTTGGTGATTAATATCACCCATGGCCCAGAAATTGTCAAATAATGTCTTCCTCTCATCCTCTGAAATTTTATTGAAACATTTACGTGGTACACACCTGCAGTCCACATTGCAAAATGTCTTTGGAGGAATTATTTTACCACTTGCTGTTCCTTTTTTTCTTTTGAATATGCTTTACATATTTGTCCATTTTCCTTGTACCCTTCCTGCTTTGAATACGCTTCCTTCTTTGTCTGCATATTTGTGGCTGCACCATTTGCACAGGCATCAGTAACAGTGTCTACTGTTTGATCACTTTTTGCACTTTCATTGGAAGTTTCATCATCATCGGTACTGGTATCTAGATAGAAAGTACCACAAGTTATGATTTATACAGCACCAGATGACTGAAAAAATATGTATATGTGAAATACATTAAGATGGACACACTCATTTTCCATTGTTATTTTCAACATAACCTTCATTCTCACATATTCCTCTTTTTGGAACAAAATGCTTATAATGCTAAGAGAAAAGTAAGTAAATCCTTTTCACCTGCAATCGTTTGAAAATGTGGGTCATCAATTGTATCACAAACACTTGATAATACCTCCTGAATCCATCACCTTTGCAAGAAATAACAACATGGTGCAATACACAAAAGCACACGGACTTGTACCACTACTGAAATAAATTCCTGCTTGTTTTCTCTAATGCCTCAGCATTGAGGTGCACTATGTTGGCAACAGGACAAAGCTGGAGCTGTCCCACTATGCAAATAAATTAAAAATGACTTGTGTGAGTACATACTTGAGGATAATTGAATTTTTTTGAAAAGTGGTCTTGCACCGTTATATAAATAATCCCTTCATGTGAATCTATATGACGTGGAATTTCAAGTTCCAGACAAAGATGTTTGAGGCCTATGTTTGTGACAATTGGACTGACCTGAAAAATCCAA
Source organism: Schistocerca serialis cubense (assembly GCF_023864345.2). NCBI lineage: Eukaryota > Metazoa > Arthropoda > Insecta > Orthoptera > Acrididae > Schistocerca > Schistocerca serialis. The sequence goes on from NC_064638.1 coordinate 916,791,877, forward strand.
ACCACTGGGTACTAACCAAAAAGAAAATTCATAATCAATTAGCTCAAATCACAAAATTCATAAGAAACAAACATCACCTGCTACCATAAGACAAGCAGAAGTTAGTATTAGGAGCACAAAGGTTCACTGATACAGTAAAGAATCAACAATGATTACAACTCATGTCAAATGTGGGAAAATATTCCAGATAAGCAAAATTATTCATGTTCATACTGTAATAAAACATGGCAAAAATGATTTTGTAGGTGATGTTCAGTCACTATCTAATTATTCCATACCATGTTTTAATACAAATGGTTGTTTGAAGATAAATATATGTGTTGGCACTTAAATGATTTAATAGGAAAAGTGGTGTAAGTATTCAATAATATCCTAAAAGAGTAGTGGAGGAAATGCAATGACAAAACCTGTATATATCACTTATATCGTGACTCTGATGTGAGAACGTATCCTGACAAAAGTGGTTCAACATGGGTGATGTGAAAGAATCAGTGGCAAACTCCAACATGGAAGTTAAACAAAGCATCTACAAAAGAAGTTATACATAAAAGCACAAGCATAATGCAAAGCAGAGTAATACACTTGACAATCTGACACATAGTTTAAACTCTATGCATAATTGGTGTGTCAAAGAAACAGTTGATGTCCAGCCCGAGCATCAAACCAAAATATCTCCTATCTGACTGGTGCCTTCCTCACACTAATAAACCAAAGCATATATGTCATCAAGACTGTGGTCAACTGTAACCATGCAGCAAAAATATGCTAATAATGCTGTTGTCACCCTAAGACAACAAGAAGCAAAATACTCATAAATTATATTAAGCAAAAGCTCTCAAGGACAGCACCAGATTTACCTCAGAGCAATGTGATTCATTGCACACAAGATAAAGTAAATCATTGAAATCCATAGAATATGTGTCATGTATAAACTTCAAATAGCAGGCTAAGTGTATGCAATGTAAATTATGTCAATTAACACTAAAAGTCTCCATAATAATCATGCTGAATATTCAGTCATGTAGGTATGAAGTATTTCAGATCACATGACATTGAATAATCATAAAATCGTGAAGATGTGAAATAATATCAAATGTTATACAAGTGGCCATGATCATACCATAGTTCTTGCTAATCAACTAAAGTGTTAAGTAGACAAATGCATGTGTATTATTCAGCTGGCCTTATTTCTCTGCAAAATTCATATTGTTGTCATTTCCTGTCAATACAGATGAGATAAGATACTATTTTCAAATCAGTGAAGCATTTCATGTTCCAAGAATTGATTTAGACATGTGGCTAGAAACTAAGTGTAAATGGTTGGGTTGGGTTGTTTGGGGGAAAAGACCAGATAGAGAGGCCATCAGTCTCATCGGATTAGGGAAGGACAGGGAAGGAAGTCGGCCGTGCCCTTTCAGAGGAACCATCCTGGCATTTGCCTGGAGCGGTTTAGGGAAATCATCGAAAACCTAAACCAGAATGGCCAGACACAGGATTGAAATGTCATCCTCCCGAATGAGAGTCCAGTGTGCTGTCCACAGCAACACCTCACTCGGTTGTGTAAATGTGTAAATAAGGAATATAGTACCAAAGCATAAAAGAGTTGAAGTAGATACTGCATTAGCTGGGGGCCTCATGTTTACCTGGCACATAGTACACATAGAAAGTATGTCCCCCCCCCCCCCCCCCCCCCACCTCTGAGGGTTGATCATATTAAACCTCAGAAAATATTGTCAAAGTAGAGTGTATTAAGCAAATTTTCAAAGTCAGCATAAATCCAAAGGATAAAAGTATGTATGAATATGTATGTGAATGTACACTGCTGGCCACCATAAATGCAACACCAAGAAAGACAAGAGGTAGCACAACAAAATTTATTTTGTAGATAACATGTTGACCAAGTATCAAATGAGTACGTTTATAGACGTCTGTGACATGTGGTTCATGCCAGAATCAGTAGCCAGCGTAGCCGCCGTTGTTGGAGATCACCACTACCACATGTCTCGGCATTGAGTCAGAGAGACGTTGGATGTGTTCCTGGGGTACAGCAGCCCAAGCAGCTTCCACACGTTGCCAAAGATCATCTGGTGTGGCAGCTGGGGATGTAACCTGGGTCACTCGTTGAGCAACCATGGACCACATGTTTTCTATCGGCGAAAGATCCGGAGAGTGAGTCGGCCATGGAAGCACTTCAATCTGGTTATTGACGAAGAACCTTTGCACAATGCGTGCCACGTGTGGTCGTGCATTATCCTGTTGAAATGTGGCTGTGACCGAGCCCTGAAGGTAAGGAAGGACAACTGGCTCCAGCACCTCGGATATGTAGCGCCGGCTATTTAAAGTACCGGCAATGCGTACTAGAGGCATGCGAGAGTAATATCCAATACCGCCCCATACTATAATACCCGGTGCAAGACCAGTGTGACAGTGCATAATGCAGCTGTCCAGCATCCTCTCTCCACGGTGTCTCCACACTCGAATCCGACCATCGTGGTGCTGCAGACAGAAGCGTGCCTCGTCAGTAAAGACAACGTCATTCCATTCTGCCATCCACATCCGTCTGTCATCACACCATTGGCGATGGAGACGTCTGTGGTTCTGCGTCAATGGTAGACGAAGCAATGGACGTCTTGCCGACAGACCACTATGCTGTAAACGGCGTCGAATGGTACGCGCAGACACTGGATGATGCGCTACAGACGCAATATGCTGTGCTATGGTTCGGGATGTCACTGAGTGATCCGTCACTGCCATGCGCACAATTTGCCTATCAGCACATGCAGTGGTGCACCGAGGTGAATGCAATCGACCACGTCAGTCTGTCGTACCCTCCTGCATCCAACCGTCACATATCCGCATTACAGTTGTTTGGTTTCGTCCAACACGACTAGCGATTTCTCTGTATGATAATCCACAATCTCGGTAAGCCACTATCCTTCCTCTCTTGAACTCAGATACTTGATCAAAAGATGTTCGCTGTTTTCTACGAGGCATAACTGATCGTCTTGTGAAACAACCACAAGGTAAACACGCGTGCCGAACGTACACTCGTCGAAATCGCCAAGCCTTAAATGGCGCTATGAGGTGGCGCCACAGGCGCGCGTGATGTGCGTCTGTGCTGAAATTCTAATCAATTGCATATCTCATTGCTGCAAACCCATGGTGTAAATTTCACTTGATTCGGATGCTTCCTTCAGGGTATTGCATTTACGGTGGCCAGCTGTGTTATACCGATGTATAATGGTGCTGAAGTAGATACTACATTAACTGGTGCCCTTGTGCTTGCCACACACATGGTACATAGAGAGTGTACCCCTCCCCCCCTCTTCCCCCCCCCCCCCCCAAGGGTTAATCAGATATGAATATATGCCTTCAGCTGTGTGATGTTTCTGAAGCCATATAGCTTAAATGATTTTGGATAAATTAACCTACATGCATTTGGATGTGGTATGTCTAAGATCTCGAATGATCCAAAGTATATATCAAACTACTTTTTTGTTTCTTTGTTAATTGCTTTTGCCTTTTTGAAACTTTTAATCAATATGAGGTCTCCTCCTTTAAACCGAATAACTTGGATTTTTGTCATGCTACTTCTTCTTCTTACCATGATATGCATCCATATTTTTCTACACCACCTCTTCCCTCCCATCAGTTAACTCTGTATAAGTTGAAAACTCAATCAATTCACCCAGTAAGTTAGCAGGTTTCTGGTTAAAATGAACTTCATATGGTGTGAATCCAGCTGCAGTAAGTTGCAAACTATTTATAATGTCTTCAAATTGACTTACACAAATGTACCAATTTGTCTGATCCTTGGAACAGTACGTTCTGCGCAACCTACCAATTTCCCTCACATACCTCTCCAAAGGATTGCATGATGGAGAATACACAGATATTAAAATGTGTTTAATGTTCTCATTGTTAACAAATTCCTTTCTTGTATGAGATGTGAACTGACTTCCATTATCTGACAGTAAGGCATGTTGTTTGCCAACATTCCTAAAATAGTCATTAGTAAAACACTGAATAATTTTCTTACTTGTACCTTTTCTGAAAGGGTACAACTTTACCGGTTTTGAAAACAAAAAAACAGTAACAAACAAATACAAATTGCTGAAATAAGTCAGTTCCCACTGGTTCTGACTTTCCTTGTGGAATTATACTCTGCATGTAACCTTTATGCTTCTGGTTGGTAACCTATACTCTCTGACATAGGTCGCAAGAACTCAAACACTTCCTAACCCTCCTGGATATACTATCAAAGTACACATTCTCCTGTATCTTTTGGATACACTTCATGGATACACAATGGCTATAACTCTTGTGTATATTGTTAATTAAAGTGTCAGTATATTGTCTAGGCCAGCAAACCTTTAATTTATCCGTATCGCGACTACTTGTTCTAAATAAAATTCCTTTAAACACTTGGGAATACTGCTTTACCTTATCACACCCTTTCTCACCTAAGTAGCTCTTGACTAGTTTCCACGTCTCATCCTGATTTTGATTATGTCTCAATTATCTATGCCAATGGCCTTGCCACAGTGGTAACACCGGTTCCCATCTGATCACCGAAGTTAAGCACTTTGGGCTGGGCTAGCAGTTGGATGGGTGACCATCTGGTCTGCTGAGCACTGTTGGCAAGCTGGGTGCACTCAGCCCTTGTGAGGCAAACTGAGGAGCTACTTGATTGAGAAGTAGCGGCTCCAGTCACAGAAACTGACATACAGCCAGGAGAGCAGTGTGCTGACCACATGCCCCTCCATATTCGCATCCAGTGACGCCTGTGGGCTGAGGATGGCAGTACTGCGTATTTATTTTTAGGTAATGCCTTCAAAGGAGAAGAAATTGTGGGTGAGGATATAGTTAGTCATGGAGACTAGGAAGGAGGTAGTTGGTTTGGATTCCATAGGGCATCTGGAAAGGTAGTGTTAACTTTCCAGAATTTCTTATCCTTGAACCTTGCCTCACCATCATTCCCCAAATCCCTCAACATGCATACTAACCTGACATCTGCAGAAAGAACCACAGTCTACCATCTAAAAACTGATTCTGATATTATAATCCTATCTGCAGACAAAGGCTCCACCACTATAGTTTTAGACCGCAAGGATTACGTGGCAGAAGGACTCCGTCAGCTGTCAGATACTTCCACCTACAAACCATGCCACAGTGATCCCATTCCAGCAGTCCAGCAGGATCTCCAGTTACTACTCAAATCCTTAGGCCCATCCCAGAACCTCTCCCCAGAGTCCATCTCTCTACTTACCCCTACCACTCCCTGCACTCCCACCGTCTACATGCTTCCTAAAGTACATAAACCCAACCACCCAGGATTCCCCATTGTGGCTGGTTACTGTGCCCCCACTGAGAAAATCTCTGCTTTCATAGACCAACACCTTCAACCTATTACCCGGAACCTATCCTCCTATATAAAAGATACCAACAATTTCCTCAACCAACTCTCCACAGTTCCTCTCCCATTACCACATGGTGCCCTGCTCATCACTATTGATGCCACCTCCCTGTACACAAACATTCCTAATGCCCATGGCCTTATTGCTGTTGAACACTACATTTCCAGATGCCCTAGGGATTCCAGACCAACAACCTGCTTCCTAGTCTCCATAACCAACTATATCCTCACCCACAATTACTTCTCCTTTGAAGGCATTACCTACAAACAAATTCACAGTACGGCTATGGGCACCCACATGGCACCTTCCTATGCTAACCTATTCATGGGCCACCTAGAGGAATCCTTCCTAAAAACCCAGAATCCTAAACCCCTCACCTGGTTCAGCTTCATTGATGACATCTTTGCTATCTGGATTGAAGGTGAGGACACTTTATTCACATTCCTACAGAACCTCAACAACTTCTCCCCCATTTGCTTTAGCTGGTCCTACTCAACACAACAAGCCACCTTCCTAGATGTTGACCTCCACCTCAGAGATGGCTACATCAGTACCTCCATCCATATCAAACCTACTAAACACCAGCAATACCTTCACTTTGACAGCTGCCACCCATTTCATACCAAGAAGTCCCTTCCATACAGCCTAGCCACCCATGGTCGTCGCATCTGCAATGACGTACAGTCACTCTCTAAATATACCGAGTGTCTCACTGAAGCCTTCACTGACCGTAATTATCCTCCCATCCTTGTACAAAAACAAATCTCCCATGCCTTATCTTTCCAGTCGCCCACCACCTCCCAAAGTCCCACAGTCCAGCAACAGAGGACCATTCCCCTCGTAACTCAGTACCATCTGGGACTGGAGCAACTGAATTACATTCTCTGCCAGGGTTTCAATTACCTCTTGTCATGCCATGAAATGAGAAATGTCATACCCACTATACTTCCCACCCTTCCTACCGTGGTATTCCACTGTCCACTGAACCTACACAATATACCCATCCATCCTTACACAACTCCTGCTCCCAATCCCTTACCTCATGGCTCATACCCCTGTAATAGACCTAGATGCAAGACCTGTCCCATACATCCTCCTACCACCAACTACTCCAGTTCAGTCACTAACATTACCTATCACATCAAAGGCAGGGCTACCTGTGAAACCAGTCATGTGATCTACAAGCTAAGCTGCAGTCACTGTGCTGCATTCTATGTAGGCATGACAACCAACAAGCTGTCTGTCTGCATGAATGGCCACCGACAAATAGTGGCCAAAAAGCAAGTGGACCACCCTGTAGCTGAACATGCTGCCAAACATGATACCCCTCATATCAATGACTGCTTCACAGCCTGTGCCATATGGATCCTTCCCACCAACACCAGCTTTTCTGAACTGCGCAGGTGGGAACTTTCCCTACAATACATCCTACATTTCTGTAACCCTCCTGGCCTCAAACTTTGTTAATCACTGACCTCACCCATCCAGCTCCATCCCTGTTCGCATTCCAGCACTACACAGCCGTCATTTCACCACCACACCCAGTCTTTTAATTTCTTTTATTTTTATATTTATTTTTATTTCTCTCCTTTCTGCTACTTGCCGCCTCCCCCCTCCGCACCTTCTCTCCTACCCTCCGTCTAAACTGCAACACTTCTCTGTCCGCCACTCCCACTATATTACCCCTCCCCCTCCCCACCCCAGCCTCCTCCTTACCCCCACCCAGTTGGCCACTCCCATCATGCACTGGTGCTGCTGTTCACAGTGTAGTTTCAGCTCTCTGAGACTGCAGATGTGTGTGCAAGTTGTGTTTGCATGAGGCCTTAATAGCTGAAAGCTATGATTGTGTGAATCTTTCTATTGTGCCTATCGCGGCTCAGCATCTCTGCTATATGGTGAGTAGCAACGTTCCTTCTCTTGTATTGTTACATTCCATCCTGGACTTTCCATTGTTTGATTTAAATTAGTGTTGTGATAAATATTAATGTACATGATGAATATGTGTCAAATATTGTGTGTTCAAGCTAAGGGGAGGGATCTGTAGTGCTTTGAAAATTTCGGGGTAAGTTCTAGAAACTTTTGGCTCTCCACAGTCTCGAACACCCGATATTTTAATGATGAGGATGAGAGAGCCTTTGAACTGCACCACATATATCTGTGTGTACGGGAGGCACAGCTGTTATGAGAAGCCAGGAGCTGCATTAGATGAGCAGCCCCAACAAGTGGTTACTAGCAGCCCCTTGGAATGTTCCGTGGTTTGTGGTGTCATGAGGACAGATGAAACATGTATTGTATAGAGACTCTCACTTCATGTCCTGGCTCTGTCTGAGGCAGCATGTATGTAATTATATGGGTGTTTTGTCAATTCTGACATTTATCTTGGAATCAGTTGGCTTGCTGGAGCTCATACAGAATAATTGTTACTTTGGAGATAAGACTGTATCAGGTTAAAGGGAATAATATTAACCAACTCTCTATTCTTGAAGTAAATCATGTACTCATAGAATCTTTCAATTCAACAACAATATATTTTCAGCTCTCATTCCCAAAGTAACATCAGCATCAATAGTCTCAAAATACTCATTAGCAACATCATCTGTGCCTAATGAACCTCAGCTTCAACAACACATGTCTCCACATCACAATCACTATCAAAATTCTAGAACTTGTGTCAGCGGGCACATAAACATAATTTAACTTAGATATACAATCCTTACTTTCCTCCACATTTTTTTCAGACAATATTGAAAATTCATTATCACAAAATAAGCTAACTAAACCATACTCATCAGCATTATCATAAATGATACTATTACTAAACACACAACACTCATCAAACAAGTTTGTCAAATCATCTGTACTAAGATTAAATTTATTTTCTACCTCAGTAGTATTTTCACTCATTTCCATCAGCATGAAGTCCCAAAATGCTACATTGTAATCAATTCTGTTTATCTGGTAATTATTGTATCTATTTTGGTGTCTGTGACCTGAACTTTGCCTTCCTCTCCTACCTCTAGTCTTATTTCTGTACCTGTTCTTCACCTCAAACTGACAAGCTCCCAATGAGGTGCTCACCTGTTTTCCTGATTATTATTTTCATAGTATGTGTTACCATATCTCCTTTGATTACTGCTCCCTTGTTCATTCATATTATTGTTATTACTTTGGTTGTGATAGTCATTACCAAAATTATTATTACTTTTATTACCATCATATCTGTTGTTATTGTTCCTGTTGTTGTTATTACGGTGGTGTTGTGATGACCCCCATTCTGAAAATTATCCTTCCAAGCACAATCTAATTTATCTACATATTTCAGAAATTTCTCAGTAGTGTCATCTGGCCTGTAAACAAGACTCCACTGAACATGGCCAGGTAAACACTGCTTAGGTGCATCCATTTGGATTAATTCATCAAGTGGTTTATCTAAGTGTGCTGAAGTCCTAAGCTGTTTTTCACAAAATTCTCACATTCTCATATTCCCTTTACAAAATCTACTTCCATTCAAAAATTTTGATTTTATTCGCACCTACTTACTTTCTGACAAAAATTTGTTTGAAAATAATTTTTCATACCCCGTGAATGTTATTTCTGAGTTAACATGCTGGTTAGTTCAGGATAAAGCTTCTCAATCTAAAAATCATTTATCAAATTTCACTTTCATATGCTCTGGCATGCCTTTTGCAAAGCTGTCCTTGCTCTGGTATAATTAATCAACAGGGTGTAGTTAAAAATCACCTTGAAAAATTTTCATAACAACATTATTACAACCGTTTTGAAACATGTTATTACCACTATGTATACTACTAAACATGTTAGTCTCTTATTTACAACTTTAGAGTTGACTGTTTGAAGATTATTTGATACCTCATTCACTTTGATGCTTACTGCAGAAATTTGCTCTGAAACAAATATGGAAATTTTAGTTTCTTGTCAATGAAATTATTTTCGGTTTTGATAGAAGTTTGTATGTTATGCAACTCTGTCTAGTTTATAAATGACAATGCAACTCTGTTGTGTTTGTAAATGATAATGTTTTCTGTTCTTTTTACTCAATCATTGACTATGTCTACACGTTTGTTAACTAGCTGTAATTCAGTAACAGCAAAGTTCTTCAAACAATCCACTTTAGACTCTACATTGTCTACTCTTTTATTTCCACTGTTTATTTGTCTAATTGCCTTATTAACATCTTCCCCTAATTGCTTCTAGTTTCTGGTCCATTTTTACGAGAATATTGTCTATTTTTCTAAAATTATTTTCAGTGTTCTCTCTACTTTTTTTTAATTTGCTCTGACAGTTTACTATACAGTTTACTATCTATAACTTAGAACATTTTTCAAATATGTTTTCTCATTGTTGAAATCCACAGAAAAGTGAAATTATATTACTTGATGAATTCTCATGGGTTTGAGTGTTTTGATTTGGTGTCGATGCTTGCAGCTGCTGACCCAATCTTGTTGTGATTCAGTGTCAGTCACATGGATCAAATATATTGCTTCTATTCATTTTACCTAATTTTGTACAACTCAATGAGATGATAAGAAAAAACACTTCTGAAAACTATCTTTCCTATAACATTTTTGAACTATGTCAAATGCAATTATTTTTACCTGACTATTGCATGCAATTTCACTTCCTAACAGTTAATTGTTTTACTACTCTGTTACATAAATAATGTTTTGGTACTCATCTGATAATCCATGCTGCTGGCTGCTGGCTGTCGATCCATTGATTCACGCACCCATTTTTTTTTCCATACAGTCCCAGTACTGGTATATGGCATAATATATTGTAAACAATTATTTCACCAGAAACATAATAACCATTAGCATATGATGCAGTTTTACACATATCCCAGCTCCTTTCACCATGTTGTAATATACCATGGCAAAAATGTTTTTGTGGTGAAGTTTGGGATATGTATCATTGCTTAACACTAGGAAAACAATATACCATATCGTATTACAGATATCCTCCACTAAATAAATAATGTGTACTGTGACAATGCAATTTGGAATATTTTTACTTCCCCTCTTGTTTTGCCATCTGCCTCCTTAAATTCGTTTTTTTTTTTTTTTTTTTTTTTTTTTTTTTTTTTTTTTTTTTTTTGTAATACCAGATCTAATTTTGTGCTTAGTTTTATGTATGTAATTAAATATTCTAATTTATTTTGAATATTCCTAGTTAATACTTTCATTATAGGGTGAAACAGTAACTTAAATTGTATTGTTGACATATAAATAAACATAAATTCTGTACTAATTATAAACATTGGGGAGACAAAACAATAGCATTCTTCAACCATTAATTAATTCCAAAGTAATTAACAGTTTCGTCAGAAGCATTGTTTGCATAATGATATTTGTTAATTTCATCATTTAAACAAATAATTTGGCTTAACCCTTGCAGTAGAAGAAACTGTTAAAAAGACAGAATTTTTTGATGTGTTCAGTTAGTTTAATGAGTTAAGTTTTTATTGTAATTTCTGTAAATTAAACTTCAAACATTGTGTAGCTTCAGTATTAACTATTATTGTGAGGATATATAAGGGCCCAAATTTTGGTCACGAGACAGTCAGTCCACAGCCGAGTTTCAGATGAGAAACCTATGCTCATTAGAACAACAACAATGCTTCAACTTAACTGTGAAATAAGTGTTATAAAATTAGGCCATATGTTAAAACAATGTCTCTCTCTGCTCCATACCTACCTTCCTATTCTTCAAGAACAGTGAAATTTGTGGTTAGGTTTATACTGCTGATAGCTATTCAACAGTAAACTGTTGTAGCGGTATGTGGATGTTCACCTGAAAACTATTAATGAGGCTTATCGAAAGTTAAACAATAGTGCGCTGGCTATACTAAATGTGTATATTGGGGGGTTGTGAAAAGTAGAAGTAAATAACTGTGAAACGCAAATGTGCACCTATTGGCTACATCATTTACAGTAGATATTACTGCACTTACACCCCCTATTTTCTCAGCCAGTATGTCAACACTGAGGACAACAAGTGAAGAAACAAAGAAGCCGAAGATCATTACATGTGGTGCCCCAATGTGATGACTATTGTATGTGGGCACAACAAACTAGAACTCATGAAATTTGACAGTGAAGTGAAATCAACAGTGGTTTACAGTGCAGTGGTGTGACAGCCAACCAGTGCATGGATTTCATGGCCACAGAATAACAGCAACCAATCAGCGAGGGGAGCAGCCGCTCAGCACGCAGGTGGACACAGCCTACTGGAGATAAACAAGACGCATTGTGGAAAGAATTACACATTGCCATATTATCTGTAGTAGATAGTATTTATAACTCAGACATGAATGTAACTTTGAATGATGGGGACGAAAGTGCTATTGTAGATGAATTGGTAAAAGCATCATCTGCATTGGGTGGTGGTGTAAGCAAAATGGATGAAAACAGTACTGAAGTGGTTGAAATCATTAAGGTTAAGAGGTAGGAACCTAGTAGCGAAAGTCAGCAAGGGCAACAGTTTATGGCAGATGGAAACTTGGAAGTGATGATAAGGCAATTATGAGTAGTTTGTGTAGGGTGGAAAAGAGAACTGATAGCATTACAACTGACATGGTTAGCTTGAAGGATGAATTGAAGAAAGAAATTAAAAAGAAGATTCAGGTAGTTAGAGCCAATTTTTCAGAACTAAATAACAAGTTTTATGCAGTAGTTAAAGACTGTGATGAAAAAGTAAAGAGAGTAGAACAGAATATTAATGAGAAATTAACATTAATTAGTAGTGAATGTGTAGAAGAGAGATAGAAACTTTGTGATGACTGTAATAGGAGGTGGATGCTTCAGAAAAAGTGTAAGGCTGAAGTCAAAGCAGCCAGGAAATCCTGTGGTGAAAACAGGATTAAACTTGAGAACCAAATTGATCAGATTAAAAATGATTTTGAAATGGAGGTAGAAATCAAGTGTGCAGTAGCAGTAGAGCAAAAACTGGTAAACGTAAATAAAAATGTAGATTCAAAATATTCTGCAATAGAGAAAAAGATGGAAGAGGTACAAAATCTAAAGCATAGAGTATGTAGTGTCCAAACAATCCTTCATTTGTTAGTTGTAAGAAATTTAATAATATTGAACCATATGGGGAAGTGCATCCACTGGATTTTATTAGGGAAATTAATGATTTGCCTGAAAAATGGAATGACAAAGAGAAAATGTCATTTGTGAGAGGTTTTCTGAAAGGGGATGTTTATGGATGGGCAACTTATGTAGATGATAGTTCTAATTTGTGGCAGAACTTTGAGAAAGCATTTTTAGATGAATATTGGTCCAAAGAGAAGCAGCAGAGAATTTTGAGTGAATTTTGGAGAGGAGAGAGATTTGACACTAGGAAGGGTACTGTGAAAGGTTTCTGACAGCTTTGGATAAACAAACTGAAATATTTGGACATAGAGCTAGGCAGTGAAACAGTAGGCCCTAATTATGGGTTTGGAAACTAAGTTGTCTCAAAAAATTAGAGACTTGCTTGTACCTGCCCCTAAGGGTAATATTAGTGATTTTTTGAATTATTTTGATAAGAATAAGTCAAGAATTTCAGGTAAATAGAATGAACAAGACTAACTACAGAAGAAATTCAAGGACTGGGATGGTGGGGGATAGCCAGAATGGGCACAGAAATGGTAGGAGAAATTCAAGTAAAACAAATGGAGGAGATGACTTTAATTCTGGACCAAACCATTTAAACTAGATAATGCTCCAGTTCTGGCTCGCACTAGAGCAGGTAGTGATGAAGAGCCAATAGTATATAAATGTGCTGTAATCACAGGTAAGGGTAATGTAAATGACAGTAGTAAGACAAGTGTAACTTCTAATTCTAGTGAGATGTTGAGTGATGGTGTGGGTAGCAATGCTTATCCTGTAAAAAGAGAGGTGGAAGTTATTGTAATAAAATCAAGTGATGAAATAGAGTGTGTTCCTATTTATCAAAATGCCCAGAGTGTCAAAATTGATGTTAAATTTTTAAGAGAACATAAGGAATTCAAGTGTTTTGCTTTGTGGTCTAATACTGGAAACAAGGATCAAATAATTAGTCAAGTATTTAAGGACAGTGAAAGTGACAGTGTGTCTGATTCTGACAGTAGTTGTGATGATGATAGCGGTGACAAATCCAGTAGTGATGAGGATGAGGTATTTGAATTTATAATTGATGATGACGGCCATGTGGTAAGTAAAGAGAGAAAAAAAGGGTGATAATATTAGGCCCAAGGAAGAGTTAAGAGTTTGAGAGTGGTAATGAGGAAGAGGACCATGCTGTCTGCCATTTGACTGTGTCTGATAATCATTTTGATAAGCAGGATGATAGTTTTTCCAGGGAAAGGATTAATGAGGATGTGTTGTATGAAGAAGATCATGTGGTAAGTAAAAAGGAAGTGTGTCAAACTGTAATAACTGCAAAAGTACAAGGTATGCTTGTTAAGTGTTTACTGGACAGTGGTAGTGATGTGAATGGCATTTCACAGGTGTTTTTTGAATCTATTAAGAACACAGAGGGTATAGTGGTAACGCATGTGTCAGGAATAAAAATTATTGGTTCTACTGGTAAGCTATCAAAGAGTGTGAAACAAGAGGTACTATTAACTGTGGAATGGGTAGGACATCTGCTGGAGTGCAATTTCTTGGTGATTCAAAATATCAGCATTGATGTAATATTTGAGAATAATTTCTGGTTCAAATAGCAAGAAGGGGGTTCAACATCCTTTGTTGGATTCATTAGTGGTGATAATGCTTACTCCAGCTGTCTGCCCCATTTTTTGTGTTTCTTGCGGCAGTCAAACTCTTCTACTGTCCTGTCCGTAGTTTATAAGTGAATCAAAAGCCATTCTGTCCTCAAGTTTCATGTAATTTGGTACAGTAGGATTCTTTAGTATAGAAATATGTTACAAAAAGATTTCTATAGTGTTATTTGTATATATTATGTTGTAGTAGCTATAAGAAATAGAATCATAAGATGGTGGAAGGAAGTAAATTGGTACAATGGTTAAAGAATTTCTGTGTGGACAATAATTAACAGCTGCAGTAAACAGCTCATGTGTGAAGTTAGTATAATTTAGTGCAGCAGAAAAGGCAATATGCAGTATAAACCATCTTGAATACTAGGTCTTAATATTAAATGTGGTATAATGGAAGTGTTTGTGTTCAGTGAAGATAGCTACCTATCTGTGTCATGGTACAACCTTTTCTAACACTAAGGAATTCCAACTTACATAGTTGCCTGGACTAATGTGTGTGGAAAGAATAAGCAAGATTTGTATGTATATTGCCCTTCCAGCTAGAATGACAAACAAATAATAGTTCTTCTGAGTGATAATTTGTCTGATTGGTAGTGAGAGTCATGTTTGCCTTAGCATAAGGATCTGTTACTGTGGAGTGTTTTCAGTAGAATCAATTTTGCATTAGATAAGCAGAGCTAGTGTTTATTTATTAGTTAATGAAGTAATTAAGAAAGTAATAAAACAATGAATAATGTTAGGGTCTTAATGGTTAGGGATTCTGTCTCTGCAGTAGAGATACTTTTGAGAATGCACTCAACTGGCTAACAAGGTAAGAAAGGTAAGTAATATAATGGAGCTGACAGACATGTTTGAGTAATGAAAAAGATAACAATATACAAAAAATGTGGTGTAACTATCTTGATGATCTATTTTTTAACCAGGCAACCTTTCAGTACTCTTTATATTGTGCAATTCATGACACTACAGCTACAAACGAAAGAGTAACAGAAACAGCAATATTTACAAGTCACATAATGCTGCATTATTGGATCTATGGGTTATCTGAAAACTTCTGTTTGTGTTCTGAGGAATTATGAGCTTGAAGTGGTAATACTGGGATGAAGAAAAGTACTTTTGCTGATTAACTGATAACTGTGGTGTGAGACTGATGTGAATATACTGACAGGTCAACTATTCGGTAACATTTTGTGACTTTGTGAGGATTTAATTTTCTGTTTGAGTGAGAATAGTGCTGAGAGTTGAGTGGAGAGAAGTAGGCATGGATTTGGTACAACTTCCATCCCCTTAATTTTGATTCGAGTAGTAATTAAGTTATGTGATGGTGAATAATCCTTCTTTGTAATATGATGATCAGTAAATCGATGCTACTGCACACCTTGAGTTTTTACTAAAGGTAATGTACATATTTTAGACACTAAGGTGATACTTTGCAAATGGGCAAGAAACCCAAGTCTTTCAAGTTTAATCATTTTCAAACAGTTACAACTCAGAATAATGTTTTGTAGTGTAATGTGCACTTGATTTTAAAAGTTTTTCTAGTCATCACCTTTCATACAACAGTCAAATTTAGTGATAATTTTTGTAATCTTATGAGAACCATATATTATGTATTTTTTTATGATGTGATGACTATCATTTGCCATTAGCGTTAAACATTTTTTTTCTTAGACTTAAGTTAGAAGTAAAAAGTAAGTGTACTAAAGTAGGGTATTTTGTCTGATTTTTTCCTGTACTGTGGCGGAGGAGAACCACCTCCGAAGGAACTAATAGCAATTCATTTCCTTGATAACTGCCACGTGGACCTGTTCAAGGTATGGACAACTTGGTGAAAAAGTGAAAGTGCTTGTGAAAATTACTAAACATTGAGCAAGTGAAACTTTTTGTCTAAAAATGAACCGCAATGCGCAATGTAATTTAACTTCTTTGCTACCCATGAGGATTAATTTTTTGTTAAGCAAGACAGGACATGCATATAATGAAATGTACCTTTAAATGTAATTTTTGCTTAACCAAAAAGGGCACCACTTATGATGAAGATGCCTAACGTTTTGTTAAAAGTATAACTTTTATGGATATTTTGTGCAATTGTACAATACACTGTATGTAAATATGTTGTATGGGGATTTTCATATGGCCAGTTCATATAAGTATAAATTTTAAAAAACATATGTACTGTATTTTTTGATGAGATTCTGTAGTTAATATTTTTTTGTGTGTAGATTTTAACCCACTTTATGGGGTCACTTGTGGGCATTGAATTGCTCTGTTAGCTATTTGCAATATCTAGCAGGTGAGCCCAATGAGGGGGTGATGTGACAAAGCAAGGTGGCATATTTTTACTTCCCCTGTCATTTTGCCATCCTCCTCCTTAAATTCATTTTTTTTTTTTTAATTTTAACTGATTATCATTAACATATGTGAGTATAATCTGAATTTTCTTAAAAGAGAATGATTGGCCATCAGTTTTAAACAAAACAATAGCATTCTTCAAGTATTTATTGGGCTCTATTTGAAAACATGTTAGCAGAGCCCTTAATTAATTCCAAAGTAATTAACAGTTTTTCAAAAGTATTGTTTGATTAAAGATATTTGTTAATTTCATCATTATTCAGCTTAACCTTTGTAGTAGAAGAAACCATTAAAAAGACAGAATTTTTTGATGTATTCAGTTAATTTAATGAGTTAAGATTTAATTTAATTGAACAATGTGTAGTTTCAGTAACTATTATTATGTGGATATATAAGGGCCCAAATTTTGGACACGAGACAGTCAGTCTTCGGGTAAGTTTCAGATGAGAAACCTGTGATTATTACAACAACAGCAATACTTCAACTTAACTGTGAAGTAAGTGTTACACAATTAGGCCATATGTTAAAACAATGACTCTGTCTGCTCCATATGCACCTTTCTATTCTCCAAGAACTGTTAACTTTGTGGTTAGGTTTTTACTTCTCATAGCTATTCAACAATAAACTATTGTAGGAGTATGTGGATATTCACCTGAAAACTATTAATGGGGCTTATTGAAAGTTAAGCAATAGTGCATTGGGTACATAAAAAGTGTATATGGGGGGGTTGTGAAAAGTGGAAGTAAATAACTGTGAAACACAAAAAATGCACCTGTCAGTTACATCATTTACAGTAGACAGTACTGCACTTACACCCCCTATTTTGTAGCCAGTATGTCAACCCCAAGGACAACAAGCAAAGAAACAAAGAAGGCGATCATCGTCACAGTATCTTATGTAATCTGGGGTCCTACTTCTCGATGTTGCTGTAGGTTCATCTCGATGTTACTGCATCACGGCATGGGAGTTATGTAATAGTGTGAATAAGTTTCAATACTTCTTGCTCAAAAAGAATTTTATTTCGCATGCTAGATTTTCGGTAGCAAACATACAAAGTCTGACTACATGCATAAAAATGATGTGAAGACTGAGTGAAGACTGCCTTAAGGCTAAGCACAAATTGAGACGCATACAGCACATGTGACATGACACAGTGCCACAGTGCAACACGTGCGTTCTGCACTTGTCATGCTAGTCCTGTGCATATTGAGATGTGTACACATACTTCGCATGTGCCGATTGGCAAGGCTATGTGCTGACAGAACCAAAGTGCATGTGTGCTGTAATCCTTCTCAAATGATTTTATAGAAACTATTTAGTAAAAATATTTGATTTTTGCCTTGTTTGTAGCATTATATATCAGCTTTGTGGCAAAGTGCTCATCCTCTCACTAACAGTCGTACTTATTGCGATGTACACTTTTTAGTAAGACACTACACAAAATTTGAAAAGTTTACAATGAAAAATAGGGATTGCTACGATTTTGCATTTTATGCATATTACACCGTATGTTGCTGCATATGAAATTTAGATAACATATTGAATTTTTCTTTAGACTTGGGAGAAGGTGTCTATCTGTCTCTGTTCTCAAGAAAATGGATCTTATGTAGTACATTCACTCACCATCCCACACCTGCGAGAATGAAATATTCCCTTGTATCTCCTAGCCTTTTGTGACATTGAAACAAGATTTTGGTGAATGTTGGTGCACAAGGAGAAGAGTATTTTTCCAGTTGCTAAACGCACTGAACTTTCTTATCTATGGTGATATACCAGAAGTTGTACTTTCTATTTTATTTTTTTCACTCCAGTGACAATAATTTTTTAAGAGGTATCAAAGCTAGTAAAACAAGAGATTCCTAGTATGAAAATAAACATGAAATTTCTTCTTGTATGTTACCACAAACTGACACAATGAGGTTTTTTGTAAGCTATTGATTTCTCTGGTCGCCAATTAATTGTTTAATGAGACACTCTGTTTCAGAATTCTTTTTCAATAGCTGCTCAAAAAATGAGTTTGTGCAAATTATACTGTTTTTTGGCAAAAATAGTACAGTTAAACCTACCAACAAGAGAAATGAGGCCATTACTGTCATAAATGGTGATGTTTCTCTGAATGAGAAGAGATTAACAATTCACACAAAAATAAACTGCCAGTTCTCTTGGAATTTTGGCTAAATCCTCATAACCCATTGTATTTTTAACACTGAATTACTGGAATGGAAACTTACCAAAGGATTTTATTCCTTTTCTTCATCTGAGCAGTATTAAAATAATGATGAGCATACCTTTCAGGCAGTATGACACACACATGCCAGATGCCATTTACTCACCCACAGCTTGCCAAACTGATAATCTGTGATTTGCAAATAATATAGTTGTTATTGAGAAAAGCAAGCAATTGATACATCACACAACATGATGGTCAGTGTATCGTCAGTAGTTAAGAGTAATGTGTTCAACAGGAATGCGGAAACTAGCCAGATATGTCTTATGAGAGGAACAGTTCACACTGTTAAAAAAACATTGTCATGAAAGTAGATCTGACTTTGCCAGAAATACATTTCAACAAATTAAATATATCTGTCTTGTGAGAGGAACAGTTCACATTGTTCAAAAAACATTGTCATGAAAGTAGATCTGCCTTTGCCAGCAATACATTTCAACAAATTAAATATAAGAATCACCACACTCTTTTGGAATTTTGCCGACCACTACTTCATTTGTGTAGGCTCTCCTATAATTAGTTTGTATGCAATCACTGAAATGCTTTTTCTCATCATGATGGGCTGATTAAAACATTATTATTCATGATGACTTCTCAATTGTTTCTAGCTTGCTGAGGAAATGTCATGTCCACATGTATGTAGTATAACATCTCTTATTACATCCATATCCAAGTAATGATACTGAAACCTAGATACTTCATATCTTGGACACATTTTTCCAGGAGCACAAAGAGGTCATACCTGTGGAAATTATGCCATTTCAAATTTTTGTAACAGATCATAGAGATACATCAGCATAACAGGCAACAAGTAGATTATCTTGTATTATTTTCCTGCCTCGCTTCTAGATCACTTGATTTTATAATATTTCTTACTTCCTTATTCAATACCCTGACAATGAATCATCTGTCCCTTTTTATGATCTGAAAACATTGCGGTGGTAGAAGGTATAACCCCAATGGCTAATGGCTAACCAGTTAAAAGGCCATATTTTTTGCATGGGAAATACTTCCACTGCCCATATGCACCATACCAAAGAGAGAATATGGCAGGACTGCCTCATGCTCCCCACCTCAGCCCTCCTGCAGTGTTCGCATGTGAGAAACTGCCAGAACCACAATGCCACGTGACCTGGCACAGGTGCATGCACATCACAGCTGCGTCATTTACATGATTTCAAACAATTACTGTTATTATTACATATTTAATTTTGCGTATTTAACAATTAAAGTTTTGATTTACATCTTTCCGAATTACATAGAAAATTACATGGAATAACAATGAATAATTTCATACAAACACAGGAAAGATCTGTTTCTATTAAGACTATAAATTACATGTTTTATCACTGCAACAATATATTTCATTAATTTGCATATATTATTTTAGTAACTAAGAGGACCCACCATGTTAGCCGAGGGCACTAATGCACTGCTTCCTGGATTTGGGTAGGTGTGCCGGCCCCAGATTGAATCTGCCCGGCAGATTAACAATAGTGCTGGTGTGCTGGCCAGCCTAGATGTGGTTTTCAGGCGGTTTCCCACATCCCCCTAGGTGAATACCAGGCTGATCCC
Source organism: Schistocerca serialis cubense (assembly GCF_023864345.2). Lineage (NCBI taxonomy): Eukaryota > Metazoa > Arthropoda > Insecta > Orthoptera > Acrididae > Schistocerca > Schistocerca serialis. Next base: position 916,812,209 of record NC_064638.1, read on the forward strand.
CACATCCTGCCTTATTTCCATGACTCACAGACATTTGAAAACGTTTGCGCTCTTTCATGGCTTACATTAGATGCAGACAACTGGTGTACACTAATTCTGTCCTGGGGGGTGCAGGGTGCTGACAGGAAGGGCATCCAGCCACCCTCTGACACAAACATTGCCAAATCCGTAGTAACAAGGCTGGCACCACGTTGAAGTGGGACAAAGGCCCAAAGAAAATGCTAATTATGATGATTTTATTTACTAAGAGGAGAATTATCCTATCATTTACAGCTGAACATAGCAATTAGTTTTATTGAATGAAAGGCCTAGATTCAATTAATTAAATTTTGTATGAGTAAAATTTTACATTTTCTATATTGTCATAATTACAGTTTTATTAACTAACTTTATTATTATTATTATTACTACTTTATTACTATATCTTCGTCGTTTACCAGCCATGGCTGGACAGACTGTGTCACAAATACAATGTTTATCAACTAATATTTATACAACACCATATACAAAATTTATATTACAAATAAAAGAAAATATTTATGCAGTGCACAAAACACATAGAACATAGAGAAAATGAAATATAACCAAACAGGAAAGTAAAACTTCATATCAGCAAATGAAAATACCATAAAGCAAAATGTTACAAAACCATGTAGATCACACACATAAAGTTTCATTTTGGCAAAATATGTACTTTAAGTAAAACACAAAATTAAATGTGCAGTTAACTGAGAACATAAAAAGAAGATTAAATTTAGGCAAAACTATGTATAAAACATAACAATATTTATTATTTTGTCCATTCACTAGAACCACTGTTGAAAAACTCTTCCAAGGAATATAGTGGATGTTGTTTCAAGTCCTGAGCAATTTTTTTCCGAAATAATTCAGGTGGCAGGGATTTCACTTCTGGAGGCAGTTGATTGTACATTTTTAGGGTGACTGTTGGAAAGCTGTCTTGTGTACTTGATAGGTGACACCTTGGCATTTCAATGTTCCTTTTACAGCGAGTGTCATGATTATGTATTTCTTGTCTTACGCTAAAAGTTCTTTGATTTTCTTTTATATAAATGAGGCAAAAAAACACATACTGGCTAATAACAGTCATTATGCCTAGCCTGCTGAAAACAGGCTTACAGTGGTCCAGTCTTTTGCTAGAGGATATGATCCTGATGGCTTTTTTTGGAATAGCAACACATCTTTGCAGCCTGAGGAGTGTCCCCACAATAACAGTCCATAGCTAATGTGGCTGTGGAAGAGTGCATGGTAGACTATTGTGAGAAACTGGTCAGTTATTACCCTCTTCAGCTTCCTCAGGAGGTATATCACACGAGAGAGTTTGGTGCATACATATGCAGTGTGATCATTCATGGAGAGTTTGCTGTCAATCTTGAAGCCCAGTAGTCTGACAGTCTCCATGTTTTCTTGGTCTTCAATGTTGGTTAGACTGCATATCAAATGTTGGGTTTTTTCTCCATTGATCTTCATTTTGTTTATGATGAACCATTCTTTTATGTCTTCAAACATCAAATTTGATGCACCTAGAGCTTCTGCAGTTGTATGTCCTTTGACAATAAGGGTAGTGTCATCTGCAAACTGTAACATTTGACTATTACAGCTCATATCATTGACATATATGAGGAATAGGAGAGGTCCTAAGACAGATCCTTGGGGCACTCCATGTTCCAGTTTTTGTTCAAGAGAAGTTGCTCCATGCACTGATACTACTTGCTTTCGGTTTTCCAAATAAGATTGGAGTGTTGATAGAACAACACCTCCAACACCATAGCATCTTAACTTGGCTATTAGTGTTGTGTGTGAGATGCAGTCAAAGGCTTTGCTGAGGTCACAGAGTGTCAGTGCCACAGTCTCTCTCTCTTCAAAACTCTGTCGAATCATTTTTAATAAGTCCAGTGTGGCTGTCACTGTTGATCTCCCTTTGCGGAATCCGTGATGTGTGTTTTGGAATAAGTTGTTTTCCTCAAAGTAATTCAGTACCTGGCAGTGCATCACAGACTCAGTAACTTTGGCTAGTACTGGTACCACTGAGATTGGTCTGAAGCTGGACACCTCGCATGGATCCCCCTTCTTATATATTGCTACTGTGCGTGCCAGTTTAAGAAAGTTTGGGAAGACACCAGAAGATAGACATTTGTTTATTGCTATGGCTAGTGGTTAATCTAATTCTGCAGTAATTTTCTTTAGCAGTGTGCAGGACATGCCATAGATGTCTACACTTTCTGAGTGTTTGCAGGAGTTCACAATTTTTATCATGTCTTCAGGGCGTACTTCCTTCCAGTTTTGAATACTGCAACTGTCTGCATTTCTTATGTTTGCAGTCAGATCTAGGTCAGAGTGTGGAATTTCACTCACTGTCTTTTCCACTATTCTGACAAAATATTCATTGAAGTCATCAGGGCTACATGAATTTAAGCAGGAGGTAGTCTTCTTTCTGTTCTCATTTACAAGAATCCAGGCAGCTTTACAAGGATTTTGGGCCTCTTTAACGTATGTATCATTATATTTCTTTTTTGCTTCCTCTACTGCTTTTCTATAAGCTTTTTTGGCTTTTAGGTAGTTCTGGTGATGTAATTCTTTAGCTGGAATGTCTAAAGCTGATTTCATTCAGTCCTTGCAGACTGTTACAATACACTTCAATTTATTGAGCTCAGATGTTGTATCATTGTTTCACATTGATAACTTTCTGCCTGCCTTGTGATTTGTCCACAGGATTCTTCACTGGTCTTACCAGAAATTTGTCATCAAATATTGCTTTTAAGGTTTGGAACAGACATAAGAACATGACCATGGTTGATCCTGACTGAAAAATCATCATGTCATATTTCTATTAGGGATACAAATTATTTTTGATTTAACAAAACATAATAATAGCTGTCTCTCAATTATTTGAAATATCAGAACTTTAATCATTAATTACTTCATTATTGCAACAACAATTTTATTCCTAGCACAGGCCTATAGTTTGTATTGTGTGTAAATTGTGGTGGTACATTAGTTTTAAATCCAACATGTTTCCTTCATTATATATACTGCTAAACCACAATGTGAACAATGTCAAAATTAGTGAAAGTTATTAACTTGCTGCACAAAAAATCTTTGATGTATTCAAATACATATAACCAGAAATGACAAAGTCAAAGTAGCAGTTTAAATTGGTGTAAATTACTAATATTACATATATGCTGTCTTTAGGAGAGTGGAGATGAGACTGGAATAGGATACAGAATCCCAAAATTGATTGTGGTATTACAGTAGGTCAGAGTTTAATAAGATGAAAACTCGTTTAACAGAGTCACCATTATTAGGATATCAAAAATTTAAAGGGCCTTTTCATCTGGCTATTGATGCATCAGAATGTGGCACTGTATCCCACTTCTATCAACCAAGTACACAGGCTTTCTATTAGTAAATTGAAAACCATCACAAGAGGATTTTTTGAGATTTTGCACGGTTTTTGTCTGGCCAGCACAGGGGTCTAACTGCAAGAAGCTGCCCTTCATCAACATGAGCAGTCACACTTGCCAATCACACACCTACAAACTCTTTCTTTCTTCCACCATTAAATCAAAGTGCAACTAAAAAAACTCTGCATTATTAGTAAGTATCGTTACCAATTTCTCTGTGTTTTCACTGATATTCCTCAAAACAAATTCTAGGATGTGTCAGAGTGAAGAAATGGTTAAATCTCTGACAAGCACTCCTGTGCAGACTGGCTTAGTCAAAGCCTATTGGAATATTTCCAGAATGAAATTTAACTCTGAAACATATTGTGCAGTGATATGAAACTTCCTGGCAGATTAAAAGTGTGCGCTAGTCCCACAAGATATACAGGGGAATATCTGTGAAGTTTTGAAGGTAGGAGAAGAGGTTGTGGCAGAAATGGAGTTGTGAGGGCAGATTATAGGTTGTATTTATATGGCTCATTTGGTAGAGCACTTGCTTGCGGAGGGCATAGTCTCTGGTGTAAGTACTGGTCCAAAAAATTTTAGTGCAGGCTTTAATACACATCTGACTCAAATACTAGGCTTCATAGTAAAATACAGTATGGGCAACAAGATGTCTTTTACTACATGTAGATGTTATAGACAGGGTAACATACACTATTATGACAGGTTACCAGACAAAGAAAAATGATAGTAAACTTAACAGCCTAAATGAAAATTTAACACTTGATTGATGTATTAACATGTTACTTTCAAATTGCATTTCCACAGGAAACTGTGGTGATAGGGGACAGTTCTCGAATAAATAGCTGGATCACAAAGGGGAGTAATGGGTTTCATGCCAGAAGACGAGACTGCGACACATATTGTGCTGCTTGCTTGAATTACACTTATAATAAAAATATTTCAATGTGCAAAGAAAATTAATAATAATACCAAAGACAATGCATGATGATGAACATAACATATTTTTAAAAAATAAAGTTAAGTCTATCAGTACGTGAAGCATTATACAGAAAGAAAATAGAGCATCTTGTAAAAATATAACATTATCAAGGGAAAGCTGAACAGCAACAAGCCTGTTAGAAGTAGCTAACATGTTTAACAACTTCTTTACAAGTGTTGCAGATATTATAAACATAAACAAAAATATGCACTCTAAACAAATGTAAAATAAGTGCAATGTAGTAGTCCAATGTACAAAAATATTGGTACACATAATGAAGTATCAAAAACAATAAAAGGACTAAAACACTCCAACTCTGCAGGAATTGATGGTGTGTCTGTAATAGTCTTCAAAAATAGTGCTCTGAACTTAATTGAACCACTCCAACAGTTGTGTAACTGCTCATTCCAAACAGGCACTTTTCCCTTATATACTGATAACAATTACAGTAATTGCAGTTTATAAAAAAATTGTGGAATTGGTGCATTTCAAAAATTAGAAAAAATTATGCATAATAAACTTGTGACAGTTTTAACTAAATGGACAAACAGATTCAAGAAATATCAATCAACAATAAATGCCATTTATGAGTGTGTAGGTACTGGGGAGTGGCCATGGTAATTATGATGATGAATAATCACTCACACTCCCATCACTTACTATGAATACTTTTCTTCTCACAGTGTATATGCAATGCATATAGCATAGTGCGCATACTAGAGAGAACTGATCTGGCAAAGATATGGTTGTTCCTGCTGCAATATGGCAGTGGTATTATTGGTGGGTAGAGCCATTGGTTCTACATCCACATAAGTGCATTAAACATATACTAAGCCTGAGAGACATAAAACAGGAGTCAACAGGAGTGTTTATTGACCTATCAAAAGTTATGACATGATAGATCATAAAGTTTTACTGTCATAATTCAAAAGTATGGTGTTTTAAGTCTGTGCATATTAATTGCTTCATGGGTAATCATAAACAAGCAGTAAACATGAGTCACACTAATATCAACCTTAAAATTCTTCCTGAAGAGTATCTAGATTTAGAAATGTTTCAAAGCTAATTCAGGGTCATCAAACTTTGAAAAGACCCACTAAACACAGTTCAGAACCTGTAACAGATTTCCTTCCAGCATGCAGATCAAAGATAAAGACAGTGTTCAATTTCTGGGGTTACAACTCGATATCAAATTTGGTTGGGAAGAGCACACCACAGAATTGCTGAAGCACCTAAACAACTCTGTATTTGCAGTCCAAATGATGTCAGATGCAGGAGATACAAACATCAAAAAAGACTTGCATGCTTTGCTTAATATCCTTCTATTATGTCATATGAGATCATATACTGGGGTAATGCATCAAACTGAGAAAAAGCATATCATAAGACTCATTCAGGGTGTAAATTCATGAACATCATGTAGAAACCTGTTCAGAGAACTGGGTATTCTAACCACTGCTTCTCAGTACATTTATTCCATAATGAAATTTGTTGTTTCCAACCAATAGCCCAATACATAGTATCAATACTACTCTATAGATGAATTTCTTAACAGGGCCTTTTAAACAAGCTTAAGTAAAAATGTCTGTTAGATTTTTGTTTTGACAGCAGTTGGTCACAACAGTCAAGATAAGGTATTTTTGTATATGATAAATTTGTTAAAAGTGCATAACTATATTTCATTCCAACAGTGTAAATATAAGAAATTTCAGTTTATTGTAATGTATTCACATATTTTGACAATCTCTTGATGAATGATCAGGGAAGTAAGCATTACATTCAAATTTTCTATGTTCCTTATGTTATACTTTCTGACATGTTACACACCCACAAAAATCATCTCATTTTTGGAGGTATGGAATGATAATCTAATCTGAACCAGTTGATAACAGTACATTAACCAAAGTTTTATGATTATGGTAGTGAACAGTTTAAAGTGGAACAAGCATATAATATATGAATGCAAAATTAAACTAAAGCTGCTACTTTCTTTCTCCACTAATATACTCCCGTTGTGAGGAAACAGTAATGGGTATATATCATGCCTACTTTCATTCTCACTTTAAATATGGACTCACATTTCAGGAAAATCCAAAAGCACTTATCAGTTAACTGAAACTGCAGAAAACAGTCATTAAAATAATCATTTGTAGGAAATGCTGTACCATTGGGAGTGCAAATGTAATAAATGGTACATGGAGTGTGGTAGACAAATTGTTACTTTATTTGCTGACAGAATTACATCATGGTCTACACTGGTCAGAGGTTCAACACATACTAAACCCCTACAGATATTATTTTTCACTCTATGTTTATTTTGTCAGTCAGAGGTAACTTATAGTCGCTATGTCACTACAGAGTCCCCTCCCCATAGTGTGGAGCACAGCAGATGGGAAGTGCTTCAGGGAGGTGAGCTGACATTGATCTGTGGTGAGGCAACGGCTGCAGCGATGCCAGAGATATTGCAGTCTCTAAGCAGGGCAAGAGGCCGGAGGGTGCATCCATAGTGGAATGTAGTCAGTACCAGTGGGCTGGCATTGGTAAGAGCCTTGGAGGTGAGTATCAAGGGTAGCCAACAGTGTAGTTCTATTGTTGGCTGTAGCAGGGTCAGCCACACCATAAGGTGGGGTGGTTATAATGAGGGAGCCATTGGTAGTGAGTTGGGACATCAGTTCTGCCATGTCCATGTCAGCTGGTATAGGTGAGGTGTGGTGGTAATGGTGTGAAATCATGCTGGTCCCAGATCTCCTGTCTTTGTGCTGCATGAAGATGGCCAGGTTTTTATCAACAATGTCACAAATATACCCTCGAGAACAAAATCGGAGAGGTTGAGATCCAGTGTGAAAGGGGTAGAAGATGGTTGGTCAGGTACAGGGCTAGGTGGTGGCTGCAGAGACCATTCTGCTATGGTCCAAGCTGGCTTCAATCTATTAACAGACACTGTCAATCATTTTCCCTTAGTCATGAAGTCAAATGTGTTCATGGTGTGAGTAATTATAAGGGCCTGTATACAGCGGGTGAAGGACCGGTCTTGCAGCATCAACGCATGGCATCACATGGAGGCAGATGGACAGGTCCTTATGGATGATGACCCATGTCATTGCACTGTGTGACTGGGGGGGATGTCAGAAACATGCACTGAAATTGGACACAACACTTCATTAACCTGTTCTTCAAAATGGCTCTGAGCACTATGGGACTTAACATCTATGGTCATCAGTCCCCTAGAACTTAGAACTACTTAAACCTAACTAACCTAAGGACATCACACAACACCCAGCCATCACGAGGCAGAGAAAATCCCTGACCCTGCCGGGAATCGAACCCTGGAACCCGGGCGTGGGAAGCGAGAACGCTACCGCACGACCATGAGATGCGGGCTAACCTGTTCTTCATATTCCTTGCAGGTAGGTTCTGTAACTATGTTGGCGTTCTCCAAAGAAGCAGACATATGGTATGGTTGTTGCTAATGTTGTCTGAGAGAAAGGTTGTGTTTGGCAGTGTGAAGTGATGCTGCAGTGTGAGCAACACACTGCCAAAGATCCATGTCCTTGTGTCTCATAATGTCATTTCTGGCACATATTGAAGGATAGTTGGACATCAAAGAGAAAAGTTCACTAAAGAGCACTGAGCACTTTAGGAGGAGGTCTATTGATGTATCTCTGTGTGATGAAAAGGTGGAAGGTGACCATCACCACATAGCAACAAACTGCAGGCAAGGTCAGCAATCAATTGATAATGATGCAGAAAGTCTCCTCCTAGGACTAACTTGACCATCTCAGTGATGAGGGAGGTCCAGTGCATCTGAATCTCTACTCCCAAGTCTAAAGCAATTGAGGCACTGCCAACAACGTCAGTGATAGTGTCGTTAATGGCACATAATAGGAGCAATGATGGTAAGAGATTATTCAGTGCTCAAGCTGGTGAGAGAGTGCTGATATCACTAGGAAGTAGGTTTGCATGAGATGTGCATAAACAAATAAGCATGAGCCATCGGAAGGGCAATGTGAGATGGCAAAACTGTGCATGTGCAGTTGATTAAGGTGTCCTGTGGTTGGAGACCAGCCTGATTCGCCTATGCTGTGTTCATTTGGGTAATCACAAGGCGCTCTGCAGTTTCTAGCTTCCTGGCTGCATCAGTTATGGAACCAACAGTATTGTTCTGCCATTAAAGGGGCAGAGGCTGGTGGCATTGCTCTCTAAAGTGGTATCTGCTTGTAAACAGTGCTGAGAGGTGGAAGGGGGGAAGAGCAGGGTGGGCTGGGGAGTGGGGCATATTTGATGTATCATTTAATTATTGTTGTCAATCAGCATAGTGAAGGTCATGCATCATAGTGGTGGGAGATGGCCAGAGCCAGAGCAGCTGGGGTCAAATGACCTCGGATGTGTTGTGGCTGTGTGGGGCAGAGGCAGTGATGTCAGCTGACAGTGAGTGGGGGAGCTCAGTCCAGCTTGACAGTAGTCGGTTAGGCTCAATCACCTTGTAGCCAAGCAGGGTGATGGAGGTGCTGGCATCAGACCAGTTGTTGATGAGAGTATGATGCTGTGCCAGTGTGTGAATTTGGTCCATGAGGCAAAGTCTGGCATTGAGGGGGGTCATCCTCATGTGACAGCACTGCATCTGGATGTGTGTGGGAAGTTTCAATAGCTGCAGCATCCAGAGCATGCAGTTAGGCTTCAGCAAAGGATCAATCTGTGTCTGCAAGTGTCGCCAGAGTGAGGATGGTGGGTTGTCACAGAGGCTTTCTTCATGTATAACTATGTATAGTTGCTGTTCCACGAAGTGTGAGAGGCACAGAAGCAGCAAAGACTTGGTAACCTCATACTTGTGAGTGAGTACTGCCAGGAACAGGTCGCCAATTATGTCTGCATCATCACCTATGTGGCCAAGTAAGGTCATAATGTTGTATTATCATGGACAATCTTGTGGGTTGACATCAAGCATTTGCATAGAGTGAACCATACTGCTGGAAGTTCAGTACAGAACAGGGGCAGTTTAAAATGAGGCGGGGCTGTGTGGGCACTGTCCATGGGTTGTACGTGCACAACCGGCCAGAGCATGGTGTTGATTGACGTGGAGTACACAGTTGCAGCATCTCTTCGAAGTGGTTTTCTGGCAGCAATGTGGAAGCACACTGCATGGTTGGCATGGATGTCACACCATACAGAGCATAAACCTTGGGTGAAGTACCATGGAAATGCAGTGTTGTGTGTGCATTTGGTTCCCTTCGTGGTGTATGTTTGGATTATCAATAAAAGTGTTATTCACAATATTTGTATCGAGTGATTATTCTTCATAACTGTCTCCTACACCCTATGCAGCTACATTGGTGACTCCCAATAATCATGATCACATGCAAATTTCAACATTCTGGATTATTGTTCAACATCAATGCAGCTGACATGCTCACATTGTGCTGCACAATTTTTGCTGGGATCAGTGTTTCTCGAGCCATGACATCACCCATTATGGATAACACCCTAGACACAGCTTATGTGATAAAAAGTGATAGTGGTAGTACCCTGGGCAGTGCTACGTTAATGTGTAACACCGCTGAACAATGGAAGATAACAAAAAATGTATTTTATGATTTCACACAGGACCCTGTTCCATTTGCAAATTTGGCAACATCTGAACCATGGTGATCCAACCAGTTGGATTCATGTTTAATGACTTTTGAAGAGACCACCACACTGTGCATGAACATATTCAATCTGGAGCTCATTCTACCAGCTGCACTGCCTCTTGCATTGTCTCCTTTACTTCATATTTTCTGTGTATGGACAATACCTGTGCAGGTGTTCAGCCTCTATGAACTCCAGCTTAGGAATCTTCTGGCCACAGGACACATCCTTCAGGACATAACAGCGTCCTTTCTCATTTGTTGTTTTGGACTATATCATCACATCAAGTGATGTCACAAGCAAGGGCACCAAATTCATCACCTTATTAAGCCTCTTGGAGAGACACCCAGAAACAATAAGTGATATCATCTTGCCACCCCTCTCCTCCCCCCATACCTGCAGTAGACAACAAATATGAGATGGTGAAAGCTGCAATACTCTGCTACATCACCCACTCCCCAAAGGAACAAATCAGTCGCATCATTTACTATGGAATTTTAAGTGACAAGACCCCCATCACAAGTGTGGAATCACCTATGCAGCCAGAGTGATATCCAACTTACACCCAACCTATGTTATGGACTGTGTTGGACCAGCCTGCACAAGTGCAACTTGTCATAGTTGCCCATGAAAATGAATGATTGGATGCACACCTTAAACTTGCAAATTGAAAACATTCAATTGTACAACACAGACAGTACATTAATAATATCAACAACAATGGCAGTGAGTGTGACTTACAACTTCAATGGCAGTTCAAGCAACAGTCAATAATAAGTTGAGCTGACCCCACCTGACTTCCTCCAAAGCTGACATCACCGCACCCTTCTGGAGCAATGACCTTCATGCAGCATCAACAAATCCCTGCCTTCACACCATCTAATCCATGCTTGCACCTGCACAGAGCATGATCAACTGCGTCACCTCTCTGCCTCTGTGACATATCACCAATCTAAACATGCCAGCGCAGAATTGTTTATCTTGGTATCATGCAACATACACCAATTGCACCTGCAATTGCTGTCTTCTAAGAAATTTACCAAACTACGTGCATGGTTTCCCAGATATGTGCTAGACTGTACAAAATTTTTAAGTCACCTCAATACCCATGACAACAACAACAGACCACATCTGCCCCACTGCCTCCTAGATAACATTTTTTTTTTTTTTTTTTTTTTATGTGATCACTTCAACGGACGATTATATCTGGTCAACACTGTCTCTCAGAGATCAGCACTTTTCCACCCTCCTTGGCAGGTTAAACACCATCCCACACATTTGTCCAACTCTGTGCAGAAAATAATTCCACAATCCAAGTTGACAGCTCACAAGTCTGCACACTAGACCTTGGCCTCAATGAAAAATTCACTTGAACATCTATCATCATGGATCTGGCAAAATCGGTTTTCTGTGCAGTTGTCTCTGACACTTCCACTTGGTTCCAGGCCTGACTAATGCCATGTTAACTGACAAAGCCATAGATTGCTTCATTGCAGGTACTGTCTGTGGATACATCATATTTTCACCAGCTCCTTCAGAAATACTTCCACACCATCGACCATATTCAGCATGTTCAACAACTGTACCCTAACAGGCATGAAATGAACTTTCACTTGATACATGATAACAACATCATGCAACACAGAATTCAAGATGTTAAGCAGAAGCTCCATGTAACTCGGCAACACCTTGACCACTTATGTTGATTACCTACACCTGTCACTACCACCTTTCCAACAGCCATGCATAGAGATACCTACTGTGCTGCTTCCAGATACCCCTACAGAAGTCACTATTACACCCCTTGCTTGCCCACCCTCTACTGAATCTTCATGCTTCCTCCTGCCAGAGCAATTCACACGGTGTGCCATTACAAATGGAACAGTCCACAAAATCATCACCACCCCTGGCCCCTTGGTGCACTGCAGAACACATTGACTACCACCAGATCTACTTAGGGCTGCCAAAGCAGCAGAGGATGAGCTCCTACAAGCAGGGAGCATTCACTCATCTGACAGTTCTTGGGATTCTCCCATAAAATTGGCCCCAAAAAGAACAGATCTCGCACGTTGTGCAGTGATTACAGAATCCTCAATGATCATAAAATTATAGACAGTTATCCAATACCAAAGTTTAAGGACTCCACTCATTATTAAGTGAACACTTCTGTTTTCACTGCCATTGGCAGTAACACTCATGTGTTCTAATTACATTCACAGAATGGCCATAATCATGCCTTTTGGTCTGTTCAAATTTATGTTCATGATGTATGGACTTAAGAATGCAGCACAGATGTTGCAACACTTCACTGATGGTTTACTGCTCAAATTCCCATTTTCTTATGCCTATCTTGATGACATTTTAATTTTCTCACCAGACCGGGAATGTCACAATAACCGTCTCAAACAAGTTTTCAACACACTTTCTCATAATGGTATCATTATCAATAAACGCAACTGTCAACTTCGACTCAAAGAAGTTGTCTTCTTCAGACATTTTGCCATTCTGCATCTACACAAATACTCTGCTAACCACAGTACAATGCATTATGGAGGGTGCCCTATACCACTACTAGTCATTTCCTTTCCTGTTTCACTCTCAAGAAAGGGGAAAACAACTCTCTAAAAGACTCCATATGAGCACAAATTTCACACGCCTTATCTTCATGATCCTTAGGCAAAATGCACATTGGCAGTGGCAGAATTGTTCTGCCATAGGGTTCAAATGCCGTATCTCTAAATTTACTCGATAGTGCCTTATGAAAAAAGTGTTGTCTTTGCTTCAGGCACTCCCCTCTGAGTTCACAGAGAGTCTCTGTAATACTTGCATGCTGATCAAACCTACCAGTAAAAAATCTAGCAGAATGCCTCTGAATAGCTTCAGTGTCTTCCTTTGATATAACCTGGTGGGGATCCAGAACACTCAAACAGTACTCCAGAATGGGTCATACTAGCATTCTATATTCCATCTCCTTTATAGATGAGCTATCCCAGATAGCACAGTAAGCTGGTTTCAAACTTGTTTCCAGATGTAAAGTTCAAGTATGTAAGCTTGATCAAAGCTGGAATATTCAGGGCTGTTAGTTGGATTCAAGCTTGAAACAAACATCAAAGTTGGCAGAGTTCAAGCTATATTTCAAGCTTGACTTATCAAGTTTGGCTCCAGCTGTATCTACACACGTGGAATACAGCCTGGTATTTACAGCTTGTTTTAAGCTACATAATTATTAATATGAATTTATTGAACCTAATTAATTAAATAAATATCAGAATGGAAATGGTGTGAAACAAATTAAGACATGTATGTTTAAATTTTTTTTATTTTCAAAGTGTTTAAAATTGTTTTATTTTAAAATTTAATTATTCTGAAGCCCCTCCGGCTCCAGCACACAGACCAGAGCAGGATCAAATATCGCTGACTTCTGCCAGTATAATGATCCTGTAACAGGTAAAAGAAAATGTTAGCCATACCTAAACATAAAAAATGTAAAAAGTTGAAACTGATCAACCTAAATATAATTTATGCCCCAGATTACCAAAATAACTTCAAACTCTGTGATGAAGTAAGAATCATTAACTAGTATTAACGTCACTGAGTAAGCAGCTGCTTCTGGTGACTTCATTCCAAAGAGTTTTTAAAGTAATTTGAAATAACTTTTTGTTTGAAATTTTTAAAGTAAAGATTACGTTTCGGTAATTTTGCGATGACTTCATGAAGAAGCCACACATCACTATTTCTAACAGTTTCAGGGCCATTTAATCTGAATTATAAAGAAACAATTACTTGAAATCATATACACCTCATACTGTAAGCTTATAAGGAAACTATTGTTTAGAAAAATGTAGACGTTTTATTCTATCCACAATTATGTTTAGTGCAACTAAACACACACTATTTAAGCTAAATACAACATTAAAAAGGTACAAACATTCCTAATAAACTCAGATTTTTTTTTAAAAAAAAGTTCTAGTCAAATGAGAAGTGTCCCCTGTTGTTCATAAATGTTGGAATATGGTAAGCTTTCTCAACAGTACTACAAGCATTCTCAATAGATTCATCCTTCACAGTATAGCCCAGATCCAAAATTTGCCACTACTTTCCATGAAAAGTAATGTTACACTTATTATGAATATGCTTAACTTTTGTCAAGCATGAGCCACAAGAAATTTTGTGTCCATCATCACAGAAAGAATTAACAGCTTCAACAAAATCTCTCAAGACTGATGGCATAATAACAGACTGCAACTCTGATTTTACTGTTGCCCCAACTTTAAGACTTCTTTGACTTGAATTTCTTGAGTATGTTTACTTTTTGCAAGAGCGTCATACTAACGGGACGAAATTTCATATTACCGCAATTAAAGAGCAGTCAAAGCTACGTAAATAAAAAAGACTGACACCTATGTAGTGACTGGTTCTTGATGTACTTTTTCCCGTTCATCATGTCATTACTATTTGTATTCGCAAAGAAACTTTTCGCACTTCACGAATATTCATTCATGGTGTGACACACGCGAGTACTTACAAGTAAACAAATGTAATAGGGTGATATACATAAAAAGGTGAGATTTTAAAAAGGTAAAATTATATTAAGTTTTAATTTATTGGTGCCACGTACTAGAGAGCTAGTTTGAAATGACCTCTTTTTCCTGAACAACTTGTAATATGTATTCTTAGCTAGTAATCCATTTCACTTTCACAAAGGCTCAATTTTTCTATGTAAAAGAATATGATATTTCTTTACATTACATGATAATATTTATCATTTGTAATATTAATGTACCACTAGAGAAAAATGCACCAACATACCTGTAATACACTATATATCCTCTTCAGACCCGGTGTAGCTGTAAGGCAGGAGACGCCACACTTGCCGAACTATTTTCCAGTATAAAACAAACTTCATAACAGTCAACGATCATTAATGCACGTCACAAAAGTAAAATGGCCATCAGTGCAACGCTTATAAACGCTTGTGGCGCTTCCCGTGGACATCTATGGAAGCTATGCTGCGCGCACATCTGCTGTACAGCCTTCCAGGGAAATTACAGTTTATTTCAAGCTTGGGAAAATTATTTTAATTCAAGCTAAATTTTTACAGCTTGATGTAAACTGTGTAACAGCTTGATTTTTCAATCTTGAATTTTCAACTGAACCTAAACTCAATATCCACCTTGAAATAAGCTGTGTAACAGGTTGATTTTTCAATCTTGAATTTTCAACTGAACCTAAACTCAATATCCACCTTGAAATAAGCTTGAGTGCTAGCTGGGATACTTTCTCAGACTCTCTCAATAAAATGAAGGCAAATATTCACTTTCCCTACAACCAACCTTATATGCTCATTTCATATCACTTTGCAGTGTTATGCCTAGGTAGGTCAGGAGTCCACTACACGCAACAAGCAGCTACACGGGTAGCAGGGGTTGTGTGGCGTGGGCTGGGTGGTTTTTTAGGTTAGATGGCCTTGGGCAAGTACAGAAAGAGCCTCAACGGGTGCGGGGCAAAGTCAGGACATGTGGGGACCAAGCAGCAATCGGTATTGTAATTGTAAACTGTCGAAGCTGCGTTGGTAAAGTACCGGAACTTCAAGTGCTGATAGAAAGCACCGAAGCTGAAATCGTTATAGGTACAGAAAGCTGGCTGAAGCCAGAGATAAATTCTGCCGAAATTTTTACAAAGGTACAGACGGTGTTTAGAAAGGATAGATTGCATGCAACCAGTGGTGGAGTGTTCGTCCTGTAGTGAAGTAGAAGTGGATAGTTCCTGTGAATTATTATGGGTGGAGGTTACACTCAACAACCGAGCTAGGTTAATAATTGGCTCCTTTTACTGACTTCCCGACTCAGCAGCATTAGTGGCAGAACAACTGAGAGAAAATTTGGAATACATTTCATATAAATTTTCTAAGCATGTTATAGTCTTAGGTGGAGATTTCAATTTACCAGATATAGACTGGGACACTCAGATGTTTAGGACGGGTGGTAGGGACAGAGCATCAAGTGACATTATACTGAGTGCACTATCCAAAAATTACCTCGAGCAATTAAACAGAGAACCGACTCGTGGAGATAACATCTTGGACCTACTGATAACAAACAGACCCGAACTTTTCGACTCTGTAAGTGCAGAACAGGGAATCAGTGATCATAAGGCCGTTGCAGCATCTTTGAATATGGAAGTTAATAGGAATATAAAAAAAGGGAGGAAGTTTATCTGTTTAGCAAGAGTAATAGAAGGCAGATTTCAGACTACCTAACAGATCAAAACGAAAATTTCTGTTGCGACATTGACAATGTTGAGTGTTTATGGAAAAAGTTCAAGGCAATCGTAAAATGCATTTTAGACAGGTACGTGCCGAGTAAAACTATGAGGGACAGTAAAAACCCACCATGGTTCAACAACAAAGTTAGGAAACTACTGCGAAAGCAAAGAGAGCTTCACTCCAAGTTTAAACACAGCCAAAACCTCTCAGACAAACAGAAGCTAAACAACGTCAAAGTTAGCATAAGGAGGGCTATGCATGAAGCGTTCAGTGAATTCGAAAGTAAAATTCTATGTACCGACTTGACAGAAAATCCTAGGAAGTTCTTTCTTACGTTAAATCAGTAAGTGGCTCAAAACAGCATATCCAGACACTCCGGGATGATGATGGCATTGAAACAGAGGATGACACGCGTAAAGCTGAAATACTAAACACCTTTTTCCAAAGCTGTTTCACAGAGGAAGACCGCACTGCAGTTCCTTCTCTAAATCCTCGCACAAACGAAAAAATGGCTGACATCGAAGTAAGTGTCCAAGGAATAGAAAAGCAACTGGAATCACTCAACAGAGGAAAGTCCACTGAACCTGACAGGATACCAATTCGATTCTACACAGAGTACGCGAAAGAACTTGCCCCCCTTCTAACAGCCGTGTACCACAAGTCTCTAGAGGAACGGGAGGTTCCAAATGATTGGAAAAGAGCATAGGTAGTCCCAGTCTTCAAGAAGGGTCGTCGAGCAGATGCGCAAAACTATAGACCTATATCTCTGATGTCAATCAGTTGTAGAATTTTAGAACATGTTTTTTGTTCGAGTATCATGTCATTTTTGGAAACCCAGAATCTACTATGTAGGAATCAATATGGATTCCGGAAACAGCGATCGTGTGAGACCCAACTCGCTTTATTTGTTCATGAGACCCATAAAATATTAGATACAGGCTCCCAAGTAGATGCTATTTTTCTTGATTTCTGGAAGGCGTTCGATACAGTTCTGCACTGTTGCCTGATAAACAAAGTAAGAGCCTACGGAATATCAGACCAGCTGTGTGGCTGGATTGAAGAGTTTTTAGCAAACAGAACACAGCATGTTGTTATCAATGGAGAGACATGTACAGACGTTAAAGTAGCCTCTGGCATGCCACAGGGCAGTGTTATGGGACCATTGCTTTTCACAATATATATAAATGACCTAGTAGATAGTGTCGGAAGTTCCATGTGGCTTTTCACGGATGATGCTGTAGTATACAGAGAAGTTGCAGCATTAGAAAATTGTAGTGAAATGCAGGAAGATCTGCAGCAGATAGGCACTTGGTGCAGGGAGTGGCAACTGACCCTTAACATAGACAAATGTAATGTATTGTGAATACATAGAAAGAAGGATCCTTTATTGTATGATTATATGATAGCGGAACAAACACTGGTAGCAGTTACTTCTGTAAAATATCTGGGAGTATGCGTGCGGAACGATTTGAAGTGGAATGATCATATAAAATTAATTGTTGGTAAGGCGGGTACCAGGTTGAGATTCATTGGGAGAGTCCTTAGAAAATGTAGTCCATCAACAAAGGAGGTGGCTTACAAAACACTCGTTCGACCTATACTTGAGTATTGCTCATCAGTGTGGCATCTGTACCAGATCGGGTTGACAGGGGAGATAGAGAAGATCCAAAGAAGAGTGGCGCGTTTCGTCACAGGGTTATTTGGTAACCGTGATAGCGTTACAGAGATGTTTAACAATCTCAAGTGGCAGACTCTGCAAGAGAGGGGCTCTGCATCGCGGTGTAGCTTGCTCGCCAGGTTTCGAGAGGGTGCGTTTCTGGATGAGGTATCGAATATATTGCTCCCCCTACTTATACCTCCTGAGGAGATCACAAATGTAAAATTAGATAGATTAGAGCGCGCACGGAGGCTTTCAGACAGTCGTTCTTCCCGCGAACCATATGCAACTGGAACAGGAAAGGGAGGTAATGACAGTGGCACATAAAGTGCCCTCCGCCACACACCATTGGGTGGCTTGCAGAGTATAAATGTAGATGTAGATATAATGAATATGATTGGGTCAAACTGCACCCTGCTAAAGCTGTATTCAAACAATACATGACTGTTTTTCCTAATCTTCCACATTAACTCACATTTTTCTACATTCATCACACCAACTAGAAATTTTGTCTTAGTCATCTTGTACAGCCCTGTAGTCACTTAACAATGACACCTACCTGTACACCACAGTGTCATCAGCAACCAGCCATAGATTGCTGCTCTCCCTGTCCATCAAGTCATTTATATAGAGAGAGAATAAAAGCAGTCCTATCACTCTTCCCTGGGGTACTCCTGATGATATCCCTGTCTCTGAGGAACATTCACCATCATAGACAACATACTGAATTCTGTTACCTGAAATGTCTTTGAGCCATTCAGATATCTGGAGGCATAAAGCATAAGCTAAGACCTTCTTCAGCAGTCTGCAGTAGGGCACCATGTCAAACACTTTCTGGAAGTCTAGGAATGTGGAGTCTGACTGTTGCCCTCCATCCATGGTTTGTAGGATATAATGTGAGAAAAGACAAGTTGAGTTTCACACAAGCAATGCTTTCTAAATCCTTGTGGATTTGTGGACAGAAACTTTTCTATCTCAAGGAAATTTGTTATATTCAAAATCAGAACCTGTTTAAGAATTCTGCAGAAAGGCAATGTTAAGGATATTGGTCTGTAATTATGAAAGTCAGTTCTTTTACCTTCCTTATATATGGGAGTGATCTGTATCTTTTACCAGTCATTTGGGGCATTTTTGGGTGAGCAGTTCATGATAGATTCAGGTTGAGTAAGAAGCCAATACTCTAGAGTACTCTCTGTAAAACTGAATGGGATCACATGTGGACCTAGTGACTTATTTGTTCTT
This sequence comes from Schistocerca serialis cubense, assembly GCF_023864345.2. NCBI lineage: Eukaryota > Metazoa > Arthropoda > Insecta > Orthoptera > Acrididae > Schistocerca > Schistocerca serialis. The sequence continues at coordinate 916,831,408 of NC_064638.1, forward strand.
AAATCTTTTAGTTACTTCTTTATGCCATAGATGCCAATTTCTATGATCTCCACAAGGTAATCTGAATGGCAGTCAAATGATTGTATGTTTGTACAATCCTCCTGTGTGAATGATTTCTTAAACATGAAATTAAAAAATTTCACCTTTTCTTTTGCTCTCTTCTATTGCCATCCCAGCCTGGTCGATGAATGATTGTACAGAAGCCCTCAATCCGCTTAGTGATTTTACATATGACCAGAATTTTCTCAGGTTCTCAGCAAAATCTTTCCTAAGGTATGATGGTGGAAGATGTATGCTTCGTGCATTTCTTATGGACACACGAATTTCTGTTAACTTGTGCAATCAACATTTGCATGCTCTTTTTCAAACCAAGATGCAACAACCTCTTTTTTCTCAGCATTTTTGGAGTTTAATTATTAAGTTACAGAGGGTCTTTTCCATCCTTAATCCAGTTCCTTGGCACGTACATCATCAGAGCACAATTTACAATTAGTTGAAACTTTGCCCATAATGCCTCTATACTGGAACTAAATGATGTTCATTCATTGTCTAAGTGGGATGCTAACAACTAATTATCTGCTTTTTCTAGAATAAACAATCTCCTGGACTTCTTGACAGGTTCATTGACTTAAGTAACCATTGTTGCTACGGCAACATCATCATCACTGATCCTTGTCCTTATACTAACTCTGTTGGTAAGTTCAGGCCTGTTTGTAGTTACAAGGTCTAAAATATTTCCATTGCATGTGGGTTGTCTAACTAGTTGTTCAAGTCAGTTTTCAGTGAACATGGGCAGAAATACTTCACATGACTGTCTGTCCATACCACCTGCAGTGAACCCATAGGTATCCAAGTCAATACTCAATAAGCAAAAGTCACCTCCAACTAACATTTCACAGTCTGGATATTTCTGCTTGCTGACCACAGACTTTCCTGGAAGTGACTCTAAAACTGCCACAGTGGAATCAGGTGGCTGGTGAAAACATCCAACAGTTAACTTGATTTCACCAGTATCTGTAATAATCATCCAGATAACTTCACTGTCACACTCAACTTCGCCCCTCCCACCCACCTTGGCATCTAATCTGTCTTTCCATTATATGTTCCATGACTCACTAAATATTTCAGAGCATTCTATTTCATTTTATGTCAGCTCTCAGCACTGAGAATAATTTCATGGGGGGCAGTAAATCTGGTAACTTTTTAATAAATACCTCGACAATTTACTGTTAAAATTTTGACAGTCAAAGTGTCTCTACTTTGTACATGATCTGACAATGCATTGGCCATCTGTCTGACATCATAACATGTAGAGACTTTCAACACCTGCCTCCACCACAAGTTTATCAAGAATTAGGATGGTTCTTAAACATGATGAACTTCTGCAGAGGACTGCTTCCACAGGCAGCCTCCCTGTAAGCACACCTAATACAGGTTCTCACTGGTAACAATACCATCATCAAATGCAAACTCATTGGATGAATAATGTGCAGTCCGTTTTTGAAGGCATTATGGACAGCTTTACCCAGGCCATCACCTTGGTGCATCCACTCCCTGATGCACAGTTCCTCATTATAGTATAGGTGGGCGACACCATCATCGGAGATGATGGGGGCATGTTGCAGCCTGTCTGTTTCTTTTCTTGGGTGCTCACGTCATCACAAACCAAGAGTCTGCTTATGACAGGGAGTCTTGGTACTTTATAAAGCAGTACGCTACTTTAGACAGGATGCAGAAGAGGACCACGATATTATCCACAGAAATCATCACCCACTCACTGACTCTGTTCAAAACACACCCAAAGGCACCTTCCCCTGACATTTTTGTTATTTGGACTATGTTGCCTAGTCTACCAGCTACACCCAACACCTCAGAGTTGTAGAGAATGTTGTGGCACATCATTTTTCATGCAGACTATGGTCTGTTTCATGAGGCTCAACAAAATGATAAACAGCTACAAGCCTTCATTCACAACCTATCAATGAACTTACAGACTGGATCTCCCCTATCCTGGTGCAACCCATGCAATCCATCCTACACTCTGCAACACCCCCTCATACTCCAATGATCTCACTGCATCGTATTCAACCAGCTCCACAATTAAGCACACACATGACAGATTTGTGCAGCCTTATATAAAGAAAGACTGTAAACTTTGGGCTCACGTGTAATCCTTGACAAGAAATCAAAGACTCACATCATGTGCCACCTCCCATAGGCCATTTCCAAATCCTGAAAGGGCACTTTCAACATGTACATATTGACCTCGTTGGCCCATGACCCAACTCCAATGGCTACCACTACACCCTATCAGTGACCTATCAGATCACATGATGGGTGAAGCAACACCATTGAAAGAGGTAATGTCCAAATCTACCACCAAAGCATTTACTGGAACATGGACCTCACACTTTGACTGTCCCATGTCCCTCACCACAGACCAAAGCAGACAGTCTGAATCTGCTCTATTCATCTTAATGTGCTATATGTTAGGCACTGAGCACTTAGAAACTACAACATACCATTCTCAAAGCAATGGTTTGGTCAAGCGGCACTATGTGTTTAAAGTTCCTTCATGTGCCCTATAGACTGAGGTGCTTCCATGTGTTTCTGGAAATTAGCACAGCACAAATAGATGTCTTGGAGTGTCACTGGCCAAAATTTCATGTGTTGAGATACTATCCCTCCTAACAGACTTCATACTCCAAGAACAGTCACCTACACCTCCAGACCTACCAGACTTAGTCATGAATGTTAAGAACCACATAGTGTGCCTCCATCTACCACTGCCCCTCTCACACTTTTCACCTAAGGCCTTTGTTCATAAAGCTTTCAGAGACTGTGACTTTGTAATGTCAAGAGATGACATGGTATGCTCTTCCCTAGACTCTTCCTACTCAGGATCCCACAAAGTGCTTTGAAGAGATGATTGCTCCTTTCACATATTAATAAATGGAAAACCCACAGCTGTGTCCATCAACCAACTCAAACCCAGGTGGACACTTCAAGACAGCTCACTGGATAACAACACATGCTAGGCACCCCCACTCCATGGCACTTGCCAACTCTCTCGCTAGCAATGCTGCACTGTCAGCCATCTTATTATGACTGGACATCTGCAGCTTCCTTCCCAAGGACATCTATGTCAAACTCATAGACAGCAATCTCCTTATCAAACGTCAGTACATCAACTGCCAGGCTGCTGATGGCCCCATCATATGGGACTTCTGAAAGACTGACACATTCCCACCTGACTTTGATACTACCATTCTTACATCCTGCACTTCCAGTGAAGGTACCCTCACAATCATGGCTCCATCTTTGCTTCTGCTGTATACCACACTACTACCAGTGCTACCCTCCCCCCCACCCCCCCACCCCACCCCCCACCTTCCCCCCTCCCAAAGCTGGCCACCACATACTTTTGTTATGGCCCACTTGTACCATGCAATCTGGTGTATGACATTGTCAGTGCTGCAGATGATAATGCACCTAGGAGACCTACTCATCTGCATGCAACCTCTCCACCATGACACTTCATGCAGCCTATCTCACAGTGCTCTGGGAGGAGGGAGGAGAGGGTAAGGAAGGGGAGGAAGAGGAGCTCTGTGGGAACACTGCACCATGAAATAACATTGCTGGCAGTAAACTTGGATCCTGCGTAGGAAACTCTTTGATCAGCTGTTGGTCTCATGACTTTGTTGTGTTCAGTTGCTTTTCAGTGTACGTTTGTGTTGCTGATAAAAGTGTTGTACAGAGTATCTGGACTGAGTGATTATTCATCATAATTGTCTCTCATACTATGCTGATCGACAAACTGTTGGATTGGGAAAATTATTTTTCATAGTTATGAATACAGTTTCACTTCTTATGTATCATTTTAAAGCAAATTAGTTTGTTTTCAACATGGGCAACTGTCTCTAAACAGATTGTATAGTCCATATTAGGCTCAGTTTCAGTGTACATTAGTTTTAGTAATACATTTATATACATCCTAACTTCATGGTCACATCAGTTATAACTTCTGGGCTGAGAGACCATGGTCAATCTGTAAAATGTCTTCTTCCTGACGTTTCATTACCAACTGCAGGCAACATCTTCTGAGGTGAGTCAATGACTTGCTGCCAGGCCATGGAGGTCCTGCTTATATAGAGCACATAGAGGGCACCACCAAATGTCATGTGGAGCCAACTGTAAGTTGTCATTATTCTCGATTGAAGGTAATTGATTGTCACATTGTTGGTGCAAAGTCGACCACCGTATCTTGTAACTTTAAGCCTTCCTCTTTTCTATTAGAATTATTGTGGTGCTTCTGAATGTCTATAGCTTCCCTATACACATTTGCATAATAATGTGATGCCCTGGCTGGCACGCTCACATCACTAAATTCCATTTCATGATCACCATCTTTAAAAATATGTTCCACTACAGCTGCTTTGTTGGTGTGCCCTAGTCAACTGTTCCTTTTTTGTTTGGTTAAGCAGGTGTTGACACTTCTTTTCGTTGTTCCAATATAAACCCTCTCACAGCTACACAGAATTTTATACAACCCATGAGCTGCTAAGGGGTGTCGTGTGTCTTTCGCTGATCTTAAACACTCACTAACCTTCTTGGTGGGTCTAAAGATTGTTTCAATTTGAAGCTTGGCCAGAACTTTCCAAATACAGTCCATAATATTGCAAACTTTTCCAGGTGACAGCTGTTGTTGCTAAATGTTGTCAGACACTTTTCTTCTGGAATGAACTGCTCGATCTATCTCATTGCCATTGTATCCATTTTTCTTAAAAGCCATACGCAAATGATTTAATTCATCTTGCATTTATTCACAATATTATGGATTGCTCCAAGTGCTCTACATAAATGGGATCTCCACAGCCTGTCAGCCAGTCAGTGAGTCACCTTGGAAGATGTTGCCTGCAGCTGACAATGAAATGACAGGAAGAAGAAGTTTTATAGATTGACCATGGCCTATCAGCCCAGAAGTTTTAACTAATGAAGACCCCAGCCGTGAAAGCCTACACATTATGATTCATGATCACATGTTTGTGATTTTTTGCTACTTTAAATGATACAATTCCTTGTTAAATGATTTAATAAGTGCATTACAAATTATTCCAGTCATAAATAGAACAATTTTAATAAAATTACAATGTCCAGTTGAGATTAGCTCCTCAGACAATACAGATATTCTTATTGAAAACTTTGATGCATTACTGATAATTTTGTGGGGTTTTCACAAAATATCTGTCTCACCTGCTATCATCTTAATTTACCCCTTTCTTTGTTTTTCCATAGGTGATTAATCTTTTGTACCAATATTTTACATTAGCTCTCATAATTGCCCTGTGGAAGGACACATTTGCATTCCAAACAAGAGGGTGAAGTCATTAAGGACTGTGCTATTTGAAATCATTCAAATAAATTGAAAAGTAAGGAAAACTGTTCTTACAAATAGGATTCATGTTTGTTTTCTGATTTAGCCATTTTTATGTTGGTTTTACATGGTTTTCACAAATCATTTAGGGAAATTCTTACTGATATGACATGGCCAACAGTTTTCCTCATTCTGTAGTCATATTCAGCTTGGTAGATTGAAGTGCATTTGCACACTATGTAATTATTATTATTACTATTGTTGGTAGAAGCTTTGTGAATGACCTGCACAAGTGGAAACATCTGAGTAAGAAGAAGAAGAAAATTATTATTGTTGTTGTTTCTGCTATTATTTTTGTTCTCATTTTGAAATTTAACAGTTCAGCATTTTGCTATTCTGGTAATTTCTACCTCAATATCTACTGACATAATCTTCTTTATTTGGCAACGATGTCCACTGGAGTTAAATAAATAAATAAGAGTTGTGGCAATTCCTACTTCCAAGGCAGATTGTTGAGCAGAGATCACCAATGCAAAATCAAATGTAGAAAAGAAACACTTTATTACTATTATTGACACACACGAACACAACTGAATGCACACAGTGGATGTTCATACTAGACTGAGTAGAAGATCATAAAAATCATCAATGGAAGTAGTTCTTCTCAAAGACGAAACTACATGTTCGATGTTGTGCTCACCACAGAACCGGCAGTGTAGAGCATGAGGGAGGAAGTGAAGTAGTGGAGTTGAGATCAACAAGGTGATGTGGCAGTTGGTTGGCATTGGGCGTCGTGTGTGGAAAGGTTGCCTGACCAGCCGTGTTGAGGTTGACCCATGAGGGTGGTGAAGCTGGAACTTTTCTTATAGTGTGGTGAGGTGAGACGCAGTGTACGGTCAACACAATGTAGTCTTCATGCTATGCCAGAGGGCAGATAGGGCAGCCTGCATGGGAGACAGGATTCAATTGGTCCCATGCCGTGGTAGCTGCATAGGTCACAAGAGGTACATGGGTGATAAGCCACCTGAGGGCATTAATCGAGGTGTGATTTTGTCTTCTTCAACCTCTTGAGGAAGGTTGAAGGCCTGCAGGAGTATGAAGTGATGAAGGGAATCATTGAGTATGTGGGAAGGTGAGTGAAGCATGAAGAAAGTGCTGTCGTGTAACTGCGAGGAGAGATTGTTGACTACTAGAAAAGAGACGTCAATGTAGAAGTGTGCAACGTAGGAGGGAGCAGGCAATGTGGAAAGCTTAAGGTGAGTGCTCATGGTGGCAGTATCAGATGGGGGAAAGTCATACACAGTACCCACAGCACTCGTTATTCACCAAACACATGGATCACATGCATTTTCAGCACAGGGGAAGTCAAACAACAAGGATTCCAAGGAGGGAGGAGCCAGCCTGTCAGCCAGATCAGATGCTAAAGTAAAAGTGGGAGGGGGGCTCATCATTAAGCATCCAAGCTGGCTTGAGTCTGTTGATGGGGACAGTTTGTGACTTATTATGTAAGAGGATGTTGAACATGTGGACAGAGCAACGGAGCACTTTGTGCAACCTGAGTAAGATCTGTTGGAGAATGGACAGCACAGTGTCATCACAGAGCATAACATAGTCACAGTGGTCTAAGGTTTATGAATAGAGGCACATGGGGCAGTGTGCGCATGAAGAGATGGAGTGCAGATGTGAGCAATGTGAGTACGGACATGCTCGATCAAAGTTGAGAGGTCAGAAAGGGGTGGAGACTTGGAGTCTTCATGGATTTCAGCGGGCAACATCAAAGGTTCACCGCAAAAGTATGTCAGCCAAGGAAGCCTATAAGTCCTCCTTAAACACCAAGCAAATTCTGAGTAGGACCCAGGGGAGAGTCTTGGACCAGGAAGTAGAATGACACATGAGTGCTGCCTGAAGGGTGTGGTGTCAACACGTGACCAACCTGTTACTCTTGGTATGTTAAGCCTTAGTGCAGAATTTTTTGACACCACCTAAGTCATGCACTCTGCTAAGAATGATGGATTTGAGCTGTTGCCCCTGATTGTAGTAATACAGAAGAGGTTCAACCATAGTGAAAAATCCAAGAGGTGACAAATACACAAGCCAGCCAGTCAGAAAGCCAGTCAGTCACTCACTCATTTATACAATCATTCATTCATTCAATCACTCACTCATTCATGCATTATGTTCTCTGGATCCCAACAACAACAAGCCAAAAAAATATAACAAAACACAATCAGATCATAGAAACTTCAACTTTATCTCTGTTAACAATAAAGTATCACTATACCACTTGCTGATGGTCAAGCTTGTAGCAGCTAAATTTAATCAAGTAAATTCTTACAAAAAAAATAAAAACAGTGACCAACCACTGTTAATAGTCCTAGTTGTTAGGAACAAATAGTGCAGTTACTCATTTACAACTGAGAAATTCAACATCAGGCAGAATTATGGGCAACACATAGAATTGTAAAATAAGTTGTATCTTACTGATATGCCATATGCATCCACTTTTCTTGTAACAATTATCACACTGTTCTTATTAAGCTTTATGTCAGTTTTAAGTATAATTCTCATCTGTTGTTAATCCTTACCATCAGCTCTTTAGTACATATAAGCCTTGAATAATGGTTGAAATTGGTATACATAAACAGAGTTCCTAGTATTTAATTTATTTTAAAGATGTAAGCCCAATATTGTAAAGTTATTAATCTATTACTTTACAGAAACAACGTTACACCTGAAATTCCCACTATGGCAGCAGAAGCTATTACCTTATCTCCCAAAAATGTAATGGACTGTTTGAGACTCATAGCAAAAAAGATCAATATATATGCAGAAGATGCTATTGAGCTTCTTAAAATGTTCCAAGAAGCTGATGAAAATTACTCAGAGGTAACAGCAAAATCTTTAAATGTACACCATTTACAAAAATAATATAGTGTTTAATAAAGATGTATTACAATGAGCACACTTCCCTGCCTAAAACACAAAAGAGGTGATCAATTCCAATAGAGAGCGATTGCAGATAAAAAACAGCAAAAAGTTGTTTATTTCCTCAACTTCTGTACATTTCCGTATTATAAACTTAGGTGACCAAAAGTCACGGGATGCCTCGTAATATTGTGTCAGACCTCCTTTTTCTCAGCATAGTCCAGCAGCTCAATGTGGCAGGACTCAACAAGTCAAAGGAAGTCCACTGCAGAAACAATGAGCCACGCTACCTCTATAGCCATCCATAAGAGTGAAAGTGTTGCCAGTGCATGATTTGTGTCTGAACTGATCTCTTAATTATGTCCCATTATGTTTGATGGGATTCACATTGGGCAATCTTGGTGGCCAAATTTTTACTCAGATTGTCAAGAATGTTCTTCAAACCAATTGTGAACAATTGTGGCCTGGTGACACGACATTGTTTGGAATCATGAAGTCCATGAAAGGCTGCAGATGGGCTCCACATAGCAAGCATAACCATTTCCAGTCAATGATTGCTTCAGTTTGGCTAGAGGGCCCAGTCTATTCCATTTAAACACAATCCACACCATTACGGAGTCACAACCAACTTGCACAGTGCCTTTTTGACAATTTGGATCCATGGTTTTGTAGGGTCTGTGCCACACTCAAACCATACCATCAGCTCTTACCAACTGAAATCAGGACTCATGTGACCAGGCCATGGTTTCACAGTCATTTAGGGTCCAACTAATATGATCATGAGCCCAGGATAGGTGCTGCATGTGATGTCATGGCATTAGAAAAGGTATAAGAGTCAGTCATCTGCTGCCATAGCCCACTAACACCAAGTTTCGATATACTATCCCAATGTATAATTTCATCATATGTCCCACATTAATCTCTGCAGTTATTTCATGCAGTATTGCTTGTCTGATGGCACTGATAACTCTATGCAAATCCGAGTGCTCTCAGGCGTTAAGTGCAAACTCTCAGCCACCGCATTGTTCAAGCTAAGAATAATGACTGATATCTGATATTATCAGCACACTCTTGATGCTGTGGGTATTGGAATATTGATCTCCCTAATGATTTACAAAATGGAATGTCACATCTGTTTAGCCACAGCTATCAACCCCTGTTCAGTATCTGATGGTTCCTCTCACGTGGCCATAATCATGACAGTAACCTTTCCACATGAATCAACTGAGTACAAATGACAGCTCTGCCAATGCACTTCCCTTTTATACCTTATGTATGTGATACTGCCACCGTCTGTATATGAGCATATTGCTAGCCCATGACTTTTTGTCACTTCAGTGTATTTGGCTTACAATAAAGTTATCTGTTTCTTAAAGCATCAAATTAAGTTAGTACACCACAATGGCATCACTCATCACATTTTGCAGCAGGATCACCAGATTTGTCTCCATTAGGCATGTCATGACATGATGGAAATGGCATTTGCACTGGTCTGCCCTACTGCCAATGTCCCTTGATTGATTACAAAAACAAATCTCCCAAGAGGATTGTCATAGCAACTTATCATGGCAGTCAAAGTACATTGCAGCTAGGGGAAGTGGTACTAAATGATTAAATCAATGTCACAATATAATGAAAAGAATACACTCCTGGAAATGGAAAAAAGAACACATTGACACCGGTGTGTCAGACCCACCATACTTGCTCCGGACACTGCGAGAGGGCTGTACAAGCAATGATCACACGCACGGCACAGCGGACACACCAGGAACCGTGGTGTTGGCCATCGAATGGCGCTAGCTGCGCAGCATTTGTGCACCACCGCCGTCAGTGTCAGCCAGTTTGCCGTGGCATATGGAGCTCCATCGCAGTCTTTAACACTGGTAGCATGCCGCGACAGCGTGGACGTGAACCGTATGTGCAGTTGACGGACTTTGAGCGAGGGCGTATAGTGGGCATGCGGGAGGCCGGGTGGACGTACCGCCGAATTGCTCAACACGTGTGGCGTGAGGTCTCCACAGTACATCGATGTTGTCGCCAGTGGTCGGTGGAAGGTGCACGTGCCCGTCGACCTGGGACTGGACCGCAGTGACGCACGGATGCACGCCAAGACCGTAGGATCCTACGCAGTGCCGTAGGGGACCGCACCGCCACTTCCCAGCAAATTAGGGACACTGTTGCTCCTGGGGTATCGGCGAGGACCATTCGCAACCGTCTCCATGAAGCTGGGCTACGGTCCCGCACACCGTTAGGCCGTCTTCCGCTCACGCCCCAACATCGTGCAGCCCGCCTCCAGTGGTGTCATGACAGGCGTGAATGGAGGGACGAATGGAGATGTGTCGTCTTCAGCGATGAGAGTCGCTTCTGCCTTGGTGCCAATGATGGTCGTATGCGTGTTTGGCGCCGTGCAGGTGAGCGCCACAATCAGGACTGCATACGACCGAGGCACACAGGGCCAACACCCGGCATCATGGTGTGGGGAGCGATCTCCTACACTGGCCGTACACCACTGGTGATCGTCGAGGGGACACTGAATAGTGCACGGTACATCCAAACCGTCATCGAACCCATCGTTCTACCATTCCTAGACCGGCAAGGGAACTTGCTGTTCCGACAGTACAATGCACGTCCGCATGTATCCCGTGCCACCCAACGTGCTCTAGAAGGTGTAAGTCAACTACCCTGGCCAGCAAGATCTCCGGATCTGTCCCCCATTGAGCATGTTTGGGACTGGATGATGCGTCATCTCACGCGGTCTGCACGTCCAGCACGAACGCTGGTCCAACTGAGGCGCCAGGTGGAAATGGCATGGCAAGCCGTTCCACAGGACTACATCCAGCATCTCTACGATCATCTCCATGGGAGAATAGCAGCCTGCATTGCTGCGAAAGGTGGATATACACTGTACTAGTGCCGACATTGTGCATGCTGTGTTGCCTGTGTCTATGTGCCTGTGGTTCTGTCAGTGTGATCATGTGATGTATCTGACCCCAGGAATGTGTCAATAAAGTTTCCCCTTCCTGGGACAATGAATTCACGGTGTTCTTATTTCAATTTCCAGGAGTGTAATTGCTGCTCACCATATAGCAGAGATGCTGAGTCACAGAAAGGCACAATAAAAAGACTGTTGGAGAGTTAGCTTTCGACCAACAAGGCCTTTGTCAAAAATAGACAACATACTCATTCACACACTCACGTAAATGTAACTCAGACACACATGACCACAGTCTCTTGCAGCTGGAGCCAGACCTGTGTGTGCATGTTCACTATGTTCGACAAATGCCTTGTTGGCCAAAAGCTAACTCTCCAACTTCTGTGGCTCACCATCTCTGCTATATGATGAGTAGCAACTATCCTTTTCATTATATTGTTACATTCCATCCTGGATTTTCCATTGATAAAATCAGTGCCAAGACGATATGTGGGATATGACAATACAGTGGCAATGACCATGCAGTGTACAACTTGTATAACATCTGAATAAAATTTCATTCCGCTAGAACAATTATTTCAAGCTATACACTTCATTGTTCTCTACAGTATTTCCAACACAGATATATAGAAATACATACCACATTGGTAGAGACAATATTGGAATTACAGGTCGACAAGTCAAGACACTTGTCATGTTAGTTAAATGTCATACACTTAAAAATTAAGAATTATATAATTCTAATTAATAAATAAAAATAATAAATAAAATAAAAAATATATATAATTCTTTTTGTCTGAAAGGTGTTGCAGCTTGTACATAAAAATTTAAATATTATTCCGTACAAGAAATTCTCTTCAAGAAGAATTAGAATACCAAAGACTCAAAAGACCCACAGAGAAATACAACAACCTGTAATGGAGAAATTATCTGTTGAAGAAATTTTTCCTATCAAATATCCTTTTCCACGACTAATGTCCACGGCTGATTTAACAGGGTCAATTATTCTGCCTCCTGATACTGACATGGAGGTAAATAAATAAAAAATTACTGACATTTTTATTTGTGTAAGAGCATTAACATGACTTACATTTATGATCTTCAACTACTAATAAAGTGAGCCTCAGGTAATATTAAGACATGACTGAAACTGAAACATCTCTACTGTAAATGTAAGCTACTAGAAACACATTCAATGAGTTTATCTTTTCTTTCACTTCATTAAATCTGTTAATTTAAAGACATTACTAGCATATTTATCTCAAAACTTTCTAAAATACATGAGAAATGTTATTTTTCCTCACACTTCAGTGTCATTAAAGTAACAGCTGCTGCCAGAAAAATCTAAAAATTTACCTCAGCTGTTTATGTGATTTGGATTGTTAAACTGAGCACAATTTGTGTTATCATCATTCTGAAACTTCTTGTCTATTACTGCACTGTACATATAAGTATGATTAAGTATCATCCAGTTGGATCCACTGTTAAAGCTATTTAAAATTTTCCTAAGGTAGTGACTGTTCTATAAAATTTTGGAAAAGTGTCAGATGTCCAAAATCTGTTAGCACAATATTGCCTTACCATACTCAGGTGCAAATAGGCAAAAAGTACTTTGAGCTACTACATTCAGAGCACCAACAGCACATGACTGATGCACTCACAATTAGCTAGAGAGCTACTTAAGTGTGTGTACTTTTACTGCTAATGAGAAGTTTATTCTGAACTCTATCTGTGATGAAGGTATGCCTTTTTTATATAAAATATTGACCATTTTAACTCACTGCATTAGCAATAAAACGCTGGTTACACTGAGAATGGAGTTTCTTAATCACATGATTCCATGAAATATCCTGCTAGAAACACCACACTGATTGCATCTATCTGCCACATTATTTATTTTATTAAAGACCATCAGGCTCAAAAGTCTCTGATTCTCTTCTCAACAAACTGGTTATGTAAACTAAAAATTGAAAGTGCTGTCACTGAGCAATGTAATCATCCAGCATCCATACAAACTTTTCACAGTGTCCATGTCATGATTAGATTAGATTAATACTTGTTCCATAGATCATGAATACAACACTTCGTAATGATGTGGAACGTGTCAGGTTAATAAAAGATGTCTGTACAAGATATTACATTACACAAAATATTGCATGACACTAATGTTTAAGTTGATTCCCCCCCCCCCCCCCCCCCCTCCTTAATTTATATCTAAAAATTCAGCCAATGAGTAGAAGGAGTTGTCATCTAGACATTCTTTTAATTTATTTTAAATGTTAGTTGGCTATCTGTCAGGCTTTTGATGCTGTTTGGTAGGTGACCAAAGACTTTTGTGGCAGCATAATTTACCCCTTTCTGTGCCGAAGTCAGATTTAACCCTGCATAGTGAAGATCATCCTTTCTCCTGGTGTTATAGCTATGCACACTGCTATTACTTTTGAACTGGGTTGGATTATTAACAACAAATTTCATAAGTGAATATATATACTGTGAGGTTACTGTGAGGATCCCTAGATCCTTAGATAGATGTCCACAGGATGACCGTGGGTGGGATCCAGCAATTATTCTGATTACATGTTTTTGCGCAATGAATTCTTTTCCACTCAACGATGAATTACACCAGAATTTGCTGCCATACGAAAGCAGTGAATGAAAGTAGGCATAGTAAGCTAATTTACTGAGATTATCACCAAAATTTGCAATAACCCTAATAGCATACATAGCTGAACTCATACGTTTCAGCAGACCATCAATGTGCTTCTTACAGTTTAACCTCTCATCAATGGACACACCTAAAAATTTTGAAAATTCTACCTTAGCTACAGACTTCTGTTCAAAGTCTATATTTATTACTTGAGTTGTGCCATTTACTGTACGGAACTGTATATACTGTGTTTTATCAATATTTAAAGAGAGTCCGTTTGCTGAGAACCACTTAATAATTTGTGAAAAACATCATTTACAATTAAATCACTTAGTTCTTGGTTTTTGGATGTTATTACTATACTTGTATCATCAGCAAAAAGAACTAACTTTGCATCTTCATCAATGTGGAATGGTAAGTCATTAATGTATATCAAGAACAGTAAAGGACCTAAAACCGAACCCTGTGGGACCCCGTACTTGATAGCCCCTTAGTTTGAGGAATCAGCTATTGTTTTAACATTACCTGAACCACTTATTTCAACTTTCTGCATTCTGCCAGTTAAGTATGAATTAAACCATTTGTGCACTGCCCCACTCAAACCATAATGATTTAGCTTATCTAAAAGAATTCCATGATTTACACAATCAAAGGCCTTTGAGAGATCACAAAAAATACCAATGGGTGATGTCCGGTTATTCAGAGCATTTAATATTTGATCAGTGAAAGCGTATATAGAATTTTCTGTATATATAGCATGGTCATGGACACTGCGTTCACATCTTTAGGAGCCTGTCTTGACCACTGGAAAGTCACTGACACTGTGATGCTAGGTCAAAGAATGTGTAATTACAGAAAATTTATTTCATGGACCAAATCAATAGCATCCATATCAGGTGAGTGAGGAGCATTAGGAACCTCTTCACATTCGTTTTCATGAAGAAACTCATGCATCATGTCTGCACTATTTGCTATTTCATTGTCTTGGTGAAAAAGCACATCTGCAGCCATTTCTGGGTGTTTTTCTTGCAATTCTGGCAGGAGGTAGTTTTTGAAAATATCTTGGCAGCTTGTATCTGTTTCCGCAGAGTCCTTTGGTAATCCTCCAAAACATGTTACCACTCACATGAACATTCTGTCCAAGAGGTGGTGTGAGGCCAAGACAGTTTTGGTTTATTATCACACAGTACTGATCCTTTCTTGAACTATTGCAAACATGAATAGATATTCTCAACATTCATGATGGCATCAGCACACATCTCTTTCAAAATGTGTTTGATTCCAGTGGGTATCACATCACACAAATGGACACAATGAATGATCACCCACTGCTCTTGTAATGAAAACATACCTTTTGTCATATTAGAAACACTTGTCTCTTTCTCCACAGCTGCCACAGTTCTGTGTGCCTTACAGTGCCACCATATGTGTCATAAATACACAATTAATGTCCCCATATTTTAAGCCAAATCACACATATGTCCTACCCACCTTAAGAAAAACAAATGGGTGATCTCAAGACTTCAACACATCTTGTACATGTAACATTCACTAGGCCCCTTTGGCTAAACTAAGAAGGTCATCTACACCTGACAAAGTTTGGGCATAAAATAAGGTAGTCAATAATCCTGGAAATTATTGAGAAACCTGTTTCACACTCAGGAATGAGCAAGGTCACCTCTAACCAAATAGCACACCAACTGCTGTTGAATGACAAAAACCACAAAAATAGCAAAAGTAACAATGTGATCATCTTGAGACTCCATCCACATATTAAGAACTGAGAACTGCTATTCATCAAATGAAAAGTAATAAATCTGCACCTTGGATGACATAAGATCAGAGCAAATAAATAACTTTGGCCCCAGAACTACAAATTGGATCCTGAAAATAATGAACACTTGTGGTGCTAGAATGCCATTCCTGAAGATGTGGTGTAAGGCACTGCTTAAACCAGGCCAAGAATTGAATGACTGCAAGCACTTCAGATCTATACCACTTCTATGCCATCTGCTTAAAGTTCTGGAGACAATGATTTTGAATCAAGTTTCTGTCTGAGTTTGTCAACAGAAAATTCATTCAGCAACAGTCATTTCAGAGCAGGAAAGTCATGTTCTAGTCAGATACATAATTTAACTCAGCATCTTGAGGATGGGTATGAAAGAAAGTAGATTACAGAAGTTGCCTTTATTGATCTTATAGCTTCTTATGATACTGTTAATCATGATAAACTAATGAGGAAGCTGTGTACAACAACTAAGGACTACCGAGTGACACAGTTTATTCAGTGTCTCCTGCAAAATAAATGATTTTTTTATCACTCTGAATGACGCAAAGAGCTGGTGGGGAATGTAAAAAAATGGCCTTCCCCAGGGAAGTACTTTACAACATATGTACGAAAGAATAGAAACTCAATAGTGGAATGCAGAGCTTCACCGATGCAAATTACACAGTTGTCACTGCTCAGAATGACATCTGAAGAATTAGAAACCAAGCTAATATATGCTCTCAAAGAACTACGAAGACAAGCACCTCAAACCTAATCCAGATAAAACTTAAGTGTGTGCATTTCATCTACACAATAAGGAGGAGAAGAAATCTGGACATCACCTTGAAACGGCACAGTCTAAATGACTTCATCCACCCATAATACCTAGGATTAAAGTTAAACTGTACCTTAACCTACAAACAACAATGTATAGACACCAGGAAGAAGATACGTATCATGAACAACCTTACCTGTGAGCTGACAAATGCCACATCAGGAGCATAGCCCAGCATTCCCCACACGTCCACACTTGCTTTGTATTTCTCTACTGTGGAGTACACTGCACAAGCCTTGAGGAACTCTACACATGCTAAGCCAGTTGATATGGCTCCTCATGAGACAAGTCACCTAGGACCACTCCCAGCCAATAAGATCCTTTCACTCATGGAATCAGCATCTCCAGACATAAAAAGGCAGGTAGTAGCAGAGAATGAAAAGAAGAAACAAATCCAAGGCAACCTTTGTTCGAAACTCACACCTGTCCACTATGACTGAAATTCAGAAAAAGCTTTCTACTTACTACAGCACTAATTCCAAGTTCAGCAGAAGCTTTCCAAGCTTAGCTGTGAGGAACAAAGTCTCCTGGAGGATAATGGCCAACAGATGAGAAGCATACAGAACCTAGAAGACCCTCAGTAGGATGGGAACTGGGGTGACAAGGTGCAAGACTACTCTGAAGAAGTGGGGGGATCAGTGATTATGAATTTTGTGAATGTGGGGCAAAGCAGGACTCTGAAAACTTGTTGGTCTGCAGTAACCTGAGTGAACCCTGTGACTTTTTTGCGGTAAATGGCCATGCCATTCTGGCTCTAACCATTGGACTTGTAAAGTGAGAAATGTTCTGTAATTAATGTTAGATTGTAGTTTTAATGTTATGTAGACTTGGATAAATGAAATAAATGTCTGACAGGATGTATATTCATCTTTTATGAATACAATGCAGAATTTTTCCTGTTGTGTCTGTGGGATATCTGCCTCTAGGATGGTTAGAGATTTGGAACCAGTGTCCTGAGAACTCCTATTGCCTGTGCCAGTTCGCAGTAGCTGGTACCCTGCCAGTAACACCAGTTCTGATGGACATTTGACGGACAACATGTCCAGGTGTACCATCACATAGAACTAAGACGTCTAAAAATAGAAGCAAAGCCTCTTTGTCCATGTCTATAGTGAATTTTATGTTATTATAATGTAACTAGATAGATAAAAAAATCTAATCACCAGATCAAATGGACAATTGACAACATTTTCAGTTGTACCTTTCAGATAGAACCAAGACATCTAAAAAAGAAACAAAGGCACTTTCTCCATGTCTATAATGAATTTTATGTTATTATAAAGTGATTGGATAGATAAAAAGTCTAATCACCAAGCAGCAGCAGAACACACACATAAAAGAAGGTCATAATTAGGCAAGCTTTCAGAGCCAGTGGCTCCTTCTTCAGGCAGAAGGGTTGAAGTGGAAGGAAGAGGGGTGAAGGGAAAGGACTGGAGTGGTCTAGGAAAAGGGGTAGATTTTGAAAAAGTCTCCACAACTGCAGATCAGGTGAAACTTATTGGATAGGATGAAAAGGAAAGACTGATTCTTCTTTATGTGTACTTTCTGGTGCTCATTTGTGAGGAGATTTTTTATCTATTCAATTACATTATATTGTCATGAATATGCTATGATGTATCAAACTATGATGCCGCAAAAAACATTCAGCAGTTGTCCAGACTACTATGAATTTGTCATGGACATATTTCAAGATCACTATTGGTATTCAAAATAATGAATTGAGTCCAACAAAAGTGAAGAAAGCAACTACTGTGTGAGAAAAAGATCTTTGTGCATTTTCTTTGTAGTAGGCAAACACTTTACCATGATTGTGCTTGAAGGTGAGTCTGCACCCACAGACAGTTTTCCTACAGTTTGCTTATTTCAGCGTTTTTCAAATAATAAACACTGTCTGCTGCTGAAAAGCATTTTCATGACACAGGAATGCATCAGTGAGCCAGGTCTGCATTATGATGTGCTGTAGAGCAGAATAGTATGCACACAGTTCTAAAACATTTTTACTTAATTCAATTACACAAATACTGTAAGAAATTGAATTGTAAGATATTGATGAAATTCAAGTAGTGTAAAAACATTACATTGTCACACCTCTTCAGCTTAGTGACACGTCTGAAAAAAAACTCACATTCTTCATTTTTGTGGCCATGGTATAGTAGCATTCTATGGAGTTGGTTGATTAACACTGGGACTGCATATGCAGTTAGTGAACTGTGATTTTTTATCACATTTCATGTTTTATTTTATTCAAAACCAAACTGTAACTTTCCAACCTATCCTAGACTTTGGGCTATGCTTCAGATCTGTTGGTCAGCAAAGTCAGTTTTCTTCCATTCACATTTGCTGGCTTTGCCAACTCACAACCAGATGTTAACATTCCAGTCTGATCTCAGCTTTGAGCTATGATACATATCTGCCAGTTGCCACAGCCAGTTTTCTTCCATTCACATAAAATGACTTCATTGACTCAAACGAAACCATAATGATGGAACCTAAACTTAACCTCAGGCTACACTACAGTTCATTTTTCTTCATACGTTAACCAAAAGAGGTGCTACTTTCATCAGTCTGTTACAGTAGTTTGTATATCATTCACATAAGTCACTACAATAGTCATCAGTTAGTGTTGTGAATTTCCCTTGGGTCTGTTTCATAGTTAAGTTTGGCCAAAAAGCTGCCTTTAAAAAAACAAAAAACTGTCCCAACCTGACTTAACTACAACCCACTCATGGAAAACCAGTCACCATCCAAATAAGGCCCATCCCCAAAAACAAAAGCAAACAAAAATAAAATTAACACTAATTAAACCATACACTATTTCAAAATTAAGCAGCAACTTTAGCCAACTTCTCGCAGTTCCCACACATTTGGCACTATACAGATTCATTCAGCAAGCCATACAGTTGCAGATACTTAATGGTGCTGGTTGTATTGCCACCCATAGTGACAGTCAGTGAGTGATTATTGAATTACTTTGTCATAGCCATGACAGATACTAACAATTCCAAACTCCAAAACAAGGCACTTGCCGCCATCTACAATCAGTTGCAAACATTCAATAATAAAAAAAGATGAACAGGTTTTGAAACATCAAAACTGAATGATGGAGAGCAACACAGTGTACTGCTAATTGCCCTGTTTAAATCACTCACTAGCTATGATGTCACGTGTCACAACATCATTAAATTATGAGTCAGAGCATAGTACCATACATTTTGGTTGATTTGGACAACACCATACCATTGAAAGTTGGGCTCTGGTGGGCAAGTGCATCTGAGGTTACACCATGACTGATCATGGGATTCAATGTGGCTCATCATGGATCCATTGCCTGGTGACAATTACCACATCCTAGGTGCAACTGTGGTGACACTGATTCCACTGTGCTTGTACCATCCAAGCCAGATTGTGCCAGCACATACCAGCCCATCCCAAGGAGCACCATGACTGACATCATCTCCAAGTCTCTAGGACATGAGAAAACAGTACCTTAACAACATCCAGCTGTCTGTCTCAGTTCCCAAATCCTATACAATATACACATCAGTGAAAGAGGATTAGCCAATATCTCCATTCAAAGGTGGATTCAAAGCAAATTATGGTCAAACAGGCACTACCACACCACACAGTGGCAACAGTTATAGTACTGTTTTGCAGTAACATCAAGCAGTCTTCACCATATGAGGAAGGGAGTTTTGGCCAGTTGGGTTGGCTTGAGGGCATAGGGATTTTGTAGCCCCACTGTACATAAATATGGAAAATACTCACAGGTGATGGATCTGTAACATGAAGTCTGTGACAGCACAACATGTTAGCTAGTCACCTGAACTGATAAAATGCCAGTCTCAGCCTGTTATAAGCTACTTCAGTGTTTGCCTGTACCAGTGTCCTACAGCAACCTCCATGCA
The DNA here is from genome assembly GCF_023864345.2 of Schistocerca serialis cubense. Taxonomy (NCBI): domain Eukaryota; kingdom Metazoa; phylum Arthropoda; class Insecta; order Orthoptera; family Acrididae; genus Schistocerca; species Schistocerca serialis. The sequence goes on from NC_064638.1 coordinate 916,851,794, forward strand.
CCTAATGAGGCATACTGTGTTATTCTTTGGAATGTGTTATGGTATGTCATTCAAACTTAGACTCTATTTGGACTGTGATATCAGCCTCAACTTATTATGAACTTACCTGTTTCCAGGTTTATGATGTCACATTTCCTTCATGTGTCTGTACCAAGTAGCTACAGCTACTCCAATAGGGACATCACTTTTATGTTACCTTTAGCAGTAGATTTAGTTTCATTTGTCACCTAAGTACCAAAAGAAAAGTTAACTGCTGATAGTGACAATCCAAGTAGAGATGAATGAAGCCTGTATTCAATTAAAAATGGCATGCTGCAGAGATTTTCCCAATTCATTAACAATTTTAATTTTTCTGGGGTCTTCAGTCAAATACAGTCATTAATACTGCATGAATTTTCAGCCAGAAGATGTGCTGCCAACTTCAGGTGATTCCTGAGGAATAAGTGGTTGGTCCATCCCTTCATACTTTTAATGGTACCCCCACTCCCTGGCACTGGCTGGTTCTGAAATGAGGATTTTAACCTTTTCACCTCTCTTTGTTCAAATATTTGTATAGAAAATTATGTTGTTTCTTACAAACCTCACTTCCTCAAAACTGAATTGGTTTGAAATCAGTGTTCTTCGGCTGCTTAAAGAGCTGAAGCAGAAAGCATATGAATATCATTGTAGTGAGTAATTATAATAATTTATCTTATTTAATAATGTTTGTTATCATTTTATTAGTCTCAGCACAGTGCCTTGGAGTATGCTTTATTCCTGCATAGCACAAAAGTATATTTGGCTATTTCTATTTGCTGTATTATTTTCAATAATAATAATATAATAATAATATTCTGTGAGTATCCACTTATTTCATGAGTAGAGAGAGAAAGAGTCTGACAAATTCTCTTAACCAGCTTTATTCTTCAGAGAAGAAGTTTTTGGAGATCGATGTGGCCAACTATCCAGAGAAGAAGATCGGCTGTGCATACCAAGTAAGTCAACTGATGTGAGAGAGGTGCGAAGCTGGAAAACCAGCTCCACATCACTTCTTGTCGTTGAAAGTGTTGGAGTATGGTAACCAATGAAAAGAACTTGAAAAAATGGAAATTTTGAGAAGAAATCAAAGAAGATGATATGATGTGTTGCCATAGCAACTAGATATAACAAGACAAGAGAACTGTTTCATGTAATTGGATTAAGTCCAAAAATCAAATGGAAAAATTTGTGAATGCAGCAAAGGGAAAGATGTAAGGAAGTAATTACATTAAAAGTATGGAAAGAAGACCTTGGCATATTACACTAAGAAGAGGTATGATGAGAATAATTCAACTAAGAAGATCCAGTGAGGGCAGTATACAACTCCCACACTCACCGTGCGACGCCGACATGGTAACAACATCCGACGCTACCAGCACCAGTTGCGGTTCACCTGTGCTGACCTATTCCACAGCTGCCTACCGATGCCGATGTCAACACCAATGTCTGACACTGGCGGCTTGCTGTTCACTGGTGCTGACTCAACATCACATCCACTTACGTATGTTGTGAGAGTTCTACGCCAGGTGAGCACAAAATAGAACTTAAGTACCTTAGCAAGAAGGGATACAAACAGTAGAGTGACTTTTATTGGTGTATTTATTATACTTTTAGTTAATCTGTTAAATGATTACTAGATCTAAAACTAATAGAAATATGGATAATACACAGACAATTGAGGAAACTTCAGAACCAGCCATGGCTATAAAAGTGAGTAAGAAAGTGCCAGACTGGTCTGAGTTAGTAAATTTAATCAAAGCCCAAAGTGCAGATTCAGTGGCTTTAAGAAAGGAACTAAATGCAGCCATAAATGTTCAAAGTCTTAAGTTAGATTCAGTGAATACTCAATTAAATAATAAACTGGATGTTCAGAGTGAAACCTTAAGATTTTTAAGTGCTAAGGTAGACTCAAAAAGTATGAAAGTATGGGAAATTTGAAGACTGAAATCGATGATTTAACTGCTAAAGTAGAAAATTTCAAGACAGATTTGAAAGGTGAACTAACTAGTTCTTTAAGCAGTCATGTAAATCAACTGTTCACTTACTTTGATCAGAGACAGAATGATCAACTTCAGGATTTGACAAAGAAGTTAGAATATGATACTGAAGATAAACATAATAATGTAGAATCTGAACTCAATGAGAAGTTAGGATCATTTTAAAATGTATGTAATGTTACATTTGATGCTGTAAAGCAGAGACTGCATACTTTGAAAGAAAGTGTTGAAAAGCAGGATAAGTTAATAATAATAGTCCAATCACAAATTGTAGGCATTAACAATCAAGTAGATAACATAGAAAGAAACTTTAACGAGAAACTAGCATAATAAATATAAGTGGTCTGGAGGAGCAGGTAGAAGAGAAGACAGACCGAGACATTGCCACAAGAGTAACCTCCGACAACATATCTCCCATTTTTTCTTTGGAACTTAGTAATACCAAGAGAGGTAGGGATGAACTATGAAAATAATTCATACTTATCAAAGATAAAGTAGATAATAGGGTGACTTCTCCTAACGTGGTATTGACTAGTGAGGTAATGACGGCTTTACAATGGGGAGCCAATTGAGGACTACCTAGGCAATTCCCTAAGTTTGCTTTGGTAAAGATGAAAATAGATGTTGGATACCATTTGTAACCGATAATTACATTGGAAGACAAACAACTGAATGCCAGTGTTTATGATTAACTGCTTGCTACAGCACAAAAACTAGATTTCTATAAAATTCTACTGAAATATGAAGTAGTATTTTCCGATCTTCCTGGTAATATCTGTGATTACATATGTAAGTTTAAAATCAAAGATGACACTACATTTTTCTGTAAGCCATATCCATAACCGATAAGTTAGAAAGATGCAGTTAAGGAGGAAATTTACAAAATGATTGACAACAATATAATGGAATGTAGTTCTAGTGTCATGAGTAACCCTTTAGTAGTGGTAAAAAAGATTACAGGAGGTGTACAATTAGTGCTAGACACACTTACATTGAATTAGCATAGACCAATTAACATCGATGAATTATTATCCAAATTTGAAAAGCAAGGTTTCTTAGCATGATGGACCTGACAGTGGAATATTGGCAAATTAGGCTACATGCTGAATCAAAGGAGTATACAGCGTTTCTGTTTGATGGTAAAACATATCATTTCAATGTGTTACCGTTTGGACTAAATATCTCAGTATTCATATTTGTACGTGTTCTGAATTGGGTATTAGGAAGAGCTTTATTGAAGGATGTAATAATATATGTAGATGATATCCTCATAATCTCAGCTACCTGGGAAGAACATTGTCTAACCTTGAGTAACACCCTGAAAAAATTTAAAGCAAAATGTATTACAGTGAAATTGTCTAAATCACACTTTGCGCGACAAGAGCTTAAGTTTTTAGGGCATATTGTAGGGGTTCAGGAGATTAGATCTAATCCTGAGTGCATAAAAGCTATTAAGGAATGTCCACCCCCTAGAAACATAAGACAACTGAAGGGATTTATAGGAATGGCTGGATACTAAGATGGTATATATGAGGTCAAGACTGAATGACAAGAATTTTATGTTTGTTAAGAAAGGGAATACCATGGGTTTAGGACAGGAGGCAAATGATGCATTTGAAAACATAAAAAGAACACTGGTATAATCACCCATATTACATCATCCAAGTATGGATGAGCCATTTCAAATTTCAACTGATGCATCGGATTATGGTATAGCCGCAGAACTTTTCCAAGGAGAGTTGGGTCTAGATAATGTAAATCGCAGATCCATAGCTTTTGCTAGCAGTAGTCCTAATAAACATGAATTAAACTACACAGCTACTGAAAAGGAACTGTTAGCAGTTGTATGGAATATCCAGAAATTTCAAACACTGGTATGGGGGTCAGAAATCCATGTCTATACAGATCATCAAGCTCTATCTTTTTTAACGAATGATCGGTTATTACATAGCAGATTAATGTAATGGATGTTTTTCCCACAGGAATAAGATACAGTACGTAAAAGGTTCTGGGAATATTGTACTGGGCATTTTGTCTAGGTTACCAGTAAGCATGGAAGAGTTAAAACGTATGGAAGGACCCGGAATAATTTTTGCAATTAATTTTTTGACAGTAGAATATCCACATACCAGGATACAAGAAATGGCTCAAAAAATAACAGAAACCATCCATCATGATCCTTATTTTACAGAAATGTTTGCTATGTGTATCAGGATTTCCTTACCTCCTAATCAAGCAGGAAAGTGGGTAATTATAAGGTATAATTTGTTTCGGAGAGACAGTATAACATTGCAACGTTGGTGCATATGCATTCCAAAGTTACCGGAAGATGAAATTGTGTGGTATATTCATACAGGATATGGACACTTAAGAATAAAAAAGTGTATAGTTCATATGAATAAGTTCTATTATTTTAATAAGCTAGGACATAAAGTAGCATCTTTAATTAGGACCTGTGAAATCTGTCAGAAGGTGAAAGAGGGTAACACTCATGTTAAATACAAAATATATCCAATTATTCCTAAGTCGTTACACAATCTTACAGCAGCAGATTTTTTTTGGTCCAGTTCCAAAAGGAAAGGGAGGAGTATTATACATTTTGGTCATCATAGAGTGCTGGTCAAAATATGTTAAGTTATATCCTATCAAAAGAGCAATTACACAGAGAGTTATACACTGTTTGCAACAATACTTTCTGGAGATAGGAAAACCAAAATTATTTCTCACAGATAATGCACCACAATTTGTCTGTAATGAATTTAAAGAATTTCTAGCTTGGAAAGATATTCATCAAGTATTAAAATCCAACTATAACCTGTCCTCGAATCCGTTTGAAAGAGTTATGAAAGAGATTGGGAAATTATGCCGCATCTACTGCCATGAAAAACATACTTTAGGGGCAACGAAAATTAAAGACTTTGAACTTAATTTTAAATGAATTACCACATCTATCAACTGGATTAACACCTTTAGAAGTAATAGACAAACCCTTTGTAGGAGAACCTCTTATTAAATGTTTTAATTGGCCTGATCAACTTATTGTTGATTATGAACTCAATCAGGAAATAGTTTCCAAAAATTTAGTTGAAAAGGCACAACAAAGAGTGAGTAAGCATAATGAAAAACCTGTAGAACCACGGTACAAGGTTGATGACCTAGTCCTTGTAAAACAGCATCTTCAGAGCTCTGCCCTGAAAAAAGAGACACACAAATTCTTCCAAAAATATGAAGGACCTTACCGAATACAAACAATACTCCATCGCAAGACATTATTTTTAGTGGATCCTATAACTGGATCAGAAAAAGGAAAGTACAATTTAAAGGACATAAAGTTGTATATCCTCCAGTGATGTTAAAGTTCTGTGTTAATGGGCGGAGTGATGACCGTTAGATCCCATATTGTTTTTGGTGTTCCTTCCAAAATAGTTTCCTGCACTGAATTTCCTTCAAATCTTAAACTATTCTGTAATCTATCCTTGAATTCTTAAACTATCCTATAATGTTAGTACTGAGAAAACTGGATATGACAACAAAATAAAAAACAGTTTAAGAAAATCACAGATAAATAGTGATCTCTAGACAAAATGAACAGAATAGCATATCATATTTGTGGAAAAAGGTCATATCATGTAACTAATTGAACAACCATTAGACTGTAGTGTATGGATTTCCTATTTTGTATAGAATATTTTATACCTTTTATGAGATGTGATGTAGACGGGAGGGTTTGTATTGATTTGAAAGGAGTGGCTGGAGTAAATAAGTGCATTATTTACACCAACAGATAAATCATGGCTAACACAGAACACACGTCACACCTTTCAAACAACCCTCACAAACAAGTGTGACTGGTTCTTCACCATTTGCCATTTCCATAGGGTTGCTAAGATTTTCCTTGGGGACCTCAAGGGTGAAGGTGGGAATGTCCATTCTGTAGGAGAGGATTTAACTCAATACCTCCTCCAGCTTCTCACTCAAGTACTAGCAAGGTAGGAATGGTGGGGAAGGGGGTGGGAAGGGTTCCCTGTCTTTGGGGCGGTCTTCTTTCTCGTCTTCAATCTTAGCAACCATTACTATTTTTTCCTTTCTTACTCCTCTTTTGAGGATACAGCAATTTTTTCCCTCTTTCCATATTCATAAACTTCTATTCCAGAAGTCCTTCCTAATCTCCATGGTTTCCAATAACCTGCAACTTATTTTCTCATAAGAAGGCCAAAGAATTTGAATACACAAACACACTTACACATACACACAAAGAAATACATATACACAAACAATGAAGTCACAGATTAGAAGGATGTAAGAACTGCCAAGGGTTGTAGGGGAGAAGATCTATGTACATCTAGAAAGATGAATACATTTTTTTTTTCATATATAACAATGAAGATTCCATATCGCATTTGTACATAAGTATAGAAAAACTATGTGATCTTACAACGAGTATACATAAGCAGGAAGCGTGAGTAATTAAGGAGAATGCAAGCCAGATTGGAGTAAATTGTGATGCTTATTTAAGAAAAGTCAGTGTGGCGATTACTTGGATAAATTGATAAATAATAGGATAGTGGGGCTTGAACAAAATAGGTAGACATAGTATCTACCATGAGTTGAATAATATGTGTAGACATAGTATCTACTAAGATTATAGACATTGAAAAGTAGAGGAGGACTCTAGGGTATTAAATTAGGTACTAAGAAGTGAGAGTGAAGTGTAAAATAGATTTTTATTTTACCAGGAAATATTTAATTATAGTATACATAAAGATGTTTACTAGGGCAATGAACCATGAGGCCTACTCATCAAGCATAAGGGGAGCGTACCCAGCATTTGCTAAGGATATAGGGCAGGCGTACCTACATAAAGCTAGGATGACCAGCGGCCTGATGAATAGGTACTATTCCTAGGGGAAAAGGACAGTATCATGACAGAAGTCACACATTTAATAGGAATTATTCCGGTAAGTTTGAATTCTATATATATCACTAGCATTATTATGTTTTATGCGAATTTACAAGTATCAAAAAGAACACTTTCATTGGCCCAAGGTTCCTCAAGACTAAAAACTACTATAAATAATGATACTAATACATACTAATGAAAAATAGTACAAGGAATTAGAATAAAGAATAAAGTATTCAAGTGTCATGAACAATTGGAACTTATGATTGGAAACTAAAGGTTTAGTCCTCACAATTCCTAAATATAAGAAAACGGACTCCAACATTGACTGAAATGTTCACGTTTTATAACTAAAGTAAAATGAAAAAAGCTAAGGAGTAGCTAAATAATAAGAAAAAGGGTATTCACAGTTATGAAAAGAACAAGGTATACCATTAAAACATGAATTTTTATTATATGTGATATAAATGTACATAAAGTATCGAATGTTCGATGGGGGGGGGGGGGGGGGGACCACTTGGCCTTCTTCCATCTCAGACACATGATATTTTAAATAGAAGTGTGAAAGAGATGAATCCAACCTACTGCGCATTGCATGTTTGTGTGTGCAGGTCTAAAAACAATCACACACACAAAGTGTGGATGTGGGAGCTGAACGGTGGCCAACAAGTACCTGCTATACAATCCATAGAGTTTCAGTATATGTGCAGAGAAGAACAAGGAGTGTTTATGCATTATTATGTGCTTTTAATGACTGTGATGATTGTTAAGGCAAATGGAAAAATGAGGTTAGACTTTCAAGTAATTCATGTGTTGGACTTGCTCGACACAAGACATGTTCATAAATTATGTGGTTGTTAAAGCAGCACTATTGTAAATGTATTTAATCAAGTCTAATGCTAGATGAATTGGTTGACTTGCAAACTTTTGAATATTTATGGGAGAAATGGTGAATTTGTTCTTTGTTGATGTTGAAATATACCAAGACTAAACTAAAAGTATTCTGTGAGTATCCACTCATTTCATGAGTAGAGAGAGAGAGAGAGTCTGACAAATTCCCTTAACCAGCATTATTCTTTGGAGAAGAAGTTTTTGGAGATCGACGTAGCTGACTACGCAGAGAAGAAAATCAGCTGTGCGTACCAAGTAAGTCAACTGATGTGAGAGAGATGTGAAGTTGGCAATCCAGCTCCACATCTCTTCTTGTCGTTGAAAGTGTTAGAATATACATACAAACCTTGCTTACTCTTTCCACACACATTACTCCAGGCAACTATGCTTAAAGTTGTAATTCCCTAATGTTACAAAAGGTGGTACCATCACCCACTTCTATAGGCAGATAGTTATCTCAATATCCTGACTGCACTGAACACAAATACTTCTATTATACTACAATTAATATTGATATCTAGTATTTAAGATGGTTTTTGCTGCACATTGTCTCTGCTGCTTCATCAAATTATACTAATTTCACACGTGTGCTCATTACTTCAGATGTTCATTATCCTCCACATATGCTGACACCTTTCATTTTCAGTTTACCTTACCTCTTTGACTTACAGAAATTCTTTAATCATGGTATCAATTTACTTTCCTCCATCCTCTTATGATTGCATTACTTATAACTAACACAACATAATCTATACATGCACACAGGTAACACTAGAGAAACATGCTACTGCATAAAATTACATGAAAGTCAAAGATGGTGTTTCTGATTTCCTTAATACTACAGGTAGGATAGGAGAAGAGTTTGACAGCTTCAGGAAACATGAAGAATGAGAAAGACAGCTGGGTAAGCATTAATGCCACATAATGAATTCAACACAGAATGTTGAACCCCCTACTTGCTAACTGCACAAGGAATTAGTTCCAAATATTACATCAATGCTGAGATTTTGAATCACCAACAAACTGTATTTCAATTGCTGTCCTGCCAATTCTACATTTAATAGTACCTCTCGTGTCACACTCAATGACATCTTACCAGGAGAACCAATAATTTTTTATTCCAGAAACGTACATTACTACCATACCCTCTGTGTTCTTAATAGATTCAAAAATTGCCTGTGAAATACCATTCATATCACCACTGCTGTCCAGTAAACACTTAACATATATACTTTGTACACTTGCTATTATTACAGGGTGACACACTTCCTTTTTGCTTACCAAGTGATCTTCTTCATACAACAAATCCTCATTAATATTTTTCCTGAGAAAACTACACTCCTGGAAATGGAAAAAAGAACACATTGACACCGGTGTGTCAGACCCACCATACTTGCTCCGGACACTGCGAGAGGGCTGTACAAGCAATGATCACACGCACGGCACAGCGGACACACCAGGAACCGCGGTGTTGGCCGTCGAATGGCGCTAGCTGCGCAGCATTTGTGCACCGCCGCCGTCAGTGTCAGCCAGTTTGCCGTGGCATACGGAGCTCCATCGCAGTCTTTAACACTGGTAGCATGCCGCGACAGCGTGGACGTGAACCGTATGTGCAGTTGACGGACTTTGAGCGAGGGCGTATAGTGGGCATGTGGGAGGCCGGGTGGACGTACCGACGAATTGCTCAACACGTGGGGCGTGAGGTCTCCACAGTACATCGATGTTGTCGCCAGTGGTCGGCGGAAGGTGCACGTGCCCGTCGACCTGGGACCGGACCGCAGCGACGCACGGATGAACGCCAAGACCGTAGGATCCTACGCAGTGCCGTAGGGGACCGCACCGCCACTTCCCAGCAAATTAGGGACACTGTTGCTCCTGGGGTATCGGCGAGGACCATTCGCAACCGTCTCCATGAAGCTGGGCTACGGTCCCGCACACCGTTAGGCCGTCTTCCTCTCACACCCCTACATCGTGCAGCCCGCCTCCAGTGGTGTCGCGACAGGCGTGAATGGAGGGACGAATGGAGACGTGTCGTCTTCAGCGATGAGAGTCGCTTCTGCCTTGGTGCCAATGATGGTCGTATGCGTGTTTGGCGCCGTGCAGGTGAGCGCCACAATCAGGACTGCATACGACCGAGGCACACAGGGCCAACACCCGGCATCATGGTGTGGGGAGCGATCTCCTACACTGGCCGTACACCACTGGTGATCGTCGAGGGGACACTGAATAGTGCACGGTACATCCAAACCGTCATCGAACCCATCGTTCTACCATTCCTAGACCGGCAAGGGAACGTGCTGTTCCAACAGGACAATGCACGTCCGCATGTATCCCGTGCCACCCAACGTTCTATAGAAGGTGTAAGTCAACTACCCTGGCCAGCAAGATCTCCGGATCTGTCCCCCATTGAGCATGTTTGGGACTGGATGAAGCGTCGTCTCACGCGGTCTGCACGTCCAGCACGAATGCTGGTCCAACTGAGGCGCCAGGTGGAAATGGCATGGCAAGCCGTTCCACAGGACTACATCCAGCATCTCTACGATCGTCTCCATGGGAGAATAGCAGCCTGCATTGCTGGGAAAGGTGGATATACACTGTACTAGTGCCGACATTGTGCATGCTCTGTTGCCTGTGTCTATGTGCCTGTGGTTCTGTCAGTGTGATCATGTGATGTATCTGACCCCAGGAATGCGTCAATAAAGTTTCCCCTTCCTGGGACAATGAATTCACGGTGTTCTTATTTCAATTTCCAGGAGTGTATCATCCTGCTTACCAATTTGACTATCAGACACAGTCAAATAACAAATAGCAGGGTCATCTTCCTCATTAGCCCTCACAAACTCTAACTCTTCCTTAGGCCTAGTATTATCCTCCTTTATTCTCTCTTTACTTAAAACATGGCCATCATTATCAATAATAAATTCAACTACCTCATTTTCATCACTAAAGGATTCATCATCTATATGGTTATTACTCTTATAGTCAGAATCAGACACACTTTCACTTATGCTATGCTTTAGATTCGGTGCCTCTTCCACTTTTTCTCTATTTCAGTCAACTTTGAATCTACGTTTTCATTTACTTTTATGAGTTTTTCCTCTACCACTACTGCACACTTTGTTCTATCTCAGTTCCTGAATCATTTTTAATGTGATTGATTTGGTTCTCAAGTTTAACTCTATCTTCAGCACATCATTTCCCAAAAATCTCCACCTTCCTACTATTGTCATCACAAAGCTTCTCTCTCTCTCTCTGTCTCTCTTCTACACATTTACTACTCAATGTTAATTTCTCATCAGTATTAGGTACTACTTTCTTCATACTATTTTCCCATGTATCCACACTACTTGCCATCCTATTGATAATAGCTTCTAACCTATTCATACTACTTTCCATATTACTCATCATTTGCCTTAACATCGCTTCCACATTTCTGCCTGCCATAACCTCCTACCCTTGTTGACTTTCGCTATTCGATTCTTCTTCCTTAACCTTAATGACCCCATCCACTTCAGTACTGTTTTTGTCCATTTTGCTCTTTACAATTGGAATTTCATCCCCACCCTTCAAAGTTACACTCATGTTTAATTTATACTCGGCTACAGAACCAGTCACACTTATGTCTTTCTGTTCACTTAAAAACTTAACCTCTACAGCTTTGTTCTCAGTAACACTGTCTTGTTCGTTAAAGTCACTCATTATGTATCATTTAATACAAAACAGCTTTTGCTATGAAATTACCTCATTCTCATTCACTCTTCTTCTTCTGCTGCTCTGCTGCTGCTGCTGCTGCTGCTGCTGCGGCTGTTGTGGTTGTCCTCTTTGGTTCATCATCTACTGCATGATGTAACTCTCTCAGCGAGTGGTCTTGTTTACCACCAGTCAGCTGTGTCCACCTGCATATTGATTGACTACTCCTGTGCTCAATAACTGCTTCCTTAGAACCTGCTCACTGATTGGCTGCTGCACCTTCATCATTATTAAACCGCAGTGCTGATTTGTGATTGCAACGCTGCACAGTAAACCACTCTTGACTTCACTTTTCAAAGTTCTCGTGGCCTTGTTTTACTGAGGTTACATACAATAATCCTCACCTGCAAGAGCACCACATGTGATGGTTCCTCTTGCTTTTTATTTAATTTGCTGTCCTCAGCATCAATGAACTGCATTGCTACACTGGCTGAAAAATGGGTGGTGGATTCCGACATACTCTACTGTAAATCATGTAGCTGACAGGTGCACAGTTGGGTTTCACAGTACTTAAATTTTCACTTTGCACAACCCCCAATATTAAACAGTTATATGGCCAGTGCACTATTATGTAACCTTCAATAAGCCTCATTAATAGTTAGTAGGTGAAACTCCACATACTGCTACAATAGTTTCTTGTTGAACATCTACGAGCAGTAAAACCTAACCACAAAGTTCACAGTTCTTGAAGAATAATCAGGTACGTATGGAGAAGGCACTGTCGCTGTCTTTACACATGGCCTAACTGTTTAACACTTATTCCACAGTTAATTTGAAGCAGTGTTGCTGTTCTAACCAGCACAGATTACTTGCCAGAAACTCGGCTGTGGACTGACTGTCTTGTGAACAAAAATCAGGCCCTGATACATCATCACAAAATAGGTGCTGAAACTACACATAGTCTGAAGTTTAATTTACAGAAATTACAATTAAAACTTATTTCATTAAATTAATTGACTACACCAAAAAATTGATTCTTTTTAGCTGTTTCTTCTACTATGAGGGTCATGCCAAATTATTTGTTTAAATCATGACATTAACAAATATAGTTACTAAACAATACTTTTGACAAAGCTGTTAATTACTTTGGAATTAATGAAGGGCTGGTTTTCTTAACATCTTTTTGAATAGAGCTAAATAGATACTTTATAGGATGAACATCAACAAAAGCAAAACAAGGATAATGGAATTTGTCAAATTGTAGATTATGCTAAGGGAATTAGATTAGGAAACAAGACACTTAAAGTAGTAGATGAGTTTTGCTATTTGGGCAGCAAAATAGCTAATGATGGCTGAAGTAGAGAGGATATAAAAAGTAGACTGGCAATGGCAAGAAAAGTATTTCTGAAGAAGAGAAATTGTTAACATCAAATATAGATTTAAGTTTTAGGAAGTCTTTTTGGAGGTACTTGTATGGAGTGTAGCCATATACAGAAGTGTGAAATATGGACAATAAACAATTTAGACAAAAAGAGAATAGAAGTGTGGGTGGTAAAAATCATAGAGGGAGACCAAGAGGTGAATACAGTAAACAGATTCAGAAATATGTAGGTTGCCATAGTTATTTGGAGATGAAGAGGCTAGCACAAGTTAGAGCAGCATGGAGAGCTGCATCAAACCAGTCTTCAGACTGAAGACCACAACAACAACAACACTGCCAACATGAATTTTTACTTCACTACTGGCAACTATTGATGTTCCTTTTATCAAAATCTCCCATGTTTCAGTTGCTAATAGCTCAAAAACACTTTTACTTTCAGCAGAAATAAAGTTATTTTTCAAAGCAAAGGCTTAGTATATTTTTTCATTAACTTCACTGTGAAATAAAAATTTGCATTTTTTGTTTAGAGAGTTTAAGCAATTATCATACTGTTTTCAGAGCGGTCATCTTTTCTTGATGTAGCCCCAATAACAAACTTTTCAAATCCGCATCTCTTGATTCTACTGCTTCAAACATACTGTTTTGTGCATTATGGGAGAAGCAATCTGAGAGATATGGGGATAGCTGGGGTGGGGAGGTGAAGGAAAAGCAAGGTACAGGTGAGGGACAATGTAATGCTGTTTGTGGGAGCATGCAGGGATGAGGTCAAGAGAGGGTAGGGCAGATAGGTACAGTCAGGAGGTAGAGACAATGGGAGAGGAGAGGAAAGTAAAAATAGTGTGGGTGTGCTACCAAGGATCTCACTGAGCCCTTCACAGACTCTAATTCCCCTCCTAACCTTACACAGAAATAGATCTCCCATGCCTTATCTCTCCATTCAGTCATGACTTCCCAAAATTCCACTGTCTGGCACAGAGGAGCATTTCCCTCATGACTCAGTGCCATCCAGGATTGGAGCAACTGAATCACATTCTCCACCAGGATTTTGACTACCTTTCGTCGTGCCCTGAAATGAAGAACATCCTACCCACTATCCTCCCTACCCCTCTGACAGTGGTATTCCACCATGCACCAAACCTACACAATATCCTTGTCCATTCCTACACAATCCCTGTCTCATGGCTCATATCCCTGTAGTAGACCTAGATGCAAGACCTGTCCAATACATCCTCCGACCACCTGCTGCTCCAATCTGGCCACAAGCATCACCTATCCTATCAAAGGCAGGACTACCTGTGATACCTGTTATGTGATATACAAGCTAAGCTGTAACTAGTGTGCTTCATTCTATGTGGGCATAACAACCAACAAGCTGTTTGTCTGCATAAATGACCATTGACAATCTGTGAGCAAAGAACAGTTGAACCTGCCTGTTGCTAAGCATGCTCCCCAACACAACATTTTTCGTTTTAATGACTACCTCCCAGCCTGTGCTATCTTGAGTCTTCCTACCAACACCAGTTTTCCTTAACTGTGCAGGTGGGAACTCTTCCTGTAATATATCCAATGTTCACATAACACTCCTGGCCTCAACCTTCGGTAGGCATTGTCCTTCGCCCACCTACCTCCTTCCCCATTTCCACTCCACAGCCTTCTATCTCACAGTGCACCCACAGTCTTTTTACTTCCCTCCTTTTCTGCCTCCCTCCTTCCCCCCCCCCCCCTTCTCCTCACCATCTATACCTCCTGATTGTCCCTAGCTGCCCTACCCTCACTCCACCTCATCCCTGTATGCTCCCATAAACAGACATACACTGTCTGCCACCCATATTCTGCTCTCCCTGCCCCTCCACATCCCGGCTAGCCCCTCACCCAAATTACTTCTCCCAGCATGTGTAGTTTCTCACAGTTAGGACTCAGAAGCCAGAGACAGTGGTCATATGTGTGTGAGCTGTGATTGCATGAATGTGTATGTTGTCTATTTCAGAAGAGGGCCTTCTGGGTGAAAGCTTAAATGTTTAGTAGTCTTTTTGTTGTGTCTGTCTGTGACTCAACATCTCCAATATCTGGTGAGTAACAGTCTTTCCTTTTCATGATATTGTCATTATTCCATCCAGGATATCCCATTGTTTGATGTTACTTCTTTTGCTTGTTTCATTATAGTCTCCCAAAACTAATAGATTCTCACACCCATCAATTTCTGCTTCAGATTTTTGTTCAGTTATTGTCATTAAGCCACACTTTTGTAGGACATACACTTTAATAAAAATGCTAGATTTGAAAAGAAATATTTTCTACTTATCTTGGTTGGGCCAGTACCTTTATTTTTCATCATAATTATCATCCACCATTTCTAATTGTTATATGAGTATCAATCCATCCATAATTTCAACATTTGCATTGCTTTCCATATAAATTCATATATATTTCCTTGTTGTCGATATGTAAAACATAAATGAACAACAATATCCGAATTCTCTTCTTCTACTAGACAGGCATCCAGATTACAATGTAACCCTGCTCTGTTGCTATTAAAAGTTATAAGTTGTTCTCTTAAACTTCTTCAGGTATTATAGTTCTTCAGTTTTAAATGAGAAGGAAATTCAAAACAACAATTAAAACAACCCAAACAAATGTACTTATCTGGTTCTTGTTGATCTTCATTGAAAGTGTGACTCATTTAATACATGTGGCACTCTGTAAATAATTATTATGTCATCTGGAAGTATTACAGGGTCTCTAATTGACAATTTGGATATGCTTGCATGATAACATTTCATTCTTCCTTTTATTTTTAGCATTTCATATTTTGGTATAATTTCACAATTTGGTTTCCTTTCTTTAACACCATAATTTCATGACAGATACTGCAGAGCATCTCACACCATAAAACACCAACTTCTACTTACACCATTTCAGGGTTCTAACTTCTATTAACAGACATCTTTCAACAACTACCTACACATTGCTCCATAATCACTGTTACACAAAAACCAGCAACTGCAAAAATACAATAAATTGCATCTTACAGATCATAAAATATATCTATATTATGTCCACAGCATTTCTTTCACAATTACATACTTCTTTTAAAAAAGTTTTTTGAGTAAATTATACAAGTATGAGTAATGACAAATTTTAAAATACATTTACAATTTGAAATTAAATTTGAAATAAATATTATGTCATTTTTATATATTAGTTCTACTTATTGTAAAATATAAGAATAAATTAGGTTTTTAGATTTATGATTTTGAGTCTGTTGGAATGTGTCATGAAATTAATATGAGTATTGTATACTATGATACATGAGAGGGATATGAACACTGATCATTTCAACTGGAGTGGACACTATATTCCAGCAAGCAGCCATGTTGCCATCATCAGCTGCACTGATGAAGTGATTTGCTAGGAGCTGGCATTGAGCTTATATCTCCTGCCCCCCCTCCTCCCCCTCCATCCAACAGGACACTCTGTGTGCAGTCCGCATCCATATACAGGTGCTCATCCAGCTTTGTCTCCCATCCTCCTCTTGCCAAAATGCTGCTCTGTTTGAGTTTCATGCCGAGGGACATATGCTGCGCACATTTTGGCTGTTTCTCCATCTGCCCGCAAAGTCAGTTAGTTGTGGAATATCTCCTTCTTCTTTTTAATCAGACTGATTGTAGGCTGCCAGACATTATTAAGGATGTAGCCACTATTACAACTGATAAGCAGCTCTCTTGAATCTTAATTGACTCTTTAATAACATAATCCCACAAGTTAAATGTCAGTGACAGAACCTTTGTATGACTTTTGTATAAATATCCTTATAACTAAATTGTTTACTCGAAGTGTGGCCCATTTCTTTATTTGGTGCCTGCTGCTCTTGATGTAATTCTGTTCTTCAGTGCCATGATGAGGCACTGCTCGCTGAAAGACAAGAACTTACAACTAATTGCATTACGTAGCTCAGTGGTCATTACATCTGTCTACAGATATTTCCATTCTTGTTTAAATTTATAGACATTCATGTACTCTGTTACCCATCATGATCATTTACCTTGCAAAGAAAATTATTTGACATTTTTAACGGTATTTTGTCATTTGTCCTTAGCTTATACAGCTCGTACATTTTTCCATAATGCATCCTTTTGCTTGTAAATATGTTGTATATAGCTTATTATTTAATTAAATCTCTTTGTACATATATCAACAGGTTTCTTAGTTCTTAGATAGTAGATGCAATTGCTTAGTATTTCCATTTACTTTGTATGTAAATTAGGTAAACATACATATCGCATTCCTATTTGGTTGTGCCTTGTTGTAACCTAGACAAGGTATCTGCAATAACATTCTGACTTCCTTTAATATAAATGACTTGAGTTTGAATTATTGTAAATATAGAAACCACCTAGCTAATCTATGTTGCAATAGTTTGCATATTAAAAGAAATGACAGTGACAGTAAACTTTGGTATTCTTGCCCCACAAAAAATATTCAAACTTTTTAAATACCCATATTACAGCTAAACTTCCCAATTCTGATATGGAGTAAGATCTTTCTGCTTAGGATAATGTGCAACTAGCAAAACTGATGACCTTGGGTACTTCTTCACCTTCTTCTTCTTGCATGTGGAACAAGCATGCCCCCAGCCCCCTGAGATGAGGCACCTATGCATAGACAAAAATCCTTGGACATGTCAGGGTGGTCAACAATTTTTCATTGACTAATGCCTGCTTAGTGTTATTAAAGACCTCCTGACACTTATCATCTCATAACCAAGGCCTATTTTTTCATAACAAGTTGAGTAATGCATCAATATTCATCAGATGCTGTGGTACGAATTTATGAAAAAAGGATGCTAGTCATAAAAAAGCTTTTAGGTGTTTTTTATTCCTTGGAGCTGGACAATTGTATATGGCATCAGGTAATATACCTTGTTCTGACTGAACATGTCCTAAAAATCTGACTTGCTTCCTACCAAAACTAGATTTTTTTAAATTGGCTGTTACTTCATAATCTGCAAATCATTGAAGTACCTGTTCAATCAGCTTGATATGTTCTAACCAAGTGGGTATGGCTATTAGCATGTCAGCTACATAAACAGTGACTTTGCTAAGTAATTCTGATCCTAAAACCTTGTCCCATGCAGATATAAACATGCCTGTGCTAATGTTCAGTCCAAAAGGTAAAACACGGAATTTGTAACTTCTGCCACCACAAACAAATGCTGTATATTTTTTACTTTTGTCATGTAGCTTATTTTTCCAGTAGGACATGTTGAGACCGAGTGTGCTGAAACATTTTGTAATGTAAAACTTTAGGAGTTGTTTGTCCAAGTTGTCTGTTCTTATGAATACTGGTACTAAAACCTTATTGATACCTCTAGCATCAAGAACTAATCTTACGGACCCAACTTGTTTGCTTACCGGTAATATAGGACTAAAATAGGGTATCAAATTTGTTTGTGAAATATACAGTTGGAAGATATATTGTACTATTACATTTGACTCTGGTTTGTTTTTGTTACTTTCATCGGGTGTTTTGGCTAAATCAATAGAAAAAATCTGATCCTTTACATAAAAGTGGCATTTACCATCAATCTGTGTTTTGTGTATGCTAAATGTATCCATGACAAAAAGACACTTAACTATAAGTTCGTCACTTACATTTGACTCTGGTTTGTTTTTGTTACTTTCATCGGGTGTTTTGGCTAAATCAATAGAAAAAATCTGATCCTTTACATAAAAGTGGCATTTACCATCAATCTGTGTTTTGTGTATGCTAAATGTATCCATGACAAAAAGACACTTAACTATAAGTTCGTCACTTATAAGAAAATTGCACTTCACTGTAAAATGTTCAATTTGTAGTGGAATAAGTGCCTGATATTTAACCAATTTAGTCTTACTGCCTGTAGCAGTTTGCACCTTAGAATTTACCCCCCTTCTTCAATTCTCAGAAAAATGCATTTGACATTAGGTTGGTAGTTGAACCTGTATCTAAAATTAACTGTGTGTCAATATTAAATACTTTCACCTTAATGATTGCTTGTACTTGTTCTTCCTGGATATTATTTGTTGTATCTAACTCATGCTGATAGAGATCATCCTTGATGCCACTATGTTTGTCAAACCTTACAAAACAGGTTTGTAGTTTTGCTTTGCCCCCACTAGCAGAGAGGTCAATAGCCTGGGGCTTAGCTACAACCGATTGCTGTTTTCCAATGGCGAAGTGTGACTTAATTCATTACCTGGAGTAATTTCAGTTAGTTGCACTCTGCAGATACTTCGCCAATTTGTGACATTGGCTGCTATGCCGATATTTTGCTGTCCAAAGGTCTGCTGCAGTACAGCATAAGGCATGTTATTGGTGCCACACATCAGCCACTGCTGCAGCTGACTGTTTCTGTTCATGTTTGGCATAGGGTCTTGTGATGGAGGATTGTAATTCGCTTGTGCATTGAAATTACTCCTTTTGTTTTGAATATGTCTTTTAAAACTTTGTTTTTTCCATTCCTATTACTGTACTCATTACCTCTGGGTATGTCACTTTACTGTTGTGTGTACCAGCCTTGCTATGTGTTTAGATCATGTTTTACTGACTGATTTACATAATTATGTTGTTATTGTACCTGATTTTCTGTTGCTCTACTGGGTACAGGGCTTTCCTCATAGATTAAGTTGATAGAATGACAGAAAGCTTTCAGTGTCATACTTTGGCATTGTGACTAATTTTTCTCTAATGTGTGATGGTAAACAACTTTTCAAAATTTTTAACATGTCTACCTGTGATACTGGGTTCATCCAGTAGTGTGTCTTGTTCAGGTATTTTTCAAAGTATCACGTAAACTTCCGTATTTGCTGTTGAATGGTGCGGGTTTGAAAACCTCACGTCTGGTTCTTTCTTGCACTGCCTCAGACCAGTATTTGTTGAGGAAAGCTTATACCACTGGATTCATTCTTTTACCTTCGGTAGTGAATGTAGGAAACTGTAGCAAACCTTCATCTGTAAAAATAGTTGATAGACACATGGCATTTTCAGTCGTATTTATTTTGTTGTTATAGTTACCTGTAATTCTGGTTGGTAATTGCTCAGGTATTGGAGTTGTGGGTATGTTTACATTTTCACTGTACAACTTTCACTGGTATCTACTGTGGGACTCATGACAGTTTGTGGATGAATACCAACAGGTTATGGTTTGTCCACAGTAGCCTGTGTATTATTTACATGCATATTTTGAGATCTGGTAACATTTTCTTCTAAAATATTGTGGAGCCTATTTTCCATGGCTTGTAGGTTAATGTTTCCCTTGATCACTAATTTATTTTCTTTTTTCTGAATAGCCTTTTCTACTATATCTGTGTATAACTTGCAATCTTTTACTAACATCTCTGGGATGATATTACCCTTATCCAATGTACCTGCTTCAGCTTGACTAATGATATCACTCAGATTTTCATTGAACTTCTCTCTCTCCTACTTACCACATGCTGACTCAACTTCTAGTGTTGCTACCCTTAAAGTAAGCTCTTCTACAGCTAGAGCTACACCTTCATAGTCTTTATTTAGTCTTTTAACAAGAGTGGTTACCTTTTTTACTGTCAAACACAACTGGTTTTGTGTGGCTTCAATATTTGTGTACATATCTGTTATTTTCTTTATCTTATGCTCTACTAGATCATGATGGTTGTCAAAAGAATCTACCTTCTGTTTTAACTCCATAATGTTACTGTTAACTTCAGAAAGTACTTCATGATTTACTTGCTTTTTCATATTGTTCAATTTTTCTTCAATTTCAGTGCAAACATTTTTGTCTAAGTCATTGAATTTCTGTGAGACAGCATCTTGCAAATCCTTGAATACTTGTTTTTGTTCTTGTTTCATTATATTTAGATCTTGTGTGATGAAGATGGCGCCGATAGAGAAAGTACGTGTAGGTTCAGCTCGCAGTTATGAGGATAAAAGTAATAGTAATTATAAATTGTGTATCAGAAAAGTTCGTAAAGGCATTCAGTGTAGAACCTGCAAGTACTGGTTTCATGAAAATTGCTGCAAGATCAACTTAAAACTCGTAACTGATGACTATTTGTGGACCTGTGAGCCGTGCATAGCAGCCACGTGTGAAAGTAAATTTTCAAACATTCTCAAAAATAAGGACGAAATAATCAGAATGACACAAACCGATATTGAAGTGCTAGAAGTGAAATACGCTGTCCTCCAAGACCGATATACAGCTCTACAAAACAGTAGTGTTTCGACAGTGTGTGTAGATTGGTGTTATGTACATCGTGAAAACGTAACCGTCGACGACGCCACATTTATATACAAGAAAGGAAACCCACAAGTGAATAAAGAAGCCTCAACAGTGGACAAAGTTCAGTGCTTGATAATTCAGTGTAGAACCTGCAAGTACTGGTTTCATGAAAATTGCTGCAAGATCAACTTAAAACTCGTAACTGATGACTATTTGTGGACCTGTGAGCTGTGCATAGCAGCCGCGTGTGAAAGTAAATTTTCAAACATTCTCAAAAATAAGGACGAAATAATCAGAATGACACAAACCGATATTGAAGTGCTAGAAGTGAAATACGCTGTCCTCCAAGACCGATATACAGCTCTACAAAACAGTAGTGTTTCGACAGTGTGTGTAGATTGGTGTTATGTACATCGTGAAAACGTAACCGTCGACGACGCCACATTTATATACAAGAAAGGAAACCCACAAGTGAATAAAGAAGCCTCAACAGTGGACAAAGTTCAGTGCTTGATAATTCAGTGTAGAACCTGCAAGTACTGGTTTCATGAAAATTGCTGCAAGATCAACTTAAAACTCGTAACTGATGACTATTTGTGGACCTGTGAGCTGTGCATAGCAGCCGCGTGTGAAAGTAAATTTTCAAACATTATCAAAAATAAGGACGAAATAATCAGAATGACACAAACCGATATTGAAGTGCTAGAAGTGAAATACGCTGTCCTCCAAGACCGATATACAGCTCTACAAAACAGTAGTATTTCGACAGTGTGTGTAGATCGGTGTTATGTACGTCGTGAAAATGTAAGCGTCGACGACGCCACATTTATATACAAGAAAGGAAACCCACAAGTGAATAAAGAAGCCTCAACAGTGGACAAAGTTCAGTGCTTGATAATTCAATGTAGAACCTGCAAGTACTGGTTTCATGAAAATTGCTGCAAGATCAACTTAAAACTCGTAACTGATGACTATTTGTGGACCTGTGAGCCGTGCATAGCAGCCGTGTGTGAAAGTAAATTTTCAAACATTATCAAAAATAATGATGAAATAATCAGAATGCTACAAACCGATATTGAAGTGCTAGAAGTGAAATACGCTGTCCTCCAAGACCGATATACAGCTCTACAAAACAGTAGTGCTTCGACAGTGTGTGTAGATCGGTGTTATGTATGTCGTGAAAACGTAACCGTCGACGACGCCACATTTATATACAAGAAAGGAAACCCACAAGTGAATTAAGAAGCCTCAACAGTGGACAAAGTTCAGTGCTTGATAAACAGTGATAATTCAAATAACAAAAACAGTGCATCTAAAATTGTAGTAGACGGCAACACGTGTACACAAAACACGCGTGGTTGCGTAAGAAAAAGTTCCGATCGCGTACGTAAACAAACACAATGGAAATATAACGGAAAAATATTTGGAGACAGTCATGCTCGCAATATTTCAAGATGGTTCGTGTATATCAGCAATTGTTAAACCAGGAGCAAAATTCGTGAATGTGGTAGAAGACATACACACAGAATGTGCTAAATTCACGGAAAAAGACTGTGTTGCGATAATCGCAGGAGCAAAGGATGTTTATTGCAACGAGGCCAGCACTTTCATTAAAAAGCTACTCGTATTGCTGCAGTTATTACAGCACACAAACATAATACTAACATCTGTGCCCACGAGATATGACCTGGCAGACTGGTCTTGTGTGAACAGAGAAATTCGCCTAACGAATAGTAAACTGAAACACTTTTGCACTAAGTTTACGAATGTGACACTACTGGATACAGACAGGTATGAGAGACACTGCTTCACAAAGCATGGACTACATCTAAATCAGTTTGGCAAAAATAAACTAGCAGCAGACATTGGAAAAGCTTTTCATGAAATAATAGGCCTAAACAATAACGATCATGAAAGCAGACCAGTCATAGCCCTAACTAACTAGGGAAACTAGTGAGCTGGGCCAACTCTAGCAGGATTTGGTTCAGTAACAAAAATCTGCAACAAGTAATTAATACACAAACGAAAGTTCACTCTAACAGCAATACAATTAAAGACAAACCAAAGTTAACAGTGTTTCATCAGAACATAAGAGGCCTATACTGCAAGCTGGATCAGTTCACAGCAAATATAGAAGACACAAAAGGTATAAACAGTGCCCACATTCTGTGTCTGACAGAACACCACATCACTGCTGGTATTGAAGTGGTCCCTATTCCCAACTATGTTTTGGCAATGTCTTATTGCAGGAACAATATGGACAAAGTAGGAGTAGCTGTATATGTAAAAAACAATGTCTTGTTCACGGCAATAGATGTACAAAGATTCTGCTTTGAGCTACATTTTGAAGTATGTGCTATTGAGGTGCCAGACACTGTCTCCAGATTAACAGTTGTGGCAGTTTACAGGGTACCATCTGGTAATTTTAAAGTGTTTGTTAAACAATTAGGTACTCTTTTGTTGTACATAAGTAGAAAAAATAGGGGCATGGTAGTTGTTGGGGATTTTAACATAGATTTCTTGGTTAATTCTCCCTGCAAGGTGGAGTTTGAAAATATCATGTGCACGTACAACCTTGTTCCCATGGTTAGCTCGCCCACCAGAACCACAACATCCTCCAGTACTCTCATTGATAACGTTTTTGTTGATCAGAGTAAAGTCAACCATATTAATATTGAAATGGTTATAAATGGTCTGTCTGACCATGACGGACAACGAGTTACTTTCAACAGCTTGGGAATTCCTCTGAGTGACACCTCACTTAGATGGAAAACAGTAAGGAAAATAAGTGAGGAAGCTATTCAAACGTTCAGATCACGTCTTCAGCATACTGACTGGACACCTGTTTATCTAGCAGAAACTGCTAATTCAAAATACAATTTATTCACAAATGAGATAGCAGGTACCTTTGAAAGTGTTTTTCCAAAAAAGTCATACAGAGTCCAACCTGCTAGGTCTGCAAAAAAACCATTGCTCACTAAGGGCATCATAGCTTCCTGTCAAAGAAAAAGACAACTCTACATAGCATCAAAGACTTCTAACAACCCTGCTCGGTTAAAACATTATAAACACTACTGTAAAATTCTTGCCAAAGTAATTAAAAACTTTAAAAGTATGTGTATAGCTAATTCTGAAAATAAAATTAAAACAATCTGGAATGTGATAAAGAGAGAAACACGGACTGTAAACTACACCAAAGACAAAAATATTGTTTTAACGGTTGACAACTCAGAGATAACTAATAGTGAGGAAATTGCTGAAATCTTTAACCAACATTTTTTAACTGTCCCATCACAGATAGGTTGCCATGGTTCTGTAGATAAAGCTGCCTGTATAATGAAAAATAATTTTCCAGAACCTTTCAGTCAAATAAGTGTGCTTCCCATTACTGCCAATGAAATCAAAAAAATCATACAGTCTTTGAAAAATAAACATTCTGCTGGTATCGACGATATTTCAAGCAAGCTGTTGAAGGCTTACTGTAGTGAAGTGACCGAAGTTTTGTCTCACATCTGCAACACATCCATGCAACAAGGAGTGTTTCCATACAGAATGAAATACTCTGTTGTCAGGCCCCTGTACAAAGCAGGGGATGCTACAAATGTGTCAAACTATCGCCCTATCTTTCTATTAACAATATTTTCAAAAGTCCTAGAAAAAGCTCTGTACAACAGGATTGTGGCACACCTTGGTGACCTGAACATCATTAACAGTCAGCAGTTTGGTTTTCAAAAGGGAGTTTCAACAGATAACGCAATTTTCTCATTCACAAATGATGTTCTAGAGTCTATAAACAGCAAGAGGCTGTCAATTAGTGTCTTATGCGACCTATCAAAGGCGTTTGACTGTGTAGATCACCAGATACGCTTCAAGAAGGCCTGTCATTGTGGAATTACAGGACCTGTAGGGAACTGGTTAAAATCGTACCTCGAAAATAGGAAGCAGAAGATTATTCTAGATGTTTCAGATAGTGTATCACAATATATAGTGGACTCTGAGTGGGGAATTGTGCAGCATGGAGTGCCACAGGGATCAGTGCTTGGGCCCTTGCTGTTCCTCATATACGAGGGTCAGTCAAAAAGTAATGCCTCCTATTTTTTTTTTGCGTTTAATTGTCAGGAAATTTAAATGCAATTACATAGGTTGAAAACCACAACATTGAGGATCAGTTTGTCATTTTTCAATGTAATCTCCGCCCATCTCTACAGTTTTGGTCCATCTTTGAACAAGGGCATGTATCCCAGCACGGTAAAAATCACAGCTCTGCTTCCTAAGCCATTGACGCACGGATGTTTTGACGGCCTCCTCATCTTCAAAATGAATCCCACGATGAGCTTCTTTTAGTGGCCCGAACAGATGGAAGTCTGATGGTGCCAGGTCAGGGCTGTATGGGGGATGAGGCAAAACTTCCCATCCAATTTTGACAATCTCGTCAGAGGTGTGACGACTGGTGTGTGGTCTTGCATTGTCATGCAAAAGAAGAACATCTGCCATTGATTTTGTTGGGCGAACTCGCTGAAGACGTGCTTTAAGTTTGTTGAGGGTTGTGACGTATTGAACAGAATTTATTGTGCATCCCTGCTCCAAAAAATCAACCAGAATCACACCCTCTGTATCCCAGAAAACTGTTGCCATAACTTTCCCTGCCGATCGCACAGTTTTGAATTTTTTCTTCCTCGGCGAGCTTGTGTGACGCCACTCCATTGACTGCCTCTTTGATTCGGGTTCAAAAAAATGCACCCATGTTTCGTCCCCGGTCACAATTTTTTTCAGAAACTCATCTCCCTCCAAACGGAAGCGCTGCAAGTGTTGGGAGGCTATTGTTTTCCTTGCCTCTTTATTCTGATCGGTTAACATTCTTGGAACCCACCGTGCACAAACTTTTGAGTACCCCAATTGTTTAATAATCGTGATCACACTGCCTTTACTAAGAGAAATAATGCGACACACTTCATCTGCAGTCACCCGACGGTCACCACGAATGATGTCATCAACTTGCTGAATGTTGTGTGGAGTCACTGCACTCACCGGCCTGCCGCTCCGCTTTTCGTCAGTCAACGGTGTTTGCCCTTCAGCTTCCTTACAACGACGAACCCATCGTCTAACAGTGCTGACATCCACTGTCACAACACCATACACCTTCTTCAGTCTTTCATGAATGCGTATGGGCGTTTCACCTTCTGCATTCAAGAATTCAATCACACAACGCTGTCTCAAACGAACATCGATGTCGGCCATCTTACAAACTTCTGCTGTGCTGCCACCTGTTGACACAGAAAGTTACTACTGCAGTGGATTGCAGAAGAAGGTTTGAGGAATGGCGCCAAATTCAAATTTTTCACTTAACTTAATTTCTTTAAGTAGAAAAAAAATGGGAGGCATTACTTTTTGACCGACCCTCGTATGTTAATGACCTGCCTTTATCCATCAATAAGCAGTGTAAATTTACGATGTTCACTGATGATACGAGCATTGTGGTGGATAATGTGTCAACTACTGACTTAGAATCTGAGGTCAATGATATCCTTAAAGAAGTTCTGGGTTGGTTTAGTATTAACTCCCTTTCAATAAACCTGAAAAAAACCAATTTTATCCAGTTCCAGACAACCCACAAAAACCCAAAAGAAATAGTTATCACACAGAATGATCAGATGATAAAGCAAGTGTACTTATCAGAATTCCTAGGCGTATACGTGGACAGTAAGCTGAACTGGGAACATCACGTTCTACAAACACTAAAACGGCTGATGTTGGCAACATTTGCTTTACGAATTTTGTCACGCTTCAATGACATTACCATCTCAAAGTCAGCTTACTTTGGCTATTTTCATTCAGTCATGTGTTATGGCATCATCTTCTGGGGCAATACACCTGCCGAAAAGAAAATCCTCACAGCACAAAAAAGAGCAATAAGAATCATTTGTGGTGTACCGGTACCCCCACGAACCTCATGTCGAAATCTTTTTAAACGACTTCAAATACTGACACCAACATCTCAGTACATATATTCACTGATGTGCTTCATAATAAATAACCCCAATTTGTATGAAACGAATTGCCTACATCATGAACATAACACCAGAAGAAAAGAGGATTTCCACTGTGAGTTAAAGAACTTGACACTTATTCAGAAAGGGGTAAAGTATGCTGGAACAAAAATTTTCAATTCCCTACCCAACAGCATCAAAAGTATGAGGAGTAGTACATCAGTATTTAAACGTAGCTTGAAAAATTATTTACTTGAGACCTCACTTTATTCACTAGAGGAATTCTTTCAGAGAAATAAGTAAAACCCAGATTGGAAAGATGTTCTTAAATTTTTTTACACTGTTTACTGTTAAACTAATGTAATAATGCCCTAATGTAAAAATTCCTGTTTTTCTCATTTCCATTTTTGGGTCACTTTTAAACCCAAAGTGGGAAGTTTTGATTACTGTTCAAGGTTAAAATAGATGCAATAATGCCTTAAATATGAAACTGCTGTCTTCACATTTATGTTGACTAGTTTTTAAGCTAATAAGTATGACTTTTGTGCACTGTTATTAATACTATAACAATGTCTTGATTCTATGTATTTTATTATGTACATTGACACGTTCCACATCTGAGTGACTTGCTCACATGTACAGATCTATGGAACAAGTATATAAATAAATAAATAAATGATGTTCAGATTGTGTGTCACATCAATTTTGGTATTCATATCTCATTTCGTATCACTGAAATTGGTGTTCATATTGTGTTTCATATCACTGACATTGGTGTTCATATCATTAAATTTTGTGTTTATGTTAGATAATAACTGCCAAAGCAGTACTTCAGTTGTACTACTGTGGTTGCTGTCAGCTGTACTTTCCAAGTTAATGTCTGTGTTGTGAACAAGTGGTGTTTGTAACGTGTTGTCAAGATTTTTATTTGTATCAATCTCCGATATTTCATTCATGAGCAGTATATGACTCTGGAAGATGCATGACGTTGTCTTGTCAATGGTAAACATTGTGTCATCAAGGTTACTCTGCTGTGGAGCATTGTCACGCCTGCAACACTCATCTCTGACCTACTTAAACCTTCTGCACTAGGCCTGAAGTTCAATTGTTCGATCTCACAATTCTACGCCATCTTGGCTGATTGTGTTTTCGCTGTTGCTATCAACAATGGACATATATTTTTCTGTCATGTTGTATGAACATGTAAAAATAAAAATTTCACAAAAAATGTTAAAATTTCATATGCTAATTATTACTCTTGATAGTTATAGTTTACGCAATGTCAAAGCCTGTTTTGCATCCATTATGAAACACAAACTACTGTGTCACATAGTTTTACTAACAACGCATATCACACTGAAACATTCCTGTAAATTACCCCCCATAAAATTCAAGGAAGGGAATAATGAGGAAAAGGTTTCTATCTACATCAAAAGAGGCGCTATCAAGTGCAACCATTGAAGCAAATTGTGTAGCCATCCTACCTTTGCTGTGCCAAACAAAACTATGGAAAATTTTACATAGCCTGTGTCCAATTCTTATCTCTTTCCAAAATTTTCTCCTCAGTTTTTATCTTTTTGCTTTACATGCTACCCGCTGTGATTCTTGCAAACAGCAAATAAAGACAATTAGTTTTTATTACTAACAACAATGCCATAGAAATTTTTTACTATGTCAGTAGCTAACAAACCCTGCTCGGTGCCCTGTAGTCATGGCACTCAGGTCGCCAGTATTGTTATAATAATAAAAAAGGAAATATATATGTGAATGGAACAAAATTTGAATGATAATACAATTGCAATATTAGAAATGTTTTGCTTGTACAAAAACATAGGCTATTCGGACTTCATCTCTTACATTTCAATTGTAGATGCAGGCAGCCAACTTCAAGGACACCAATGCATGTCAAAAAATGAAGAAAATCCTCCTTACTTGGATCCAATTCACTTCAATAAAAATACTTAATACTATTGTTAAGTCTTCTCTTATTCATATAAATGTATAATACATAACACTCATGTAACTTCATACTTTAAGCAGTACATCTTAACCATCCTTCCACATACAAGAGAGAGAAAAACAAAATCATGTACAAAGAAAAATTAATGATGGTTTTTTTTTTTATTTGTCTGCATCTTACTGTGCATTCATAATTAATGTGTTTGCCGACACTTATGATTGATCCTGGGGGGTCTTTCACCATGTATCTACACAAGGGTTACTCGATAGATGGTACACTGAGATTTATCCCTCATTTTTGTGTAATCAACAAAATCTTTCCAAGCTTGTGATGTAAACTGAGAATGATTGTCAGATAAAATTGTTTTATGAATGATGATTTGCTTACTGGTAGCTTTCTTAAGAGGAAATAGCTTTATGAACATCGAAAATACATCAAACACCACAAAAACATAACAAAATCCATTCTTAGACTTGAGAAAAGGTCCATAAACGTCCATAGACGTGAGAGCTATGTTACTATTAGGAAGTATGTTTTGCATTTGGCCTCTACTTGTTTGGTTACTTACCTTCACCCTTTGACATTTGACACAGCTGGCATTCCTCTTCTTGACTCTCCTTCCTATGTCATAAAAATAGATGTTTTCCTGAATCTTTCATGTGAATCTGGGTGAACCACAGTGACTAAAACACTCATGCGTGTAAGTAATTAAAGTATCAATACATTATTCCGGCCAACATAGTTTCCAGTTATCGGAGTCAGTCTTATATCTACTGAATAAAATACCTTTGTGTGCCTTATAAATGTGCTCAATCTTTTCTCCGCCTATCTTACCCAACATGCTGTTAACCAATTTCCAATTTTGATCATGATTTTGATACCTGCGAATGTCTTTGCAAATTTTCAAGATCTCTTTTTCCTCTTTCACACCTCTCAAGTACATAATTTTAAACTCTTTCTCTCCTTCTTTAAAGTTGTTAGATTATTCACTCCCTAAAGGTAGTCTAGACAAAGCATCAGCGACTATATTGTCTGTGCCCTTAATATATCTGATTTCATAACTGAACTGCTGTAAAAATGAGGTCCAATGAGTAATTCTGTTATGGTACAGCATGACCACCTGGAGATAACATAACGCTTTGTGATGAGTATAGATGATGACTTTGTGACCTCGTAGATAATTTTTAAACTTGTTGAATGGCCAATGTATAGCTGAAAGATCTTTCACAGTTATAGCGTATGCCTTTTCATGCTTCTGCAATACTGTATTAGCAATGCAAGAGATCTATGTTCAATAACACCTTCAACTTCAACCTCCTGAAATAAATTAGCATCCAAACCAATATCACTACTGTCTGTCATTATACAAAAAGGGAGACACAAATACAGTCTGAACAATATCTGACTTTGACACAACTGTCCTTTAATCTCATCAAAAGCATCCTGACATTCCTGATTCCAGTCCCAAATGGTATTCTTCTTCAAAAGTTCACACAGGCATAATGCATTCAAAGCTTGGCTTCTACAAAATTTACTATACAATCCAGTTAACCCAAAAGTTGATTTAAGCTGTTTTTTGTTGTGAGGAGTAGAAAAATTAGCAATAGCATCAAGTTTCTCTATATCAGGTGCAATTCCTTTCTCAGATATAACATGTCCTAAAAATTTAACTTCTTCCGCATCAAATTTACACTTACCTATTTTCAAAGTCATACCTCCTGATTCCAATTTTGAAAACACATCTCTTAACAGATCCAAATTTTGTTCCCAAGTCTTTTCTGTGAGCAAAATTCCATCAACACACACAATTAATTTTGAACTCAGTTCACTTCCCAAGACAGAATCTACAGCTCTTATCAATTCAGATACAGATAAATTTAGCTCAAATGGCACCATACAGTATTGAAAACACTTACCTCCATACAAAAATGCAGTATACTTTCTAGAATTGTTTTCAAGAGTGATCTGGTGAAACTCAGAGGTCAAGTCCAAACTACTCATGTGTTTTACATAATCAAATTTGTGGAACAGCTCATCCATCTTCTCAGGATGGTCATTCTCTCTCATAAGAAACTTATTAAGATGTCTAGAGTCCAAAACAATTCTCACTTGGCATTTATCTTACTTACCACAACTAAAGGATTATTGTAAACACTCCTTCTTCTCTCAATTACCCCCTTCCCCCCACCCCGCACACACACACACACACACACACACACACACACACACACATTTCCATTTCCTGAATTTCTTTCTCAACATCTTTTCTTTTTAAAAATGGTATATTATATGGCTTGAGAAAGAACGGTAGATGATCACTAAGGCAAAGTATGCACTAATAGCCTCTCACATCCCTTGTTCTTTCTCTAAACACATTTCTAAACTCCAACAACAAATTTTTAAGTTGTTCCTTTTGTTGGTCATTAAGAGTTGTAGCTTTCCTTGCTTTAGAAACTACTACACTTTCAAAATCCCGATCCCCAGTCTCATCAATATCTATATCATCATCAAACACCTGGACTCACCTTGGTTCACAATGTTTTGCAATAGTTCCAACTTTTCCCACAGTTTAAAATACAGAAATTAGTTTCCACATCAATATTACTTCTAGGTTCCAAAATAAACAATTCTTTAGCATTCCATCCAAAGCAAGCCCCAACTTTCACTATCCCATCGATACTGAAAATTATATTTTCTTCCAGACTAGGGATCACTAAGCATCCATGTTCAAAGGTTTTGTCTTCTATACTAAAAGTTAAAAGTACCTGAGATTTTACCAATTTGCTTTGCTTACCTGTAGCTCCTCTTATCTTTACACCTACAATGGGCATTCCCACAAAATTCTCGTTATACTTAATCTTGTCTCTAAATTGTTCAGATCCACCACAAATTGGGCTACCTGTATCAATCAATTTCCTTCCCACTGATCAACCTTAATTTTAATGTAAGGAGAGCCAAAATCTAAATCACATTCTCTGTTGTCAGACACTTCATGCAAAAGGTCACTTTCAATTTCATCAAATGCTACATCCACACTGTCTAAACAGGGTTTTATCAACTTTACTGGTATCATAACATTACTTTGGTTACTCATTTTGTCAGGTAAAGACTGAACATAATGAATGGATTCTATGGCACAACTAACATCATTTGTTACAGAAGGAACACAAAATACATTACTGTCAACATTAAACTTCCTGCTCAGATCTTCTTCCACTTCATTCCACCAGTTGGGAAACAAATTTTGGCTAACCACAGCTGACTCATCCCAGAATGCACATTTATCTGTGTTATCACCAATCTGGTCCCAAACAAACTTCAAAAAGTTTTCACCTTTATTCTCTGGGCTCACAGATAACTCACCTTTACTGTTTGGATCATTACTCTGCATGACATTAATGAAAAACTGTTTTGACTGGACTGGTATTCCGTGACTCTCACTTACAGTATCACACACATCATCTAGCTTACTTGTATTGGCAACATCATTCACAAATAACTCTGAAACTTCATTATCTTTAAACTCCACAAATACTTGATACTCATCATCATCATATTACTCCACAATTACCCGATCAACATCATCAGTAGCAACACAAGTCTCATCTCCATCAAAGTCACTTACCACACCTATATCAATTTTCATTAAGCTACCCGTATCAGATAACCAGCCTCAGTTGTTTCACAGCTCTAATTAACATTTACATCAAAAATACCACCTAGTTCAGATCCAATACAGCCATCACCAGATTTACATACATCAATAACACTATTTTCTGACCATGGAAGAATTCATTAGAACATATGGCATAAAAATTCTCACTATTCTCACATTTTTGTTTGTGATTAGCACTTACATCACCATAATTAAACACAGTATCCCAAAACTTTTGATCAAAACACAAATGAGAAATTTTATATTCCTTCTGTTCAATTTCAGATACCTGTGCCATATCATTAACACAGTTATTATTGTCTAGTTGCAAGTGAAACTTGGGGGTCCTATGCTTGTAGTGTTTCCTCACCCAAAACTGTGGACCTTCATTGAGGCAGACTGCCATTTCCTGAGTACTTAGTTTCTTCTATTAAAATGCCCATGGTTATCCCCATTATTCCTATCCTTCTGATGTCGAAAATTTCTCTCTCTGTAGACACTTTGATCCTGATAGAAGTTACCGTTATTTCTGTTTTTGCAATTACTCTCATTGTGATTTCTATCATTCCGATTTTTATGGTACATACTTATTTCTACTGCCCTATCCAGCCTGTCAACATATCATAATAATTGTTCGAGGCAATCATCAGGTCCATGTACCAAATCCCACTGCTGCCTATGTGGTAATCTCCTTTTAAGTGCATCAGTCAAGGTCATTTCATCAAATGATTTGTCAAGATGTATTAATTTTGTAAGTTGGTTCTTACAAAACTCTTTCAAAGTACCGTCCCTACTCCTATGATTAGGACCATTCAAAAATTCACTTTTGATTCTCCCCTGTTAAGCTCCAACCAAAATTTATTTAAGAAGCCTTTCTCAAAACTTTGGTATGTCACCCACAGACTTAAAATTAAATGTACCCATGACAGAGCTTCCCCTTCAAGGCATCTTTTAACAAGTTTAATTTTTTGTTTGTCGTTCATGCCTGACACAAAACTATCTCTACAGTGATGCAAAAAATCCACTGGATGTAAATTGTCTGATGGAAAACTTTTTGTGGGAGTGTTGGACCATGCAATACCTTTGTCTGCACACACACTTTGGTTCACATGAATTTCTTGAAATACTAAAATTTTTTGATCTAAAATGGTTACAATAGTTTGCATATTGTTTTCAACATTTAAAACTTTTTTGGTTTAAACTGGTGATGTCTTGTTCCATTTTTCTGCTACAGCCTTCTGTTCAACTCTGATATCGTCAACATTCTTTGATTGTCTTGCTGATTCAACTATCAACTCATTTTCCAAAACAATAAATTTATTTTCTGAAACATCATCTTTTTCAGTCACACTTTTTAACCCTTCTGACAACACATATTTTAGCTCTGAAACTTGATTACTGATTTGGTCTATTTGGTCTTGTACCCTGTCCATTTTCCTATTGTTTTCTTTCTTATTCCAGTTAACTGATCATTAATTGCACTGAATTTGCTCTTTGTCTTGATTTCCTCTAGTTTTGCCAAAATTAAATGCAAAATGTCAGTTTTTACTCTTTCTTTGCTGAATATGATTTCAATCGGCTCAGAGAAGTCCTGACTGGATCCTACAGATTTCACTTCTACCTTGCTGCTACCCTCATCTCTATTCATTTTGTTAACAAGCACACAAGTCCACAAACAAACTGATGCCACATATAGTTTGTACTTGTCTTTCCTTTTTGATGTCCCTTGTTGTAGTTGTAAAGTCTTCTTCCAATCAATCAAATCTGTCATTGTTGGTAGTAAGGCATCACTGTTGATTTGATTTACTTTGTTGGGCAGCCCTCAGTCTTCTTTCTCCATGTCATCGGAAATTCCTTTATTCTTAAACTGCAAATGACACAAATCACTCTACCTTCTTCTACAATAGACAAAACTTCATTAATAGTCAACCCAATTCCACCACTTGTAATCACCCCCTCCCACAATTTGTTATTGCCACTACTATTGCCAATGATAAGGGTTTCTTTCTTTTTTTTTTTTTTTTTTTTTTTTTTTTTTTTTTTTTTTTTTTTTTTTTTTTTTTTCAAAAATTCAGGAGGAGTAAGGTTTACAATAAACTTTTTACTTATCTTCTTTTCTTGTAGTTGGCTCCAGTTCTTCATGTCTAGGGGCTGATACTTGAAGCTGACATTTTCATATTTTGGGTTCTCATGGTTCCAACCGACTTAAATAATTTTGAAGTAAGCCTGTGGAAATTTTTTGTTTTCATGATAATTTATGGACCCCATACGACTAGATGGCAGTGCCGGTAGGATTGTTTGGTGATACGATGCTCCAAAATCAGTTGAAATTAAATGGTTCTTCGTGCAGAAAGTGTAAAAAACGTGTAGTCAAAGGAATTCGATGCATTAAGTGCAACTTTATGTAGATGAGAAGTGCACAAATGTGTGTCTGAAATTTATAAATGATGATATTCAGTGGACATGCCTCGAGTGTATTAGTAACTAAAATGCGTGACTAACATCCGCACTAAGTTCTAAGGACGAAATTATTCGTCTACTTCAAAGTGACATTGATGCTCTGAAAGTAGAACTGACATTACTAAAGCAATAAAACATTGCAGTGAAACATGAAAAGCATTGTGCATGTGAAAAAACTTCAGTATTAGATGGACCTACTTCGGCAAATACGTGGAGTGATACAACTGAAAAACAACGAAGAAATTCAGCCACCATTACGAAAGAAAAAGAAACTGAAGAACCAAACAAATATAAGTGGACCAGCATAACATACAAAAAAGACAGAAGGAAGCATTATAATAAGACAGAAAGTGAGTTCTTTATTATAGGTGACTCATTGTTGAAAAACATAGTCGTACCAAACTCCAAAATTGACGTTCGACCTGGAATCAGGACGCAACAATTGTGTAAACACCTAAACAACATCTTAAATGCAAGAGAGAACACAGCAGATAAGCATAGCAGAAATCCAAAAGGTGTTTTTCCATGTGGGAACAAACTCGCTTTGAAACAACACTGAGGAAGAAATTGTAAACCACGCAAGAAACCTCATCCGACTGGCCAGAAGACTCTACCCGAATTCCAGGATAATAAGAAGTGGCATTGTGTACAGAAGTTCAGTGAGTGACAGCTATGTGCAGAGAATAAATGGCAGTATTAAAGAACAGTATAATAAAGTAGGAGTCGTTTTCATTGAGCCCAACAAATTTCTAAGTGCAAAGTGTCTTGGCAAAGATGGTCTATGTCTGAATAAGTTGGGCTCAAAAATATTCTGTAAGATGTTTGTAGATACTTGCCAGATCATAAAAAATAAGGGAAACTTGTAAGTAGTGATGGGGGTGAAAAAACTTGTGTAGCATTAAGAAAGACAGAACCAAACTGTTATCTGGTAGGAAATGTGCTAAAGCCAGTAGGTGATAGTCAAAGTAGGTATCTTATCCACTGGAATATAAATGGCTTAAACATTGATGCTTCTAACAATAAAAGCTCCAAAATAGATGAATTGGTAATCATTCTGTCAGAATGTGCAAATATTAAAGTTGTTTGTTTAAATGAGCACTGGTTTACTGAAGACACAATTAAAATTCTAAACAAAATGTGGAACTTCAGATTAGCATGTAGCTTTTGCAGAAGAAACAAGTCACACGGAGGCTCATGTATACTTCTACATAGTGATATAAATCATGAGACCAGAAACTGTTTTAATTATTTAAATGAAGAATGTGTGTTCGAGATCTGTTGCATAGAAATAGTGGACTCACTAGCAAATGTTATAATAATCTCAATATACAGAATTCCAGGGACGGCAACAACAGAACTATTCACATATAAGTTTCAAATTATGCTAGAAGACTTCTGCAGAGAAAAAAAGAAAAAAAGTTGTAATAGCTGCTGATTTTAATATTGATACGGGTCAAGTTTCACTGACGTAGTAAAGAAATATGGTTACAAATTGAATTTCTTTGAATCTACCAGAGACAATGGGCAATAAGCAACATGCATTGACAATATTCTAATTAATTATGTATATGAAGATGTGTATAAATTTTGTCTAGATCTAGGTATTTCAGACCATTGTGGTCATTTCTGAAAGTATTCGTATGGAGTGTAGCCATTTATGGAAGTGAAACATGGACGATAACTAGTTTGGACAAGAAGAGAATAGATGCTTTCGAAATGTGGTGCTACAGAAGAATGCTGAAGATTAGATGGGTAGATCACATAACTAATGAGGAAGTATTGAGTAGGATTGGGGAGAAGAGAAGTTTGTGGCACAACTTGACCAGAAGAAGGGATCGGTTGGTAGGACATGTTCTGAGGCATCAAGGGATCACCAATTTAGTATTGGAGGGCAGCGTGGAGGCTAAAAATCGTAGAGGGAGACCAAGAGATGAATACACTAAGCAGATTCAGAAGGATGTAGGTTGCAGTAGGTACTGGGAGATGAAAAAGCTTGCACAGGGTGGAGTAGCATGGAGAGCTGCATCAAACCAGTCTCAGGACTGAAGACCACAACAACAACAAAGAGATAAAACATGGCCTTTTTATTATTGTAACTCAAATGACAAAAACTTTGGGAAATTCCTAAACAGTTTTCTTGGAGACTTTAATGAAACATTTTCACCTAGACTCTGCAGCAGTAAAATAACAAATACAGTGAAGTGGATTACCCAGGGCATAAAAATTTCCAGTGTTAGGAAAAGGCAACTGCACAGAGAACTAAAATATAATAAAGATATAGATTTCATTAAATATGTTAGATTCTATAAAACCATATTTAAAAGAGTTGACAAGGCAGCAAAACAACTGTCAAATAACAGGATATTTTTAAATCGTAAAAATAAGACAAAGGCTGTGTGATCTGTCATTAAATCGGAGTTAGGTGTTAAAGCCTGTAACCAAGAAATTTGAGAAGTTGACATTGAAGGAAATACTATTGTAAATCCAACTCAAATATCAGAGTACTTTAATGAATTCTTTATAAATGCAACAGATTATCACAACAAAGTAAATCCCTTTGGTCTAGGCAAAAACTCTGAAAACTTTACAAAATTCTCAAAAGTTTCTGTGGGGGATGTAGAAAATGCTATTCTAACATTAAGAAACAAAAAATCTGCAGGTTGGGATGGAATACCCACCAAAGTTATTAAAGTGGTACACAATAGAATTGCAAACCCACTAGCTCAGATAATAAATCAATGTTTTGAAGAGGGCTGTTTCCCAGAGGTACTGAAATATGCTGAAGTCAAACCTCTCTTCAAGAAGGGATCAATAGACACCATGGGAAATTATTGTCCTATCTCGATTCTCCCTGTCCTATCTAAAATATTTGAAAAACTTGCTGTTGCACAAATCCAAAACTTCTTTGCAAAATATTCTGTTATTCTAAACAATCAATTTGGTTTTCAGCAGGGTAAAAACACCATCGATGCAGTAAATAGTTTCTTTGAGAAAATAAGCACATCATTAGACAAGAGAAATAAGGTGGCAGGAATTTTCTGCAACCTCACAAAGTCGTTTGATCCTGTAAACTGTGCATTGCTTGTTTACAAAGTTGAAATAGTATGGCATTAGCGGCAGTGCCCTACAATGGCTTAAATCCTGCTTATCCAACAGAAAGAAAAGAGTTAGCATTTCTTCAAATGGCACATATTATTTTTCTGAGTGGAAATAAATATCTCAGGGTGTTCCACAAGGCTCCATATTAGGCCCAGTCCTATTTCTCTTTTATGTTAATGACTTACCATTAAATATCAGCTCCCCATCAGTTCTGTTCGCAGATGATATTGCTGTCTTAGTTGAAGATGAGGACTCGGAAAAAATTCCCAAATCTGTGATCAGTACCTTCGAAACTTGGTTTCAGCTAAACTGGTTGAATTTAAACACATCTAAGACTCACGTGAAACAGTTCAGAATGAAACAGTCAAAATGTGAGCAGATTAATATTGTACACAACAACCAAGGTATTGAAGAAGTTGACTCAGTCAAATTCTTAGGTTTAAATGTAGATAAAAATTTGAGCTGGCAGGCACACATTGAATACCTG
Organism: Schistocerca serialis cubense; assembly: GCF_023864345.2. Lineage (NCBI taxonomy): Eukaryota > Metazoa > Arthropoda > Insecta > Orthoptera > Acrididae > Schistocerca > Schistocerca serialis. The sequence continues at coordinate 916,890,558 of NC_064638.1, forward strand.
GCAAACAAACTGAGCAGCTTCGCATTTGCAGTGCAAATATTGTCAACTGCAACTGACATGGACACACAAAAAGTAGCATATACAAGCTACTTTGAATCCATTATTAGGTATGGTATTGTTTTGTGGGGTAACTCGACAAACATAGTGCGGATACTAAAAACACAGAAAAAAATCATATGTGCACTGCAAATCACAAAGAACCATGGTCGACCATTATTTAGAAAACTTAAAATATTAACTCTGCCATCCTTATACATATATAAGGTTATTATATTTTTGTACACCAAACATGAATTATTTTAGGGAAACCATTTTGTCCATTCACATGATACCAGAAACAAAGAAAATTTTATGCTCCCCACCCACCACCTCGGACTGTATGCCCAGGGACCTCAATACATGGAAATGAAAATTTGTAATAAATTAAAAGGGAACAAGTTGATGTAGATGAATTTATGTTCACTAGAAAGAAAGCTATATGAGGTACTGACACTGAAGTGTTATTACTCAGTGGATGAATTCATGCAGGACAAACTGGAAATTTGAGCTGGGTACAATGTGTTATCCTTATAGAGTTGTTATTTATTATAGTGCTATTATTTATTAATGTAAAAATCATTGTAACTGTTTTATAAATTTTTGACATGTGTCCTGTACGCAAACCAAATGGATTGCAAATGTATGTTATGAGATGAATGAAACACAATTCACACAATTCTCTCACATGTTTCTATATCACACTGTCTTTTGAATTTTCACATTAACAAAGGTGAAATTACATTGTTCTTCAAAAATACAAAAACATGTCAGTCACATCAGGGGCATGCCCACTACTAATTCACACTGCGGTAATAACAATATTCCAAAAAATTTACAAATTTTCTTGAGAAATGAATTTCTATTAATTTATAATATTATTTTATAAATGAATCCAGAAATAAAAATAATAAATAGTACCAAGTTTTGTAATTAATGATAGTATTTTTAAGTGTGCCAAATATTTCATTATTTCAAATGTCTCTAAAGAAAAATAATTTCAGCAGTACATTCAGAGCTTGTACATATTGATTGTAGCAAAGAAAGTAAAGTAATTTCATTTTATAGATTTTAGCTGGAAATATAACATCTTGTGTATAAAATCATATGAATTTGTGGGTTTTATGGCTGTAGTGACAGTCCACGCACCAAAAATTCCAACTTATTACGATAAAGCACTTTTATTACGGTTCATATATTTACAGAAACACAAGAAAAACAATGCACAATTTCACTACACGTGTATCACTACTCAAGTTGCAGACGGGACTGCCAAAGAAGCTCCAGTCTCCAAAGACCTTTTACTCTGCGCTTTGCCGGTGAAGTTACTGGCAGTCGACTGTCGCCACAGAGCACCCCCCCCCCCCCCAGGAGTGCGGAGCACTGGGGGAAGGACGTGGGTGTCTTCCTGTGTAGTGGCGTTGTGGGATGCTCGCTGGTTGATAGCAGCGTGTGCTAAGTGTCCATGGTGATGTGTGACGTGGGTGTGGACCCACGTGAAGTGTCCCCTATGCCGAGGACAAAGATGGATCCATCGTGGAACTGCAAGGAAAGCTCATCACGTTGGCACTCAGAGGCGTTGATTGCGATGCAAATTTCGTCGACAGTGGGTGTAGGGTGCACTAGGGGGGGGGGGGGGGGGGGGGGGGGGGCAAAAAGTAACGTAGTTCAGGAGAAACATTGGAACACTCTGTGGAGGTACTGGGTACCAACACTTGGGACGGTGTAATGTCACACGCAACATGAGGTTGGGCCTGAGGTTGTGGATTGTCACACGCAGTGCCTGTTTGGAACGAGGGTAGAATATCATCGTATGGAACCGCTGAGTTGCCCTCGGGTGTAGGCTCGGTACACATACAATCATGGTGGGACGCAGGAGGGTGGGTGGTCTGTGTGGGATTGGGGTCGTCACCATCTGATGGAAGAACACTCAACTCGGGGGGGGGGGGTTACAGATTCTTCGATCGTCCAGGCTGGTTTCATGCGTTGGAGGGAAACTGTCTGCTGGCGACCACTGACGAGAATGTTCATAGTATAGTCCCTGCGAGCCACTACTCGATGTGGGCCAGAGTAGGGTGGTTGTAATGCCGGTTTGACTGTGTCATCCCGTAACATAACGAACTCACAAGAGTCCAGTGCCCCATGCCTGAACACGCGAGGGCGGGAATGTGACCGTGGAGGAGGCGTGCGGATCGCGGCTATGTGTGTCCGGACCCGTTCAACTAGCATGGGGAGGTCGGACAGGTTGGCGATTGCTTCGTCGTTGACGAACTCTGCGGGGAGTACTAGGGTCTCGCCATACAGGAGCTCTGCAAGTGAAGCCTGGAGGTCTGTCTTGTAAGCCGTGCGTATTTATTCCTAGCATAACCCAGGGAAGGGCATCGCACCACTCACCACCGTGGCACATGAGTGCCGCTTTCAGTGTTCTGTGCCACCGCTCGACCAGTCCATTGCTCTGGGGGTGGTAAGCTGTAGTGCGGAATCTATCCACCCCACAGAGGACGCAGAATTTGTTAAACAGCAGGGATTCAAACTGTCGTCCCTGGTTGGTGGTGATGGATGTAGGACAGCCAAATCGAGCTATCCAGGAGGATACAAATGCGCGTGCTACGGAATCTGCTGTGATGTCCTGCAGGGGGATTGCCCCCACCCAATGTGTAATGCGATCAATGCCGGACAGGATATACCTGAAACCATCCGATATGGGTAATGGTCCTACGAGATCCACATGTACATGACGGAAGCGGCCTTCCGGGATGTCGAATTTACCTAGACTGGGTTGTGTGTGCCTGCCGACTTTGCTGCGCTGGCACTGTAAACAAGCACGAGCCCAAGTACAACAATCCCTCTTCACACCTGGCCACACAAAGCATTCTGTGACCAGGCGTGTAGTAGCCTTAGCACCACGATGTGCCAGGTTATGTAAAGTAGTGAACACTTGGCGGGTGTATCACACCACAGTGGCTTGACCGAGCCCGGTAGGTTGCACAAAACGTTCTGAAGGGAAGTATCTGGGTCCTGTCGGAGGTTGTGCAATTCGGTGTCACTGTCCTGTAAGTGGGCCAATTCATCAAAATTAATGGGGGATGAAATTGCAGTGACACGTGATAGGTAGTCAGCCACCACATTTTCTGACCCTCGAATGTAACGAATGTCTGTTGTGTATTGGCAAATTAAGTCCATTTGCCGGAACCTACGTGGGGGAAGGTCAGTAACAGGGTTACGGATAGCTTCCGCGAGGGGGCGGTGGTCCGTGAAGATTGTTATATTCCTTCCATCAATGTCTGTGCAAAAATATTTTACAGCTTCATAAACTGCAAGCAATTCTCTGTCGAATGCTGACCATTTACGTTGAGCTGTAGATAATTTTTTGGAAGAAAACCGGAGTGGTTGAGTCGTGTCATTGACATGCTGTTGTAGGACTGCAATGATTGCAAAATCACTTGCATCCGCTGTAATCAAGATGCAGGCATCTGGCAAAGGATGGGCGAGAGTGACACCATGTGTTCACTACTTTACATAACCTGGCACATCCTGGTGCTAAGGCTACTACTGCTTTAAGGTCTTCGAAAGCTCTCACCATGTTGTCAGACCACGGTACTCGGCGACTGCCTGAGGTTTGTTTACCGGCCAATGCATCAGTCAAAGGGGCTTGAATTGCTGCTGCCATCGGCAGGTTACGACGGTAGAAATTGACAGTTCCTAAAAACTGGCGTAATTCGCAAAACGACACTGGGAGGGGTAGCTCAAGAATGCAGTCAATCCACTCCTGCGGGAGGCATATACCATCCAAGGAGACTGTGTACTCCAGAAAAGTGACAGCAGTGCAGCGGAGTTGTGAATAGTCATTATTGATCTCGACTCCGTTACGTGTCAATAAGTCCTGTATCGTGGCCAGGTGGAGTTCATGTTCCCTGTCAGAGGGGGAGAAAATTAGTATGTCATCGAGGTGTGCGTAGCAATATGTGCAGTTAAAAAGAAGTGAGTCTATAAAACGCTGCCAAGTTTGGGCCACGTTTTTGAAACCATAAGGCATGTAACAAAATTCGTACTGGCCAAAAGGTGTGATTACTGCTATCTTTGGGATGTCACTCTGTTCCATTGGTATCTGTAAATATGCCTTGCGGCAGTCCAAGACACTGAAGATGCGTGCTCCGCTAAGTACTTGCGCAAAGTCTTGTATGTGAGGTATCGGGTAATTGTCTAATACTGTCCGTGCGTTGAGGCGATGATAGTCACCGCACAGGCGCACAGTGCCGTCCTTTTTGGGAACTAAATGTATGGGAGAGGACCAGTTACTGTCTGATGGGCGAATAATGCCTTTCCTTAGAAGTTCCTCCATTGCGGCTTTAGCAAGGCGTAGTTTATGTGGTGGCAGTTGATGCGCTTTATGGCGCACTGGAGGCCCATCTGTCGTGACAATTTTGTGTGCCATGCCATTCGTAATAGTGTTCAGCTTGGCTGGCGCACTCATTTGGGGGCCATGGTGAACGGGGACTGGTAGTACACAAGAGTCACTAACCTGATGTGCCAGGGAAGAAGTCTGCTTCGGTGTCGACAAAGTTCCACAAGGTGCATCTCTGGTGTCAGGTGGTGGCGGCGGTGGCAGGCCTTGTACGAGGCGGAGTGCCTCGGTGAAGGCTTGCGTAGCCGATGATCTGGCACGGTTCTGTTCGACGTTGTGAGGACAGAGATCGTCGACTGCAGGGCGTTCAGGCTGGAGATGGGCGGTGGAAATTGTGAGGCTGTCCGCCAATAAGAGCACTTGATGGGAGCTGTGTCCAGGTCGTCGGGCAGCCGAGGGGGACGGGGGGCCGAAGAGGCGACTGGACATGCAATGTGCGTGGACGAGGCATGGTGCAATAATGCGGCTGACTGAAGATCTGGAGACAGTCCAAAGTGGAAAAGGAAGTCAATGCCTAATACTGGATCTTCGACATCAGCCATGTAGAAGGACCAAGTGAACTGTTTACCAGGTATGAGTTCAATAGGTAACTTGGCCAAACCCTCGACACGAAGTGTCGACTTATTTGCTGCTCGAAGGGACAGTTTGGTTGGTGTCATGCCCTTTACAGAAAATGTGGGAGGTATGACACTAACGTCTGCTCCGGTATTGACGAGAAAATACCGGCGCGAACTTACATCCAAGGCGTACAGACGTCCTCGTGGGGTGGGGGACCTGAGAGAATGCAATGTCTGTGGGCACTCCTGCCTGTATCCGTGGGCCGTGGCACCTACTGCGGCCCGCGTGCGGCGTTTGGGAACGCGCAGGGCGGACGGCAGTTGCGAGCGGCGTCCCTGAAAGCGGTGTGAAACCAGCATATGCGTGAGTCGGCTATACTCTTCCTGCCAGCCGAAGCATCAGGCGGGGGGAAGGCGGGGCGGGCAGGTGCTAGCCCGGTTGGGGTGGGGAACGGTTGCAGACCCGCTGGCGGTTCCCGGTCTTGGCCGCTAGGTGGCTGCTGTTCCAAGTGCTGTCCGCAATACGCACGCGCCCGGCCTCTACCGCCCGACGGTGGAAGTATACACACAGGGTTACCAACCTCGGCGGTGTTAGACACTGTGCTGTGTCGAATAATGGCGTATGCCTGATCCGCCAGCCGTAGTTTATCATCAAGTGATGCTGCGGTATGTGGAAGCAAATGTAACTGTAGTTCTTGCGGCGGCTTCACCAACCACAATGCCCAGAGCGCTAAGTTCGGCAGGATCTCGGTACCAACCTGTGCACACAAGCGTCGCCACAGCTGTGAGGGTGTTCTGTCGCCTAAAATCTTGTCGTAAATTATGTTGTGAATAGTATCGGCCAGCAGATGAGAGAGGCGTTTGATAAGTAATGAGCGAGCAGAGGCATATTTGTTGCTCTTAGGTGGGTTCAGCAATAAGTCACTGATGAGATCAGGGTCGTCGTGCAGGTAGTTCACTAAACACACAAAACGGGTGCTGTCTGCAATACCGTGTATGTCCAACATGTTGTCCACCAAGGTAAACCACGTCACTGGGTTGTCCGGTTGTAATGGTGGCAGCTTCGGAAAACGGCCGGGGGCCAGTGTTTGCGGGGCTGTAGGAGAGGCACGAAACGCACGGGGATTCTGCACGGTGTTCACTGGTGCGAAATGTGGCTCAGTGGCAGGCGATGTGTTGCGTTGAACGTCCATTAGCTGTGTAGGCGAGATGTGGTATCCAGTCCATGTAGGCACAGAATCTGTGCGGCCACACGACAAGCACGGCGCGGCAGGCGCGAGATCGCGATTGAGTGCCGAGTGATGGGGCGGAACCACGGCAGGTGCGTCGCCCAAGGTGTGCGCGGGGCGGCAGGATGGGTAGGCATATAAATGGTCCAGCGTGGTTGGCACGAGTATCCCTTCGACCGGCGCGAAGGGGGGAACGTTAAACGGCAGCCATGCATGTGGACCCAGAAACTGGCCAGCCGCGTGGTCCCTGCTGTGCAGTAGAAACTCGGGGTTTCTGGGGTCCTGTGCTGAAGGGGCATTCTGTTGGGCGTAGAATGCCGTAGAAGGTGTCCGTGACAATGTGTACAGCGCCTGGTGTGGTATGCCGGCAGAGCGTCTGGCCAGGCGAGGGAAACACGGGAGATATGAACATTCCCGGTGTATTAGTGGCACACGGGGTGAAGCGTTGCGCTTCACAGTCGAATGTCCATTCTGCGGTCGTGGCGTCATGCACTGCCATAAAAACTGGAGGCTGCGACATTGTCTATTGGCGCAAAACCGGTGATACACAGCGAGCGACTGCAACATATTTTCGCGACTCGGGGTCACCAATGTGGGTTTTATGGCTGTAGTGACGGTCCACGCACCAAAAATTCCAACTTATTATGATAAAGCACTTTTATTACGGTTCGTATATTTACAGAAACACAAGAAAAACAATGCAGAATTTCACGACACGTGTATCACTACTCAAGTCACAGACGGGACTACCAAAGAAGCTCCAGTCTCCAAAGACCTTTTACTCTACACTTTGCCGGTGAAGTTACTGGCAGTCGACTGTTGCCACAAATTTTTTTTAGAAAAACAGCTGAAATAATATTTACCTCTTCAAAATTCGAAAATATTTCTGGTATCGATTACTTCTGTTGAGGAAAAGTAACGCTAGAGGAAGGTGTCCCTTTACAATTTCCATAGTCTGAAGTCATCCTTGACGCTACCAAACAGTGCACATTTTTAGCTAGCAGGTGGAAGATGATCTTCACTTGGTGTCTGAAGAATTCATCCTGTCTTTCCAAATAATACATCACAAAACTGAATAAATATAATAGCTGCATCCTCCCGAGCTTCCTCTTCCATTTCCATGGGTTGTACAGTTAGTGTAAGACATAGTGCATTCCAAATTTGCCACTTCTTGTCACCATTCCTCAGGAACATCATCCTTAAATTTCAAGTTCTTGGTTGAAACTCTGGTTCTCACAGAGGGTGCAAGGCCTATGTACTAATGTTTTGAGCAGCCTATTCTTCTGTATAGAGTGGTGGTGAGTGTTCAAGTTTGTATCTTCTTATGGTACACATTGTAATGGGACACCCTCCTCTAACGATACCTTTTTTTTATATGTATAGTCAATACCAGGTATACTATTGATTCTTGTATAGGTGAACATTATGTCAGTTGTTTAACTAAATGAATTTCATTTGATTTTGTGTATTATGTATTATATTTCAGGCTGAAATCTATAGAAAGAAGTTAATTTGTTACAATCAATATAGCTAAACTTTCTTTTCTTTTATAAATATTTGAAATTATGAAATATCCGGCATAGTTAAAATTCATATTATTACTTCCATAGTATAATACTAATTATTAAATTTATTTCTGGATCCATTTACAAAATAATTATACAACTTGGTGATGATTCTTCTCTTGTCAAGAAAGTTTGTAAACTCTTTTGCTTTGTAAACTCTTTGGAATATTGTGAGTACCACAAACTGAGTTAGTAGTAGTGGGCATGCCTCTGATGGAAACAGCTGTGTTTTTGTATCTGGCAATATAAATATAATTTGTGGTGTTATAGAAGTGGATATTGTAAAGTCAGAGTGATATGGAAGAATGTGTCAATAAAAAAAAGGTGCAATCAGAAATCATGCAACATGCATTCTTAACATTTATCTAGTTATCTGGAACCCACTAAGTTAAAAAAATTCTGCCCAAGAATCTATTCCTAAATGTGACTACAGCCAACAACTAGAAAATGAAGATAAATAAGAAACAGCTGTTTTTTTATTTTATATATATATGGTGAAATTGATAAATTCTGGTGTATGGCATTGAGGTGTGTGAGAATTTCTTCAGTCTCTTCTTTGGGGTATTATGACAAATGTGTCATGAAATATTGAAAAAAGCACTTGGGTTTCGAGTGAGCTAATTCCAGGAAGGAATATATATATATATATAATCTTCCTTCCTTATACACAAATATTCCACACGTCCAGGGCCTCGCTGCGATGGAGCACTTCCTTTCACGCCGATCACCTGCCACCCTACATAAAACCTCTTTACTCATTACCTTAGCCAGCTTCATCCTGACCCACAACTTCTTCACTTTTGAAGGCCAGACATACCAACAATTAAAGGGAACAGCCATGGGTACCAGGATGGCCCCCTCGTACGCCAACCTATTCATGGGTCGCTTAGAGGAAGCCTTCTTGGTTACCCAGGCCTGCCAACCCAAAGTTTGGTACAGATTTATTGATGACATCTTCATGATCTGGACTCACAGTGAAGAAGAACTCCAGAATTTCCTCTCCAACCTCAACTTCTTTGGTTCCATCAGATTCACCTGGTCCTACTCCAAATCCCATGCCACTTTCCTTGATGTTGACCTCCATCTGTCCAATGGCCAGCTTCACATGTCCGTCCACATCAAACCCACCAACAAGCAACAGTACCTCCATTATGACAGCTGCCACCCATTCCACATCAAACGGCCCCTTCCCTACAGCCTAGGTCTTCGTGGCAAATTAATCTGCTCCAGTCCGGAATCCCTGAACCATTACACCAATACACTGAAAACAGCTTTCGCATCCCGCAACTACCCTCCCAACCTGGTACAGAAGAAAATAACCAGAGCCACTTCCTCATCCCCTCAAGCCCAGAACCTCACACAGAAGAACCACAAAAGTGCCCCACTTGTGACAGGATACTTTCCGGGACTGGATCAGACTCTGAATGTGGCTCTCCAGCAGGGATACGACTTCCTCAAATCCTGCCCTGAAATGAGATCCATCCTTCATGAAATCCTCCCCACTCCACCAAGACTGTCTTTCCGCCGTCCACCTAACCTTCGTAACCTCTTGGTTCATCCCTATGAAATCCCCAAACCACCTTCCCTACCCTCTGGCTCCTACCCTTGTAACCGTCCCCGGTGTAAAACCTGTCCCGTGCACCCTCCCACCACCACCTACTCCAGTCCTGTAACCCGGAAGGTGTACACGATCAAAGGCAGAGCCACGTGTGATAGCACCCACGTGATTTACCAACTGACCTGCCTACACTGTGAAGCTTTCTATGTGGGAATGACCAGCAACAAACTGCCCATTCGCATGAATGGACACAGACAGACAGTGTTTGTTGGTAATGAGGATCACCCTGTGGCTAAACATGCCTTGGTGCACGGCCAGCACATCTTAGCACAGTGTAGCACCGTCCAGGTTATCTGGATACTTCCCACTAACACCAACCTGTCAGAACTCCGGAGATGGGAACTTGCCCTTCAGTATATCCTCTCTTCTCGTTATCCGCCAGGCCTCAACCTCCGCTAATTTCAAGTTGCCGCCACTCATACCTCACCTGTCTTTCAACAACATCTTTGCCACTGTACTTCTGTCTTGACTGACATCTCTGCCGAAACTCTTTGCCTTTGCAAATGTCTGCTTGTGTCTGTGTATGTGCGGATGGATATGTGTGTGTGTGCGTGTGTATACCTGTCCTTTTTTTCCCCTAAGGTAAGTTGTTGGTATGTCTGGCCTTCAAAAGTGAAGAAGTTGTGGGTCAGGATGAAGCTGGCTAAGGTAATGAGTAAAGAGGTTTTATGTAGTGTGGCAGGTGATTGGCGTGAAAGGAAGTGCTCCATCGCAGCGAGGCCCTGGACGTGCGGAATATTTGTGTATAAGGGAGGAAGATTACATATATATAAATAGGGAAACATTCCATGCGGGAAAAATATATTTAAAAACAAAGATGATGTGACTTACCATACAAAAGTGCTGGCAGGTCGATAGAAACACAAACAAACACATACATACACACAAAATTCTATCTTTCGCAACCAATGGTTGCTTCGTCAGGAAAGAGGGAAGGAGAGGGAAAGACGAAAGGATGTGGGTTTTAAGGGAGAGGGTAAGGAGTCATTCCAATCCCGGGAGCGGAAAGACTTACCTTAGGGGGAAAAAAGGACAGGTATACACTCGCACTCACACACATATCCATCTGCACATACACAGAGGGAAACATTCCACATGGGAAAAACCACTACCAATAATAAAGTTTGTTGATGTCAAGACAGGGTTGGTCATCACCATATCAAATTTCTAGCCAATAAGCTCCAAGGATTGTTGTAAAGGGCCTTTGGTGAAAAGAGAGACAATGTCAAAGTTCACCAGGCTCTCAGAATCACTAATCTTCAAGTTGTTAAGGTGCCCAACAAAATCCATGTAGATGCTCGCACATATGATGTGTACATGTTCTCACCTAAGCATATCCTTCAACTATTTAGCAAGTGAATATGTGGAGCATCAGTGTTGCTCAAAGTGGGGTGTGAAGGCACCTCATCCTTGTAAGCCTTCAAAAATCCTTTAACTCTTGTGGAATCAGTGTTCTCCTATAGCTTTTTAATAGCTTCATCTGGCAAGCAGGAGTCTCTGTTGGTAAGACCAGTGTCTTCCAATACACACTGTGTTCTAGGAGGCCCCCATCTCCTCAATGTAGTCCTGGTGAGATGTGGCCACAGTTACTTTGCCTGTGTCAGCCAGTAAGATCACAATATCTGGATCTTCTCTTAGTTCTTGTATGACCACTGTCTCCGTGCTAGAAATGTTCAGTTTCATATGTTTTGTTCTTGTGAATGACACGTTTTGCGCTCTGCTTTTTCAGTTGCATCTGGTGGAATTTGTGCAGACGCCTGTTCCATTGCACTGATGATGTCCATAACTGATGGAGATTTAGGAGTTCTTAAGAACTGAAACCATGTCTTTATACAGTTGGCTGACCATGAGATTGGTGATAGTTAGTCTTGCATGAAGCATCAGGATTCAGTAGCCTAACAAGTCAGCTGTATCACAACATTGCCTATAAGAATTACACACATTGAATTATGACCATACCAAGGATTTGATATGGATGTATAATTTCTGGGGCTATATCATAAAAAATCTGCAAGACTTGAGTCAAAGAAATTGCTACATCCTTGCTAAGATTTCATAACACACACTTAGTCTGATTAAAAAGTGGAATGAGATATCCTACAATGATCCGACTTTGGAAGCAGGCAGAACAACATCTGAGATATGACCAGCAGGTGTCCCTCAGTATGTAGCATAGACAGAGCACCCTGGAGGTGAGATGAATGAGGGTGGAGAAGATGTTGGATGCACACCCATATCTTGGGGTGGGCTCAATATTGATATCTGGCCATTCACCCCTGAACTATTCATCATAAATTATACTGGGAAAAGTTTAAGAATACAGTAGAATACTGAACCATTTAGTATGTTTGCATGATTCAGCTGGAGGAACACTGTAATAAAAACAGGGACCAAAGTTAGATTGTTACTGCAACACATAGTTTCAGCGTGTAATTCATAGCCAATAAATCAGATACAATGATTCTTTAAAGTAAATTTCATTTACAGGCAATGCTAATACCTTGATAATAAATTAAAATGTCCTCTGGTTTGAATTTTCTTGCAACATTCTTTTTCAGAGAGAAGTTGACAGTGATGGCATTTTAAGTTTTTTTCACCCTAAAAGCTATGTAAAACCATTTTATGAAGATGTTGATGATTCATCCACAAACAGAAATAAAGCAATAGCAAAAGTGCTACAAGAATTAATGAGAAAAAAGGCACACAGTGCCCGCACAGGATCATTACATAAAGCGCATGATAAAAAGAACATACAAATGCTGCAGAAAACTGGAGACTTCAAAGTGGTTCCTGAAATCAGCTTGGATGTATGTATAATGTTTATCATAATTTTTTGTGGCTTTTTCTTTTAAATTTTTAAGTTAAGTATATCATTTTATAATTTTTCAGAGCTCAAAATATGATGTGTGTTTTGAATGTGGTAGCAAGAAGGACAAGATGCTCATTCCATGTGTGAAATGCCAGACTATCAAGTTTTGTTCAGAAAAATGTTATAAAGCAAGTATGGAAAAGGTTACACTCCATCAGTGCAACTTATGTAAGTGAAAAAAGTTTGTGCCCCTCAAGAGAATGACAAATTTTTAAAGAATATTACCCTCAGAAGAAGTAATATTACAGTGGACGCACAAAACATTACATCCAAAAATTTAAAAAATGTTTATTACCAATATAATTTCCTTTTTATACAAATGTATTTCCTTTTTATAAAAGACTGCATTATTAGCCCAAAATCAGGCTGGAAGCACAGGTTATGTCCATTTCATACATTGTGACTGGACCTTATTGATAGCCCTTAAGGTAAAACCCCATTCACAGGGCCATTTATTATGGCTTTGTCAATTCCTCAATGTACACTGATCAGCCAGAATATTATGACCATCTACATACTACCAATATGAGTTCATCCAGGTGATAACAGTGCCACCTGGTGAGGAATGACTGCTAGTCAGACACATGCACAGTGTACATAGTATCAGTGAGCTTGCTGTCTGTGAGTAGAATGGGGAAGGCGCACAGTCTGTCTGAGTTTGACCAATGACATATTGTGATGGCCCAGAGGCTCAGCACAATAATTTCAGAAACTGTTCAATTTGTAAGGTGTTCGAGGAGCCCTGTGGTGAATGTCTTCAACATGTGGCGAAACCAAGGTGAAACCATGTACAGATCTCGTGAGGTTGGGTGGACACCTGTCATTACATATGTCGGATGTCATAGGCTGGACAGACTTGTAAAACAGGACAGGCAGTAAACTGTGGGAGAACTAACATCACATTTTAATGCGGAGTAGAGTTCAAGTGTTTCTGAACACACAGAGCACTGACCTAACAATGGGCCTCCAATGCCAACAGCCCAATCAAATGCCAATATTAACACCACAACATCAGCAACAATGACTGAAATGGACATGTGCCCATCAGCAGTAGATGTTGGCGCAGTGGCAGAGTGATGGGAGCGTGCGAAGCCATCGCCTTCCAGGGTAACAGCTCCTTGACACCTGTACTGCGGGATGGAGACAAGCTGGCAGCAGCTCCATTATGCTCAGGTGAACATTCATGTGGGCATCTCTGAGTCCAATGGAGCTCATGCAAGGCATCATGATGGCCAAGGAATATTGTACACTGGTTGCAGACTACATTCACCCTTCATGACGATCACATTTCCTGACATCAGTGGCATTTTTCAACAAAATAATACACCATGTCACAAGGCAGGAGTGTGATGGAGTGGTTTGAAGAATTCAGTGGTAAGTTCCAATTGATGTGCTGGCCCCCCCACCCACCAGGTCTGAACCCAACTGAACACTTCTGGGATGTGACTGACCCCCTCCCAAGGATCTGTGGGAATTAGGTAACCTGTTTCTGCAGATGTTGTGCCAGTTCCCTCCAGTGAAATACCAAGGCCTCATTGCTCCATGCCATTACATGTTGCCACTGTTGTCCATGCCAGAGGAGAATGTACTGCCTATTAGGTAGATGGTATTTTGTTCTGGCTGATCAGAGTACATAAGTGGAAATAGGATTCTAAAATGGAAAAATCTCTGTGGAAGTGGCAATGGGAGTGAAGGAGTATATTTGCATATTTATGTTGTATAGTAGTCACACTAAGCAGTGTAGTAGGATGTACTCTAAAAATAATGGTAGGAGCCTAGCTACTTGTTCAGTGGCATATGCTTGCATCTCCTTTTGCAAGACTAGTGGATTATATTTCAGCTCTCTTCAGATTTGTAACTAACATTACTGTATATCCTGCTTCAACTATTCCTATTTCTTCAATCTCTATGTGTAAATATAAGAAATAACAGTAGTCAAATTGTTTCTGATACATTCTATAAAATCACCTATAAACAAATTGATTCTTCAAAATTAAAACTGCAGGCTAGTAAATATGTAAAAATATAACCTAATACATGGTGACAATAACACTTTCCACACTCTAGACCTACACCAATAAAAGCTAACATGGATTCAGTACCTGTGGTTCCTTCATCTTGTTAAAATACAAAAAATGAAAGTAATAATAATAATTGTAGTTTTTATTATTGTCTGTAGTGAAGATAGATGTAATGAAGTCAAATAATTTCACTGAAAGCTTGTTTCATACATCTATCATGTTTGATCTTTCAGCATCCTTCACTGATGTAGAACAAATTTTGGAAGCTAATAAAAGGGCTTTGCTAGAACAAGAGAAGGAAAAATTGGGTACAGAAACTGACAAGCAACAAGATAGAAAAGGAGTAAATGAAAAAGAAGAAAAGGATTCTAATGGAGAAATAAAAACCATTAAACTGAAGAAGATGAAGAGTGATGAGGATGAGAAGCTCTTTGATGAAAAGAACGATAAGAAAAAAAGGCAAAAGGAAAAGGAAGAGAAGGAAGGAAAGCAACAAGGAAGTAAAATGACAAAGTCATCTCCCATAACTGATAAGGAAATAGTGAAAGAAACATTTTTGAATGGAACATCAGACAGTTCTGTTAAAAAGAGGGAAGAAAACAGTGCAAAGAGAGGAGCAGAAAGAGGCAGTGAAGATTACAAACTAAGAAATAAAGTTACACCATATGTTGCCTTAGTATTGAATTTTGGTGCTGATAGTGAAACTTCCTTTGACAATTTT
Source organism: Schistocerca serialis cubense (assembly GCF_023864345.2). NCBI lineage: Eukaryota > Metazoa > Arthropoda > Insecta > Orthoptera > Acrididae > Schistocerca > Schistocerca serialis. The sequence continues at coordinate 916,905,579 of NC_064638.1, forward strand.
CCACTTCCCTATGTAGTCCTCCGGGATGGATGCCTATACTATCGTCTTTATGGATCAAAACCACATTTACTTGAAAACTATAGTTTACTATGAGACTCTGGTACTAAGGCAGTTGTAAATAACTTAACACAAATATTGTAACGAGTACAAATAAACATAAGAAACAAATATACTTATTACTGAAAAGTTGTTTTTCTAATTTTGCAATAAACAATGTTGTAAAAACATTTCAACTTTTATGGGTGTTGATATTACATTGCTGATATTCCAGCTACAATTCAAGAACAATTCCAGAGTGAACATGCATGGCCCCTTGCTTAATAAGTACAGTTATGAATACACCCAAGAAAACATCGAATTTTATGAAGAATAAAGTAATTGTGCTCCTTCCATCAACTGTGCCAGGACTAGTTAGGTAGTAATGAAAGTCAGTTATCTTTATTATGTTATGATCATGGTGCATTTCATTATGGTAAATAGTTTTCAACAATGAAGTTCATGATTGAATATAATATTAGGTATATGACCACTAAAATGTACCAGGAGGGGGGGGGGGGGGGGAGGGGGAGCATATTTTCTTTACTATATAGTAGTTGATACCACTGATTAATATTAAACTCAATAATGTAATTATTTCATTTCGCAAATTTTATGAAAAGGATAGTTGCTACTCACCTTATAACAGAGATGCTGAGTCGCAGATAGGAACAATAAAAAGATGGTCAGAAAGTGAGCTTCCGGCCAATGAAGCCTTTGTCAAAAATAGACAACATACACACACACACTAATACAAGCACAACTCACACACACATAACAGCAATCTCTGGCAGCTGAGGCCAGACTATGGGCAACAGCACATGATGGAAGAGGCAACTGGGTGGAGGTAAGGAGGAGGCTAGAGTGAGGAGGGGGAGGGACATCAGGGTAGGGGTAGCAGATGGTAAAGAGCTGCTAGGGGGAGTGTGCAGGGATGAGGTGGGGAAAGGGTAGTATGCTTAGGTGCAGTTGGAAGGTTAGACAGAGGGTGGGGGAAAGAGGGGGTCTAGCAGAAAAGGAGGGAAGTAAAAAGACTGGGTATGTTTGTGGAACAGAGGGACTGTGTAGTGCTGGAATGGGAACAGAAAGGGACAATGTGGGTAAGGACAATGAGTAACAGAGGTTGAGGCCAGGAGGGTTTTTTGCTGTGCATATCTGTGACTTAGCATCTCAGCTATGTGGTGAGCAGCAACTATCCTTTTCATAATATTGTCACATTCCACCCTGAATTTTCCATTGTTTGATTCAGCAAATTTTGTTACTTTTAGAAGCCCTTTTTTTAGGCTGTGTCTAAGATATAGCAATAAATGAAATGTATTCACAGTTGCCAAATGGACAACCATCAGCTGCATACTGGAATGACAATAATGAAAATTTGCGCTGAACTGGGACTCGAACCCAGATTTCCCATTTATTGCAAGCAGTCGTCTTACCATTCAGCTATCTGAGCATGCTCCACGGCCACACCCAAATTTCCATTTGCCATTATTGCCACACCATAACATTATGTAATTCCTGTACAAGGGAGGACATTTTAGGGGAAAGAAGGGGAAAGTGGCCAGGCTGGGAAAAGTGGCCACTGCTTATTTGATATCTTTAACAGTGCTGCTCCCTACTGAGAAGTGACCAAACTAGGTGTAATTGACACCATTAGTGTTGTCAGTGACACTAACAAAGGAAGCTTGCTCTATTTTCTTTCTGTGAGAAGGTTTAGATTTTTCAATTGTTTGATGTAAGTCACTCATGTTCCTTTAGTTGCTTCACTTTTACGTATAGCAATAGGTTTTCATGTTGTCATGGTTCACACATTGCTTTGGCTTACAACTATAAGTCATTGTCATTCCCTTTGGTTGTATTGTTTTGCGTGTGAACAACCGATACAGACATGTCATCTCATCAGGAAAATTGGCCATGCTACATGTCAGGAAAACTGGCCAAGGTCGCCACCTTTCCTGAGGGATGGCTGCTATTCCTGAAAGTGCATTTTTGATCTATTTATTCCAATGAGAATTAGCTAATTTCATGTTTCATGCATAGTATAACAGCTGAAATTAAAACATTACTAATAGTTTTATACAAAGAACTAATATCTGTTATTCTGCCCTTCTGCAAGGATTTGCAAGCGCTTGAAAATCCCAAGAAAATAGATCTGGAACACAGAACAACAAATGTGGGATCCTGTTGTGATGCAAAAGGCAATTGAAGTAGTAAAGAATGATAACATGCCTTTTCCACTAGCACCAAAGAATTTCAATACTCCACATAATACACTAAAACAAAGAGTTCTAGGGAAAAACAGAGATGCCATTGGTAGTAAAAAGGTTACAGGTAGCTTAAGGGCAGTTTTCAGTTAAGAATAAGAGCAAGAAACCCTAAGTTACATTTTTGAAATGGGAAAGAAATTTTATGGAATTACAGTGAATGACCTGTGATCAATTAGCATTCCAGTTGGCAGAGCAGACCACGTCATTTCAACAAAGAGTCTGAAATGGCAGGCAAGGACTGGTTGTGTGCTTTAAAGAATGGCATCCTAATATTAGTCTTAGGAAGCCAGAATCTACCTCTATGGCTAGAGCACAAGCGGTTAACAAGGCAAATGTAGACAAGTTTTTTATATCCTTAAAACACTGCTAGGTAAATGATTTCATCCAGCTAATCACATTTATAATGTAGATGAAACCAGTCTTCTGACAGTTCAGTCCAAGAACAATGAAGCTTTTGCACTTAATGGAAGATGACAAGTTAGAGCCACTATTTCAGCTGACAGCGGTTTGTTCTTGACTTTTGTGGTGTGCATGTCTGTGGGAGGAACTTTCTTTGCCCCTTTCACAATCTTCCCTGGGTGAAGAATGAAGGTTGAACTTAAAAAGTGTAGCTCCACAAGAAACTGAATTTGCATGCTATCCTAGTGTGTGGATGCAGAGTGAAACTTTTTTGGATTGGTTTGAACATTCTCTAAAACATGCAAAACCAACTGTTCAATATGCAGTTCTACTAAACCTAAGTGGTCACTCCATCCCTATTAAGAACATAGGTTTCGTTGAGAAAACCAGAGAAAATCATACAACTGTTATGTGCTTGCCCCCACACAGTGGCCACAAGCTCCAGCATTTGCATGTGGCATTTAAGTCTCCCTTTAAAACCTTCTACACACAAACTTGTGAAAAAAATCTTCACAACAATCCAAGAAGAACTATTACACAGTTTCAAATAAGTGCACTCTAGGGTGGACTGTTTCTTTGTGCAGCCATTCCAGTGACAGCAATCAACAGCCTTAGAAAGTTACCAATGAAGACTATAGTGCAGCCAAGGTTACCAATATTCCTTCAGGCAGTGACATTAATATTGCGCCTTGTTCTTCTCACTGCAAAACTGCTAAGTATTCTGAAAGTGTTGATCCCTCTGGATGCCAGACTGCTGTGTCTTCTTCAAATAAGCCTATTTGTTCATTTTCAGAACCAGCTTATGAGCTATCTTCAAGTGCAGGCTGCCTTCAGAACATAGGTGATAAGCCTTCTCCAAGAGAAGGTTCCCCTCAACGTTCAGCCACCAAAGAACATCCCTCTGAATATCCAACAGGTGAGTTCTACATAATCCCAAAGGATGTAAAACCTTTGCCTAAGAAACAAAGTGTGAATCAAAGACAAACTAAGAGTAAAAAATGGAAGTCTGCCATAATTACTTAGAACCCTTATAAAAATGTGTTGCCTGAAGCTAAAAGAAAGAAAGATGAAGAGCTTTTAATGAAAAAAAAGATGTTTAAAGAAAAACAAACTATTACGGCAAATATTCTACAATGTAAGATAACACAAAATAAAGGTAGGCCTATGAAGCTAAAAGTGGGACCAAACACTAAGATAATTTCTGCTAAGAAGAAACTTTTTCAAGAAGAAATGGAAAAAGAAAATTCCAATGAGCAGTACAGTGACGCAAACTGTTTTTGTAGCTTGGAAGCATTTTCAAGATATAAAGAAAATGAAGGATGGATAAGATGTTGGAGCAGTAAATGGTAGCCTCATGACCTGTGCACTGGATGTGATGAGGATGATCACAACTTTACATGAGAATTTTGTATATGACTTAATATTGTTTCTGAGTGGATAAATTGTGAATGAATTAGAATGACAGAGGAACCAATAGTTAGTGATTGATTTCTCTATTTACATCACTAGTAATATTAATACCTCTCATTCAGTTACCTTTTTGGGCCAACAATGTATTGAAATGTGTTTCTTTCTCATTTGTCTTATTGTTCTCCTAATAATAATCAATGGTGAAATGAAAACTGTAAGCCTACCAATTTTTAAACTAAGCAGTCTATTTGGGAATGGTGGAAAAAGTACCAGACACTTTACCCCATTAGGTGTGGAAAAGTGGCCACTTGCTAAGCATTCAAAATAATCTTCATACATTATGTAAAATATACTTTTACCTTAGCTATAAACATTTGGTGTGATGCCTTACAGTATGCAGATTTGAGATGTATAAGTGACGAGCTTCTATTAATGGCCATGGTTTCATGAAAATTCAATCTCACTTAGAGTGGCCACTTTACACCATCTTCCCATAATCTAAAGTCACTGGCTGGTAAACAGCAGACAAATATGATGTTGCAGTGCCTGTGTTGTTAAGAAGATTGCAGCAGTTTTCCTTGAGACATGCACGCACAACAGCATAAACTGGGAAATCCAGGTGCAAGTTCCAGTCCAGCAAAAATTTTCATTGTCATCATTCCCTTATACAGCTGATGGCTGTTCATATTCACATCTGTGAATATGTTTCATGTATACAGGGTGATTTTTTCCACCTTTTACAAACTCTATGGATTGATTGATGAGAGGATACAGAACAAAAAAGGTCTAATGAGCTTATGTCTGGAAATGTTTGGTTTCCATGCTACAGACCTTTTATTTGATCATACTTAGTTACAGAGACTGCGGTCTAATATGTGCTCTACCACACAGCCACAGTTACAGAATGCATTTTTTCCTCCTAGAAGGGGCACTATTCTTCATACGTCAGGACCTACCGCCCTCTCCTGCCATAGTAATTGGTAATGTTGTGTCCAGTTCACTTCTCTTGCTGACACGCCTTGTAGTGGATGTGATACAGCATTGTACACAATGGTTCCATATTCGAATTGAGACCTTGCTGCCATGGTGTCTACTTACGGAAAGTCAAATGGCAATGGGCGGTGGATAGGAGACCTACCCCCGTCAACAACAACCACACATTCAATGTTTGCAACCATGTTTCACCATTTGTCTGAGGAAGCAGGAAGCAGGAAACCATCAATCAATCAGTCAATCTCTTTATTCATCCTTTAACAATATACATTGTATGGATGTAGATCTACCTTGAATTTATGAAATTCTTTAATTTTCGTTATTGTAGCAGGCAATGCACTAAAAGGTATTTTGGGCTGGTGGTTTACACTTTTTCGGTAGAGCGATCCCATGTGGCTTTGTCTGTGAAAATCATTTCTGTTCCTTGTTTCATGGTTATGAACCTGATTATTTAATGCTGAAAATTCCTGGTGAGTTTGCAGAAAGCAGATACATTCATAGATGTAAAAACTAGGAAGAGTCACTATTTTAAATTTTTTAAATATTTCCCTGCATGACACCACTTTCATTATTCTAATAGATCTTTTTTGAAGTCTGAAAGCTTGTGTTGCCATACCTGTATTTCCCCAGAAGATCACAGCATTTCTAAGCAAACTGTTCATATAATCATAATAGGCACACAGCAATGATTCAGTGTTGCAACAGTCCTGAAGCATTCTTAGCACATGGCAACATTTACTTAGTTTTTTACTCAAAACCTCTAGATGCCTTTCCCATCTCAAGTGCTCATCCACCCATATATCTAGGAATTTCATGTATAGAGCTTGTGTAGTAACATAGTTCCCTAACTCAGCTTTTACTCTGCTTCTAGCTTTACTTTTAATATTACTGAAATTCATCAATACCATTTTATCCTTATTTATGATCAAAGCATTATCACTAAACCATTTTCCTGTCTCATTTATTGTTCCATAGCCACTCTGCTGTAGATTATCCTCGGTGTAACCTTTTATGAAAATGCTAGAGTTGTCAGCGAACATCGCCATTTCTGTAACTGTCAGATGGTTTGGAAAATCATTTATATACACCAAGAAAAACAGAGGGCTTAACACAGAACCCTGGGGCATTCCATAGCTAGTTTGTTTTGAAATCTGAAAGATACTCTTTGCCTTCATGACATATTTGTACTTTCTGTTGCCTATCAGAGAGATAGGACTTGAACCATTTGAAGGTAAGTCCCCAGACACCATAAAATTCTAGTTTCATAAGCAATAAGTCATGGCTGATTAGATCAAATGATTTATCTACAGCAGTATTTATAAGAATATCCCGCAGCTTAATTCATTCTTGTCCAAGGCATTTAGAACCATTTTCATGAATTGAAAGACTGTCATTTCTGTGGATCTGTTCTTTCTAAACCCATTTTGAGCATTAGTCAGTATTTTATTTTTATTCAGGAAGTTAGCTAGCCTTTCATACATTACTCATTCAATTGCTTTAGAAAAACCTGACTGTAATGAAACTGGCCTACAATTATATATGTCAGCTGTATTATACTTTTTGTAAAGTGACTTTATTATGGAGAGTTTTAGTTTTGATGGTTACACCCCTGTCCTGAAAGAAGTATTAATAATGTCAGTTAGGTGAGTATCTATACTGGCAGAATTATGTTTGATTACCTTGTCTGGAATTCCATCAATACCACAAGACATTTTATTTTTTTAGTTTATTAACAGCATTTCTAACTTCACATCCTGTTATTGGGTACAGAAACGTTGTATTTTCACAAGATGGTACTTTTATGTTTTTGTTGTTTGAATTGCAAATATTTTTAATTAGGTTAAGTGCTATGTTCACATAATGTTCATTGAATACATTGGCTATCTGTTGATCATCTTCTATCACTTTACCCTCACTTTTAATTTTGAAATTATGGGTATTGGTTTCACATTTTCCTATGCTCTTGTTTATAGCCTTCCAAATAGATTTTGATTTATTGCTTCCCTTGTTAATGTATGAATCATTGCTTAGCCTTTTTGCTGCCTGTAAAAATTTCCTATAGACCCTTCTATATTTCCTGTAGCATAGTTTTATTGCTGTATTTATTTTAGCATGTTTGCTTCAGTTTCCAAGGGTGATTGCTGATTTTTTAATCCCTTGTGTTACCCATGTGTTTGTCTTCTCACTGATTTTAATTCTTTTCAACGGGAATGCCACATTGTAGCAACATTTATAATCAGTAAGAAAACTGTCATACTTTTTGTCTACATCATCAGTTTGTTCTATGCCCCACTGCACACTTTTTAGCAAACTGTTAAAAACCCTTATGTTGTTTGCATTAACAAGTCTTCTTTGAACATATTTTTCAGTGACTGCGCATTTCTTATTGTTCTCATTCCTTGTCATCATTTTAAAGCCCTATGTTCAGAAAAGTCTGTAGCTGTTACTTCAATATTGTACTCACAGCTTTGTTTGTTGATAAATATTTGATCAAGTGTTGTTTAAGACCCATCCCTACATCTGGTAATTTCCTGCACAGTAGGTTGCACGTTGTATGAGTTAAACAGATTTAATAATTGTACCTTGCTCTTATTACTCTGTTAAAATTAATGTTAAAGTCAGCAAGAACTATTGTTCATTTTGACCTGCCTTTCAATTCATTTAAAAGATCATCTATATTATATAAGAATTGGGTAAAGTTACCTATGGGGACGTATAGATGCAAGTAATGTTTAGATTTAACATTACTTCTAACACAGATGCATACATCTCCACATTTATAAGTTTCCCCACAAAAGCTACTTATTAAGTCAAAGTCTGGTATATTTGCTGCACAAATCTGAGTGTCCCGAAGCCAGTGCTCATTGATACACAGCATAGAAATTTCTTTATGATTACAGTTTAAAATAACTTCCAGCTCACACATTTTCTTGCCTAGTCCTTGTACATTCTGATACAGCAAAGTCAAGCCACCTAGATTTGGTGCACAGCTCACTTTAGTGTCCCCTTCAGGCTGCTTGGTAGAAAAAAATCCTTCAAGTGTTCTAAATTGCTGTTACAAGATAATTTGTGATTTACTATACTAAGTATTTTTTTGGCCAGCAGTGTCTTCCCTAATCCACTTAGGCCTTGACCATGTCTTGTATGGCAAGTTCTCAAGAGGTTAGATTCGACAGAGGGTTGATGGTTACCACTGATACATTCCTTAATATCTAAAAGAATTACATTTTTAAACCATTTGCAAATTGTTTCAAAATACTTGTCAGCCTTGGTTATTTCTCTGTTTACACATGATAATTCAATTAAATCATAACAATGATGTATTTTAAATAACATAACATTTGTGTTTGTTAACTTGCCCAGTGTTGTCCTCAGAGCTGTTGTTGCTGCAGCTGTTTCATTACAGTATACATCACTGGAGCCACCTATGAGAACTGCAAAGTCACTCCTTGACAAATTACAGCATTTTTCAGTGTTGGTGAGGATCTGGTTGAATTTTGCTCCAGGTTTCACTATGCCTTCAATTTTAATGAAGGACATACCTGAAATGTTTGGCCACCAGACTTGGAGGAGAATGTGAATTCCACTGGTACTGACATTCCACTGTGGAAGGTGACTGTCATGTCAGTACCAGGCAGCTGGCTCACCAGTACAGGGTAAGCCAAATAACCATGTAGCACGTTCTCCATGACAGTTGTTACTACCCTTATCACTTACGGCATGTGAAGGGCTTACTAGCAACAGATTTTTCACATCAGGGGTAGTTTTTCACTGGTTTCCTCAACAGGCAACCACAATTCCGGGATTTTTATCATCTATTCTATTCACAGATGAGGCCACGTTTGTGTGGAGTGGTACTTCCAGATTTCATAACAGTCAGCTGTGGGATAGTATGTAGAACCCCATGGTATGATGACAGCAAATCATTAGCATTGGTGCAGCTGGAATGTGTGCCTCAGATAACTGGCAACCATATTTTGGGACCAGTCTTCCTTCCACGTCACCTAACAGGCCAGAACTATTAGCATTTCTTTTGGATGGTGTTTGCCTTCCCTACTGGAAGATGTGCCATTGATGATTCAAATGGTTATGTGACTGCTACATTATGGTACTCCCGCCCACTTTGCCGTTAATGTCCAGATGCATCTCAGTTGTGTCTTTCCTGGTTGATGGACCAGACAAGGGGATTCCAGTTGCATGGACTGCTCATTCACTGGATCTTGACCTATGCAATCTCTGGTTATGGGCCATCTCAAAAATATCATGTATGTAGAGCGCATTCCAGACATGAAGACACTGGAGTAGCATATTCGTGCTGCCTTTGACAGTCTTCAGATCCAACCTGACCAGGCCAATGTGAATGTGTGACATAGAACATGCTATTGTGCATGCACACATGTTGAGGCACATGGAAACCATTTTCAACACATGCTGTAACCGTGGCTGTACAGCACAGTGCATATTGGGCCGTAGTCTCTGTAACAATGTGTGACTGAATAAATGGTCTGTAGCATGGAAACGATGCATTTCCAGACATAAGTTCATCAGACCTTTTTTGTTCTGTATCCTGTCATTGATCAATCCCAAGAGTTTTTACATGGTGGAGCAAATCGCCCTGTATATAATTTATTAATGCACAATATTTATAAAATTGTGGGTCAGGCTTATACACAACATAAAATAACATACCAACAAAAACAATCAGCTATTGACAAAATAATTTAATTGGATGGATAACAATCTACTGCCAAGCAGCAGTAGAACACACACATAAAAGATGGTTGTAACTGGCAAGCCTTCAGAGCCAGTGGCTCCTTCTTCAGGCAGAAGGATTGAAGGAGAAGGAGGAGGAGTGAAGGAAAAGGACTGGAGAGGTCTAGGAAAAGGCGTAGATTTCAGGTAAGTCACCCAGAACTGCAGCTAAGGGGAGACTTATCGCACAGGATGAGAAGAGCTGTGGAATGTGTAATGTCTCCCTATGCACTGTTTCTGCTAATAATGCTGGTGTTTATGCTGTGTGAAGGCCTAAAAGGCCTTGGGGATGGGACTCTGAACATGCATCATGGTGACACATTAGAGCTGTTTTTATGGCCTGAAGCCACCTTTCTACCGTACCATGACTACTGTAATTGTATCTAGCCATATGAAGATGTGGAATCCACACAACTTGGAAATTATTTAAACAAAGAGGATTTTGAATGCTGGCCTTGATCTCCAAATCATGCTATCCAGGTAGTGGTGAAGGTCTTTGCTTTTGTCACAGCAGAAATGTTGATGATACAGGGTGACAATTATTGAACTTTATGAAATAAAATTGTCATAACTTCTGAATGGTTTGCATTAAAACTGCACAGGTGGCCAAGGGGCATGATGGGAATTAGTATGAGCGTGCACGGTTTGGTTTAGTGACGAAGCCCACTTTCATTTGAATAGGTTTGTCAATAAGCAAAATTGGTGCATCTGGTGGACTGAGAATCTGCATTTCATGACCGAGGTCACTTCACCCTCAACGGGTGATTGTATACTGTGCTGTATCCAGTCATGGAATAATCGGTGCAATATTGCTTGATGGCTTAGTGACTACCAAACCGTAAGTGAAGGTTTTGGAAGATGATTTCATCCCCATTATCCAAAGTGTCCCTGATTTCAACAAGATGTGGTTCATGCAAGATGGAGCTCCACCTCATTTAAGCAAGGGAGTGTTTGATGTCCTGGAGGAGCACTTTGGGGACCACATTCTGGCTCTGGGGTACCCAGAGGCCACTGGCATGGCCCTCTATTGGCCCCCGTATTCACTAGATGTGAACACATGCCATTCCTTTCTGTGGGGCTATATTAAAGACAAGGAGTACAGCAGTAGGCTAACCCAAAGCTATTGCCGAACTGAAAACAGCCATTCAGGAGGTCATCAACAACATTGATGTTCCAACACTTCAGCGGGTCACACAGAATTTCGCTATTTGTCTGCACCATATCATCGCCAATGATGGCAGGCATATCAAACATGTCATAATCTAAATCTGAATATCTGAGGTGAGGTTTACATGTTGAATAAAGTGTGTTCATGCCATAAATAGTAACTATTTTACGTTTTTTCCATATAGTTCAATAATTTTCACCCTGCATGTGTAGTTTCTGCCAGTTGAATACATCCATCCACCACTGTGAGAAGGTATCTGTGGCCTACAAGATCAGTTTTAATGTGGGAGGAAATTGCTGTTAAGCCTTGAAGCTGCAAACTATGTCAATCCATTTTGCATTGCTGGCACTGAAAACTTGAATGAGACTATGCACAAGCTTCTTCTTTACACAAAATGGTTGGTCAGTAACTTGATGGTCATGTTTGCCCTTGGGCATGACAAATTTTGAACACTGTTGAAATCAGCTTTTTGGAGTTTTGGCAGAATGTAAGAACTTGGATTATGCCAAGAGATGTTGCATCATAGTGTCTTGGTGCCGGACACCAGAATTTGAGGGACCCAAAGCCCTGTGGAAGTGTTGGTCAATACATGGTATAGCTGGTGCGAGTTTTTTGCAGTCCATGGTATTCACCAAAAAGACAGGTGCATGAAAAGTAATTGTCATGGGCGTTTTCTGCTCCTTTTATGTGGTGCAAATGTATCATAACCTGACTGACAACTGAAATGCTGAGGAGAACCCTTAGCACTGGTGTTCTGGAAAGCAGAGAGTATTTGGTTTGTGGTCTGGTGAGCTTTGATTTGTGGGCAGAAATATTTAACAGCATAATAAATTGTGAGCGGTTCTATGTAATTCATGCTCCACTGATGCTGTGCTGGTTGCACCATTTTGGAAAAAAAGTTGGTCAATATTTTGGTGTGCTGTTTTGCTAATGCCAGGGGTGCAGATGGTACTGAGGAAACTGCAGAAAGCTTTTTTTCATCTCTGAGGTCTACTTGAGGGTTTACTGGCCCATTGTGTCATCTTGTGTGAGATGGTCTATGAGAGGCATTTGTATAGCCACCATTGCTAGAAGGTGGCAGAGATAAAAGCTGACAACTGTCAGTGCCATCATAACTGCTGATTGACTGCTGGCTTCATATGGGCTTGTTTTCTCCAGCAATGGATGAATGCTATCTTGTGAGACTATATGTCCTAGAAAGGGCACTTCTGCTTTGGTGAGGTTACACTTCCTTTCATTCAGTGTTATTCTGTGGTTATGCAACTGCTGATACATTAGCTACATATGTTGCTCATATATCCATGCATTTGGTAAGAACATAGAAATGTCATCATGGTATGTGAAGCAAGACAGAAGCTAACACTTCCAATGAGAAAATATTGCCTGTTTATGCAGAATTGTTCAGGCTAAATGGCATACATAAAAATTCAGAAAGGTTACAGGGCATAATTACTGCCAACAATGGGATGTCACAGGCATTTCATTGTACATTTTATGGATCTATGATGCCAAAAATTTTTGTGCCAGCCAACACACATGTAAAATCTTGACTTTTTGGTACAGGGTTCTGTCTGCGACTCTCCTGTTATTTAAAGCACAGTAATCACCACAGGGATAGTGAGAGCTGTCTTTCTTGTGAATAAGCTGCAAAGGCAAAGACCACAAGCAGTCAGATAGATGAATTATCCCACCTTGGAGCATTTCTTTAAATACAGCCTTTGTTACAGTTAAGTACTGTAAGGAAATTTTACATGCATGCTACAAAATGGGTAGAGCATCATGTTTGATGCTGCTATGCTGTGCAAGTGTCCATAAACTTGTCACAGACTTCACTTTGAGATCCACATATAATTTTCAAGACTGAACACTTTCAAATTGCAATTTTTCTATTTCTTTTCAGCAGTTTCCAGTTTCTTTCCTGTGGAGGACAATTTGGATTTTAAATCTTAGGCTTCATAACACTTTTTTTTTCTTTTTCTATCTTCATTCTTTTTTTCCATTGTGTTTAGACTAGATTTAAAAGAATGGCAGTTACTCTATAACTGCAAAAGATCTGTGGTGCCGATGAAATCAACACCAACATCGATATGCATTCACCTTTGGACTCCAAGCATTATCTTTGGCTGTTCCAGCATGTTCAGTTTACTTCTTTATGATCCTTGCATGTGTCAAGGTTAATAAATGAACTACTGCTAAAGGGGTGTAATTATTGGTGCAGCCAACCCGAACAAACACCTCACTGGTGACCCTGAGTTGTAACGTCTTCTGTTTTCGCCATTTTACTGTGTCCGAGACCTCCGCGTTGGTTATGTTTGTGTCTATTACAACAATAAGTGAGGTTACTGTGCTTTAAATAACAGGAGAGTCGCAGACAGAACCCTGTACCAAAAAGTCAAGATTTTACATGTGTGTTGGCTGGCACAAAAATTTTTGGCATCATAGATCCATAAAATGTACAATGAAATGCCTGTGACATCCCATTGTTGGCAGTAATTATGCCCTGTAACCTTTCTGAATTTTTATGTATGCTGGCTATCAAATGCCTTTGTTACCACCACATGTGCCCTCCCTCATTGACTGTGCAGTTACTTCTTACGGATCCCCATGCAGTGTGGGACCAATACCAATTTCTGCAACTGCTTCGTCAGACAACTCCACTCGAGCTTCCGCTACCATTCTCAGCACATCTCGATGCCTCATCCGCATTGGTCTTCCATGACGCGTCAAGCTGAACACACCCGCAACGTGTTGAGCTTCCGCAACTGCAACTGACACATTACGGTGTCTCACCTACATTGGCCTTCCGCGTTGTGACGAAACGCGCTCAACCACAACATGTCACCTTCACGCTGCCACCCGAACAGCCATCATTGCCACATCCCCTGGAGGCACACTCTCCTGGAATACTACAGCAACAACAGCTCGATTCAGGCAGTGCCCCAATGAACTCAACTCAATCTGTTCTTCCAAACATTCTACAATGCTTACCGATGCTGCCGTCGTTTAATCCCAACAGAGCAACAACCTGGTTCAAAATTGTGGATGAAGTGTTTGACCATTACAAACTCGATGAGTCAACGAGGTTTCTGTGCCTCACCACCCACCTGCACGACCAGGAGGACTTGATTGTTGACCCGGTCGATGCCCCGGACTCATCTGCCCAGTACACTCTAGTCAAAAAGACAATTCTACGTCGGCTTGCACACTCAACTGAGGCAGCAATACGGCATGTGCTCCAGGTCGAGCAACTAGGCAGTGACAAACCTTCCAAGCTCTGGGGACGGCTACATGCCCTGGTCAGCGCTGATCTATGCTCTGACACAACTCTCCTCGCCATCTGGTCAGATAAACTTTCTCCTCACATCCGCTTTTCCCTGGCTCAAAGGTCGCCTGAACCTGTCGAACAAAGGATGACATTTGCTGACAAGCAACACGATGCATCACTGCTCTATTTCGCCAGCCATTGCCTACCTAACAAGTCTCAGGTTCAGGCTCATCGTCCTGCGGCAGGACGCAGCCAGGGCCGTACTGTGCCAACCATTCTGCTCTCTCCGGGAAGCAGTTAACTAGCAACTGGGATGTCACTGGCTCCACCCACTGTCACGTCCCCTCCTGCAACTGAACCTGCTGTGACCACCGAACCTCGGCCACCGCCACTGGCAACGAACTTTCTATAGGAAATGCAACTGCACTACCCATACTCTTACTTCCACACACAGTTTGGTGAGGTGGCACGGAACTGCAGATCACCATGCTACTTCCCAAACGCCAATCGCAGGTAGGTCCGGGTGCCACCTCCTCACAACATGACAGGCACCCCCCAGTGCTCCATTCTGTCCGGGAACGACCGGATAATTGCAGACGACTTTACATTAAAGACATTTCGTCAGGATACCTTTTCCTAGTGGACACAGGTGCCGATGATTTGCTGCTGCCTACGTCCTTAGCGTCGTCGAACATCCGCCCTCATCATACTTCACTGCAAGCCATGAATTCAACTAAACTACAATGCTTGGGCTCAACTTCCCACGTCGTCTCACTCTCTGCAAACTGCAAACTCGAGTAGACTTTTTTAGTGTGTGAAATTAACGAAGCTATACTAGGCATTGATTTCTTGTGACATTACAAACTTTCACCGGACCCAGTGCAAAACGCCGTGTTTCATCATCCATCCAAGACTCACTTCCCCTGTGCTCCGTCGAGCAACCCCCCCCCCCCCCTCCCCGTGACACATCGGTCCGGGCTTATCTCACCTGTACATGCTTGTCTCTGTCGACGATGTTACAAGAAACCACGCACAAGTGCCTTGTCAAGCTTGAGCTTGAACACGTCAGTCGCCTACGCAAGGAAACCTTCAAGCTCTCCCTCCGGCTCCACAAAACACAGCTCCAGCTCGCCGATGCAGCAAAGGAATTACAGACACTACAGCAAGGACAAAGCAAGGTCAGTAAGTGTGGCGAATCTGCTTGCAATCCCAGCAATCGAGCCTCCGCGTGTTTATGTCTCACTACCCCTCGCAACTGTGCTATCAAGACTGCCATAACGTGTACTGAAAGTTCTGCGGGGCCACACCCTCCTAAGACAGTAGCGTTTGACACTCAGCTGGACATAAGTGAGCATGCACGACAAGCGTCACGTTTTCCCAAACTGACGGCTCCTATCTCACCCCCCACAGAAAGCACCTCAAACTATGCAACTTCGGCTCCTGTGTGCCACCGTGCAACTGCCACTGACAACACAAACAGTGCACTCACGAAAAGCATTTCGCCTGCAACCGTGCTGCCACAGGCCGCACCCTCAGACAATGGACTCAATAACGGCTCACGAGCTCTACCAAGCTCACCCAACCATGGTGCCACTGCTTCGGGCCGGCGGCCATCTTGTCACGTTAACTCATGGGACACTTCGCCGCCTCGGCTCCCGTCGGATCCGCCGAGTGGCTATGAACACCATGACCACGCCTCGCATGCCCCGCCCGCCACACATTGTAAAAAACTGCTTCCCATGCCGCCGGCATCATTTCCGTCGTCACTAACGGCACAGTTCACAAGCTTTGCCTCATGCCAGGTCCCCCGATCTCCAGTAAACCACGTCGACTTTGTCCCGAGCGCCTCTCTGACCTTAAAAAACAGATTTCTGAACTACTAATCTCTGGCGTCATTGAACCCTCTGCCAGTAGCTGGTCTACGCCCATAATTATGACACCCAAGAAAGACAGGTCGTGGCGCATGTGCAGAGACTGCCGTCGACTAAACGCACGAACAATTATGGACACCTACCCCATACCCAACATTGCCGATTTTACCAGTTCCCTCGGAGGTGCGACCACGTTCTCTGTCATTGATTGCAAATGGGCCTACCACCAGATCCCCATGGCACCTGAAGACATCAAGAAGACAGCAATCACTACCCCGATTGGGTTATTTCAGTTTCAATTCATGCCCTTCAGTCTGAAAAACGCAACACAGACCTGGCCACGCTTCATCAACAAAGTGCTATTCGACCTAAAATTCTGCTTTGCGTATCTTGATGACATTCTTGTGTTCAGCTCCTCTGTCGAGGACAACATTCGATATGTGCAAACTGTTATGAACACTCTCGCAGCAGCAGGCATCGAGACCAACCAGGACAAATTGTAGCTACATCAACCCACTGTCACTTTTCTTGGTTTTCGGGTCTCTGCCAATGGCATTTCACCGCCTCCTGAGAATGTACAAATAATACTAAACCTACCCAGACCTTCATCATTCAAAGAGCTCCGGCACTTTCTGGGGACGGTTAATTATTATTGCCGACATCTACCTTGGGCTGCGGAGATTCAGGCTCCACTGACGGATGCCTTGGTAGGCACCAATACTTCTGGATCTTGGCCCGTTCCATGGACCCCTTCTATGACTGACTCTTTCACTGCCCTCAAAAATCTTCTTGCTGAGGCCTGTATCATTGAGCATCCTCATCCCAATGCGCAGCTTTTCATCACCACAGACACGAGCGATACTGCCATCGGCGCTGTCCTTAGCCAGACAATTGACGGCCAAACTTTGCCTCTGCAGTTCTTCTTGCACAAGCTCACCAATGCACAACGGAAATATTCTGTGTTTGACAGGGAGTTGCTCGCCGTCTACGAAGCGATTAAGCATTTTAAGACTGATGTTGAGGGACATCCTTTCTATGTTTTAACGGACCACAAACCCCTGGCTGCGGCCATTACAAACCTACCAGCTGACCTGCCTCCTCGCCGCTTCAGATACATGGACTTCATATCTCAGTTCACCACTGATGTCAGACACATAAAGGGTGCTGACAATATAGTTGCTGATTTCCTTTCACGAATCGACATCGTCCATTTGCTGTTAAGACCTCTCTGAACTGCCTAACTTCCAACCCGCCGACGAGGACGCACGAAACCTGATTTCACACTCTATTTCTTCACTACATTTCGTCCACACCACCTTTTCTGTCGTCTCTGGTGAGATCTGGTGTGACGACAGTACGGGCACGTTACGCCCTTTCATCCCAACCACGCTCCGTCGAGCTGTCTTCAACGAATTGCATAATTTAGCCCACCCTGGTGTTCGTGCGTCCGACCACCTCGTAGTGGAGGGCTTTGTGTGGAGAAATGTCAACAAGGACTGCCAGCAATGGGCGCGCTCCTGCGTCACGTGCCAACGCTGCAAAGTACACAAGCACACCTCACCCCCCCCCCCACCCCTCCTGGCGCCTGGCGCCTTTTCGATCCCTCCTGGGCGTTTCCAGCATATTCATATTGACATTGTCGGCCCTCTCTCCCCCTCTAACGGCTCTCATTATGTTCTCTCGTCTATCAACCAAACAACTCGTTGGGTCGAGGCTGTCCCCCTCCCAAATACTACAGCAGAAACTGTTGCTCGAGCTTTCATTGAGTCATAGGTATCGCGTTTCGGATGTCCAGCTATCATCATGACCATGGCAGACAATTTGAGTCGGCCCTGTTCAACGGGATTTGTAACATTTGTGGCGTCTGGCACATCCGTACCACAGCATATCACCCGCAAAGTAACATGCTAGTCGAGCGCTGGCGCTGCACTTTCAAGGCAGCTCTTCAATGCCATGACTCTCTATGGGCAGAGGCCCTTACCCTTGTGCTACTCGGCATTCTTGCGATCTATAAGGAAGACCTGAAAGGCACAATAGCCGAGTTTGTATACAGCCAGAACATTGTTCTCCCTGACGAACTTGTGAGCCCTTCTGCTTCTCTCCCTCAGTCCGATTTACCTTCCTTCGTGGACCGTGTCAGACGCCACTTCATCAACCTCCATATCCCTCCACCTGCCAGCCATTCCCGCTCAAGGATTCACGTCCCAAAATCTCTGGAGAATTGCGAGTATGTCATGCTCCGAGATGACACTGCCCGTGCTCCCATCCAACCTCCATATACCAGCCTGTACCAAGTTCTCTGGCACTCAGCCAACACCTATGACATCCAGATGAAAGATTCAGCTGTTACAGTCTCTCTCAACAGACTTAAGCCCGCTCATGTCGAGCCTTCTTCTACCCCCTTTCAGACCACGATCACGCCACTCGCTGTCATGGCTCATGACGCTCCGACCACTCCCTCCACGTCGGACTTACACACTCGATGAAGTGATTTCCAGCTCCAATCGTCCAGCTCTCCTCCGACCTCACCCTCTACGCCAGTCCCACACACTCCGTCAAGTGACTTCCATCTCTAATCGTCGAGCTCTCCTCCGACCTCGCCCTCTACTCCAGTCTCACGCACTCCATCGAGTGACCACATGCTCCCCATGTTGAGCCTACCTACGATCACGCCCTTGCCGCCAGGCCCTTCACCAGTCCCTTTGACCTCTCCACTGTCGCCTGCCTCGCCCTGTCAAGATTTCTCACGTCCCCCCGTCTTGTACGTGCACTCGCTTGAGGTGTTTGTGGCTGTCCCCCCGGACATAATCCATGACATCTCAATAATACGGCGCAATTATACACTGTTCATTATGTGTTTCTCTTCATTCAGTGCTCATGACACAATGTCCACCATTCCCTGCCACCTGGTGAAATGTGTTCCCCTCCCACCCGATGTCGACCTGGACATGCTTCGTGTGTTCACCACGCCCACCGGAGACATTGTTGTCGTCACTCCATTCCACCCGCAAACTGCCAGCTAACCTGTCACCGCATGACCAGCATGCCCAGTACGACGCCTGGCTCGCTTCAACGACTTTCAGGTTCAGTGGCCGAACCTTCCTTCACGACATCTACCCACACAGCTCTCTGACAACGCTGTCAAGCTGACTGTGGTCCGGCTCCTGTGGACCACCCCTGCTGACACCATAGTCACTCCCCTCCCCCCCCCCCCCCCCGGCCTCTCAAGAGTACTCCGTACTTGGGGGGAGGGGGGGGCCTATGTGGCACCGATGAAATTCACACCAACATCGACCTTTGGACTCTAAGCATTATCTTTGGCTGTTCCAGCATGTTCAGTTTAATTCTTTGTGATCCTTGTATCTATGAGCTACTGCTACAGGGGTGTAATTATTGGTGCAACCAACCCAAACAAACCCCTCAGATCTTCTATATTATACAATGGAGGCCCAGGTTTCATCTTGAGTATGTTTAGCTTTTCTGTATTCATATGTAAAATTCTGGATGAGGTGACAATGTTTTCTTTGTTCATGCTCAAAACTGATATCTGATGTAGGCTGATAGAGCTGTTGGTGTTTCCTAACCTCCGTACCAAACTATAAGCAGACCATCCCCTCATACCAGTTACTGTGTATCATCAGTTGTGTTCTGTAGTAGTACCTTCTTTAAATTCACCATTAGTGCATAATGACCAAGGAAATCATCAACTACCATAAGATTTGTGACATTAGTGACTACCTTCTTCCCAACAGCACCACCACAACAGTATAGCATTCACGTCTGAATTGTTTTATGAGCTCCTAACTATAAGTGACATATTTATTATTCTTAAATTTCTTGCATGTTTGTATATTTTTTAGATTCATTGACATGTTTTCATAGCTGTGTAGTGTAGAGTTCTGCTACTTTCTGTATGGATAATAACTGTGTTTGGATGTCCACTGAGCTGATAACATTTCATTCACAGTTCCAAGTGGTGCTGGCTCTGGTCTGGCACTTGAGGTTATTTTCAATAGACACTACTGTGGGAAGCCATTGGACACCTGTATGGGGATCCAAGATATGGCCACCACATCCCATGTGTCCCCCAATTAGTCCACTACTGAGGTCACCAAAGTTGCTGCCCACAATGTGGTTGACTCCCTCATCCACGGTCAAGGGCAACATTATTCAGATGTAGCAGCCAGCAGAAAACTTTCTGGGGGACCAATCAAAAGGCATCCCTGGTTCATCTGGCAAACAGGCTTCATGCACTACCTATGACTGGTGAAGATAATGTGTCAGGTGCAGTTGCTTGCTTTGTTTCAGAGGAAGCATCTCATCCTGCAAGATCTGAGCACTCACAGGAGTGGATTTACTGGTAGTTGGTAGATCCAGTGTTAGGTATGTAATGAGGCTACTTAGGGATACAGCTGCAAATATGTGGAAGAAATCCAGAGTGTGTTCTCTGTGCATATGAGGGTAACCACGTCACATTTTCTCCCAGATGCCATGAAGAGCAAATGATGCAGCCAACTGCAATAGGTGGCTCATGGTGGTATTAGTGTGTGTGTGTGTGTGTGTGTGTGTGTGTGTGTGTGTGTGTGTGTCACTTTGGATCTGCAGAGATTCTCTGCAGATGAAGCAGTGACAACTGACAATCTTTCTGAGGAAATTAAAGGAGAGCTGTATAATCGCTGACAGCACCAGTTGTGAAACTTTGGTAAAGAGCTGAGTGTAAGATCTGCATCACAGGATCAGATGGTTCTCCAACAATGTAGGCTGCAAATTCATATCCCTGTCTTGAGGTTCACTATCTGGTATGGTGGTATGAGTTGCCACTGAGCACATGACACGATCACTTCTGGTTAACATAATCGATAATCAGACTGTCAGGAGTTACACTACTGGCCATTAAAATTGCTACACCAAGAAGAAATGCGGATGATAAACGGGTATTCATTGGACAAATATATTATACTAGAACTGACATGTGATTATATTTTCACACAATTTGGGTGCATAGAAACTGAGAAATCAGTACCCAGAACAACCATCTCTGGCCGTAATAACGGCCTTGATACACCTGGTCATTGAGTCAAACAGAGCTTGGATGGTGTGTACAGGTACAGCTGCCCATGCAGCTTCAACACGATACCACAGTTCATCAAGAGTAGTGACTGGTGTATTGTGACGAGCCAGTTGCTCAGCCACCATTGACCAGACATTTTCAATTGGTGAGAGATCTGGAGAATGTGCTGGACAGGGCAGCAGTCGAACATTTTCTGTATCCAGAAAGGCCCATACAGGACCTGTAACATGCGGTCGTGCATTATCCTGCTGAAATGTAGGGTTTCTCAGGGATTGAATGAAGGGTAGAGCCACAGGTCTTAACAAATCTGGAATGTAATGTCCACTGTTCAAAGTGCCATCAGTGCGAACAAGAGGTGATCGAGATGTGTAACCAATGGCACCCCATACCATCACGCTGGGTGATACACCAGTATGGCAATGACAGATACATGCTTTCAATGTCGCCAAACACGGATGCGACCATCATGATGCTATAAACAGAACACGGATTCATCCGAAAAAATGACGTTTTGCCATTCGTGCACCCAGGTTCGTCGTTGAGTACACCATCGCAGGCGCTCCTGTCTGTGATGCAGCATCAAGGATAACCGCAGCCATGGTCTCCAAGCTGATAGTCCATGCTGCTGCAAATGTCGTCAAACTGTTCGTGCAGATGGTTGTTGTCTTGCAAACGTCCCCATCTGTTGACTCAGGGATTGAGACATGGCTGCACGATCCATTACAGCCATGCAGATAAGATGCCTGTCATCTCGACTGCTAGTGATACGAGGCCATTGGGATCCAGCACGGCGTTCCGTATTACACTCCTGAACCCACCGATTCCATATCCTGCTAACAGTCATTGGATCTCGACCAACGCGAGCAGCAATGTCGCGATACAATAAACCGCAATCACAATAGGCTACAGTTCGACCTTTATCAAAGTCGGAAACTTGATGGTACGCATTTCTCCTCCTTACACAAGGCATCACAACAACGTTTCACCAGCAGCGCCGGTCAACTGCTGTTTGTGTATGAGAAGTCGGTTGGAAACTTTCCTCATGTCAGCACGTTGTAGGTGTCGCCACCGGCGCCAACCTTGTGTGAATGCTTTGAAAAGATAATCATTTGCATATCACAGCATCTTCTTCCTGTCACTTAAATTTCGCGTCTGTAGCACGTCATCTTCGTGGTGTAGCAATTTTAATGGCCAGTAGTGTAGATGTGTGAAGTTGATTGGCCAGTTCTTTCGGTTAGAGGGACTCAGGAAATTACTTTCAAAGGGTGAGAGTAAAAAGTTTCTATCATGAAAAAGCTACTATTAATTTATTTATAAATGGGTGTACTCATCCTCAATGTTTGATCTGCCGCTGCAAGTCATCCTGTGGTACATGATGTCTGCTGTACTTGACTGTTCAGTCAAAATAAGGAATACTTAGAATTATTTTGTTTCAGATAACTTTATTTTAACTCAAAAAAGACGTACATATTACGTGTACAAACTCATCTTATACAATGACTTCCTCTGCTGACATGGCTGCCGCTACATATATGATTCCAAACAATCCCCGTCCTCCGTATTGTTAAAAAAGGGCTCTTTAACAAAATTACAATTAAAGCTTGTAATAGTATTGGGCTTTCCGTCATATGAAAGCTGTGAGTACCCTTGGAAAGGCATCACCTCGTTGTGTATTAAATGATCAACTTATGAGATGAAACCTATTCTTTAAAAGACATTTGTTTTATATAATTTGTGTAACTGTAAAGATGCGCATCTAGTATGAACGCTAATACATCGATTACGCAGTCAAAGAAACATTTTAACAGAAGCTGAACTGAGCATTCCGCTTCTATCTAAATAGAAAATATGATGGGAAAAACCTTTGTAGATCTTCAGATTTTATCACACTTCTTCTTGTATTGTGAAAGCGTAAAGAAGGTCATCTTTAAGCCATGAAAGTGAGCGGTCTTGCCAGCGTGCAGACAATAGTTATTAATTAATAAAATTCAAGTAATTTAGGTTCAATACTGTAAATCGGCAAGTTATTGTTATGAAGGTGTTGAACGATACAAGAATTGTCTCGAAGGAAGGAGAAAAGTCCTTGTTTTCCACACAACTCAAAGCAGCCCATTTATTAATGATTTCATTTGCAAATGCAATTTTTTTTATTGCTAATTGTTAAAGGTCCCTTAGGTAATTATAAAATTCATACTGACTACATAAAGGAATCCAAGTTGTTCTTATCAAAATAATAGAAGCCTTTGGGTAATCAAAAACTAGCCTCCTTCTGATAACAATCAGGAGCCAACCAGAAGACGGATGTCTTCGACCTCTTTCGTGTTTCCTTTGGCAAAGCTGTGCCAAACTGTGAACACGACATTCTAGTATGAAACACAATACATACATACTTATCAGATTAAAATTGAAAATATTGAAATACATTTAATTTAATTTTTTTTTATGACATGGCGCCTGAGCAGGGACTTGATAACAAAAATTAATCTGTTCTTTTATTGTTTCATGACATCATCCAGTGTACATCGGAAAGCCATAAAGGAAGTACTGAACAAAACCGTGGAAGTATTAAAAATTTCGAAAAATAACTGCAGTGCACAAAATGACGGATGTAAGTACAGTTTATATTACGCTTGAAATCTCACGTCTTATTTCAAAAAACTGATTTCCGGAATTTCTTTCCTTATGCTATCACTGTTAATTTCCTTTGCAGAATTGATTATCTACGTAGTTACAATCCATTTCTGATCATCTCTTCATGCAAGGTTTATCATCTCCTCCTGCAAGGTTTATTTGTTAGCAATATTAGCATCTTCATTATTGCTATGGTTAAGAACACAAGATGGATGCCATAATAGTTGGATTCAGTGTCTAGCAGATGATTGTCACTTATTTTCAAAGCTAGGTGCCATCTTGTCTTCTACCCGGTATAGCTCTGCAATTGTCAGCTACCACCGTGTGACGTTTGTCTATCAGGAAGCATTGCCGCGTGCGCATCTGGGAGTTGACGATCGGCGTGCCGCGAAAGATTTCTTTGAGTAGTTACATCACAAACTTGAAAATAAACATGGCAGATGACAGAGGCAAGCCCACAAACAGTGTGCATGACGGTGATGACACAGTTGTCAAGTCATACCCACTATGTTCGCGAACGGGAAAAGGCAGATGCGATTCACGAATGGAGAGAACGGCAGATGATCATAGTGTGCGTGACGTATCGTCACAGCAATCATCATCACAGCAAGTGGGAGAACTTGCGATGGTTGAAATGATGACAATTTTTTTTCAAGGAAGGGAACAGGAGAAACTGTAAAGGGAAGCTTATAAATTACAAAAACAAAGTGATAGACAAGAAAGGGAACAAAAAGAAAGCGAAAAGGAACAGGAGGCAGAGCAAAAATGGTTTGATCTAAATACCACCATTGGTAATCAGACCTCTGTTACTGGCACAATAAAACTCGGTTAGATAATGTTGATGCCAACTTAGAGGCAAGAATAAGGACAGTCACGGTGGAATGTATCGGGGAATTAAGTACTAAAGTTAATGAAAGGGTAGAAGGTATTCTGCAGACGGTAGATGCATGTGAGAGCACAGTAGGTAACATGTACAAAGACTTCAAAGTACAAGTCGAAAGTTGCCAGGCAGTTACAACAGAAGTCTCAAAGAAGTCCGATGAGGTCGGAACTACAGTAAACAAGGTTGCAGACAGTGTCATCATTCTGCAAGGCCAGGTCAATGACCTGACACAGGCGCTATCCGACATTAACATTGTAAAGAGGGTGAATGATGCTGCCGCAAACGTACGTTCCACGATAGGAAAAGAATTTGTAGGATGCGTCAAGACTAAAGAACAGTACATAGAAAACAAGGTTCAACAAGACTTAAAAGAAGCCGTTAAATCAGCTACAGTTGAAGTTTTAGCTGCTCCAGGTACATCAGAAGATAACGCTTCTCAGTGAATTAGGAGAGATTCGTTGCGTTTTTCACCGAGATCTACCCGAGTGGAAACGACACCTCACTGAGGAAATCGAACAGTTGAAACAACAAGTCAGTGATTTTCCTAATGACAATAGAAGTGAGTATTCACACTTGCTTTCTTCAGAACATGAATAAAATAACAATCCCGTGTCTAGTGTAAAATTCTCTCCACTGGTCACAGTAGTAAGAACCCATTAATACTCAACCAGAATGATCAAGTAACTCTTGTCGAGCTCATTAAAAAAGAAAGCGTTCTCAAACACTGCGTTTTCCAGCTTTTTCTACCAGAGAAACGCAATATCCGCCCTATGGTTTTCTTAAGTCATTTAATGGTGTTTTTCCCGAGAGCTGGGATGACAAGCAACGTATGCGTTTTATAGTAGGTTACATTCAAGGAGAGGGTTCTGTCTGGGGAACAGAAACATAAATTCCATGATCAAAACAGGTACCACCCCATATCCAGACAACACAACAGTAATTCGGTAATTCACCCGTTAATTACAATGATCGCATCACTACAATAACGATCGCCGAGGCAATAATAGTAATGATAATAATAATTTCAATGGAAAGTGATGTTGGATTAATACCAATAGTCAACATCATTATGGTAATCAGCCTACATTCTAGCACTGTTCTCAAGGGAGAAATGCTCAAGATCCTTCCAAGCAATACAAACAACGGTATGCTCCAAACTCTAGGGATAGTCCGCCGCCTTTCACTAACAATCAACTTCAAACTCATGAATCTCAAAATTGTCACATCTACTTTTTTATGCCCGAGAAAACTAGCCAACAAACACAATCTCGGCTGAAAATCCAACAAATAGCCCACAACTTAGGTGGAATACGGAAGCAAACATCATATAGAGCGTACCGCCCGGTACTTCAAAGATAATTGCGAGCGAAATTCAACCTAATGAACATGCAGAAAACTAAAAGCACCTCCTTTTTCTTGCCTCCTCGGGGAAGCTGCGGAACATGTTGGGGGCAATTTCATTAGAGGGCAAATCAACATTATACGATATAACAATGACTGTGACTTACGGGATCACTTGTTGAAAGTGGATGACGTTTTGAATGGTGAGGATTTGTGGGAAAATCAGGTTCAGGCATCCACTATGATTCATATTCATGATGTACCACTTGTCACTATAATAGATACTTGGGCCAACATCTTTTTTTTATCTTTATGTGTATATAAGAAAGTTTGTACTGTACCAATAGTTCTGTCATTGCCAGTACAAGGGTGTACTGTATCCGGAGCTGTAGGCTCTTTAGTTCAAAAAGTGACGCTACAAATTCATGTACCAGTGAGATTTGCATCAGACACCGTACCATGTACTTTTCTAGTTGTTAAAAATTTGTCAGTACCTTGCCTCTTAGGAATGGAGTTTCTACGTAAGAACCGTATCATCATAGATTTTTATGAAGGTATATGTCCTCTCAGATGCAGTGATAAGAGTATAGTCATTCGACTTATGAGGACCAAAGTTTAGTTGTCCAGCCAAG
The DNA here is from genome assembly GCF_023864345.2 of Schistocerca serialis cubense. Lineage (NCBI taxonomy): Eukaryota > Metazoa > Arthropoda > Insecta > Orthoptera > Acrididae > Schistocerca > Schistocerca serialis. Next base: position 916,932,295 of record NC_064638.1, read on the forward strand.
AACATAAAGTAAAGCTCCACAAGCTCACATCTCGACAACAATATTTCAATTATTTAGATGAGTCAGGAGACACAGACGAAGACTTTGACTTATTACCGACACATGAAGAGTTATTGACGAAGGCTAATGAATCTGACAGATTAGGTGACTGACAAAGAAAGGAACTATACGACCTGTTGTCACAATTCATCAATGTGTTTTCTAAGAAACCGGGAATCATAGCCAACTATGTATTCGAAATGAAAGTAAAGCCCCACAGCATCCACTGTAAAACCACCTATGCAGTTCCGTAATCCCGCAAGGAAGCAGTACGAGAGGAAATCCACAAAATGTTAAACTGGAAAATAATTGAGCCCTCTGACTCTCCATATTCAAGCCCATTATTGTCTGTATTTAAACAGGACGGATGTGTTAGTCTTGCTCTAGACACTAGGAACATCAACAAAATTATTGTACCTGTGTGTACCCAACCGGAAGCATTGGAGGAGCAACTACAAAGGTTTTATGGCATTAAATTTCTAACCTCTATCAACCTTCGAAGTAGCTATTGGCAGGTGAAGTTGTCGCCATCTTCAAGAACGTACAAGGCTTTTATCTTTGCGGGTCGGTCATACCAATTTTGTGTCGTACCCTTTGGCTTGAATATTAGTTTAGATGGCTTTATTGCTGCTCTTGACCATGTCTTAAGTCATAATTTACTGGACAAAATAACTGTCTATGTCGATGATCTCTTAGTAGCCTCTACTTCATGGGAGGAACATCTTGACTTGATTCGGAAAATCTTCGTGAGGTTTGCTAACTTTGGCATTACTGCCAATTTACAGAAATCAAAGTTTGTAAAAAAGGAAGTAAAATTCCTTGGTCATATCATCTCTTCTGAGGGAATTTATCCCGATCCTAACAAACTATCTGCTATAAGGAACTTCCCTGTGCCCCGCACCAAAAGACAATTAAAAGGTTTTCTTGGGTTAACGTCTTTCTTTCGTCGTTTTGTACCAGATCAATCCATGAACAATCCAGTGTTGCACAATTCATTAAAGAAAAACGTTCATTGAGTATGGACCTCTGAATGCCAGCAAGCCACTGACAAAATCAAACAAGCTCTTCTGAATAGCAATATCCTCAGTCATCCGGATATGAACTCAGAATTCTGCATTTATTGTGACGCCTCATTTCAAGGCTTGGGCGCTTGTTCTTTCCAGCTAAAGAAAACTGGAGATAAAGAGGTGATTAGGATAATTAGTTTCACCAGTCGTGTGCTGACGTAGTGCGAAAGACCGTACTCTGTTACAGAGTTAGAAGGATTGGTAGTTGCATGGGCGATCCGCCGTTTCAATTATTACATTTATGGTCATCCGATCAAAGTGTATTCCGACCATCAAGCTCTTAGTTTTCTCCTTTGGTGTAAGCTCTATCATCCGAGACTTCTCGCTGGTGCCTACAGGAGTACAATTTTGAAATTGTTTACGTGAAAGCCAAGAAAGAACAACATCACTGCAGATGCATTGTCACGCATGCCAGAAGGTATGCCGGAGCCTATGAAAGATCCCTTAATCGTAGTCGTTTTCTATGTCTTTGCCGACAGAAGGGTACTCTGCAAGAAAGTGACTGTAAATGGAAGAGAGTCAAACAGCTTCTACAAGACAATCCTAATCAGCGTTTGTCGAAATTTTATAAACCACACAATGGTGTTTCATTTAATCATACATCTATGTTGATGGAGCAATTGTGTGTTTGTAATCCTGAGGAGTACATTGAATATCTCATTTGGCACACTCACCTATCCTGGGGACATTATGGCCCTGAGGAGCATTAAAGAAAGATTTCTGACTATTGCTACGTACCCAGTCTGCATAAGAGCATTCATAAACTGCTAAACACTTGTTTAATCTGTCAGAAGGCAAAGCCCTTCAATCTTTCGAATGTCATAATTTTGAATCCTATCTACACTGAGTGTCCTAACCAAATAGTCAGTCTTGACTATGCAGGTCCACTTCCGAGAGGAAGAGGAGGCGCTAAGTACCTCGCTGTTTTGCTAGACCTCTTCACTAAGCAAGTGCGTTTGTATGCGATGAAGTCTTCCAGTGCAAAATCTTTAATAAGACGAATATAAAAGAATTATGTTCGTCATTTTGGTAAGCTGGAAACCCTGTTGTCTGATAATGCTTCAAACTTGGTTGGAAAAGAGTGGAGACAGTTTCTCGCCAGTAATGGTATTAGAAAGATTCTAATTTCAAGATTAATACCCCAAAGTAACCCGACAGACAAGCCTTCAAAGAATTTAATAGTTTTATTTGCACCTTCAGAACTAATCTCCAGGCAAAAGGAAAGCAATGAATGGACTGATCCTATCCACAAGATACAAGGTCCAGAAGTCAACCTAGACGATAATGTAATGTTGTTGTTGTTGTGGTCTTCAGTCCATAGACTGGTTTGATGCAGCTTTCCACGCTACTCTATCTTGTGTGAGCTTCATCATCTCCATATAACTATTGCAACCTGTTGTTGTTGTCTTCAATCCTGAGGCTGGTTTGATGCAGCTCTCCATGCCACTCTATCCTGTGCAAGCTCCTTCATCTCCCAGTACGTACTTACTGCAACCTACATCCTTCTGAATCTGCTTAATGTATTCATCTCTTGGTCTCCCTCTACAATTTTTAACCTCCACGCTCCCCTCCAATGCTAAATTTATGAACCCTTGATGCATCAGAACATGTCCTACCAACCAGTCCTTCCTTCTTGTCAAGTTGTGCCACAAACTCCTCTTCTCCCCAATTATATTCAATACCTCCTCATTAGTTATGTGATCTACCCATCTAATCTTCAGCATTCTTCTGTAGCACCACATTTTGAAAGCTTCTATTCTCTTCTTGTCCAAACTATTTATCGTCCATGTTTCACTTCCATACATGGCTACACTCCATACAAATACTTTCAGAAACGACTTCCTGACACTTAAATCTTTACTTGATGTTAACAAATTTCTCTTCTTCAGAAACGCTTTCCTTGCCATTGCCAGTCTACATTTTATATCCTCTCTACTTTGACTATCATCAGTTATTTTGCTCCCCAAATAGAAAAACTCCTTTACTACTTTAAGTGTCTCATTTCCTAATCTAATTCCCTCAGCATCACCCGACATAATTCGACTACATTCCATTATCCTCGTTTTGCTTTTGCTGATGTTCATCTTATATCCTCCTTTCAAGACACTGTCCATTTCGTTCAACTGCTCTTCCAAGTCCTTTGCTGTCTCTGACAGAACTACAATGTCATTGGCAAACCTCAACGTTTTTATTTCTTCTCCATGGATTTTAATACCTACTCCGAATTTTCCTTTTGTTTCCTTTACTGCTTGCTCAATATACAGATTGAATAACATCGGGGACAGGCTGCAAACCTGTCTCACTCCCTTCCCAACCGCTGCTTCCCTTTCATGCCCCTCGAATCTTATAATTGCCATCTGGTTTCTGTACAAATTGTAAATAGCCTTTCGCTCCTTGTATTTTACCCCTGCCACCTTTAGAATTTTAAAGAGAGTATTCCTATCAACATTGTCGAAAGCTTTCTCTAAGTCTACAAACGCTAGATACGTAGGTTTGCCTTTCCTTAATCTATTTTCTAAGATAAGTCGTAGGGTCAGTATTGCCTCAAGTGTTCCAACATTTCTGTGGAATCCAAACTGATCTTCCCCGAGGTCGGCTTCTACAGTTCAAATGGTTCAAATGGCTCTGAGCACTATGGGACTTAAGTTCTGAGGTCATCAGTCCCCTAGAACTTAGAACTACTTAAACCTAACTAACCTAAGGACATAACAAACATCCATGCCTGAGGCAGGATTCGAACCTGCGACAGTAGCGGTCGCGCGGTTCCAGACTGTAGCCCCTAGAACCCCTTGGCCACCCTGGCCGGCTTCTACCAGTTCATCCATTCGTCTGTAAAGAATTCGCGTTAGTATTTTGCAGCTGTGACTCATTGAACTGATATTTCGGTAATTTTCATATCTGTCAACACCTGCTTTCTTTGGGATTGGAATTATTATATTCTTCTTGAAGTCTGAGGGTATTTTGCCTGTCTCATACATCTTGCTCACCAGATGGTAGAGTTTTGTCAGGACTGGCTCTCTCAAGGCTGTCAGTAGTTCCAATGGAATGTTGTCTACTCCCGGGGCCCTGTTTCGACTTAGGTCTTTCAGTGCTCTGTCAAACTCTTCATGCAGTATCGTATCTCCCATTTCATCTTCAGCTACATCCTCTGCCATTTCCATAATATTGTCCTCAAGTACATCGCCCTTGTATAAACCCTCTATATACTCCTTCCACCTTTCTGCTTTCCCTTCTTTGCTTAGAACTGGGTTTCCATCTGAGCTCTTGATATTCATACAAGTGGCTCCCTTGTCTCCAAAGGTCTCTTTAATTTTCCTGTAGCCAGTATCTATCTTACCCCTAGTGATATAAGCCTCTACATCCTTACATTTGTCCTCTAGCCATCCCTGCTTAGCCATTTTGCACATCCTGTCGATCTCATTTTTGAGACATTTGTATTCCTTTTTGCCTGCTTCATTTACTCCGTTTTATATTTTCTCCTTTCATCAATTAAATTCAATATTTCTTCTCTTACCCAAGGATTTCTACTAGCCCTCGTCTTTTTACCTACTTGATCCTCTACTGCCTTCACTACTTCATCCCTCAGAGCTATCCATTCTCCTTCTACTGTATTTCTTTCCCCCATTCTTGTCAATTGTTCCCTTATGCTCGCCCTGAAACTCTGTACAACCTCTGGTTTAGTCAGTTTATCCAGGTCCCATCTCCTTAAATTCCCACCTCTTTGCAGTTTCTTCAGTTTTAATCCACAGTTCATAACCAATAGATTGTAATCAGAGTCCATATCTGCCACTGGAAATGTCTTACAATTTAAAACATGTTTCCTAAATCTCTGTCTTACCATTATATAATCTATCTGATACCTTCTAGTATCTCCAGGATTCTTCCATGTATACAATCTTCTTTTATGATTCTTGAACCAAGTGTTAGCTATGATTAAGTTATGCTCTGTGCAAAATTCTACCAGATGGCTTCCTCTTTCATTTCTCTCCCCCAATCCATATTCACCTACTATGTTTCCTTCTCTCCCTTTTCCTACTGTCGAATTCCAGTCACCCATGACTATTAAATTTTCGTCTCCCTTCACTAACTGAATAATTTCTTTTATCTCATCATACATTTCATCAATTTCATTATCATCTGCAGAGCTAGTTGGCATATAAATTTGTACTACTGTAGTAGGCATGGGCTTCGTGTCATTCATAGTCACAACAATGTGTTCACTATGCTGTCTGTAGTAGCTTACCCGCTATCCTATTTTTTTATTCATTATTAGACCTACTCCTGCATTACCCCTATTTGATTTTTTCCTCCTGCCACCGAACTTTACTAATTCCCACTATATCTAACTTTAACCTATCCATTTTCCTTTTTAAATTTTCTAATCTACCTGCACAATTAAGGGATCTGATATTCCACACTCCGACCCGTAGAACGCCAGTTTTTTTTCTCCTGATAACGACGTCCTCTTGAGTAGTTCCCGCCCGGATATCTGAATGGGGGACTATTTTACCTCCGGAATATTTTACCCAAGAGGACACCATCATCATTTAACCATACAGTAAAGCTGCATGCCCTTGGGAAAAATTACGGCTGTAGTTTCCCCTTGCTTTCAGCCGTTCGCAGTACCAACACAGCAAGGCCGTTTTGGTTAGTGTTACAAGGCCAGATCAGTCAATCATCCAGACTGTTGCCCCTGCAACTACTGAAAATGCTGCTGCCCCTCTTCAGGAACCACATGTTTGTCTGGCCTCTCAACAGATACCCCTCCATTGTAAGGTAATACAAGCCCTGATCTCTCTCACAACTCACATTAATTTAAGAAAAAAGGCATTCGACAAGCATGTCACATTGCTTGAACAAGTGTGTTCTTCTGAGAACACACTTCATACCATCTCTCATCTTACGCAAAAATCGTAAGTGGAAACACCTACACGAAGTACCTTTTGTTATAGTGAGTAAGCCACATATTGGTTGTTACGTGTTGGCAGATCCAGTTAGTGGACGAGTAAAAGGCCTTTACCACCATGAGAAACATTTAAAAAATCATTATGTTAAGCTGCAACTTGAAACAAGAGTGTGATTTGTTTAGAAAGTATGTGAGTCAACAACATGTACATGTATTCTGCAAGTGACATAATCATTTGAGTGAGGTGGACGCAAAGTAATGATGGAGCTTGCAGGATATGAAGTGATTGAAGAAGGTACTCTATGTATTTGGAAAATAAGATTTGCCTTTGTTTTAAGGTAGTTTTAAGTTTCTTGAGCTGCAGTCGTTGAACTGAGTAAGGGATGTGCCGAAGTGCCACCCGCTGCTTTAGTTTTAAGTTTGGCAAATCTCCTTTGTACCAAGTAGTAAAGGTTTTCTATAAATTCCTCATTCAGAACAGAATGTCCGCATATATGAAGTAATAACCTAAGCTAAGCTTTCAAAGGATTGATATTTTAAGTCTCTAGAACCATGTTCGATGCAAACTGATACAGTGTAATCTGTAGATTACACCAAGTATAAGCAGCAACATATAGTTAATGTTCAAAGAAATGAATAATGGTACTCGCAGTTGGAGAGCAACTTTAATTTATTTATTACTATGAGTCAACCAGGTCAAGAAATATGCATTTATAATGATAATTAGGTCCTGTATTGGAGAAACTTAGACTATTCCTTCCATGAGTATCATATAGAAACCTTCGATACTAAGATACCTAGTTGAGGACTGAGATAATCTGCTTATATTCTACTGCTATGTTAGTATGAGGTGATTCCTCTCAACAGCGAGTAGTTCGGCTTCCATAATGTTTGCACATGCATTGACAATGCGCTGACGCATCTTGTCAGGCATTGTCGGTGGAACATGATAGCAAATATCCTTCAACTTCCCCCACAGAAAGAAATCTGGGGACATTAGATCTGGTGAACGTGCAGGCAATGGTATGGTGCTTTGACGACCAATCCACCTGTCATGAAATATGATATTCAATACCACTTCAACCGCAGGCGAGCTATGTGCCAGACATCCATCATGTTGGAAGTACATCGCCATTCTGTCATGCAGTGAAACATCTTGTACTAACATCGTTGGAACATTACGTAGGAAATCGGCATACATTGCACCATTTAGATCGCCATCGATAAAATGGGGCCAATTATCCTTCCTCCCATAATGCCGCACCATACATGTTCCACTTGTCGCAGCCATCGTGGATTTTCCGTTGCCCAATAGTGCATATTAACCCGGTTTGCGTTACCACTGTTGATGAACGATGCTTCGTTGCTAAATAGAATGCGTGCAAACAATCTGTCATCGTCCTGTAATTTCTCTTGTGCCCAGTGGCAGAACCATACACAACGTTCAAAGTCGTCACCATGCAATTCCTGGTGCATAGAAATATGGTACGGGTGCAATCGATGTTGATGTAGCATTCTCAACACCGACGTTTTTGAGATTTCCGATTCTTGCGCAATTTGTCTGTTACTGATGGGTGGATTAGCCGCGACAGCAGCTAAAACACCTACTTGGGCATCATCATTTGTAGAAGGTCGTGGTTGACGTTTCACATGTGGCTGAACACTTCCTGTTTCCTTAAATAACGTAACTACCCGGCGAGTGGTTCAGACACTTGGATGATTTCGTCCAGGATACCGAGCAGCACACGCAGCACACACCCATTGGGCATTTTGATCACAATAGCCATACATCAACACGATATCGACCTTTTCCGCAATTGGTCAACAGTCCACTATAATACAGGTAATGAATCACGAAGCAAATACCGTTCGCACTGGCAGAATGTTACGGGGTACAATGTACTTACACGTTTGTGACTATTACAGCGCCATCTATCACAAAGTGAAAAAAGTGGCCCAACTAAAACATTCATATTTCTTTACATACTACACGAATATGTAATAAAAAATGGGGGTTCCTATATAAAAAAACGTAGTTGATATCCGTTTGACCTATGGCAGCGCCATCTAGCAGGCCAACTATAGCGCCATCTGGTTTCTCCATTCAAGGTAGACAAGTTTCGTTCTTTGTAGTTTCTTCGTTTGACACTTATTTCGTGAGATATTTGGCCCAGTCACTATCAATGGACCACACTGTATATTGACGATGCTTTGGAAGCGGATTTTGTGACATTTTAATACTGAAGTCAAGTTATGCCGCGTAGATGAAATTAATAGCAGTGTGACCAAAGAATGAATTTGCTAAACTGTTTATTTCACCTATTATTTATCTTCGTATCCTTTATTTCTTTGTATTATCCTATTGTAGTTTTCTTCTTTAGCATTCTTACCTTTGTACCTTATCTGGTAGGGGAAGAAATTTGGAAACTGGTTCAAAAGACTTCGTGTATGTATATTGTGTATATTGACGATAGTGGCTCATTGGTTAATGCATGTCTGCAGTTACTTACCGACATGTGGTGAAAATCTGATTTGCTGTGATCAAAAGCAGCCTAGGAAATATGAATAATTTTGCCGATTTCTGTTAGATGAAGTTTTGAACGTGAACTGTTTGGCACATCCAATAGGGTGAATTTTACTGATAACTGATGTAACAGAGTAAATGAACAAAGAAAGTAAAAAAACAGGCTATTGTACAACAATAAAAGAAGGAAAAGAATCAGACTGAAAATACATAAAAAATCAAATGTGCTTCAGAAGCACCATTCAGAGTAGCAAACACGACTTTCGTTGGGTCTTGGACAGTAGTTGAAAAAAAAAAAAAGAGAGAGAACTATGTATATTTTGTAAATGATTTTTTTATGATAACTAATTTTAGCATTACCTGTGTTACTCTTTGGTATAAAGACACCTAGGGATTGCTGCGTGTGAATCACTTTGACAACATGATGGACACATATAGGGCCTATATATTGGTGCATGTAAAATCGTAATCTGACATGTGTATGGACACAAAAAACTAGTTATCTCTTGTGTGAATCAAAACTGTGATAAACTTTTAGACACGTGTGATATTCCACGTTTGAAGTAGCGTTATAAGTATTCTCACGTTGCAACAACGATACAATGACTATCAGACAAAGGATAGACAAGTTATTGTACTCACAGCAATAGGTAATAGTAGTCATTTTCATCGAGGACTGTTCTTCGTCGCTGGTGCAGTCAATTTACCATCCAGGTTGACCATGTCGCCTTGACGAGTTGCTCCAGTACCCAAGATTCAACAAAATGCACAATTTTACAAAACAATTGGTAGTCACTGAACTATCTGCCTCGTGCAGGACGCGGTCTGCCAACGCTGTTAAACTGCCAATTCATTACCACGTGACTGTGAAGCACTGTGGCAACATTCAATGACTAATCGCCGGCACGCGCTCAACAATAAGCATTCCTCTACATGACGGGTGCAAGCGTGCTCCAGATTTGAGATGAAAATCGAAATAAAAATAGTAAAACGTTAATAAACTACGCACGAATTTACTATATTTACATGAAAAGGACACTAATGATAACTTTTGCCTAACTATGAAAATTGCTACGGCAATATTGATAATACATTGCTTAGGAAAGACCTGTACAAGACGAAACGTGTTTTGCTAATGAAAGAGTAAGAAATCTAGACAAAAACCATGAATAATATATAATATATATGTACATAATCTGTATAGTAATTTTTATTGTCTTAAATTCTTACTCCATATTCCCCTAGATTAAGTTACTAGTTAATGAGCAAGACCTAATACAGATTTTTTCTCTGTATTTTCATGTGCTGAAACATGAATTGGAGTGAGATTAAGACAGCCACCAAACAGACTAATTCGTCACTGAACCAGTCATCAACTTTCCTCATTCCCGACGCGACCCGATGGATTGTCGAGTCAAGAAATATCACTTCCCCTTTCACACAGTGAAATTCCCAGTGTTTTCCACCAGAATGTGAAAAGGTGATCCCCAGTTATAGTACAGTGAAAAGTGAAAGGTGATAAAAGAATTCCCCTGTGAAAATCACCCGAGTTCATAAGAAATACTCTCAACCACAAAGTGAAGAGTGATGTCGCTACGAGAAAGACTGGTTCTGTTAGAAATTGCCCGAAATGCACCAATACTTCAAATGAATTACTGTAAACAAATTTCTTTTCTTCTTGTCATTATTTGTGTATATCTGTATATGTATGTGTATTTGCATTTGTATTTGTATCTATGTTAGTATTTCAATGTTCCTATTGATTGAAAGTAATTCTTGAGAATATGCAAGGTTCCTTTGTTAAATCCTTGAGCACTTATGACGGTATCAAGCCACAACCAAGACTGCTAATGATCACCCAACTTAGATGAGTTTTGACTACTTAATGTGAAACAAATATACCTCTATATGCATTATGTTATGTTTGTTTTGCTCCCTACAAGGAGAGATCCTTAAATACTTCATTCACTAAGTACGTGAATCCAATAATATTACGATTGCACGTGAGTCGTAACAATCTTGCAGAATCATTACTCCTTACGCAGGAAGCAATGTAATATTATTGGGCTTTCCATCGTATGAAAGCTGTGAGTACCCTTGGAAACGTATTCACCTAGCTGTGTATTAAATGATCAACTTATGAGATGAGATCTATTCTTTGCAAGATATTTGTTTTTACCCTTGGAAAAGCATTCACCTGGTTGTGTATTAAATGATCAACTTATGAGATCTATTCTTTTCAAGATATTTGTTTTATATAATTTGCGTAACTGTAAAGATGCACATCTAGCGCGAACACTAATACATCGATTGCGCAGTCAAAGAAATATTTTAACAAAAAGGTGAGCTGAGCATTCCGCTTGGATCTAAATAAAAAATATGACGGGAAAAACCTCTGTAGATCTTCAGATTTTATCGCACTTCTTCTTGTAATGTGAAAGCGTAAAGAAGGTCGTCTTTAAGCCATAAAAGTGAGCGGTCTTGCCAGCGTGCAGGCAATAGTTATTAATTAATAAAATTCAAGTAATTTAGGTTCGATACTGTAAATCGGCAAGTTATTGTTATGAAGGTGTTGAACGGTACAAGAATTGTCTCGAATGAAGGAGAAAAGTAATGACAGTAATTTGTGACAAAAACGTGAACCAAGAAGCTTGCACAGGACAGGCTGAAATCTGATCGCATCATACAGTCAGAAAAATACTTATGTAAGTTATACTGTTTATAAATAAGCCCTAATTGCTTGTGAGAATTATTGGAATATATTTAGAGTTTCCCAGATTTCTTATTCTATTCTTTTCCTTTATTTGTGTTTTACCTCCATGTCATATTATTTTTACAAATGTCAAATAGCCTTTACTACAGCAGAGAATACTGCAGCATCCTGGTCGTAGACAGAAGGCTGCTCCTTGTCTGTACGACTCATAGCCACCCCATTTATTAATGATTTCATTTGCAAATGCATTGTTTATTGTTCATTGTTAAATGTCCCTTAGGTAATTATAAAGTGTCCGATACCACCCGTCGGCTTTGACCAATGACGTAACGTGCTATGTTATTTTGTTTGTTCTACAGATTGCTGTCGATGAAAGTTAAATGATGTCTCTGGATTTCCTCGTTACGCGCGTATATTAAAACTTCGATGTAGATTATTTTGTTTTGGTCTCATAATTTGTTTTCAGCATCTTTTGTTAATGAAAGCAGTCGTCATTTATAAGTAGGAGTGATTTGTACGGTATTGATTTTTCACACTGTTCGTTATGGATGAGTCGGTTTTTTTTACAGCGAAAATTCTGCTTCAGAAAATGAGTGACCGCACATCAACTATAAAATTTTTGCAATCATTGGGCGTTATTGCTGAATTTTGCAAGTGCAGTGTGTGTGGGAATTATACGGTTTTGACGAAGGTTGCGCCATCACGAACTTCCGACGAATACATGTGGAGGTGCATAAAAAATAACATATGGAGATCCATACGCAGGGGGACGTGCTTCGAAAGATCGAGGCTGAATTTAGAATTAATTGTCATGCTAACCTACAATTTTTGCTATGAATATTCTGGCAAATCTGTCATGCACGAAGCATGGGTTTCTTGTGGCACTGTAGTCGACTGGTTCTCATTTTCTAGAGAAGTCTGCAGGGAATTTATAAAGTATAGAGGGTCATTGAGGGGGGAGGGAAGGGGGGCAGGGGTTATAGTTGAAGTAGATGAGTCACATTTTGGAAAGAGAAAGTACGAAAAGGGGGGGGGGGGGGGAGTTTCCTGTCTTTGGGGTCTGTCATCTTTTCTTCTTCAGCTCCACCACTGCAAATCTTGTTTCATTTCTTACTTCTCATCAGAGTACCAAACTATCCTTCCCCCTGTCCACATGCATATGTCTCTCTTGCTGAGACCCTTCTCATTTACCGTGTCAGCTGTTGTCATTGTTGACTAAAACCTATTGTATAGGAGGATACGGGAAGCAAGTCAGCATTTCTGCATTATTAAATAACCATATTTAAAACATGTATTGTGTATAGATGTATAACCATAGTTTCAAAGATGTCACATGTATAGATAATTTTTGATATAATTGATATATTACTCACTTAGGTTTCATTTTGTTGTGTGTTGCAACCCAAAATGGTGAAGAATCAAACTTCAAGAAATTTCTTGTATCATAAAGTATAATACTTTATTATAAAAAGGTTGAAACAGTCTGTGTACTATGAATTAATCAATATTTGTACATGTAGTCCAAGTGGACTCCGTGGAGAATTGTCTTTTAGTCAGCCACAGATGGCAGTGTATGGAGGTTCTGATTGTTCAGTATTATGTGTAAATGCTAGTGTAAAGTGCAGAGATTAGTGTAGTGGCACTTGAGAATTTTGTATCAGTATAAATATTAGTGATATATTATCAAAGAACAAGTTAAATTGCAAAATGAGATTTAAGACAGGCATTGTTAAAGTAGGCTTTCACGGCCGGTTAGCATGACAATTAATTCTAAATTCAGCTAAGAGGCCATGTGCAACAACACGTTTTCGGACATTTTTCTTCTGGGATGGAGTGCTCGATCTATCTCCTTTCCAGCGTACTCATTTTTCTGGAAAGCGGTTCGCAAGTGATTTAGTTCCTCTTGCAAATAAGCTGGCTCACAGATTTTATTAGCCCTGTCCACCAATGTCTTGATAATACCTCTCTTCTGCCTGGGATGATGGTTTGAATCCTTATGAAGATAACGATTGGTATGCGTATCTTTTCTGTAGACTTTGTGACCCAGAGTCCCACCTGCTCGTTTAATTACACGCTCTATATAAACAGGACCTCCACGGCCTAGCAGCCAGTCGTAGACTCACCTCAGATGATGTTGCCCGAGCTGGCAACGAAACGTCAGGGAGAAGTATTTCTACTACTGGACCACGGCCTCTTAGCCCGAAAGTTTGAACCCACCAAGAAGATTAGTGAATGCTTAAGATCGGTGAAAGATGCACGACACCCTTTATCTACTCCTGGTGTGTATAAGATTCCGTGTAGTTGTGGGAAGGTTTACATTGGAACCACAAAAAGAAGTATCAATACTCGCCTAACAGAAATAATAGGCAAAGTATGTTTCTGGACTCGTTTTCTTATTCATTATGGGTTTCGGGCTCTGCCTATCTTCAGATGACATGGTGACAAATATATTTTGTTACAATCATGCAAAATTACGCAAGTGTATAAATGGAGCCCCTATACTAAACCACCATATAGCAACAAGATGTTTAAGATACAATACATACCTGCCAAAACAAAGTGAGCATACAACTTTGACAAAGTTGTCAAGTAACGACACAAGTGACAGAAGTTTTACAATTCCACACAGTAAAATGAGATTTCAGCTAAATGTGTGTGCTACAGACACACGAGTGATGCAGCTAGTGGCCGTACTTGCTTAAGAGAACTTTTTGGTGTATGCGATGAATCCCACTTTCATTTGTATGAGTTCATCAATACGCAAAATTAGCGCATTTGGGTGACTGAGAATCCGCATTTCACAATCAAGAAGTCTCTTCACCATCGACGTGTGACTATATGGTGTGCAATGCCCAGTCATGGAATAATCGGCGCGATAGTCCTTGATGACACAGTGCAATGGGGACACTGGTGTATATAACTCTTTCTCAATATTGCCGATGCATTGTGGAACAAGCTGTAATATCAGATACTAGAATACTCAAAATCCATATTAAATTGTACTTGCAACGTCCTAATTTTGGCAGGTGCACTGAGTTCTTCTTAGTAATGCACAGCATTAGACCATTATATACCAAAGTGTTCAGTCTCCTCTGTGTGCAATGAGGAGCACTGAACTGAAGCTCAATGTAGTTCTCTGCTTGTAGGAAGTTCTTTGTTGCAGAAAAAAACCCTGGAATGTGGCTCATATTTCACTCCGTATGACCATCATATTTTGTGTAATTGATTGTTTTGAATTGAACAAGTTTTAATTACTAAAGTATGAACAGTTGGAATTTTGCTGAATTGAACCATTCAATTCTTGGTGGGTCTGAAGATTGTTTCAACTCTGAACTTGGCCAGCACTTTCCCGATACGGTGCAACAACAACCATTGGTGGGGAAAGTTTTTCTTCCATTCATACACGATATTACGGACCGTATCGGGAAAGTGCTGGCCAAGTTCAGAGTTGAAACAATCTTCAGACCCACCAAGAAGATTAGTGAATGCTTAAGATCGGCGAAAGATGCACGACACCCTTTAGCTACTCCTGGTGTGTATAAGATTTCGTGTAGTTGTGGGAAGGTTTACATTGGAACCACAAAAAGAAGTATCAATACTCGCCTAACTGAACATAAAAGGAACTGTCGACTGGGACACACGGACAGATCGGCTGTAGCGGAACATGTTTTTGAAACGGGTGACCATGAAATAAAATTTAGTGAGACGAGCGTGCTAGCTAAGACATCGCATTATTATGCACGTATGTATAGAGAGGCTGTAGAGATTTTTAAACACCAGAATAATTTTAACAGGAAAGAAGAAGGCTTGAAGTTAGATAAGATATGGCGATCGACTTTGTACCAAAGATGTGACAATTGATTACCTTAGATCGAGAGTAATGACGCCAGCCAGAGATAGTTTTACTGTTGACAACACGTGATGAGCGGTGGCGCCCTCTACATGCTCTATATAAACAGGACCTCCACGGCCTAGCAGCCAGTCGTAGACTCACCTCAGATGATGTTGCCCGCAGCTGGCAACGAAACGTCAGGGAGAAGTATTTCTACTTTTGGACCATGGCCTCTATACCACTTGGGATAGGACTTGCATTCCGTGTACCCCCCACCCCACCCCTTTTCATAAATTCCTGATTCCAAAGTGGCAGTTCCAGCATTTCCATACTGACATTGTAGGACCATTCTGCGCATCGCATGGTTACCATTATATTCTGTCAATGATGGATCATGTGACATGATGGGTAGAGGCCACACCCATTTCTGACATATCAGCCGAGACAGTAGCAAAATTGTTCATCACCAATTGGATCACCCAGCATCCTTAACCTCAGACCAGGGTCAGCAGTTTGAATCGCAATTGTTCAATGACATATGCCATCAATGCCGATGCCGCCAGTTCCACACAACCACCTACCATCCCCAATCCAGTGGCACTGGATGATGATAGCTGCTCTCATGTGCCACTCAGAAATGTGGGTGTCCTTCCATGGGTCCTCCAGGGCACTCACACGGCACATAAAGATGTCCTCGATACGCCACTTGCCGAAATGCTATACAGTGAGCCCCTCACTCTGTCCGCTGAATTCATAGCACATGAAATAGTCTCCACATGTTCTCATGCAATGCTATCTACAAAGACAGTGAAACCCATGCTACATCCACCATCACAGAGCCATACCAACTGCTGTAACACAATACAAACAGTTTTTATATTGAAATTGCTGGAAAAACAGGCAATAGTGCACATGAAACAGCTTAAACAGGTGTAGACTATAGCAGACCTGTCACACCAGAAACTCCCTAGCCCAGCATCTCTTATGCAGCTGCTAGCTAATTTCCAAGTGCATGTTAATCTCCACAATTTCCTGCCTGACGACATGTTCATCACATTATGCGATACCAACCTCATGAGTTGCACCTAGACATATCAGGTGTCCCATATCAGTCCAACTGCACATGCCCCACATCATACAGAACCTCCGCCACCTTGAACAGTCCCCTGCTGACATGCAGAGTCCATGGATTCTGACTTAGTTTCCGTACCCATACACATCCATCCGCTTGATACAATTTGAAATGAGACTCGTCTGACCAGGCAACATGTTTCCAGTCATCTACATTCCAATGTTGGTGTTGACAGTCCTAGGAAAGGCGTAAAGCTTTGTGTCATGCAGCCATCAAGGGTACAAGAGTGTGCCTTCAGCTCCAAAAGCTCATATCGATAACGTTTCATTGAATGGGTCACATGCTGACACTTGTTGATAATCCAGCATTGAAACGTGCAGCAATTTGCGGAAGGGTTGCACTTCTGTCATGTTGAACGATTCTCTTCAGTCACTGTTGGTCCCGTTCTCGCAGGATCTTTTTCTGGCTGCTGTGATGTCAGAGATTTGATGTTTTACTGGATTCCTGATATTCATGGTACACTCGGGGAAAATGGTCATACGGGAAAATTCCCACTTCATCGCTACCTCAGAGATGCTGTGTCCCATCGCTCATGCATCGACTATATCACCATGTTCAAACTCGCTTAAATCTTGATAACCTGGCACTGTAGCAGCAGTAACTGACCTAACAACTGCACCAGACACTTGTCGTCTTATATAGGCATTGCCAACTGCAGTACCATATTCTGCCTGTTTGCAGATGTCTGTATTGGAATACCAGTTTCTTTATCACTTCAGCATATGAAGAATAAGGTGTCCACACTTACAATAAGCAACCATTACCTTTTCTGTATTCCTCACCCTAAATGTTTGAGGATCATTAACTATTTCATACATTATTTGGCTTGTGCAATTATCTGTAGCAGCTATATGTAATCTGTGAAGGAAGGGGAAGTAACTGGAAGTTTACATCTTCTCTGGGTTCTTCTTTCTTCTCTAGAGTCATCTCACCTTAGAACTGTCAGTTTTGCTTTCAGAATAAAAATACTTATTCTCAAATGTAAAAGAATTAGAACAGCTGCAGATGGTGCTGCTTCAAATATAGGTCGATGCAGACTAGAGAAGGGAGGAAGAAGTGTATTGGTATAAAAAAAATCATAAAGTTCAAAATTAGGTTAGAAAGTAAAAATTAAAACAAATAATTTAAGAATAAAAATATATTAACCCATACACATTTGTTTATTTTAATTTCATTTAATTACACTAGAGAACTGAAATAATTTTTTTTAAAAAACTGTCTCTTGTGCATTTGCCCAGTATCATACACATCCTTTGAACAATCCTGCTGGCTGTCCCCATGCCAATACCAATGAAGTCTCAAATGGACAGAAAGAAAATGACATTAGGACATTAGACAATTCACAAGAAATATAAAGACGTAACTTCCCAGCCACTACTTCTGCTGTTATATTTATTTAGATTCAATAACTAAAGATTCCTGTTAACTGAATGACAAGTACTTATGTTCTCATAACACGAAAATAACAATTACTTTGCAACAAATATTGATGTTGTTATGTGGATAATACTAATAACTGAGAAATACAACAGCTATCTGGTACAGCTTTCTTAAAAAAACTGACTTTGCTATTAATTTTACTTTGTTAAACTTAGCTTGAATAAGCACAAATAATTTACGTATGTTTATGGGAATAATACTGGGTGGTGGACAGCTTTGTTGCTCTGAAGCATTCACTAAAAGATGGATAGTTGTTGCCATAACGTGAGGTAAGAGTGAAAAAGTTTTCTGATATCGATGTGGCTGAGTAAACTCGGGACATTAGTGTACTATCGAACTTTGTTCCATTAAACAGCCATAAAAAGCCAATCAGTTTCAGAACAATGATACTTCACACAAGTACAATATATTTCAGTTTAAGTTATCTTCCACTAGCTAAAATTTGACATAAGAGAGAATACTGAAAATAACTTGATACCCAAGGAAGGTTAAAAACAGCATTCCACGCACTCCTTCCACATGCTACAACTATGCACTCGCTAACCACTTAAAAAATCTCTGGTTAACTTATCTCGCGTTATTTAGGTTTGTACATGTTTCTCAAGCTATTCCAACAATAGAGCTTAACTGGAGATTGTACAACCGACCCTAAGTAAATAAGAATATTACGCTGTACCAGGAAATGCTGCAAAACGATTCAGGTCCTATATCTCTGACAGAAAACAAAGGGTGTGAATACGGAAGACACGCGTATTAAGCTATGAGTCATCATCCAACCGGGAATCAATAATGCGTGGTGTCTCCCCATGATTCCATCTTAGGGCCCTTACTTTTTATTGTGTATATATGACCTTTCATCAGTAACATTACCAGATGCCAAGTTTGATTTGTTTGCAATAAATATTAAATCAAGTATAGCCTTAGAAAGGTCAGCTAATGAAATTTTGATGGGTGTTAAGAAATGGTTCCTAGCCAATTCTGTGTCACTACACCTTAAAAACATACTACATGCTGTTCAGAACTTGTAAAAGGTTTCTGGCTGCCGTCAGCAACACCTAAATAAGACAAATGTCTGGCATAGTTATTGAATCAGTTACTGCCGCTACAACAGCAGGTTGTCAAGATTTAAGTGAGTTTGGACACGGTGATATAGCCGACGCATGAGCGATGGGACACAGCATCAAAACATCAAATCTCTGACATCATTGGGCCGGAAAAAGATCCTGCAAGAACGGGACCAACAATGACTGAAGAGAATCGTTCAACGTGACAGAAGTGCAACCCTTTCACAAATTGCTGCGGATTTCAATGCTGGGCCATCAGCCAGTGTCAGTGTGTGATCATTCAATGAAACATCATTGATTTTGTAACCAAAGGCCCACTCATGTACCCTTGATGACTGCATGACAAAAAGCCTGGGCCCGTCAACACCGACTTTGGACTGCTGATAACTGGAAACATGTTGCCTGGTCGGACGAGTCTCGTTTCCAATTGTATCGAGCAGATGGACGTGTACGGGTATGGAGACAACCTCACGAACCCAGCATGTCAGAAGGGGACTGTTAAAGCTTGTGGAGGCTCTATAATGGCTTGGGGCATGTGCAGTTGGGGTGATATGGGACCCTTGATACGTCTGGATACGACTGGCAGGTGACACTTACGTAAGCATCCTGTCTGATCACCTGCATCCATTTTTGTTCATTGTGCATTCCTACGAACTTGGACAATTACAGCAGGACAATGTGACACCCCACATGTCCAGAATTGCTACAGAGTGGCTCCAGGAACAGTTCTGAGTTTAAACATTTCTGCTGGTCACCAAACTCCCCAGACATGAACATTATTGAGCATACCTGGGATGCCTTGCAACGTGCAGCTCAGAAGATACCTCCACCCCCTCGTACTCTTACAGATTTATGGCCAGCCCTGCAGGATTCATTGTGTCAGTTCACTCCAGAAACACTTTAGACATTAGTTGAGTCCATGCAACGTCTTGTTGCGGCTGTTCTGCGTGCTCCCAGGGGCCCTACATGTAGGCAGGTCTACCAGTTCCTTTGGCTGTTCAGTGTAAATTTAACAGGGAGGAGAATACCACAGAACTGCTGAAATGCCTAAACAAATCTCTATTTGCTGTGCAAATGTTGTCAGACAGGTGATATAAAAAAGTTAGCATAATATGTTACTTTTATCCCATAATGTCATACAGGATTAATTGCTGGGGTAACTTATCAATCCAAGCTAAAGTTTTCAGAGCCCAAAAACATGCAATATGAATTATTTGTGGTGTGAAGGGGCTGTTTAGGGAACAGATAATACTAACTAGTGCTTCCCAATACATTTATTCCTTAACGAAATTTGACATTAAAATTGTATCTTTCTTTATGCCCACAGCTCACTTCTTGGAATCAATACTAGGAATAAGAATAATTTTCACAACAATTTAGAGTCACCTAATTTGGTTCAGAAAGGTGTCCATTCTATTTTCAATAACATGTCTGCTGCCAAAGAAAGTTTAACTAATAATAAAGTTCAGTTAGAGAAGAGTCCAAAGGATTTATTGGTGGTCAATTCCTTCTACTCCATTGATGAATCTGTTAGCAGAACTGATTGATGTGCGTATGTTGTTAATAATATAAAATTATGTGAATATCGTGCACAGACTGACTTTTGTAGAAATTTTTTGTAGTATGTGATCATTGTAAATAAGTGCTGTAAAATGTTATTTTACCTAAGTGTACCGAATATTTAATATTTGGTGATAAGTTTTATCCCTTTTAAATGTTAATACACTTCTTTTTACAAATTCCACATCCAAAAGGGCAATTTCATTTGAGGTCTGTGGGGCACATTAGCATATCTGTTGTTATTTTGTAAATATTTATTGTGTATTCTTTTCTGACATGTTGTGCATCTCATGATTGGAAGAAAAAGTACATCTAATCTAAATTAAAAAAAGGAACAAATAATCTGCAAGAAACTTTTGGGAAAAACAGAGAGAAATGATGATTTTGATAGTAATGTGGCAAAGGAACAGCATTGCTCTTAGGTAACTGGAAGTTGTGAAAACTGTTTAGGCAATAAAAAGCAAACAAAAGGCGGAAAAATTGTCAAATATTTTGGTTTAAAATTAGCAGCCACGTTAGGAAAGGAAGCTGAATGAATATTGATGACAAGGGAGCATGGAAACTTCCAAAAGACTAATATGAAGTAGGAGATACTTAACAGACAATAACAAAAGCAATGAAAATGAGCAGGAAGTTAAGAAAACAGCATAGTGGGGTGAAAAATATACTTATAACAGCTACTAGAAGTCTGTATGCAATCTGCCACTCTATTGCTGGTAAACTGTTTGATAAACTGTGCAGTCCCAAAAGAATGAAATGATTTCCACTTTTCAAATTTCATTCTTTCTCCACGTTTTGTATCATTAGCAAGTACCATAAGTATTATATGCCTCTGTACAAAAGAAAAATCTGAAATGCTTACCTGGAACTGACTAAACAGACTTTGACAGTAGGAATAACTGATGGAATTTTGCATTGGTTGAAAATGAAACTGAAGTAATAATAATGGTATCAGTAATAGAGAGAATAATGTGTGGGCACAGAAAACAGAATTAATATTTGTGTGTAAGTGCATTGTGTTAGGAACAACTTATTATTGTAAAAATGTTGTTAGAACAGGAGGAATCCACAAAAAGTTTAAGTGAATCAGAAATGGAGTTTGTTACTAACAGAGTTTAGGGAGTATGATGAAAAGGTGCAATATGATGAATTGTGTGTATGGGGGGGGGGGGGGGGGGGGGGGGGGGGGGGGGGGGGGGGGGGGGGGGGGGGGAGTGGAGTGAAATACATATCAAAAATATTGATAAAAGTGAGAAAAGAGTGGTGTTTCAGTAGAGAACAGTGGTGTTTGATTACCCATTTTCATCAACAAGAGGAGACATAATACTTACATATGATGCAGAATAATAGGTACAGAGAGAAATCAAAATGAGGTAGAGATGAATGAGATCATATGTGCAGATATCAGATGAGAAGTTATAAAGATAATAATTGCCAATTGTTAGCCGAGACCTTGGCCATACAACGTAGCTACAGACAAGAAATACTATTCATGAACAACTAATCTGTTTTCCGAATCATGCAAAAATAAAAGAAGTTACTCAACCTAGTTAATTTAAGAAACATCATGAAACATAATACAATGAAAAGAGCCAGTATATTGTGAAAGAATTTATCAATTACAATGTTCGAAAATTTAGAACCAAAACTAGTATATACCACGTGGATATTATAAAGCACACTGTAAAGGAAATATTTCACTAACGTAACTGCAATATCATGTAGTAATGTAAGAAAATGTCTGACTAAAGGGCAAATTGTTAGAAAAATAAAGTGTCCTAACGTCGTGCATGGATAAATAAGAACTTTCTTTCTCACTAATACTTTTAATGGGAGAACTTTAACTGTATTGCAGAATTACAACACGAGGAAGTCAGTTATTGATATATTCAATCCATTAACTTCATGTTGGAGGAGGTATGTTGTTAATAACTTTACATGAAGATAACACAAATAGGCTCTGAGTTAGTGTTATTTGTTAATATGAAACTGGAGATAAGATGTACAAGCAGCTGCATGCTATATAATGAAAGATGCCTGCAGTTATCTCTACTCATTAGTCTTCATATACAAACAGATGCTGAAAAGGGCACCACCCACTGTGATTCCTCACCTGTCCCTAAGGTACTTGAAAATGCAATCACAAGCACGTCAACCACAGTGCCTACATTCAGAGAGAAAAAAAAAAAAGAGTATTCAGCGTAGGGAGTAAATTTTTCTGTTATGGTTACCAATGATTTTAAAAGCTGAAAGATAAATAAAAAGCTGTCTCTTCTATTGTGAAAGCAGATTAATAGAAGAATTTTTGTGTGTTTGAAAATAATATGCATGTATGTACGTAGATTTACTAAATGTGGAATAGGATTTGAATCTGTAATTGTAAGACTGTGGTAATGGTAGTGATAGTGGTGGTGGTGGTAGTAGTAGTGGTAGTCGTTGTTGTTGTTGTCGAAGTATATTTGAATAGCATAAAATGATGATTTTCCAAAATGTTTTCATTAGAATAAGAGGAATTATCTTGATGAACTTTAGGTTTCAAATTAATCTCAAAATGCAACTGTTTCCACAAATATGTTTTAACTTCGTGTGAATAATTTTACCACAAAGTAACGTGCAGCGGGGAGGGGGGTGGGGGGGTGTTTGCAGGGTGCAAGTGCTTCTGCTGCGTTGTAACAGTGAGGGGGGAGGGGGGGGGGGAGGGAGAGAGAGAGAGAGAGAGAGAGAGAGAGAGAGAGAGAGAGAGAGAGACTTCTCCCACTCTGCCGACCCTGCCTCAAGGTCAAATGTGAGTTCTATGGTCGTGTACATGTAGCAGACAAAAGAATTTCACAACAATGTAACCTTCAATATTGGTATTATTAGAATTTTGTAATTTGTTCACAAAATAGAGTAGAATTATGGGTAGATGTAAGAGATACAAAGTTTGAGCAAAATCCAATAAGCATTTTCCACAAAAATCATTATTTTTTTGTAATTCCACATTCTGCATGGGACAGGGAACTGAAATTTTGAGAATTTACCGAGTGGACCAGACGTCACTACCCAATATCAGCTAATCGAATACAAACCACACAACTGGAATTTTGAAATAACTGAACACTTTATTGATGCTAAAGGATCTCAAACTGTTTTCTGTCTTTGTTGACACATTTCATCAGACCACTTAGGATGCTTAAGTATATTTGTTTACATAGTCATTTATTAGAATCAATGTCTTCAAAAGAGTTGTAAAGAGCTTCTTTTGAGTCCTGAATTGTTTACGGTTTTGTACCACAAACTTATATTTAATGCAATTCTTTGGTATACGGCCAGGAGATCTGGTTGTCATTTCTATTGCTCCTCGCCATCCAATAACTTACCCACCAAATACATCAATTTAGTTTCGCACAGTTGTTGTGTAATGCAGTGGGGCTCCGTCATGTCGAAAGTAAAGTGAGTTGAAGTCTTCATAGGTTATTTGTGGTCCCGGAATGGCATAAGTTGGCAACATTTCCACACAGGCCCAATTAGTCCACGACATGAGATACCACCCAAACAGTAACTGCCTATCAAAAGCAATTCTATGGTTCTCTGAATAGGTATCTATGGTTGTGTCACCTGAAATGTCCTGTGGCAATCTTCTGCAGATCTATTTTTCTCAAAATGTTTCCCTAAACTGTAGACAGCCTTCCTTGCAGGTGGAACAGTGTTGAAATTATTATTCCACTCATTTATAATTAAATTATAACAACCTTCCTATCACATTTTTAAAGTAAGAACTCTTTCTTCACTAGGAAACATCTTCAAAACAGATTGAAAACAACAACAAACGATGTCACAGATGTTTAACAGCAGTGCACTCTGGTATTTGTATCAATTATTATCTGGAAAAAATAACACAGGGAAATCTGGTTTTTATATCTATAATTACCACAAGCAAACAAGATTACCTTCGTGTTTTCAAGGAAAGTATGCTAACTAACTAGAAAACAACAGCATGATGCACAACTTGTGCAGACTGCTCTCTGTTCTGAACAACATATATATAATTATAGTCAACACAGTCTCTGGATAAGAGCACCACATTCTGTTTCGTGGGTATCTCATCAAACTTTCCGATGTTCTAGACCTAGTATGGGATAATGGATATGCTGAAATTTGAAGCATCAGATTATTTTTGATGCATGGGGTCTTACTTTTAAGATGACAGATGCCTGTGGTAATTAATTCCATGAGGATTAGTGTACAGAAAATTAACAGAAACAATATCATTTTCATAACTTACCACGTACTTATATATAAAAACAAAGATGAGGTGACTTACCGAACAAAAGCGCTGGCAGGTCGATAGACACACAAACAAACACAAACACACACACAAAATTCAAGCTTTCGCAACAAACTGTTGCCTCATCAGGAAAGAGGGAAGGAGAGGGGAAGACGAAAGGAAGTGGGTTTTAAGGGAGAGGGTAAGGAGTCATTCCAATCCCGGGAGCGGAAAGACTTACCTTAGGGGGAAAAAAGGACAGGTATACACTCGCACACACGCACATATCCATCCACACATACAGACACAAGCTGGATGGATATGTGCGTGTGTGCGAGTGTATACCTGTCCTTTTTTCCCCCTAAGGTAAGTCTTTCCGCTCCCGGGATTGGAATGACTCCTTACCCTCTCCCTTAAAACCCACTTCCTTTCGTCTTCCCCTCTCCTTCCCTCTTTCCTGATGAGGCAACAGTTTGTTGCGAAAGCTTGAATTTTGTGTGTGTGTTTGTGTTTGTTTGTGTGTCTATCGACCTGCCAGCGCTTTTGTTCGGTAAGTCACCTCATCTTTGTTTTTATATATAATTTTTCCCACGTGGAATGTTTCCTTCCATTATATTGTTACCACGTACTTAGATCAATACATTGATAATATCGAACGTAACAGCCTACACGTCATCCACCCATATTGTAGTGCTCGTTCTGTATTTCAGGTCTGTCAAGATAGGATATTTCTAAAAAAATTTTGCATTTTAAAACCAATGTAATCAAAAAGAGAGAAGTTTTTTATAGCGTATTTTTGTTGCTCAATATTTTCATAAATGTAGGTCTAAAATTCACTAATCAACTGTTCCATAATTATTATTAACTTTTTAGATGTTTTCAGTTTGCTGCGTTGCATTTCTGTACCGTGTAAAATACACGTAAACCTCTGGGAATGTTTTCATAGAATTTAGTAGGTGTCAGCAGTTTGGTCTTACAAAAGCTATGAACAGACACATTACTCCATGCCTGAGTAAGCAAAATACAATAGGGCTGTTGTAGATGCCCAAGTAGCTGTGATTATAAACTACTTGCCTTGTTGAAGTGTCTCTTTACATGCCGTCCTTTGTTCATCTTCCTTATTAGTACAGCATATGTTAGATCTAAAGCTATCATCATCACAAGCTTAGCAACATTTTCAGTCTAGTTTATGTGGCTACCAATTGCTCAACACCTTCACTGTAGACCAAATCCTTACCATCATACTTTCCACTATTTATATTGCACCCAGGACTCTCCATAATCATATCTGTGAAAATTTAATATAAGACAGCTACAGATTGAAATGCGCACAACTGCTATCTAAGTGAATGAACAACAGAGTACTGTGTGATCTGAAGCCCATTACCGGTAACTTGCCACTTGTATTGTGTCTGAAATGATCTAATATATACACATAAAAAACATAAAAAGACAATTGTCCAGAGGCAGAGGACACACCAAGTGGACTGAATAGAGAAGAAATATTATTGTGTATGGAGAATTGAAAACCAAAAGTGAAGAATAAACTTTTATTTCAATATATCGACACAGTACACATTTATATTGCTGGTAAAAATGTCAATATATAAAAAATACTGCATATTGTACTTTAATCTAACAGAGTGGTAAGAAGGAGAACTAAACAGTGTACTACATATAATAATAAAGTGAGAATTACGATTACCAGTTATTTTGTAACTTGATTTATAAAACAGATATGCACAAGAATTTAGCATATTCATGACAATTACTTATACAAAATTAGTTGCCCTTGACAGAAGATACAATCCCACACCAGAGAAATTGGGCACTAAAAAGAAAAAAAATTGCACTATACAATATTGGAACTGGTATTGGAGGGAATACAGATGGTTTAGACAATACAGATCAGATCCTTTTTTAATTAAAGCTTTGTGTCTTAACTTTATGCACAACATGGAACAGAAAACAATAAAAATGTTGTCACATACAGAAAGATGAATCTCTGAATTAGTGGAGCTGTGTACTCCTACTTCGAGACCATAGAAATGTACAGGTGTGAGAAGGGAGATTTCTCAAGCTCCAACGTCCACGTACTGCTGATGTTCATGACATTGCATGCTTTGGAAATCAAAATACATTGTTTTGCCCACTGGCTGCTATTTCACTCTAATATTCTAACAATTGCCCTCACAGAAATTTAAAAGTAATTAATGCAATAAATTCAAAGAGAAGAGCTGATTTGACATGACAGACATTATATAAGAAAACTGAGCTGCTGTTAGAAGTTGTCATAGGAATCTGCGAGCAGCCACATACAGCTGAAATAGCTTTTATTTCTTCATAATAACAAGTTTTGAGGCAGGATCATACTTGCTTGCATACACTGTTCCTAAGGATTTGACTGTATAAGTTTATAGTTCTAACACTGACCTTACGCCAGCTGTTAACAAAAATTCAAAATTTTAATTTTTCTGCGGTAATAAATATAAGCTTGAAACATTTTAATAATCCAAAAACATCAATATTAGGATGTGTCATGTATTCCATTTAACTAGAAAAAAGGAAGGTATGTTAACAGACACAGAGGACAAGCTCAGATTGTGAAAGAATAGGGAAGAAAATCACCAATTTCTAATGAAACATCACTGCATTTGCCTTAAGTGATTTACTGAAGATGTGGGAAATCTAAATGTGTACAGCCAGACAAGAATTTGAGCCCAACCCACCCAAATATGAGCTAATGTCTTATCAATGCACCACATTACTTGGATTCACTAAAGCAGTTGAGCCTTTTTGTTGCTTTTACCCTAGATCATACAGATAAAATATTTGTAATTGGATAGATAAAAAAATCTACTCATCAAGCGGCGGCAGAACACATACATAAAAGAAGTTACAATTAGGCAAGCTTTTGGAGCCAGTGGCTCCTCCTCCAGGCAAAAGTGTTTAAGGTGAATGAAGAGGGGTGACGGAAAAGGGCTGGAGAGGTCTAGGAAATGTCACCCGGAACTGGGGTCAGGGGAGACTTACCAGACAGGTTGAGGATTTTATTTGTGTGTTCTGCCACCACTGGAAGAATGGATTTTTTCTCTATCCAATTACCTTATATTGTCAAAAATCAAATGTTTTTGTTGTTAGGTAACATATTTGGCTGTGTTTGAGTGGATGTATCTTTAGAAAGCCTGTATGCCTTATGTCTAGGTTGGATATATTTCCAAATGCACATTTCAGTTGTAGATCAAGGCCCACAGTATGTGTGGAGTACTCTGCTCCAACCTTAGAGAGTGGATAGCAGCTAGAAAGGCCACAAATATTTCTTATAAAGTTAGAGAAGAACAAACATTGTTATTCAAATGAATAACATCAGCTGTTCTTATTCTATCCAGAACAGATGATCTTGGCAAAATTTGTAGGCCACAAATTCCTCTCATATTAGTTCTTCTTGAGGCACTGCTGATAGATTGTCGACTTTCAGCAAGTACTAAATCTGAGTTTATCTCATTCTATGCAAAATGAAAAAGATTTTTACATCACTATCAAAAGAGCATCAAGCCACTAGTGACCATCCACTCTGCTACCCATGGGCAAGGGAGTCTTAGCATGTGTGATCACAAGCACTGTCGTGCATGCCATTCCATATATTATTGTGCATAAATGCTTTATGGAAGAAACAGATTAGTAGGATAAATAATAACTGCTTTAATATACATGTTCAGGTGGAAAAGCAGGCAAATCCAGTTCCTACTGTGGGTAGTATCAAAGTGTAGAATTTTTAAGACTGAGCTACCCAACCAGCAATTATTTAAACAGCAAGCTGTTCCATTCTCTTCTTCTATTGTTACCTGAAACCATATGCTCAGTTTCATTGTCTTTGTTATTGTTTTAAGGCTACTGCGAGTGACTGTGTGTAGTATTGTCATTACTGAGTCTTGGTGGCCAGCAATACATTTTTCTTTTATTTATTTTTTCACACAAGTTGCTGTATGATGACAGTTTCTCTCTGACTGATGAAAATATCGACATACTGACATTTACAAATCATATTAGGGTACGTAAGTCACATAAAAGATTAAAAGATGCAATCAAGATGCTTAGGACACACCAGCATCAGTGAGGTAAGCCCTACAGCTGCAAATTAACATTTTTTTGATAATATTAAGGCACCACAAATGTCAAAGATATTAAATATTTTAAAAATTTTCTACCATGAAGCCCAAGAACATTACTCTTCACTTCAACACGAATGACATTTTATTATTTTTCAAATATCACGTAATGTTAAGTAATTAAAAAAAATTAATATATATATATATATATTCTTTCACATTTTTTGTAAACATTAAAAATCCCAGAATGAATAAAATGTCTTTTCGTAAATATAATTTAGTACTACCTCTTTTCCCCCTGAGCAGGCTCACATCACCCGAAATTGTTCATATAATAACTAAAACAAATCCAAATACTACTATAAGTATGCACTAATAAACATAAAAGTAGTTTCAGAAATATGCTATTTACTTACAAATCAATCTGTGTTTTTTTAACTAATTCTTCAGTAAAAATCAAATTATTCTGTATTCAACTGCTTTTTGTATGACATTACTCGCGTGATTTATTAGTGGGATGAGCTTATAAACCAAATGGTACCTTCCCAACTTATAAGCCAAGGATTAGGCTTCAAAAATGCATTTTACTGATTATATTTATATATTTATATTTATTATATTTAATTGAGAAAAAATGAAAAGGTTACAAATCAGTAAATTTCAGATTCTACTTATGACTGTCACATCAAATCAAGCATTCACTACTACATTTTCTGTGCAATAAGATACATCATATTTGTTGTAACTAAATTTCAGCAATTCACTACTGGGTGTGTTTGTTATATTGTTATATTATATATTCAAAAAATATATATAAGTCAATATATATATTGACTTTCAGGAAATTTTAGAAAATTCTGCCTGCATTATTAGAGTGAAGTAGCTTAGAACACAGCAGGCATAAAATCTTTATCTCCAAGTTCCCTTTTCAATTATGTTAGAAATTTCTCAAAATTCCTAGCTTAGTTGGTGCACACACTTCTAAAACATGAACAAAACAGAGCGAAATACACAAAAAGATAATGAAGCTTTTCCACACTAAGAAGAAATATACTAGGCCCACATCTGCGATTTTTATTGTGTAAAGGATAAAAATTCACTATGAGGCTACTAAATGTGTCTACTGTGCACGTTAGTTACAAATCTCTAAATCTCCATTTTCAATGCAAACAATTCATTAATGGATGTTCAAGTTACATACAAATGCCAATTCTGAGAACTGTTCTATGAGCAATAATCAAAATACTATATATGCTCTTGAAAAATGGTACATAATGAAAAGACAAAACATTTCTATCATGGTCAACATGATACTTGGAATTATTTGTAGTTCAGACTGGCTCATGCAATGAGCCTGTCCTGATAATTTTGGCTCTGGCCATTAGAGTTTCATCCTTTTATAATCTGTTTTGTGTATCTGGATAATCATATGCTATCTTTCAAGGGCAAATGTACTCTTTTTGGCAATTTTCAATGGGACAGTTCTCTGTCCAGGCATTAGTACAAACTCAAAATTACTTTTTTATAAATTGAGGATAAAACTATAATGCTTCTAAAGGGTATGCAAAATACCGTAAACATATTTAGCTGCTGTACGGAGAATTTCTTTCCTCTTACGCAACATAGAAATATGGCCCAAAGTTAACAATATACATTAATGTAGCTTAATTATGTGTCATGCATAGTATGTTCATTGCTACGAGTCTTGAAGAAGAAAGTAAACAGTAAGTAAAAAACCCACTGCATAAATAGACAAACACAACATGCAATAACAAACATCTCAGTAAACAGAGTTAAAATACTTATATGTCCAGAACACTAACACTGCCATTCACAAATTTACATTATGATAAAGAAAAAGGCCAAAAAATTTTTTGGAATACTGTCTACCCTTGCTTCTCAGAAATTCTGTGTCATGAAATTTTAAAAATACGGGCTGTATGCAGATGATGTGTGAAATTTCCTTGCTGAGTTATGTTCATTAGTTGATGTAAACCAGATG
This sequence comes from Schistocerca serialis cubense, assembly GCF_023864345.2. Classification (NCBI taxonomy): domain Eukaryota; kingdom Metazoa; phylum Arthropoda; class Insecta; order Orthoptera; family Acrididae; genus Schistocerca; species Schistocerca serialis. Next base: position 916,962,929 of record NC_064638.1, read on the forward strand.
CACAGAAGGTTTAGAAAGGAAATTATAATGTACCTGACACATTACTATTCTCTAATTTTATTTTGCTAGTCACCTACGTTCAAATACCCTATCTTCTGTGCCTAATTCTAGATCAGTAATTTTCCGTTGGAAATTTGCTCCTCATCTTTTATCTACTTCTTCTTAACTTTTAGTTTGCAGTTAGTTCTTTATTGTTATATCATGTTTACCCTCTTTGTGATGAGTAAAGCCTTCTTTGTGGTGTTCCATTAATACCTAAATGCACTATCCTCAAAGTAAAACAATAATATTATAAAAACATCAGATATAACATGTTACAATGTTATAAAAGCCAAAAAATGCTGGATGGCATTCCACACCCGAGACTGTGTTAGCAAATATGTATACACATGCATCAAATATCCAATAATCCAACGAGGTTAGCTACGTTAATGCCCGCTAATCCAGACATGTAAGTAAATACTATCACAGAATTAGAAGAAAGTAAAATAAAATAAAATCATCATCTTCCTAAGATAGTAGCTGAAATGGCCGAGTTCACAAAATTAATAAATGAACTTACAGCCATCAAATTTTGCTACAGGTTAAAAAGGGATGTCACTGCACAGGTAATGAATAAAATTGGTCAATAATAATAACTAAGGTGACATTTAATTAAACTGTTAAACACAGATGTCAGCAACAGACCTTTGTGACAAGGTACATCCATCTTGGCGACGAGACTGGATTTTCCATTTATTAAAAAATAAAAGCAATAAATGATTTATTAGCCACTCCTGCACTTCCACACTATCCACTGTCATTTTTTTCTTTTTTCTTTGTTTATTTTTTATCCCTGAGTAGCTTAATATTTAAAGTTGGCAGTGACAAACTTTTTTTTCAAATGTAGTTATCTGAGGAAAATTGATGTAATACCCATTTTAAGAACATTTAAGCATTACAAAATCAAAGTAATACACATTTATCACATTACAAACACACATGTGCCTAATACCAGTCTCACACTATTGTGGTTTTAATTACTTATCACTTTATATGCAAATAAAAACACCACAAACATAAGATACTACAGTATGTACTAAAGCTTAATATTCTGCTCATGGAAGTTTCAATTTGTACACCTTTTTATAGTACATGTTCTAACTGTTAATGTCATTTACGAACTTTGGCATATAATATTTGATACTTAAGAGTTAAGAAAAATTACAAACCAAAAACAAAATACAAGGAACAAGACACACCTTTTCCATTGGGAAATCTGCACATACATACACACACAGAATTGCAAAGTATTTAAATCAGTTCACCCTATTACAACTTATAATTTCACTCTACAGCAAGACTCTCTAAATATCAATCATGCATTTTTTAATCATTAACTTTGTATGGCACACGCTTCAACATCACTTCACAAGTGATACATCTGCTTGTGTAACCATGCGGAACATTTCTCAGTAAAGCAATCAAAATAAAACATTACAATTTCAAATTTTAAAAACAAAAAATAAGTCGAAAACTAATAACAGGAATAGAAGTTCTAGAAGACAACGAGATTATTTCTGTATTTCTAAAAATTAATAACATTTTTACAAAAGTTTAAATAATTTGTAAACTATGAACATACGAGACTCAACAGATTACCTAGTTTAAAAAAAAAAAAAGAAAATAAATATTTTAGCTCACTTGGCGAACATGAAAAATTCATGAACATCTTCCAATTTCATATCATACAACTTTAGGAAAACAGCATGCTACAATCATAGCTTATAGACTGGCATTCAATTCTTCAGCACAGACTGGGGAAATGAGCTAAAACATTTTTAATCTCTTAATTAATACTGAAGATGAAGTCTTACCTGGCAGTGCATGCAAACACAAAATCAGTGGAGCAACTAACTACAGTCAGAAGGAACATAAAATTCTTAGGTACCTCCATCACTTTTTGAGGTTTCAAATTCACATTTTCTTTGGACACAGAAAGATTAACCAACTACAAATTAGGGTGTAAATCTTTTTTTGAAAACTACTACAATGGCTTCCCTGAGTATCTGCAGTTTCTGGAACACAACTTAAGAAATTAAATGTCATTTCTGGAAAGTGCCTGTAAAAGTTTTGAACCCTATATTGTACTTATAGTTAGCATGAGAAACAATACAAATTTGATATGTGCTCAACTATAAAGAGAAAGTTATTTCATGAAACAAAATACATACCAAGGCACTTATTTTTGATAGGATAATACCTAAGCTTTCTTTATATATTTATGACTTTTTCCTCCAAAACGACTTACATATGCAGCAATATTAAACTTTCGCTTGCAACCTTCATAATTCATGTACCGTATTTTCCCAAAAACTGGTCTCTCTAGCCATCCTTGATCGTGTATTCCACACACAGACCACATGCACCCTAAAATAAACAGAAATGTACAGTGAGCTCCAATGGTGGCACAGAAAGAAAAGAAAGAAGTAATTGATAGGAAAGAATAAATACAACCACCAACTTTGGAAATATAATTCTGGGTGAATGATGACAAGTAGCTTATTTACAAATGTCCTCACTGATGAGTGCATATCCTTAACACAGCTTTTGCAAAGATTTAAAATAAATCCTATAGAATTACACAACAATTATTGCAACTCAGACATGTGTAAAACAATTATTTCCAGTTTGAGATTTTTTTAATAGACAGTCTGATGCCCTAGCCTTGTGTTGCTCCTCAGTTCTACACTATCTGAAAATTGTATTGACAATTTTGAATAAATTTTCTTACAGAAAGAGCCACTGAGTAACAAAATTAAATACTGGTAACAAAATTAAATACTGGATCATCTAAGTAGATGATGTGCAGTGTTTACAGACCAGTACCATTCGACAGTTAAATACGCTCTTGTTCAGAAAAAGCAGAATACCTTGAAAGACTAGAGATAGGACATTCATGTTCACAAGACATGTAAATTAGTATGCTCTGCAGAAATGACTAGCATTTCAGTCATCTCAGTTCAGCACATGTCCTGTTGCCAATATCCCACACATTTTCGACTGGTGCCAAGTCCGGTGATCTGGCGAGCCAGGGCACAGGGCTGACATCATATGATACCAAGTATGCATGTGTTCGTGCAGCAACACGTGGTTGTGCATTGTCTAGCTGAAAAATGCCGTCTGAGGTGTTGTGCAAAAAGGATGTGGCTACAGTTCACAGGATGTCATTCACGCAGGTGACACTGGTCGTAGTGCCCTGCACATGCACCAACTGTGATTTGTTGTTGTACTCAATAGCACCCCACACCATAAGGCCTTGAGATGGTACTGTACATCTTGTACGAATACAGTCGATGTGATGCCATTCCCCATCTACAGCGAACCAAAATGCGGCCATCATTTTCAAACAAACAGAACCTGAATTTGTCCAAAAATGCTACATGATGCCATCCCTGTCCCTAGTGACATCATTCCATTTCCATACACCATTGCCATCTAACATGTTTGTGCACATTCATCAAAGGTAGGCGGAGAAGTGAACGACACCCACGTAATCCGTGCCATAATAAACGGCAATGGACTGTCAGCTCTGATAGTGTATGATGTGTTACACTGTTATTCCAGAGGCGAGGAGGATGCAGATCAGTCCTGCAATGCCATTCGGATGAAGTGCAGATCTCCTCAGGGGGTGGTCTGGGTGGTGTGACTGACCCATCTCATCACATTTTAAAGCCTTCCGTGAACCACTCTGCCCACAGCTGTTGCACTGCGGAAACACTTCCTCCCACATGAGCAGCAATTTCCCAGATGGGTGCATCACGTTCTCTCATGCCAATAATGTGCCATCTTTCAAACTCACTGATTTGTCAGTATTGTTTGTGCTTAGGCCTCAGAGGCAACCTGCACATCTGCTCAAGTCACATTGATACATTATCTTTGGTTTATAGCAGCAAACATAGTCACAGGCACATTTTACCGGTAGATGGTGTTTGCACTGCGATATCGATGATGAACCTGCAGGTCAACATGGTTCAAATGCTAATCATTTCTGCAGAACATACTAATGTATATGTCTTGTGATATGAATGTCCTATTTCTAGTTGTTCAAAGTGTTCTGCTTTTTTTTTCTGAAGATGAATGTAATACTTCTAAAATAAGAAAATTCAATTCTCAATGGAGCTGAGACAATAAATGTCTTGGACCTTGATATAGGTATTAGCATAAAGAAACACTCATTTAGCACTTGCAGAAAAACAATAGGTACTGATATTATGATCTCTAAAAGCTCTCAGCATCCACAAAATCACAAACACATAGCTTTTCAAACAACATTACCCAAGTTTGTCTTTCATGCCCAACGACACACAATCAAACTTACTGCCTACAGTAATGGCCATGGCTCTGAGTGGCTTACCAACACCTTACAAAAAACAAAAATGCAAAAATTTACACCACTAGTGTATGCTGGTCAACAGAAACCAGTCAGTAATTACAGAAACTGGTGCACCATCCCACATATTGACAATATTTTTGATGGTCTTGCAAAAAAGTTAAAGTCTGTGTTCGCAATAAAAACAGCACAGCTAAGGTATTGTTTAATAGTAAAGGCATATTAAAAACATTTGGCAGAGATCACCTGCAAGCACTGCCCCATAATTTGTGGGTTGATGTCAACAGCTGGTGATGCTGACCAAAGGCAGTCACTAAAAGACAGACTTAAATGTACTGTGTCTCCTAATAGCTGCTTAATTTTCAAATGATGTCATTGTGAAGTACACCAATTCAGCAAGGAACTTCCCATGCTGACAACTCTTTTAGCCAAAGGCAACAATTTGTGCACAATCCAAGCTTGAAATGACCATCCGAGGCATGTTTACAGACCAAACAGTCTAAGCTTGCAGACAGAAAGAACAGAGCATATGAGCCACACTGTTCTGTTCAAGATAGGAAAGACAGTGTACTGTATTGAACTGCACTGAAAATTTAGGTGTACTTTTACGCCATTACACAGATAGTTATTTGCTGCAATCTCCTGTTGCCCAGTGTGTATTGATAAAGAGGTTTCCAATAAAATACACTACAATTCTGCAAGAGATGAGGGTGGTGCGTATGATTTTTTGATTAGTTTACTAGGTGTACCGGTATGAAATGAGCGTTTTTTTTGTGAAAGTGAAACACTAATTTTGAATTGAAAAGTAAAAACATTTTAATCAAAGTACTGACCATTGCTTTCTATACATTTTGACCACCTTTCTGGCAATTTGTGGTCACCACGCCAATAGAAATGTTCGTCTTTTGAAGCAAACCAATCAGACACCCAATTTTCGACTTCTTCGTAGGAATCGAAGTGTTCCCCAGCCAATGGGTGTCCCATTGATGAAAACAAATGGTAGTCGGAAGGGGTCAAGTCTGGTGAATACGGCGGGTGGGGTAGCAGCTCCCAGCCAAGTGTTTTGATTGTAGCCTGAACCAGTTTTGCTTTGTGTGCAGGTGCAGAGTCGAGTAAAAAAATTACTTTGCTCTGTCTTCTGGCCCATTCTGGTCTTTTTTTGATCAATGTATAGTTCAAATTGATCATTTGTTGTCTGTAGCGATTAGTATTCACAGTTTCACCGGGTTTTAGAAGCTCATGATACATGACACCTTTCTGATCCCACCAAACACAGAGCATTGTCTTCTCGCCGAATCAATCTGGTTTTGCAGTCGATGTTGATGGTTGTCCCGGAATACCCCATGATTTTTCCCATTTAGGATTCTTAAAATAAATCCATTTTTCATTGTCAGTAACAATTCGATGTAAAATTGATTTTATTTCATGTCTTTGAAACAAAATTTGACAAATGGTTTTTCAGTTTTCCATCTTTCTTTCATTCAATTCATGTGGCACCCATTTTCCACACTTTTGAATCTTTCCCATAGCTTTCAAACGGTCAGAAATTGTTTGTTGTGCAACATTTAGCATTGCTGCCATTTGCTTCTCACTCAAAGTGTCATCTTCATCCATTACTGCTTGCAATTCGGCGTCTTCGAACTTTTTTGGTGGTCTTCCACTTTCTTCATTTCTTACATCAAAATCATTATTTCTGAACCGTTGAAACCATCTTTTGCATGTTGCTTCTGATAGAGCATGATCACCATATGCCTCGACAAGCATTCGAGGCGACTCTGCAGCATTTTTGTTTTTAAATTAAAACAAAAAATTAATGCTTTCCGCAAATCATCACTTTCTGGTACAAAATTCGCATTGTTAACATGATGAAAACATATGATGATGTCTGTTCCATGACTTGATGTATACTAAATACCTTTGACAGATGTCATACCAACCCAACAAAAAAAATTAAGGCTCGTTCACAACAAATGTTCCCTATCGACATATTTGTATCTTAATGCTCATTTCATACCGGTACACCTGGTACAGTGGCATCTTGGCATAGATTTTAAAGTATCTTACAGACGTTCATGAAACTTCTGCTACACTGAAGTTTGATGTATCAGAACCATTAATACTGACAAATTTTCCTTGATGGCAGGAATTTAAAAAAAAAAAAAAAATGAATATGGCATACAAACCAACAAATCCATTAGGATCTCCTCCATCCAATGAATATCTATCATTTAAATAAATTGCAATTCTTAAAGCTTCTTCTGGTGATGGTGTCCATTCTAATATCTTCTTTGCCCAATACATACGCATGAAGCCATGTATTTTTCCATCCTTCACTAACTGAATTTGGGCAGAATTCCATAAATCATCATGTGTTAAAGACTTCTCCAATTCTTCACAAGTGTAGATATATGACCTCTTGTCCTTTCTGGAACATAATTCAGTCAAAGGTAGTCATTTTCCACAAGGAACCTTCATATATGGGAAATTATGAAGGAAACAGTCGACATCTAGCACTGAATTTAAACATTCTTGCCTGAAGAAACAAAGGTTTATCATTTTGGACTTTTAATTCTTATTAACCATTTAATTATAATTTCTGTTGACCAACTTGGGCTGTCACATTCATAAAATATGGAACATTTTTTCCAACCAGGTACAGTACTTTTCAGTATTATTCTACTAAACTGTTTGCTATATCAGATTATGAATAAAACTGTCAGTGTTAAACAAAAGTAACACCCTTATCTCCATCAGATTAAGTGTTAGTTTCAGCACTTGGAAATGTGAATGGGCCTTACACTTTTCACTATACATTATGAAATAGGAACCTTGTTAATCTGAATCAAAGAAGTCACATTTCTGTTATGAAATAGGAACCTTCTTATTTTGAATCACAGAAGTCTCATTTCCAGAAATAATGTCAATTGAAACTTCCTGACAGATTAAAATTGCCAGACCAGAACGCAACTGTTTCACTGTTCTACTGTTAGCCATCCACTACTAAGAGCCTGACAAAGTTTCATTCTACAAGTACCTCCCCCAATATTCCTGCTCTCAATGGAGGAAAGTATCGAAGAGAGCCATTGTGGAATTCACAAAAGCATGTTGCATACTGATGGACCCTGATTATTTTGACATCAGTTGTTTATGTGAATGGCTAAGTTAACAGAGGGCTATGATCCAGTTTCAAGTCTCTGCCCAGAACTCTGTTGTTATCTACTACAGTTGTTCGTAAGCTCCACAGCAAATTAAAAGTTTTATTCTAGAAGGCCTGCAGTGTTCATTAGTCCCGGAAACTAACTTATTCAAGTGTGTGGTGATGAATAGACATTTTTATACATAGGAAGTTACAGACATTTTTAGGACACTTATGTCTCTCTTAAGTAGTTGAGAACTGTGGTCCAGTAATGCCTGCAATTTGAAGATTTTATCTTCTACTGAAATACACATGTGGATTACTCCCAAAGAGGATAATTATTCTCAATTCATATTTCTTACCACTAGTGTCTAATTTCAACATTTACTCTCTGAGATGCTACTGCTCACTTAACATACACTGCTTTCTTTGTCACATTGTTGTGAAGTCTAAGACTTTACAGTAAGACACATTCGACTTACACCATTTTCGTATATATACATTTACATAGCACACTGACAACCAACTGATTCTCTGCTGAAGTGCTGAGACATACATCCTGAAACATAAAGAGCATCTGATAGTTTTTGGCAATATCTAACTTGTATTATCCCAAAATATGACTAGTCATGTGGGATGACACAGTAACTCCAAGACATCATTCCATCACATCTACCATTTACAAGTTGTTGAAGCAGTGTTGAATTTTATCACATCTGTATTTGGAAAATACCTGCAAAAGATCAAATTGTATGCCCCAGAACAATAATTCACAGAAACTGATATGGCAACTAAAAATTATAAAGTTATACCTGTGATCATTAAGGGTCTTCAATGCCCACGCATTTGTTCCTTCAATACTGTCGTACTTGTCATTGTAAAAACAAAAATTATCTGACAGTTCTCGACGGATAATTGCTTCCTCACAGAAGGCATCTACTGACTCTGTGTATTTGGATCTGTATGCCTTCACTTCAAGAATAGCTCTCTGAACAGAAATATGGCCTGTAAAATAAAATTTGATTCTATTATTTATCTTTCTTATCTAATCCAAGAAATTGTTCATTGATAAATCTGTCATGTGAGCGTATAATTTTAAATTCCTTTTAAAAATTTCTTTATTTACCACCAATCTTCAAATACTTTGGAGATACTGTAGTAAAACTGTCAACTCTTAACTTTGATATAACACTTGAAAGAGATTTTGATTTACAATCTATTTCTTTATTTTATAGCAGAAATAACTTGGATTTTGTATTATTATTAAGTGCAAATATACACTTCCAAAATATATTAACCTGATTCTAAAGAAATAAATCCCACAATTAGAAACATATGTGCGTATCTTCAATTATGTGTGTGGTGTAATATCATTATTTTTGGTAAACTGATGTGTCACCTAAGGTCTACCTGGCTGATGAATTACGACAGCCACAGTGAAATTATATGTTATTAGTTAATTTGTTTAGAAATTTAAACTGTTGGTGCTGTAACTACCAATTTTGCGTGTGCACCGCATCATAGTTCACACCTGAAGTCTCTGCTCGGTTTGACCACTAGAGGCCACCCGGCCTGCTAATAGGGCAGCAGTTGCATGTCTATACTCCATGTTGGCACTAATGTCTATATAGGCCAAACCACAAGGCTCCACCGGCCACCTGTGTATTGCTGACAGTATTGAAACTCACCTTCCATGTGTGTGTACTGTCTGGGCAATAATTTACAGTGTTCTTGGATTAGAACAATTTTTTGGTGATGAGTACGGTTTCGATTCCACACGTTCCACTTCAGTCACTGACACTTTGAGTTTAATTTCCATAGAGGCAGTGCTTAAATCTCTTCTCAAGAAACAGTGTGTGCTGATAGTTGCTATTTCCAGTTTAACAACTACAATGGCAAACCTGTAGCTCCACCAACAACATATCTGTTACCATTCCCTGGGTACAACAATCCAGCAGAAGACTGGGGTACTTATAAAAAAAAACAACTGTGACAACATTTCCAGCCATCTGCGGTACCAGACATAAACTTCTGCAAGGCCCTTTTTAGTCTTGGATTTCACTTCGCATGCATCAGGTGCTGTGTTAGCTCACCCTGTTACAAGAACCTTCAAGTCTTTCTTTCAATCAGATGTGTGTGTGTGTGTGTGTGTGTGTGTGTGTGTGTGTGTGTGTGTGTGTGTGTGTGTGACTTTCTACCTATCACTGTAAATGTACTCACATTATTGATGCTGATGTGGAGTTTTACCACTGCCAAAAGTGGGAAAAACAGTCATTCACAGCATGGGCAGCAGAACTACATGGACTTAGCCATCATCATAATTTTGTGACAAATGTTCAAAAGAAATCCTATGCGCATCAAGTGGTTTGTGGCGCAATCATACATTTCTTGATATGGAAGTTCGAGAACAAGCTCTATAGTGTGAAAATCCTATGCTTACGGAAGTATTGAACATAGTTCAGACATTTGAAGTTTCGCGGGCTGCAGGTAGTCAGATAGAAGCCTGGTCTGAAGTTTCAGGAATTAATTCCTCTCACCCCTCCAAGCCTTCAGACAGTTCGCAAGGGAATGTGGACACTACTGCAGCAGTCCAACAGATGTCTCAGCAGAATATAGATAATTGTCATTCATGACAAAAGCAGTCTGCTCCACAACAGCAACAACCTCATGCTCCACTGCCTTTGTGACCCTATTGCTTCATTTCAACACGAACAGATCACGTGTCCCGAGTGCTGGGCAATGCATGATAGATGCCAGAAGAAAGGACGTATTGCTTCCCTATGTAACACCTTTCCAAACCTGAGTGAGGACGAAACAAACGCGGATGTGAACAATGTATCAGCAGTGATGATGTCTCAAAGCAAGTTATACATTGAACAACAAATCACTGGAATGCAGATGTATTCAGGTGCAGCAGCAATGTTGGTGAATTCTCAGATTTATGTGGACTTGCAGTCTCCCCTTCTGGCTCCTGTGTCATGGAGGCTGGTGAGTGATAATGAACAGCAGATTACCAGTCTTGGAAAAAGTTTCCTGCATCTGTGACTTACAAGGCTATGATTCGTTCACAAACATTTCTAGTTGTGGACAATGCTTACACTGAAAATCTGTTTGGTTTGGAGGCTTTTAAACCATTTGGATTGTCCATCAATGATGAAGTGCATTTTGTTTCTGATCCAAGTTCCGTGTCAACCATTAGCTGCTCCCTGTGCCGAATTTTCCTCTCATTTTCTCCAGGACTTGGTTGTGTAACAGAATTTCAGGCTCATATTATGATGAAATAGTCTGCCCACTTCCATTTTTTCCTGGCCCATCTGGTATCATTAACTTTATGGAATCAAGTAAATGAAGAATATATCTAAAAACAAAGATGATGTGACTTACCAAATGAAAGTGCTGGCAGGTCGACAGACACACAAACGAACACAAACATACACACAAAATTCAAGCTTTCGCAACAAACTGTTGCCTCATCAGGAAAGAGGGAAGGAGGGGGAAGACGAAAGGATGTGGGTTTTAAGGGAGAGGGTAAGGAGTCATTCCTATCCCGGGAGCGGAAAGACTTACCTTAGGGGGAAAAAAGGACGGGTATACACTCGCACACACACACACACACACACACACACACACACACATATTCATCCGCACATATACAGACACAAGCAGACATATTTAAATGAAGAATTAGATTGCCTTCAGATCCTTGATGTCAAAAACACTGGTAGTCAAAAAACATACCAGTAAATCACAATTCTGTGGTGATATTTAAAAAATCTGTTAATGCACAGTCAATCATTGATACCTATCCTTTGCCGCACTCTGACAAGCTGTTAGTTAAACTGTCGAGAGCCATTATTTTCTAAAGACTGGCTCAGCAGAGGCTTATTTCAGTTGCTGCTCAACGAGGAGTCTAAATGCCTGCTAGTTATCAATATCCCATTTGGGCTTCATCATACCAGTGTTTGCTTTTTGGTGTGCCAAGTGCACTAGCTATTTTTCAATGCTTTTAGAGCAAATTACTGCATAAATTTCAGCCTACATCAACTGTTCACCAGACGTAGCAGTTTCTGGTGCCTCTACAGAAATAGATCTGCAGAAACTTAACACTCTATTTCCTGTTTTACAGTGTACAGGGTTAAAGTACAATTTGGACAAGATACAGTTTCTTCAACCACCCATTATTTATTAGGATTTTGAAATGTAGCATGCTGGCATTAAACTACTGCACCAGCATACTGATGCTATTGCCACGTTGCCACACCCCATGTCCATCAAGGAATTACAGGCATTTTTATGCAAAATTGCGTACTAGCACAAATTCATACTGGATGCTGCTACTCAATGCATTATTACATAAAGGTCGGCCCCTTGTCTGGTCACTTTTTAGCTAGGCTACTGCCTTGTGTTAGTGATGGACCTGTCTCAGTTTTGGCACTGTCCTTGCTCATAAGTATGTGGACGGATCTGAATGCCCTATTGCATTTGCCTCTAAATCCTTAAATTCTGCATAATAGCATTGTTCTCAGATAGACAAAGAAGATTTGGCAACTGTGTATACTCTAAAAAAAATTCATGTTTATCTAAATGGGTTTAAGTTTCGTGCTGGACAAAGCCGCACATTGTTTACAGCAGTGGGCTCTCTTCCTGTCACAGTACAATTATGAGATACATTTTTGACCTAGTGCACAACATGTAAATGCTGACGCCTCATTACATTTGCCACTCAGTCTGGATCCAGAGTTTGACAAATAGGGATTACATTGTTTTCATTTGGATATGGAAGCTCAAAGTGTTGTGGATGGCTTCCCTATTACTAATATTGCACCTGTGGTAGCTGTGGATCTTCTTTTAAATAAAGTTGTTTCTTTTGTGCAACACAGCTGACCGGACAAACTTCCGGGACATGCTTCTGATCCTTTTAGAATTTATTTAGCATCACAAAATTGTCTTTCTGTTTGGGATGGAGTGCTGCTGTTAGCTACAGAGGGCACCGATCCCCTGGTTGTAGTCCTGTCCACCCTTGAGTGTGAGGTTATGCGTTCATTAGATGTGGACCACTGGAGTGTGTCATGTACAAAAGCGTTAGCAATCAGACTCTTTTGCCCAGACACAGATGGGCAAATAGTACGAGTTGCTGCAGCCTGTCCATGTGCCACCCATCAGGCAGCTCCCTGTGCTTTTTTGACACCGTGGCCAGACCCACAGCAGCCTTCAAAACAATGAAATTAACACAAGAAGATTTACTAATAATTGTGGAGTTCCTGTGGAATTATTAAGAGAATTACATCTAGAAAATGGGAAGAACTCAACCAGAGGAGAATAGACATCCTCTTTAATTCTTAAGGAACAGTGAGTGGATTGCTGACCTTCAAGCACTAGCAAGACTTGCAGGTTCAAGTGTTGTTTTACACAAAATTACAGTGATGTTATGCTATGTGACATAATCATGCGAAATGTGTCTGATGTCTGCTTACATGCTGCTATATAAAATTGTCAGACCTGGATCGGAAAACGGTTCTGTCAATTATAGTATCTGCAAGTTTTGTAGACAGAACTGAAGTTTATTTTGAGTCTCCATTAATCTCCCTTGTTCATAGTACAAGGCACTCAGTGCACAGTTATTGTTAGAGCGAACAAAAACCAGGCTCAGATTAAAGGTAAAGGTAAAGGTAAAGGTAAAGGTAAAACCTTTTGGACATGTTGTGCATGAGGTGTACATCATAATAAGCGAAGGAAGTCTTGCCCATGGTGCTTTTCTACTCATGAAAGAAAAGCATGTCCTTGTCATGAAGCACAGTGTTTCAAATGTGGTAAGTAAGGTCATATACAGACCATCTGTTTACTATACGTTGACAGGCTGACAGTCTAACACGAAGCCACTGAGTGGCTCTAAGCAAGTGAATATCGTAACGGCCCAGCTAGTGCAGCAAGCACAAATAAAGTCTCACTTTTTCACTTCACAGAAACTTGTGCAATAAGTAAAATGCACTTTTCCAACAAGGATTAGAAAAGGCTACATATTTTGAGGCATACACTAATGTTAAAGAAAGTGTGCAACCAAGATTTTATTGTGCTAGGCATGTGCACCCCACCCCAGCCCTGTCATTCTCAAAAAGCCTATCAGGAGGTTACCCACAGTAAACCCATGAACTATCATGGTTTCTTTTCCTCTCGCACAAATGGAGGAATGAATGGGCAGATTGGGATAGGGCATATTCTTTTCAAACTTTCATCTACGCGAGGCATCATTACAGTTACTGCTGGATGAGTGGTCCAGCAATATTTTCTGATTAATACTCACTTCGGATTGTTTGAGTTTCAAAGACCACCATCCACAAGTGCTTAGCTCTCACTATTTTTCAACACTTCCTGGAAAATTAATAGCCAAAGTACCATCATGTACGACCTATCCAGATGATACAGTTATCACAGGTTCAAAAAATGGTTCAAATGGCTCTGAGCACAATGGGACTTAACATCTGAGGTCATCAGTCCCCTAGAACTTAGAACTACTCAAACCTAACTAACCTAACGACATCACACACATCCATGCCCGAGGCAGGATTCGAACCTGCAACCATAGTGGTTGCACGGTTCCAGACTGAAGCACCTAGAACCCCTCGGCCACACTGGCCGGCTGTCACAGGTCTTCCGCAGGCTGAACATCTGGCAAATTTAGAGTGTTGATTTCAAGTTCTCACATAGGCTAGCTTAAAGAACAACACGGAAAAGTGCTCCTTCTCCCACAAAGAACTTTAATATTTACAAAATGTCATAAATTCACTGGGTATTCCTCATGCTAATTCATAATTGTCTGTGATCAAAGATTTGTCAGTGCCCCCTAACATAGGGGAGTTACAGGGTGTCATGGGAAAATTAACATATCACATTAAGCTTACTGCTAATTTTGTGCAAACTGCTGCTCTGCTGCACCAGAAATGTCAGCAGTTAAAGGATGCTCTGTTAAGTCATCATTGCCTAGTTCATTCTGGCTCCTGTTGCACTACCTGTGGCTGCATTTGTTTACAGGATTGGAGCAATGCTCTATCATCTGATGGGCCCATTGCACAAAGCACAGTTCAATTATGGTAAACTTGAAAAACTACTGTGTTGTCAAGTTCCACAAAAATTTGTACTGTTGAAAGCTCTTTTTGATTACCTATCATTGGCCTTTAACAACTTTGTTCAATCCTTCAAAGACTGTTTGACCATGGATATCACAAACATTGGAACACTAGGCTCTGTTATTGTCTAATTATCAATACAAGTTATTGTACAGGCACTGTCTTGTCATCTCAGTTACCAGTTAGCATCACCATCCGATTCGACTCAGGAATCATGTTATCAAACTGACACTCAAGTTTCTGGAATTCTTTAAAATTTTCCTCTTCATTTTTGGAATATTGCTGGAGCAACTGCTTCTGACCCAGCTCTTCATGTAGTTTTGCAATGTGTGTGTCACAGGTGACCACATAGTTTGAAAGAAATTCCCCACTCATACTGCTACTTTTTGAAGTTTGCACAAAGTAAGTCACCCAATATTATTGTACTTGACAGGACATGGACGCCCAAATTCAGCAAATGACCTCTTGTTGCACAGTTTGTGTGGGGCATCAGTCTGCTCTGCCACAATGCTTTTTTTCAGTGGCCACATCTGCCCAGAAGGTGGCAACACTTCCACATAAATTTCACAAGTCAATTCTGATACACACGAAGATTGTTGGTGGTAGATGCATACAGATAGTTTCTATTTGTAGCCCCCCTGACTTCCACCACTGCTGCCAATTCTGTATAGGCTTTGTCCTCTATTTTCTGTCTCTAATGTCTTACTGAGGTCCTTGCCTCAGACAATGGACCACAGTTCCTGTCAGCCAATGTTAAACAGTTTTGTGGTGAGAATGGCTTGCGCATCATGTCACTAGTGGTCATTTTCGTCCTCAATCTACTGGTGAAGCTGAACAGTTTGAACATTCAAAAGTCACATGGAGAAACTCAGTTCCTGCCACACCTGGGAGCAAGCTTATAGATTTTTCTTTCCTCCTACTGCTCTTTGCCACACGACGTGGAGTCGCTGGCAGAAGTACTATATGGTCATCATCATAGTACCTGATGCGTCTTCTACAGTTGCCATGGACATACAGAGTGAGCACAAAGTATTGCCCTGATTATAAAAATTTATAACAAAATAACCACTAGACATAATACAGTACATGAATAGCTATCATTGTGTTGTGCAATTTTAAATTTATGTCATCCCTCATAAGACATGGGTATCTTCTAAAGATAATTATTCTGTATGAAAGAGTTTTACTGAAACTGAACTAATAAACCACATATGTTGTAGCCTCCACTCAACCTCCCCCAGACAGCAAATGTATGGAATGTTGCCCAGGTTTGCTACAACATAAACAAAATGGTCTATGACTACTCTATACTAAATTCTTTGTATTAGATTTTGAATAACTAACTGGTGAAGAACTCCCAAAGAATGTGTGCAAATTAAAAAGCTTTCCATATCATTCTTTAACATGATGTTCAGGGTGAAGTAATGGCCAAATTTTTTACATAAGAAATGTTCTAAAATGTATTCTGGGATTATTACTATTTTATTATTATTAAACTAATTTAAAGTTAGAGGGAGACAGTTAACACTAACTTGCCATTTTGGATATGGATCTGTGCAATCTTTTCAGAGAACATGTATTATGAGCACTGGCATGACCATGGAATGTGCAACTCAGACCAACTTTTATCTTATGCTCTGCAGGTGGTTCACTACCACCTGTGAGTGTAAGCAGCAAAAGTAGTCTGATGCTGGCAACTGCTCTGGTGGACTTCTCCAGTATATATTATATGTCTCTGCATCATGAGTGTGTTTAACGATCAACAGAAAACATCCGTAAAAACATTCTATGATGTGTCTAACAACAGTGTTTTAGTACTTGACAAAACTGAAACAACATAAAACAAATATGAAAATAACAAATGCTACTTTCGGGTTTGTAGGAAACGGAATTATTCTTGGATTAAGCAGGAAAGTCATCAGGGTACCTCATCAACGAAGACATGCAACAAGAATCATCATAATCACAGTACCGGAGACAATTTAGGTTGTAAATGTCAACATGCAATAAGTTGCAGAAAGCATAGCTAACAATGCAAAAATGAGGGGTGTGGTGATGGAATGTTAATTAGTTTACAATGGATGATCCTAAAATACAGTTGTCACTTGCCAAGTAATTCATATAACTAGTTATGAAAATTTAAAGATTTTACTTTCTCGGTGTTTTAACTTTTTATGTGGTATTTAGTGCTTGTATAATCATTAAAAAAAAAAGGTGCAATATTGTGAAAAATAAATGAATGCTTTAATGTAAAAACTAGGTAAACAGGTCACCATTCTTTAACTGCAAATCCTTTCAATGGGCAACATTCCATTCAGATAAAAATATTTTCTGAGGAGAAAACATTTCGTTTGTTCTTTGATCAAATGAATGAACTAAAAATGATGTTAGAATAATGTTACAACAAAAATGATATTAAAATAGTGTCACAAAAAAAAAACAGCCATATTTATTACAAGGGAGAGATCACCAGGGATGAGATTGACTCTTCGAAACCACCTATATGGTGGTGCATATTAGGGAAGTATTACACACTGCAGCCATTCACTCCAATGGGACTGTCGTTTGCAAGTAATCAATGAAAAAAATCTTGTGATATTCTAGAGCCTTGAAAATACCATGTATTTTTGAAACAATGCTTTAACTTAAGAGCCTAATTGCTTAACAGGTATGATGAAGGATGTGGGAATGAGGCCTGCTGGGAGCCAATTATACAGAGGGGTCCAAAAAAATGTATCCACTATTTAAAGGTCCATAACTGGCAAACTAATTGACATAGTTGTCTCATCTTTGGTAGTGTAATAGTTTGTAGTTCCGGCAATCGCCACACAAGCGTTGTATTGTTCTGTCAAATGACAGTCGCCAAATGATCAGTATTTTATTCTTAGTTGCACCTAGTTACTCGAGTAAACATGGCTGGCGCAAGGCTTACATTCGATGAAAGGAGTCAGTTTTGAAGTGGTATTTTAAGAATGAAAACATTAATGAGGTTCAACGGCAATGGTGAAATCAGTATCAAACAGAGCCACCAACATGTTTAACGATTCATCGCATTCGAGAGAAATTTGAAGCCGAAGGCTGTGTTAAAAATGTACACAAACAACGATCTTGATGACCTGTAACAGCAGCAAGTCCAGCTAACTCCCGTTGTGTGTTACAACAATTCACTTGCTCACCACAGAAATCTGTGAGACAGTGTGCCCGTCAAACTGGAGTGAGCCGTTCAAGCGTTCGGCGAATTTTGAAGACAGCAAAGTGGAAGTGCTACATCCCACGATTGCTACATGCAATGAGAACCAGGATGACCCAGATCGTAGAATGGAGTGCTCTGAGTGGTTTACTAACATGGTGCACTAGGATGAAGAGTTTGCAGAGATGATTGTGTGGTCTAATGAGGCACAGTTCAAACTCAATGGTACAGTAAATCACCACAATTGCATCTACTGAGCTGCCAAAAATCCGAATGTCCATGTAGATAAAGCCGTGAATTTGCCAGGAGTAAATGGGTGGTGTGGGTTGTCTTACTGGGGCTTGATTGGGCCACTCTTCTTTGACTGCACAGTTACCAGTGAGGTGTACCTTCAGAAGCGTCAGACATCCATTTTACCTGCCATCCGAGACTTGTATGGAGACAGAAGAGTTTACTTTCAACAAGATGACGCCCCAGCCCACTACCAAAATCGTGTTAGGGCGTATCTCGATGAAAATCTACCAGGAAGATGGATATGCCATAGAGGTGTTGTGGAGTATCCACCACATTCCCCAGACCTAGCTCCTCTGGACTTTTACCAGTGGAAAATACTTAAGGACGTCGTTTATCTACAAAAGCCACGCACATTGGATGAACTTCGAGAATCCATTGTACATGCATGTTCAAATATACAATTGAACACGTTGCAGTCAGTAGATCGTGCTGCAGTTCGGCGGCATCGTTTGTGTGTGGATGTTAATGGTGGCTATTTTGAACACCTACAGTGATATCTTTAAGTTGGACTTCCACCAAAAATAAGACAACTCCGTCAATTAGTGGATACATTTTTTTGGACCCCCGTGTATTTTAATCTATTGAACTTTTTAATACTTGTATATTTAAATACACAACAAAGCTATTAAACATGAACCTAAATTACTTCAAAATAAAGATGAAAATGTAATCAAAATCCAATCAATTTCACATGGCTGGGATGGAGCAAAGTTATGTAGTAATAAGACAATATTTTACTCGTGGGTTCTCCTCCTCCTGCTGCTGCTGCTTCTTGGTGAGTAGACTTTTTTATCCATCCAATTACATTTATATTTTCAAAAATTAATTACTTTCATTGATATGTAAACAATATTTCGTAAGATTAATTAAGTGTGCTGCCTTTCGACTTTGCTAAAGAAAAAGTGTAATTGCAGCAAAGGTACTGTTTATATTTTGTCCATGGTGCAAGAGGTTGATTGATTGACTGATTATTTAATTGAGATGGGTTATGGGAGCAAACGGCGAGGTCATCAGTCCTGCGATTCCGAAGTGAGTCACAGAAGAAAGAGGTTCTGCTAAAAGTGGACAGATCCACATCAGGGGAGTCAAATTATAAAATAATGATCATCAAACACGCACAGTAAAGGCATAAAAGCTGAGACTAAATCTAAAAACTGAAAAAAAAGGAGGGTGGAAATGGGGTTACAGAGTCAGAACACTGTAAAAGAAGTCCCAACTACAACCAACCTGCCCCTGCTCCAAGACTAAAGTGAGAGCCTTATATCTGAAAATAAAAACCACTTTCACAGAGGAAACTGAGGACCAGTTCAACCATCCGTGGATTGTCTGCTAATATTAAATTTAAGGAATCGGGAAGACTCTTAACACGAAGGGCCAAAAGAAGGGACTATTCCTCCAATATGTGCGATATCATCAGTCTGGCTCCACAACCACACTGTGGGGGAGGGGGGGTTGTTACGTATGAGGAAACAATGGGTGAGCTGGGTATGACCAATGCGTAAACGGCATAAAACAGTGGGCTCCTTCCGAGAGAGTGGAAGGAAGAGCACCAAACTGCAGTAGACTCCTTGATCGTGCAGAGTTTATTACTATGAACAGTAACGCTCCAGGTGGCATTCCACTTTTGGGCACAGAGAGATTTGACATAGATCCACATATCCACAGCTGGAATCATTAAAGAAAATGGGGCGGGGGTTAAGTATCTGCTTCTCTTGCAGAATGGTCATAGTTCATTCCCTGATATGCCCACATGACTTGGGACCTACAAAAAGACAACTGAACAGACGGCATGCTCAAAGGCAGGGAGAAGGTCATGGACAGCAGAGACCAAAGGGTGAAGAGAGCAACATCGGTTGATTTCCTGCAGGCTGCCCATGGAGTCTGAACAAATTAAAACACTGTGGAGGGAGGCCTGAGAAATAAAAAGGAGGGCCCTATGAATGGCTGGAAGCTCTGCTGTGAACACACTACATGATCCCGGCAATAAATGGTGTTCGAAGCCAGTAGGAAATGTGAAAGCATATCCCACCTTATCGATTGTCTTAGAACCATTAGTGTAAAAGATGGTGCACCCTGGAACTCTGCAAGGATGGCATATACACAATGCCGGTAAACCATAGGAGCGACAGAACCCTTGAATAGGTCAGTCCTAATCCGTAGTATAGGCACTATTCAAGTGGGGGCGGGGGGTGGGGAGGGGGGGGGGGGGGGTTTATGCGAGGAAAGGCAGGGGACGGAGTCCAGAGTGTGGATTCCCGCTTCTATGAGGAGACTATCAACACGACTAATGTGAAAGGCACCAACAGCCGGATGCACCCCACAATGATGGATAGGGTCAAGGAGTTTCAAAGTGAAAGGAGTTGCTGAGCCATAAACCTGACTACCATAATCTAGTACGGACAAGACCAGAGCACAGGAAAATAGAAGAATGGAACAGTCTGCACCCCACGATGTGTGGGCCAGGAGGCGGAGAGCACTAAGCTTCTGCATACAAGTAGTCTTTAGGTGGCGAATATGGAGCAGCCACGTCAGCTTGTCATCAAAAGTAAGGCCCAAGAAATGGAACTGTGCTACAACATTGAGGAGTTGGTTGCTTAAATAAAGTTCGGGATCGGGGTGTACTATGGGTCTATGACAAAAATGCATAATGCACATTTTGGAGGGGGAAAACTGGAAGCCATGGGTGGTAGCTCACACAAAGGCCTGTCAGGTAGTGCCCTGAAACTGGTGCTCAGCAGATACTACCTAGTGGGAGCTGCACCAGATCCAAAAATCATAGACGTACAATGCCGGGGTAACCAGAGGCCCAACAGAGGTCACAAGCCCATTGATGGCAATGAAAAAGAGTGTGATACTTAGCACAGAACCCTGTGAGATACTATTCTCCTGAATCTGAGTGGTGCTGAGTGAAGTGCCAACTCGAACCCGAAAAAGACAATGAGATGAAAACTCAGAGATAAAAATGGGAAGGGGACCACAGAAGCCCCTGTCATGGAGGGTAACTAATATGTGATGGTGCCAAGCCATGTCATACGCCTTATGTATGCGACAAGGTGCTAGCGTTGAGTAAAAGCCTGTCGAATGGCTTATTCCAACTGGAGTAAATGGTCAGTTGGAAATCGCCATGCCCAGATGCCAGACTGATACGGGGAAAAAAGGCCCCGAGATTCGAGTGCCCAACATAATCTGAAGCTGACCATCCTTTTGAGAAGTTTAAAAAGTACATTCATCAGGATAATGGGGCAGTAGCTGTCTAGAGGCGTTGGATTTTTCCTGGGCTTAAGGACGGGGATATCTATACTGTCTTGCCATTGGTGTTGCCTCTGGAGAAGATCCAAGTGTTGGATCGTCTGGCTGTGGATGGAATCTGGGCCTCAGGCTGCGTCTCATGAAAAGCTAAGAGCCTGCACCAATTCCTATTCAGTGAAGGGTGCATTATAGGGCTCAACATGGTGCAGGATGAAACAGATGGGGGTTTGTTCAACTGTGTGTTACTGCCAGAGAAAGGTAGTAGGGTAGGAAGAGGACGACAATGCCATCGCAAAGTGAGTTGCGAGATGCTCTGCAAGGACCAATGGATCAGTGCACAGAGCACCTTGGAGGTTCAGACCTGGACAGTTGACTGTCACTGGCAGCCCAGAAGTTTACGGAGCTTGGACCGAACCTGCAATGAAGAGGCATATGTCCCCAGGGAGGAAACATAGCACTCCCAGCATTCCTTTTCACTCTGTTTAATAAGGTAGCGACCTTAGCACGGAGACGCTTAAAAGTGAGGAGGCTGGTCTGTGAAGCTTAAATCACTGCAGTGCCCGTAGGCAGTCCTGGACTGCGACTGCGACATCCTTTGTCCACCACGGAACCGGTGAATGACAAGGGGGACCTGTAGATAGGGGGACAGCAGTCTCAGCATCATGAAGAATAGTGGCAAAGATGCCTTGCACCACTATATCAATGGAATTTGAGATGGAGGTGTCACAGTTCACAGCAGACATATATAAAGGCCAACTGGCCCTGCGGAATGCCCAACTTGGGGGCCTGTCTGCCTGGTGGCAGCAGGGAAATGATACAATCACCAGAAAGTGGTCGTTGTCACAAAGGTCATCATGGGATGACACATGTAGGGGAGCCACGAGGGTACGGGAGGAGATCGTGAGATCGATAGCAAAGAAGGTGCCATGAGTGGCACTGAAGTGGGTAGGGGAACCATAATTGAGGAGACACAAATTGAGGTCCGTGATAAGTTGGTCAATTAGGATACTCCTACCCACTGAAGTGACACTCCCTCACAGTGGGTGGTGGGCACTGAGGTCCCCAAGGAGGAGAAACAAGGGTGGGAGATGCTGGATTAAAGTAGACGGTCCTACATAAGAAAATGGCCTACTTGGAGGGAGGTAGACATTGCAAATGGTGATTGTCAGAGTCGTTTGCACTTGAACCACTTTCGCTTCCAAGTTGGTACGTATGGGGACTCAGTCATTAATGACATCGGAGCGAATCTAAGTGCAGAGCCCACCAGTTTCGACAGAATGCCCGATAACCACAAAATGTTTGAGAGTGGCCATCAAGGAAATGTGTTTCTTGAAGAACAAGACAGAATGCAGAATAGGAGGAGATAAGACGTTGAATTTCTGGTAGGTGACGATAGTATCCATTGCAATTCCACTGGATGATTGTGTGGTGAGAGTCCAAGGTAGACATGAAGAAGCTGAGGAGGAGGTCAGGTCACTCTGTCAGTAATCACTGACAAGGATGCGAAATAAATAAGATGTCAGACTCAGGTTGCACAGAGGTCCCTTCTCTTGGGATTTATGTTTCTTCGTCTCTTTCTGAGGTGGAGAAGAATAGGGCAGAGGGGGAGTACAGGCTTCTAGAACACCTAGAACTGAAAGAGAGCAAGTGACCTTGGGATGTACATGGCCCTTTGGTGGTAAGAGTCTTCTGGCCTGAGAGACACCAGGTAGAGGGCTCCCGAGAGGGAGCCCAATTCCAGGCAAATGCCGAAGAAGGGGGGCACTTCTTTGGCCAGGAGGGGAATGGCTCCCTAATGGGAGGTTGTAGTGAACTGCAGAGGAGGGGGAGGGGAGAGAGGGACGTGGCTGGGTTAAGGACAAAGGAGGAGGAGAAAATGAAGTAACAGAGGCAAGATAGTGACACTGGATGGAGTCTCTAATACTTTTGGTGAGCCTCAGCACAAGACAGGTGGTCAAAGGACTTGTATTCTTGGATCTTCTTCTCTCTCTTGTAAGCTGGGCAATACGGCGAGCGAGGGGAGTGGCAGTCAGCATAACTGACACACACACAGGCGGCGGAACACAGGGACTTCCCTCATGGAGTGAGTGGTCACCACACACAGGGTCTGCCATACACCGGGAAGTCATATGTGCAAAACACAAGCACCCAAAGAACCACATAGGTGGAGGGGCGTACAGCTTCACATCACATCTGTAGCACATTATCTTGACCTTCTCTGGGAGGGTATCCCCCTTGAAAGCCAGAATGAAGGCACCAATATCGGTGCAGTTGTCTTTGCGACCCTTCTGCACACGTCGAACAAAATGAACGCCACGCTGCTCTAGATTCGCCCATAATTCCTCATCAGTCTGCAAGATGTGGTCCCTATGAAAAATTACTGCTTGGACCATATTCAGAGATTGGTGAGAAGTGATAGACACTGGGACATTGCGAAGATGATCACAGGCATGAAGAGCTGCGAATTTCGAAGGGGGGGGGGGAAGAAGCTTTGATCAACAGGGAGCCCAGCCGCATCTTACTAAAACACTCCACTTCACCAAACTTGTCCTCAGTATTTTCCACAAAAAATAATGGCTTTGTGGCGGTGAATGTGTCCCCATCCACCCTAGTAAAGGCGAGGTAATGGGGAGAAGTGTTTCAACCCAAGACGGCGAGCCTGGCCCTCCTCCCATGGTGTAGCCCAGAAAGGGAAAGTTGCCAGGTCATATGAAGCAGCATTCAATGATCCTTCACCATTCAAAGAGATAGCTGTTAGAGATTTTTGCAGCTCGATACGCTTCATGCGCCAATCCGCCCTGATACCAAGGGCTCTCCCCATGGGCACCACCCAGCCAAAGCAAGGGCTGCCTGGCATGGTGGTCATTGCTGGAAGTTCTGATGCTCCAAGAAAATAAGCAACCACTCCTTGGCATACGTGGAAAGGGGACAGCACAGGTAGTATCAGTAATGTGATCCCTGTGTTGTTGGGGGGCTAAGCCATATGGGTACATAACAGCTCCATCACAAAGACTGGCTACACGTGTTGCTGACCTAGCAGGGGGAAAACGCCCTACAGGGGGGGAAGGGAGAAGGGAAGGAAGAGGGGGAGCAGAATCCAGACTCCAGATGCTGGGGAGGGAGTTCTTCGCCATATGACACACACTAAAAACATGAAATTTTGAAGCAGAGGTCAAACCTCAAGTGGGGACCTAAATGACAAAAAGGCTGAAAGAACAGGCAAAAGAAACAAAATTGCAACCAATACAGGAAACCAGGTGAATAGTCAGGTCGACATAAATCATAACACCGAGGGAGGGGAAGGAGGTGGCAATGGGGAAGAAGCGAGGATCGGGAGGGAGGGCAAGGTGAAGGAAATGGAGCCAGGCAAGGAAGAATTGACTGCAATAGCTCGGGGCCCCGTGTGCGCCATGCATAAACTCACGGAAGAATCATGAGCTCCTTGGGGAGATGGTGCAAGACGATTTTATGTTTTAATTGGCTGTATGGTGATTACCATAAAAATGAATATTTTATAACAAAAAAACAC
This sequence comes from Schistocerca serialis cubense, assembly GCF_023864345.2. Classification (NCBI taxonomy): domain Eukaryota; kingdom Metazoa; phylum Arthropoda; class Insecta; order Orthoptera; family Acrididae; genus Schistocerca; species Schistocerca serialis. Next base: position 916,987,823 of record NC_064638.1, read on the forward strand.
GTTTTTGTGACCATTACACAGCCAATTTTGTCTTATTTTTTAATCAATAAATGGGTATTATTAAACATTAAATATTACAATGGATATATAAATATAAATAAAAACATATGGACAAAGATTCCAAAAGAAAAAAGAATAAAAGGAAAGAAAAAGAAAAATCATATACCAGTGTTGTTTTCACGATACTAGTGCAACTAGATAAATTCTTTTTCAGCAATTACTCGCAAAGTAGGACCCACCAGGGGTGAATGGCTGCAAGGTGTGATACCTGAGACCCTAACCTCTTCCTAGCGACTAGAAAAATTCACATTTTATGATAAATGCTAAACAGATGCAAATTCTACCTCAAAATATGAACTTACTTAACAGACTGTATTTCATAGCAAACTGTTTCCAGATGAGCTGTTTTATCAGACAGTTCGAAACAGATTTATTTTCTGCATATACCGTATTTTCCGGTATATTGTATTTTACCATATTATACCTTAATTTTTAAACAATTTTGTTAAAAAATAACATTTTTATTATTAGACTGCAAAGCGGACTAAAAAAAAATCTTAGTTTATAAAACTGAACATATTTTTAAATTCTCTGAAAATCTTCATCTGAACTTTCTTCTTCTTCTTCTTCTTCTTCCTCCTCTTCTTCTTCTTCTTCCTCCTCCTCCTCTTCTTCTTCATCGCCATCGTTGTCCTCTTCATATAGAAGACGGTCTCACTGCCATCGAGAGCATTACTTATGTTGCACCTCTTGAGAGATTTCACAATAATGTCTCCTCTCAGTCTAGACCACAACAATTTTATCCACTGACGCACTTGCTTGATTGTAGGTTGTTTTGAAGCTCCCTTCAGCATGAATTCATGTTGGGTTTCATCCATCATCCATTTATTCCATTTCTCTCTCATATACACTTTAAATGGCTTATTTATCGAGACGTCAAGAGGCTGCAATTGTGAAGCAAGTCCTGCCTGAATAACAGCAAGCTCTGTATTTCCCCATCTCAATTACATTTTCACAGAATTTTTCAAATGACCACTAAACTGATCTAGCACAAGAAGAGAACTCGTCTTCAATAAAGCGCCTCTCCTCCTCTCCCATACTCTGTTAATCCATAATTTCATACCAGTCTCATCCACCCCTTGTCATACACATGGACACCACCACCTGGCAGTATTTTAAAAGGTTTTGGCATTTTTTTGCACTTGTAAATGATCATTGGATTGAATTTAATACAGTCAGCACAACATGAAAGGACAACAGTGTAGTGCATTTTTTCCACATACACTTATTTTTATAGTTATAGCTTTAGCATCTTTCATGACAACAGTTCTGTTACTCAGAACATCAAATGTCAGAGGAGTTTCATCCATATTTGCCATTTGGGTTATTGCCGCACTGGTTTGCTTCGATGTTGAATAATAAAGTGAAAGACAACATTTTTTCTTCACACTCCTGTGGTATTTTCTGAGATATTATGGTTTTCGTTCATATGCTAAGTCCATGATGCTTCATAAACCTATGGCACCAAAAACGAGGGTCGTCCACAAAGTAAGATCCATTTGGTTATATAAAACAAACGTGTACAGATACAGAAAAAATATTTATTGTACAAAAATCTACAACTGTTAAACTACTTTTCGACATAGCTTTCAAAATTTTGTAGGCACCTGTCATAGTGTGGCACAAGTTTTCGAATGCCTTCTTCATAGAAGTTGCCACCTGTGTATTCAACCATGTGGTAACATGTTCTTTCAGCTTGTCATTACCGTTGAATTGTTGACCACTAAGGACATATTTTAGGTGTAATGTAGCGGGACTTTGAATTTCGCCGCGCTATACTCGCTCCCTCAGACATAAATTATACCGTCGCTGCGGTAAGAGCGCTTGACGGCAGAGAAAATACTAAAATTGTAACTCTTTTTTTTTTTTATCCGTTTCATTATTGTCTCTCGAGAGCGGAAACTTAAGGCAGACGTGATCTGATGAAGACGTAAAAGAACTTATTAGCTAGTCTTGACCTGATTTTAATGTGTAGACATATTGAGGATGTTGTTATGAAATTCGGAGGATGGAGAGAAGCAACTAAAATAAATTGCATTTAATATCAAGACGGTTTTGTGTACATTAGAAATTACTGGACAATGAAGCTTATTGCAAGATTTCGGAGCAGACTTTTCACGCAGAATTGAAGGAGATTTTTGAAGACCTGGATGCCGCACGAAACAAGACATGTTAACCTGGTGAAGGATGAAATCTTATCTGCGCCATTTCCCCCTGTCAGTTACATTTTGTTATTCTCTGTTCTTTTTCAATAATTTTTGTAGTGGAAATTGGTTTAAATTTTGCTCAAAAACGCCACAAGGACCAACCCAACAATAGCTTTTCCGAATCACGAAGTCCGATAGCTTTTCTGTAATACTAAGTCCGATTTGCATTTCATTCTCTCATTTTTTTTTTTTTCACGGTCGTTAATGATTTTAAAAAACCCAGTTTCACTTACGATTTCTTCCCACATTTTCAACCTTTTTCTTTTCTTCTCTCTTATTTTTCTTTTTTTATTAAACACTACAGTAAGAATAGATGAAAGTCAGTAGGAGCGAAGTCAGGGCTGTACGGAGGATTCAATTGTGTGAACCAGTTCATCAGTAACCACAGATGGGCGTCCACTTCATTCTTCATCGTGCACTTGAGCACATCCTCCATTGAACAGTCTGACCCATCTTCAAACCATTGAATCACTCATAGCATTTTGTTCGTAAATCTCACAGATTTGCCAATGAATTTCCTTTGGTTTAACTTTCTTTGCATTTAGAAAATGAATCACACATCTGATATCACACGTGGCAGCATTTTCAATTATGGCTGACATTATAAGGAAGCACTACAAAGCACACGTCGGCAGCAGCGACCTGAAAATGGTGTACAGTCTTCTCCTTGAGTCAGAGTAACTGCCACGCATGCTCGGAACTGCGATCGTAGCGCTGTCACGGATAGAAATAGAAACAGAATTTACTTTGTGGATGACCCTCTTATTTCCGTACTTAAAGTCAATAAAATTTTTCTGGATTTGTGACTGCATTGTCGATATTTAGAACTTCTAAAATGTCATTAGTTTTACATACTGGCAATGCAATCAAAACCCCAGAAAATCTTTTATTGACTGCGACAATGGTCACGGAAGCTTTCAGTTACATTTAATCCATCCTTAAAGCCTGTTAAGTTCCATTGCAGCACTAGCTTACAAGCATGTATTTGAATATTTTTTTTTTTATTAATTCTAATGCCATTTTGACAATGTCCTTGAATCCATTTCAATATGTCATCTAGTTTTGGCCATTTTGCATTCAATCCTGTATTTGTGCATTTAGTCTTCCTCATTTTTTTCAGTTCTTCTGTACCATGCTGCTCTATTTCCATGTCCTGCTGCATACGTCATTATTTCAATTAATAGTCTGCATCATGAATACCTTCTATTTTTTTCCATTAGGAAACTAGCTACTAACAAAAATATTGTACTGTTACCAATGACACAAATCACTTTCAATTCAAGTTCACTGGCTCCATAGACTGCAATGACCCATCACAGGTTAAGCAGTGTGGCCTCAGTTGCCTGAGATTGCAGGCATGTGTGTGTAAGTTGCGTTTGCGTGATTGTCGTCTAATTTTGACAAAGGCCTTACTGGCCGAAAGCTATATTTGTGATAGTCTTTTTGTTGTGCCTATCTGCAACTCATCATCTCTGCTATATGGTGAGGGGCAACTTTCCTTTCCACAATATTGTTACATTCCATGCTGTATTTTCCATTGTTTGAGTTCGACAGTGTTCTGCGTGCGTTTTTTTTTTTTTTTTTTTTTTTTTTTTTTTTTTTTTTTTGGGGGGGGGGGGGGGGGGGGTGTGGAGAGAGAGCGAGAGAGAGAGAGAGAGAGAGAGTTAGCAAGCTTGTGAATTCCCGCAACTCACGTCCATCACATCAGTGCACTGCTGCTGCCAGTTGAATCCAATTTTGTCAGATAGAGATAGGTATCCTGCGGTATAGAATATATGGTGATTTTTAAGACTGGCAGGAATTTTAAGTCAAACACTGAACATTTTTAGATCAATTTTGAGTAAAGGACGCACCTGAATTTTGGAGGCAATTTTTCAAGGAAAAAAGTGCGTCTTATAGTCTGTAAAACATGGTAAATATAAAAAATGCAACCAATTTTCAGTTACCGGATTTGTACTTCACCTGGTGAAGCTCAATTTGGAATGACAATGTGCATAAGAACCTATCAGCAAAATAAAAAGTGTGGGTGTTTGAACTGTAGTTTTATCGAATACCACTAGAGGTTGGACCTGAACTACATTGTCAACAATATTCTGCTAACCTCCACGAGCAACTGAGTGATGGCCGTCACCAAATGCTTTGTTGTGCATTGCTCATTGTTTTCTTATTTTGAAATAAGTGAAGCGACCAATCCTGATACATCACAAATCATGATTACGGCTCTTACAATACCAGAAGAGATCGACGACTGCTGCGAAAATCTTTCAGTTCTGCTGTAGGCTGCTTCCCCGAGAAAGGGAAGTAGGGCTTGTTTCCCCGCAACGCTCCTTTCCCCTCTGGCAGTCACCAAAGTTCTAATTCGTTTACACTAGTGGCCATCTGCCACTATAGCCTACAGTTCCCACACTCTGCGCTATAGTGATTGGAAAATAAAATCTGTAATATTTTTTGACTGGCTGAAATTCTTCCATAATGTTAAAATAGAGTTTGGTTTTACTTCTAGGTGAAGTGCCTTTTCAGTTCTACCTGGAGCGTTGTTAAGCATGGGTTGCCCATGAAAAGTCAAAATTAATAGTCTGGAGATTTTGTAATCGTCGAATTGGGCGGGAAAAGACAAATAAAGTCCAGAAACACTTTAAATCAAAGACACATTCAGTTCACTGGTGGGGAAAATGCTGCTTCTTTTCAACACAACAATCATTTTTGAAATCTTAAATACAGCCAAACGAAAAAACCAAAGGCCATTTCAGAACAAAGATGTGTTGAAGGATATTCCAGTCAAAACGTTGCCTATTAGCACTTTTATTCAACAGTCAGTTTCAAAGTTTATCTTTACTTATGTAGCATGACAGCTTTTTAAATTTGAGCATCTAATCATACAAAAACAAAACAATAAATGTGAATTTTGATAATAACAGATGCAAATTTTTCCAAAAATAGATGAACTTTTGCCACAAATAGATGCTACATTTTCCAGTCCCTATCTACTCCACTGTCTAGGTGGTTTCAAATTGTCAATCCCACCCCTGGGGACCTGCCCTTGTTAGTAAGCAAATGTTGCATGTTGGTTACAGCTCTCTGCTGGATAACTGTAGTTCACAGAGTTACTTTCATTTGTTTGTCATGGCAAAAGTATTTTATTATTTTTTTATATGTTTTTCTTACCAAAATGAAACCAGGGAGACAGGTTGCTAAGTGCATCAATTGTCGGATCATTCCGCTTGGAACCATAATTTTTTAAGCCCTTCGTGCAAAATTTATGCAACATTAAAAGACCCGCCTCAGTGCCTGCAGCTGCCCAAGTCACAGGCTGAACACTTCGATCAGCTTCTATGAATTTTTCAGCTGCTACCCAGTTAGCTTCCTGTAACACCAAAGTTCATTTCAATCATTCAAATTCAATAAAAGACATTGTACCGTTCTTTTCGAGCAATCACAATCAACAAATCATTTGTTATATTAAGCAAAATATAACCCCACATTTAAGAAGAGCAAGAACATAAAATCACAGTCACTGAATACATACACGAGAATGAAATAGTCAATATATACAATAACATAATTAATGAGAAGTAAGTGTAACAGATATACTCCCGTTGTTTATGTACAAATTGTCTTACAATAGCATGCTTCTTAGGTGAATGAGGATGTGGCACAACAGGTGGATATTGTGTTAAGTACTCCTGCAGTTTGCTATTAATTTTATTTCGTATTGTCCTGGCAGCATATTCCAATTTATCTGAGGCAATCCAGCATGGGACAATATTGTGAGCATCCACCTGAAACAGACAAATGAACTATCTTCACCCCTTATTCTCCTTGTCTACACAAGAGGATGTCTGCAACAGCATTATATAAGTCTTGGCACCATTCTACTCCTACTAGTCCACTGAACCTCCCCCACATGAACCATGGACCTTGCCGTAGGTGGGGAGGCTTGCGTGCCTCAGCGATACAGATGGCCATACCGTAGGTGCAACCACAACGGAGGGGTATCTGTTGAGAGGCCAGACAAACGTGTGGTTCCTGAAGAGGGGCAGCAGCCTTTTCAGTAGTTGCAGGGGCAAGGGTCTGGATGATTGACTGATCTGGCCTTGTAACACTAACCAAAACAGTCTTGCTGTGCTGGTACTGCGAACGGCTGAAAGCAAGGGGAAACTACAGCCTTGATTTTTCCCGAGGGCATGCAGATTTACTGTATGGTTAAATGATGATGGTGTCCTCTTGGGTAAAATATTCCGGAGGTAAAATAGTCCCCCCATTCGGATCTCCGGGCAGGGACTGCTCAAGAGGACATCGTTATCAGGAGAAAGAAAGCTGGCGTTCTACGGATCGGGGCGTGGAATGTCAGATCCCTTAATCGGGCAGGTAGGTTAGAAAATTTAAAAAGGGAAATGGATAGGTTAAAGTTAGATATAGTGGGAATTAGTGAAGTTCGGTGGCAGGAGGAACAAGACTTTTGGTCAGGTGAATACAGGGTTATAAATACAAAATCAAATAGGGGTAATGCAGGAGTAGCTTTAATAACGAATAAACAAATAGGACTGCGGGTAAGCTGCTACAAACAGCATAGTGAACGCACTATTGTGGCCAAGATAGACACGAAGCCCGTGCCTACTACATTAGTACAAATTTGTATGCCAACTAGCTCTGCAGATGATTATGAAATGTATGATGAAATAAAATAAATTATTCAAGTAGTGAAGAGAGATGAAAATTTAATAGTCATGCGTGACTGGAATTCGAGAGTAGGAAAAGGAAGAGAAGGAAACATAGTAGGTGAATATGAATTGGGGGTAAGAAATGAAAGAGGAAGCCGCCTGGTAGAATTTTGCACAGAGCATAACTTAATCATAGCTAACACTTGGTTCAAGAATCATAAAATAAGGTTGTAAGACATCCCGTATCCTGTAAGACATTTCCAGGGGCAGATGTGCACTCTGACCACAATCTATTGGTTATGAACTGTAGATTAAAACTGAAGAAACTGCAAAAAGGTGGGAACTTAAGGAGACGGGACCTGGATAAACTGACTAAACCAGAGGTTGTACAGAGTTTCAGGGCGAGCATAAGGGAACAATTGACAAGAATGGGGGAAAGAAATACAGTAGAAGGAGAATGGATAGCTCTGAGGGATGAAGTAGTGAAGGCAGTAGAGGATCAAGTAGGTAAAAAGACGAGGGCTAGTAGAAATCCTTGGGTAACAGAAGAAATACTGAATTTAATTGATGAAAGGAGAAAATATAAAAACACAGTAAATGAAGCAAGCAAAAAGGAATACAAACGTCTCAAAAATGAGATCAACAGGAAGTGCAAAATGGCTAAGCAGGGATGGTTAGAGGACAAATGTAAGGATGTAGAGGCGTATCTCACTAGGGGTAAGATAGATACTGCCTACAGGAAAATTAAAGAGACCTTTGGACAAAAGAGAGCCACTTGTATGAATATCAAGAGCTCAGATGGAAATCCAGTTCTAAGCAAGGAAGGGAAAGCAGAAAGGTGGAAGGAGTATATAGAGGGTCTATACAAGGGCGATGTACTTGACGACAATATTATGGAAATGGAAGAGGATGTAGATGAAGATGAAATGGGAGAAATGATACTGCGTGAAGAGTTTGACAGAGCACTGAAAGACCTGAATCGTAACAAGGCCCCGGGAGTAGACAACATTCCATTAGACCTACTGACGGCCTTGGCAGAGCCAGTCCTGACAAAACTCTACCATCTGGTGAGCAAGACGTACGAGACAGGCGAAATACCCTCAGACTTCAAGAAGAATATAATAATTCCAATCCCAAAGAATGCAGGTGCTGACAGATGTGAAAATTACCGAACTATCAGTTTAATAAGCCATGGCTGCAAAATACTAACACGTATTCTTTACAGACGAATGGAAAAACTAGTAGAAGCCAACCTCGGGGAAGATCAGTTTGGATTCCGTAGAAACACTGGAACATGTGAGGCAATAATGACCTTACGACCTACCTTAGAAGAAAGATTAAGGAAAGTCAATCCTATGTTTCTAGCATTTGTTGACTTAGAGAAAGCTTTTGACAATGTTGACCGGAATTACTCTCTTTCAAATTCTAAAGGTGGCAGCGGTAAAATACAAGGAGTGAAAGGCTATTTACAATTTGTACAGAAACCAGATGGCATTTATAAGATTCAAGGGGCATGAAAGGGAAGCAGCGGTTGGGAAGGGAGCGAGACAGGTTTGTAGCCTGTCCCCGATGTTATTCAATCTGTATATTGAGCAAGCAGTAAAGGAAACAAAAGAAAAATTCGGAGTAGGTATTAAAATACATGGAGAAGAAATAAAAACGTTGAGGTTTGCCGATGACATTGTAATTCTGTCAGACAGCAATGGACTTGGAAGAGCAGTTGAACGGAATGGACAGTGTCTTGAAAGGAGGATATATGATGAACATCAACAAAAGCAAAACGAGGATAATGGAATGTAGTCGAATTAAGTCGGGTGACACTGAGGGAATTAGATTAGGAAATGAGACGCTTAAAGTAGTAAAGGAGTTTTGCTATTTGGGGTGTAAAATAACTGATGATGGTCGAAGTAGAGAAGATATAAAATGTAGACTGGCAATGGCAAGGAAAGTGTTTCTGAAGAAGAGAAATTTGTTAACATCTAGTATAGATTTAAGTGTCAGGAAGTCGCTTCTGAAAGTATTTGTATGGAGTGTAGCCATGTATGGAAGTGAAACATGGACGATAAATAGTTTGGACAACAAGAGAATAGAAGCTTTCGAAATGTGGTGCTACAGAAGAATGCTGAAGATTAGATGGGTAGATCACATAACTAATGAGGAGGTATTGAATAGAATTGGGGAGAAGAGGAGTTTGTGGCACAACTTGACTAGAAGAAGGGATCAGTTGGTAGGACATGTTCTGAGGCATCAAGGGATCACCAATTTAGCATTGGAGGGCAGCGTGGAGGGTAAAACTCGTAGAGGGAGACCAAGAGATGAATACACTAAGCAGATTCAAAAGGATGTAGGTTGCAGTAAGTACTGGGAGACGAAGAAGCTTCCACAGGGTAGAGTAGCATGGAGAGCTGCATCAAACCAGTCTCAGGACTGAAGACCACAACAATAACAACAGTCCACTGAAAAAAGAAGTGTACAACATTTTTCAATTTAACAGTATCATGTAATGGAAGATAGAAAATATGATAACACTTAAAACATTTGCATAATCAAATAATTATTTATTTATTAAGAATACAAATCCTAAGAAGTCCATCAAATTTCTGAAATTTTGTTTCTTCTCTCTTGATTTAGATGCCCTACTTCTGCAATGTTACTTCCCACACGGGATATTATTTTAAATACTCCACAGTATAGTCTGTGTGTCCTCTACCGCTAGGGAATATAGTCCACTAAGAAATGCACCAAAGCAAGGGGAGACTGTAGGGCTACTTGTGCTACAGGCTCATGTTTCACATAAAATGTGAACAGCTATTTTCCTTAGGATAGCTAGTGTAAAAACACTATCTGATCACAACTATCCAGACATTCTTATATAATGAACCACTGATAATTAGATGTCAATACAGATAGACCCAACAGTATCAAAAGAGGCGGGGAGTATTGTGCGGCCCCATCTCTTTATTTTATATTCTTATTCTTTTTCAAAATATTTATTAAGCAATTAACACTTTCATATAAATCATCAAATAACAGAATGTGACAAGAATTAAACTCATTTTATAAATAATTATAATACTCTACTACTCATTCAAATTTCAGCCTTCAATATGGAAATCTGTAGGCAGTTGTCCATTGAGCTATTCCTTAGATGACACATTTGTAGAATTCATATGTCAAAATGTATCAGTTTACGTAGAGGAATCCTGAGAAAATTCATGTATGTAATCCTCTAACAGGGCTAACAAGTTACTTTCTCATGTTCATCCCATAAATATGGGATACACACACACACACACACACACACACACACACACACACACACACACACACACACACACACACACACACGATCTTTGATTTCTTGTTTAAAAACACCCTTAAGTGACAAAATATTTTCCCTCAGAGCTGTACAATTATATGCTGTCCAAAAGTTTCCCAGCAGTTTAGAAAAAGAAACCCAGAAAAAAAACAATCCATTTTGGAAAGCTCTTCGACACGTGGCAACACATACATTGCAAATTTTCGTATTATGTAAGTATAAATACAAATTCTGCCAATACAACATGGTAGCATCTGAAGCACTGAAATTGAGATTGTGATGCGCTTTATCAGCTAATCATAGCTCACATCACATGATCTCATCAGCCAGTGACAGTCGATGTTCAGAGCATAGGACACGTGTTGTAGTCAGCTGATAGCCACATCACCACTAAGTAGTGCAAACAGGAAAAGTTAATGGTTTAAATTAATATACATACAGTACAGCTATGAGAAAGGCTAAGCTTCCACATATAATACTGGTGTTTATTAGTGTGTGTTACCCTTTAAGATATATCGAACATAAATGCACCAGTAAAATTTTAAATAATGGCTGGTCGTCTCGGTCCGATATTTCTCTATGTGGCTGAAGCTCAAAGTGTTAAGTTTTGAATGAAAGTCAGACGCTCTGTGATTTAAGAAATTCATCACCACATAACATAATTTATCTTGCATAAAAGGAAATTTACTTCGAAAGTAGCTCTTCTCAAACCAACATCTGCAATATTTTTCCACAACTTGTTAGAAATGTAAACAGCTGTGAAGTCACACTCATCAAAAGCAGTTTGTTATTACGAAGTACTGCCACACATTTTGCTGTTGGCAGACACTTGTGTGTGTATTGTCTTTTGTTGTTGTAAATGGCACTTTTTCTTTGCAACTGAAGTTTTATTTTGGTGTTATTCTCCCGTTTGTGTGTTATTGCTGCAGTATTATTCTGAAGTAGTGGGCTAAACTAAAATTCTTTGCTAGAATATCAGTTCTTACTACTCAAAATTAAAAAAAAAATTAACTGAAAACTAAAACAACGCAAAATTCTTGGAGCTCTAAAAAATTCCCAGATTTTTCCTGGATTTCCTGAGTGTCCCATGGTGTACACACCTTGTAAATACTGTAAGTTGTCCTTTATTTTAAGTCAATAAATTGTACGAATTGTGTGCGCCATGATCCACGTTGTTGCATGTCACTCTGCTTTGGGAAACGGTTTCAATTTGGCTATCATAGTGTTACGGACCTGCATATTGCATGTGTCCATCCATTCTATTGATCAGTCAAATCATGTCCCTTGCTGTCTCCCATATTGCGACATATTTTAGGCATTCAAAACAATGATCAATTGTGTCTTCCAAATTACAATTTACACACATGGCTGACTGTTTTAATGGGGTGGAGTAAAGTTTGGAGTTGGTCACTACTGTCTGGTTTATCACTTTGTACTAAGTCATTACGGTACTATTTTCATTGTTAAACTGTCGCTCCCATTTATTATGAATTAGTATTCCTTGAGAGCCAAGGCTATTTTACGAACTTTCCCTTGTTTTAAGATGTCTGGTGGTATATAACTTTTATTGATATATAGTCAGACAAAGTTTAATGAGTGTGGGATATTGACAATATTAACTGGCGCTGCTCTATCTCTGATATCTGGAGATATTTGTGAAACAGTATAACAGTTATGGTCTCTTCTTTCTATTACATGCTTAGTTCTGATGATGAGTAGTACCATCCATTTTGCATGCAAGTCCATTAGTTCCAGTCCATCCTCAGTTAAGTTGAGGGTGCAGGTCTGTAGAGAAACCTTAAAAATTTCACTCATCTCTATTTTTTTTAACGCTTCAGGAGTATCTGAGCTAAGTACCATGCTTTTGTGAGCATTTGCATGTTGCTTAACAATTTCTACCTGTGTAGATTTTTATCATCAATCTTCTTTTATGTAGTGTCATTGAGCAAATGAGAGCCTCCAACCTTTGGGAATTATTTAACATAATGATACCTATCACTTGATGTTGATCTTTGGCACTAAACCAGTTCTGCTGTATATTCCACTTATTATTTGCAATTGGCAACAACAAAGTCTTTTTGTGGTTAACAACTGCACCTGTAGCTTTTTCATACTGTTAGAGGATGTAATGTAACATGCTGTACCGACACATCCCATTCCTTGAATGATAAGTATCACATCCTTAAAAGATGTTTGTGGCAGAGTAGTCAATATGTAGTGAGCACCCCACTGTTGGGAGAGGTTTTAAATCATAGGTGCTGATACCTGAGCGAATGTTCCAGTGACTGTACAAAATCAGTTAGCAGTCAGACGACCGTACCTGTCTGTTGACGTGGATATGGAAGCTCCATGAAGTGGGCTGTTCAAAAGAAAGAACTCCGTGAAATCTAAGAAGGCGAAATGTCGAAAATAATAAATGTATTGCAACCATTATTTATCAAGTTGAATATCAGATCTGTTATGTATGTAATACAGAGGGGCAGTATATGAGTTGGTAGCTGTCCTCATTTATCACGTGTTGAGTTGTAATATTGAAGATAATATAAGAAGGTAAATTGAATCTCACTTCTTATTTATGTGGTGGAGTGAATGAGAACGAGAAGTTAAATTTCAGCAGCTTTATCTGCAGCCTGTAAGGAGGCAATGTCTTAGCCAAGTTGGAGGAAGAAGAGACATGGATTCAGGGTACAGACTAGCAGGACTCTGATTAATAATACTTAATGGTGACCGATTATTAAATGAGCAACATTCACTGCATACACAAGGAGTGTCCAGATGCAAGTTATTTAAGTGTTTGGTGCATGAGGTGAAGTATAACAAACCACCACACAGCCCAAGCCAACCCAAAAATACTTCAATGCCAACATCTCTGAAGTTTCATGAAAACACACAAGTCATAGGTGTAAGCTCTATATTTGAAACATTCATTTCCTACTTAAATTCCTTGTCACTCACAGCATATAGTGCAGAAGAGAGAAATTAAAGCTACTGCATGTAACACCATAGATAACAGGCAATCTTGTCTGACTGATACGATGACCAGATTTTCTTATTCATTCAATCATCAATAATGACTTGTGACATGGCAGTGCCCAAAATATTCTGAACCCAATCAAAAGCATTTTTACAGTCTATTAATAAAATTGCTGCTTTCTTTTATATATTGTATATTAGTAAGAAATCTTGTGTTTCTGTCCATCACACGTCTAATTAGGACTAGTCACTTTCTCCATTTTTTGCTTTAATTTCCCAGAAAAGCACTATATTGTCAACACTGAGAAATCTGATCGAACGCAGAGTCTATAAATTTGGTGTTTCTTTAGTTTTTGGTACCACTGTAATAAAAACCTCTCAGAAATTATTCTGGTATGTCAACAGCCTTACACATTTCGGTACAAGTTCCCCTAAAATGTTAAAGTTTTCCATATAAAATTCAACACAATTCCTATCTCCTCATGAAGATTTTCCTTCAGAATTCATTTTGATTGCTTCCTCAATCTCATCTAAAGTGAAAGCCTCATTAAGGTGCATCCAATCACTTCTTGTAAGCATGTAAGGTGTTTGTTGAAGAAAACTGTTTATTGTGGGTAGGTTGGTATCACTCTCTTTGAATAGGGTTGTAAACTGGATGGTGAGTTTGGTTTTGATTTCATACTTATTGGTAGTTTTCTGGTCGCTAAGGTTTATTCAAGATCTTATAGCTTCTCTTCCATTCCCTGTCTAAGTAGCAGATTAAAATTGGTTCTTCCGCATTGAAACCTACCAGTTGACTCCACATAAGTGTACCTTTGGTTTTCATTCAGAGGTCACATAAAAGTTTTGCCTTAATTTGTCTCAACTTCGGCAGTAAGTCTGACTGAACTGTTATTTTACTAATGAGATCTTGCAGACAACTCTGGCAGAATTCAGAAGTTAATTGGAGCCAGGAGGCTGTAGTTGATTAATAAATTTCCGTAGCAGGCTTAGCTGGCATGAGCCACCATTCCAATACGCTTTTAATGTGGCACCGCTTTTTGAGTACCTCTTGCCACATGACTAACAGATCTTGTGTCAACTCACAATCTTCTAAATGGCTAATTTTAAGCTTCCAAATGCCTTTCTTAGGCTTAACGTGTTGTCGGGTATTTAACTTGCCAGGTGTGTCTCCAATGAGCTAAGAATATCACCACTTTTTTCTTTCCGTATTTGAGCTAGGATTGAAGGTGACATGTGTATCCTATCAAGTCTACTATACCATTAGTAAAACAAATAGGTGTACTGCCAGGGTTCAGAATTCGCAAAGTTACTTCAAGATGGTAACTGTCAACCAGTGCTCAAGTTCATTATACTAGTTTGGAAGAGATTTCTGATCATCATTAACAACCACTGATGGTAAGTCTTTACAAAGGAAAACCCAGAACTGTCCTAATTCAATCCTTGTATTACCGAAAAAATCAGTGAAGTAAGTGTTAGTGTCAGTGATGTTGACAAACAGCTGAAATTGTTAAAACTGGACAAAGCTCCCTATCAGACCCTATACTGAATTTGCAGCTGACTTCGCCCTCTTCTAACTACAAACTGTCATAAATCCCTCACACAAAGCATTGTGTCCAGTTGTTGGAAGATACACAGGTCACACCTGTTTACAAGACAGGTAGTAGAAATAATCCACAAAACTACTGTGCAATATCCTTGACATTTTGGCTTCTTGTAGAATCTTAGAACATATTCTGAGCTCAAACATACCGCAATGTCTTGAACAGAGCACGGATTTCAAAAACAGATGGTGCCAAACCCAACTCGCAGTTTTCTCACATGACGTACTGAAAGCTTTAGATCAATGCAGTCAGTTAAAAGTAGGATTTATTGATTTCTGAAAAACATTTGACTCAGTACCACATCCAAGCTTATTGTCGAAAGTATGACTGTATGGGGTATCAGGCAAAATTTGTGACCGGGTTGAGGACTTTACAGTAGGGAGGATACAGCATGTTACCTTGGATGGACATTCATCATTACGTGTACAAGTAACTTTGGGATTGCCTCAATGAAGTGTGTATGTAGGGACTGTTGCTGTTCATGTTGTTTATTAATGACCTTGCAGACAATATTAATAATAAGCTCAGACTTTTTGCAGGTGATGCAGTAATCTGTAGTGAAGTACTGCCTGAAAGAAGCTGCATATATATTCAGTTACAGCCTGATAAGATTGCAAAGTGGTGAAGAGACTGGCAACTTGCTATAAATGTTCACAAATGTAAAACTGTGCATTTCACCATATGAAAAAGCATAGAATCCTATGACAACAGTATCAGTGAGTCATGGTCGGACTCTGTCGCCTCATACAAATAACTGGGTGTCACACTTTGTGGAGATATGAAAAGGAATGATCAATTATTCTCAGTCGTGGGTAAATCAGATAGTAATACTTTACTTTATTCATAGAATACGGGGAAAATACAATCAGCTTACAAAGGAGATTGCTTACAAATCACTTGTTAATCATCATTCATCTCTGACATAATAATCAATTAAACAAGGGCTTAAATTCATGGAAAAATAGCCGAAGTTCCTTAGCGCAAGCTTAAAGTTAAAGTTTCACAACTGTGAGCTATTTGTATTTAGAGTGGAATCACTAAAAAATAGCAGTAAAGTTTTAAAGTTCAGAATAGATCACCTAATGTGAAATATTCGAAGTCTATACACTGAAAATATTTCAGAGTGTACACTATTGGACACACAAAACTCCATGACTCAATACTTAGAAAGATTTCGACTCACTCAAAATGCGACCTGTTGCTGCTCATACATACTATCTGTTCCAGATCTCCACCTAACTGCTACACAGACCATACATAAAATGTCCTAGAGCCAAGAAACACGCATACAAAGATGGCTGCCACTATTTAAACCCGCACACTGGCATGGGTCACGCCCATCACTCCTGAATCATACTTCAAACGATAAGTTAATGTTAAAAACATGTACCATATATTAATTTGTGCTCAGTTTCCTCAGCTTTCTACTGCAGTCCTTAGATTTCCTCTAAGTAAATAGTTTGTTCGCAAATAAGGATTTTCGCCCATATAAATGCTACTTTGCATTGTTATGTTACTAATAAATGTAAACAATTGAAACTAAGTACATTCATACATCCATAATTATGTCTACTTAGTAAAGCTGCCACTACTTTCAGTGTTTCACATCTTATTTACATGAAAATTAAGGTTTTTATGAGTGAAATATACATTCCGACCCGTAATTAAAAATGGGTAATATTTATAATTTAAAAAAGATCTACTGTGTGACAGTCTGACAGCACTCATTTAGACCTATCAGTTGACACTCTGTAAATATTCCTTAAGGCATTGTCAAGATATTAACTATAAAAATACATTTTGTACATAAAACATTTAATACAAAGTAACAAAAACTACATTTCATACTGAGGGCACATTTCACCTATGCAGTCATCTTAGTTTTGTCAATGTAGCCATGTTGCTGGCTTCTCTGTCACAAGTTGGGTTTCATTTTTATTAAATTTAGTTTTATTTGATATTAGTTCTGGCCAATCAATTTGACCATGGCATGGCAGCTACCCTTCCATGTTTCATACCAACAGCATGGTTTTCCCAACGGCATGGCCTGTGGTCTAGAATTCTCATACTCAAGAGCCTCTGCCAATCACTGTGCCTCAAAGGGTGCCACCACCTACTTATGACACGATAAGCCTCATGCACTACTGAGGTCCAACTGTTTCAGTTCGCCTGCCTTCCTTAGTGCCAAAACACTTGCTGGTTCAGCTGCTAATATCGGAACAGAATGCTATTCATGTCTGTTTTTTAAAGTTTCTCATCACCACTACCGGACGGTATCATCTCAACCCATAAAATTACAAAGCAATATCCTTAACATAGGTTTGCTGCAGAATTCTTTAACATATTCTCAGTTCTAATGCAATAACTTTACTTGAAAAGGAAAAGTTTCTGTCAACAAATCATCATGGATTTAGAAAGCACTGCTCATGCGAAACTCAGCTTGCTACTCTCACATAACATCCTGTGAACCATGGATTAAGGGCAACAGGCTGATTCCACATTCCTAGATTTCTGGTAAGCAGTTGACATGGTGTCCCACTGCAGACTAGTGTAGTGACCATATGGAATAGGTTCCCAGATATGTGAGTGGCTTTAAGACATCTTAAGTAATAGAACACAGTATGTTGTCCTAGACAGGGAGTGTTCGTCAAAAATGAGGATATTCTCAGGAGTCTCCCAGGGAAGTCTTGACAGGAGTGCTATTATCCTCTATGCAGGGTGATTAAAAAATACTTTTAAAAGCTCTGGGGGCAAGTTCTTTACTCCGAAAGTCATTCTTTTATGAGTTTTTAATGATGGAGCTCATCAACACAAACTAATAACACATGCTTGAAATGTTCTCCTCTTGCTTCTAAATATACTCCCTGACAATTTCAAATGCTTTTGGAGGCTTTCATTGCACATCGATGAAGAGCTCCTACATCAGGACTGTCTGCTATGTAGACCAATTTTTAAGGTGGTCCCAGAGACAATAATCCAAAGGAATGAGGTTAGAGGAATGAGCAGGCCATGGAACTGGTCCTTGTCTACCTATCCACCTGTCACAGTAGATACCAGTCAGTGCATCTAAAACACTGAGACTGAAATGTGCTGGAGCTATATAACTTTTTCCTCCCAATATTTGCAGGGGCACACATTTTAGTAGGTCTTGGAGGGTGTTCTGAATTAAGTCCTTGTAGACAGAACCTGTGAAACATGGTGGGAGAACTTATGGCCCTACCAGACCCTCACCCATAATTCCAACCAACACATTAATCTTAAACTGGTGTTGATTTCTAGCCTGAACTGTGGCATGAGGATTGTGATCAGACCGTACATGCTGGTTGTGGAAATCTGTTATTCTATCTTTTCCAGATGGCAAGTGTAAAGCCTACACACATTGAAGAGGATATGAGTAAATAAGTTGCTCATGAAGTATCCTCTCAAGCTGAACTTGCAATGTACCACACACAATGTCCATTTGTCTTATGTTGATAACTGGCTCTTCTCCAAAAGCCCGTAGAAAGTTCTCTTCTTGGTCAGGTTGTATGAACAACATATGGTCTTCCTCAATCAATGGTCTGTGGTGCTAGAGCTCCTGTCTCAGCAATGTGACAATACACAGCACCAAAGGTTGGATGATTCGGCCCGGCCGTCTCTAGTCCGGAAATGTTGTGTGATACAGCCATGTAGCCTCATGCCCATTCATGCAGCTGCACATAAAAATCACATCTGTCTGCTCATGAAATCAATATCCCGCCATATTTGAATGGAGCACTTTCAGTTAACTCACAGCTTGTAATACATTTACGTAATGGACATACTGAAGACCGAAGAATGACAAATGTACATGTCTCCTTAGCAACACAGGGCCATCTAGGATACCGAGAGTCAAACAGGTGCATGGATAAGTGAAGTAGTTGGGTTGTACGTGGAAAGCCAATGAATGTCAATTTTCATTAATAACTCGAAAACAAAGGATTTTTGGATGTATGTTTACATGAACTTTTTACCTTGCCTCAGCATAAGAATCCCGTCCCCAAACTTCGTAGATGTATTTTTGAAACACCCCACACATATAGATTATCTGATGACAGGGTGAGCAGCAACTGGCAGCTGTTTGCTGATGACGCTGGGATGAATGGAAAGATGCCATTGACTGACTGTAGGTGGATACAAGGTAACCAACACAAATTTCTAGCTGATGTGATGAATGGCAGCTTGCTCTAAAAGTAAAAAAGTATAAGTTAATGCAGATGAGTTGGAAAAACAATACCACAATGTTTGAATACAGCATTAGCACTGTGCTGCTTGATACAGTCACGTCTGCTAAATATCTAGGTGAAGCATTGCAAAGCGATATGAAACAGACTGAGCACGTAAGTACAGTAGCAGAAACGGTGAATGATCAAGTTTGATTTATCGAGAGAGTTTTAGGAAAGTGTAGTGTCTCTGTAAAAGAGGCTGCATATAGAGCACTAGCATGACCCACTCTTGTTTGGGATCCTCACCAGGTCAGATTAAACGAAGACATTGAAGCAATTCAGAGGCATGCTGCTACATGTGTTACTGGTAGGTCCGATCAACAACGGAAGTATTAAGGAGGTGCTTCTTGAATTCAAATGGGAATCCCTGGAGGGTAGACGACATTCTTTTCATGAACACTAATCAGAAAATTTATAGAAATGGCATTTGATGCTGACTGAGAAAGATTCTATGGCAACCATGCTCATCTCATGTAATGACTATGAAGATGTGAGAAATTTTGGTTCATATGGAGGCACAGACAGTGATTTTTTCCTCACTATATTTGCGAGTGAAGCAGGAAAGTAAATCACTATTAGTGGTCCAAGGTACTCTTTGCCATACACCATATCTTTGAGCCATTGCATAGCTAGCATTAAGTTATCGGTACTGTTGTCTTGGAACTATAATGTGGCATAGGTATGTGAGGAGGTGGTCACATTGGAGCAAAGAGTCAGCCACGTCATAACATTAATAATTTGTAATTTAAAATAAGAAATCTGACCATGGTAATATTTGTTAAGACACATGTATTGTTGAAAATCAGTATGATCAATATATGTAAGGCCACTAGCTACTAACCAGTCAGCTGTGTAAATATGAACACATCATAATAGTGTAAACAGTTAGGTAACTTACTTCATTAATGCCTCCAGACTGTGCAATACCTCCACTAGTCAACTATAAGACGAGTTTGTGTCTTTACTTCAGTTTTGTATTCCACTCAGATTCAACCAACACATTATTAATTTCTCTATCAATTTTATTTATAATTTTTTAGTTTTGGACATATTATTTTACTCTAGAGATGGTAAGAAGGTCCAGAACATGTTCTTGGATTCTCTCCTTCCATCTGGTACTAATTTACACCGATCTTTTCCCCCCCTCAATTCCCCATTATCTCAAGGAGTCATAATTTTTCTTTTATATTCTACATTCTGCACTACTGTTCTCTGTTTGTCACTTTTTATTAGTATCCCAGCACCTTTTAATATTTTCTTTGTATAATTTCATTTCCCTGTGACCTGTTTCCAGCCCCCCCCCCCCCCCCCCCCCCACAAGGCTTTATCTCACACTTTTTCTGTCATCATTTAGCTCTCAATTAACGATAGTACCCCATAATTTCTACCAACATTAACAGTTCTCTATGCTTTGTTAATTTTGTACAACTCAGTTTTACTAACATTATTAAATTAAAGTTTCTGATGTTAGATCATTCCAAATCCGTTCCTGCAAACTAACTTTCTGATGATCAGTAAAGTGGAATAGCTTTTTCTTACCTCCTGCACCTAATTTGTACATTTTACTCTTTCTTTTCTTGTTTCCTACCTCTCACAGAAATCTTGTGCACAGATTTAAAAAAAAAAAAAAATTGGCAAGATTCTTATTTAATGGTGTTGCTTTAAATTGTTGCCTGGAACTCTCATCCATATGTTTCTTTTCAATGAGTGGTAACTGGACACAATTCTTCTACACAGTAGTTTAAAAAAAAAATTGTCAAATAATCCTTTGGAACTGTTACAACTTTTCAGGATTTTCCCGATAGTCTGCAGGTGATTCCATATACTTTTGTGCCGGTATCTAATGCTTTCATTACATTCATCCAACCACCAAGACATGCATTATTTTTTCTTTCAAACCACTTTCTTCACATGCAAAATATAGGCATTTCACACATACTGCATGTGCTGACCTAAGTTGCTGCTGCTACTGTTAGTAAAGCAATGCAACTTACCTGACATAATGGTACATCTTTTGGGAGACATTTCTTTACATCATCCACCCATTTACGAGGCTCCCTCAATGGTGAGAAATCAGTGACAACAGCTCCTAATTTATGCTGTGTCAAAAACTGTGGCAAGGTGCTGACCGGTTCACCAAGGAGTAAATGAAATTCAACAGCCAGTTTCTTACATTCTGCTTCAACCTCTTGCAATCCTAATGCGGGGAAAAAACAAGGAAACATTTTTTTTAAGAAAATGTTAAGAACTATCTTTTTTCATTATTCTTAGAAAGACTTCTAGATCATACCTTTCAAGAGGAAACTGTAATGTCGATATGTAGTATCAAGAAACTTGGGAACCAAACAGAAACAAACATGAAGTGAGAGTGAAGTTTTTAAAGCCAACTTCTGTGCATAGAGCAAGGCCCAGTTATCTGAAAAATACAAGCACAAGATGAAAACATACATCTACAGCTGATGTTAGATTAGTCTGTAAGTAAATACTATTAAAACAAAGCTGCCCATGTAAGGGCTGTTCAAAAAGTCTCTCCGCAGTGCCGTATGATTGTTAGCTGCACGTGCCGTATGATTCTTTGCCTGTCTGGGTTACTTCCCTTCAAGTGGACTCTCCCAACATTCCACTGTTTCGTTTATCTCAGCCAGAGTCACTAGTATCGTTCGTGTGTGTCATTACCTGTTGACATGAACGTTTAAGTTTAGTTCCTTTGTTCGTTTGTCACTGTTAAAATGCTAACCATTGAAGAAGGTGTGTTTTTAATCAAACAAGTTTTCAAAGCTGGCGGTAAATACACAGTTTCAGATCGTCAAACATTTAATTTAGTTTTCCCAGAGACAACACACCCACATTGCGATACTGTGCAGGATTTGATTAACAAATTTCGAAGTACAGATTCATAGAACTTTTCCCATACAAAGTGACAGTCGTACAAGAACTGAAAAATACTGATCATGGCAAGAGACTAGAGCTCTGCATTTCGATGAAAACAACTGCTCGAGCATTTCCCATTTCGTGCTGCTACTCGACGGCTGGAAAATGCCCACGCTGCGATATTGCTGTGGCCTTCTAATACACCATGTGGCCGGTTGTCCTCCACCTCTTGGTTATCGGTTGGACTGTCGAGCACTGCTGGGAGCTCGAGCATACTCACAATCTCAGCCGGTGACAGTACAACCAACGCGCGCTCTACAGTGCCGAATCGCATTAGAAACTGTGTGCAAACGCAGTTGACGACCTGGCTTTGAGCAGCGTTATGGATAAACCAAGTATAGGTCGTAAATGTTCCATTTATGAAACAAAGAGAAGTATTATGGAGAGGATTAGGAGCGGCTCATTAGTCCTGAAGAAGAAAGACATGTTGGAAGAGGAGGCGAAAAGTGAAGCTTGGAAATTGTTTGTAGTGGATCCTGTCACACAGGCTTCTGCTGGTTTCGTGCAATGTACCACATGTGATAACATACTTTCGTACCAGTCAAGCACAACAGGTATGATTCGGCACTGCAAAAGTAATTGCGGAGCAGAAGTCCACCGGCTACTTGCAGTACCAAGTAGCATAAAGAAAGTTGTTGTTGATAGGTTGGTCAATATGAGTGGAATAGATTTGCTACTGTTAAATACTTGTAGCAAGATTGGGTTCAAGAATTATTCACAGGAGCTCATCAATGTTGGCGCCACTTACGGCAAAGTCAGTATAGAAGATGTTCTTCCGCACCCTACCACTGTATTGCGGCATATTAAAGGAAAGGCAGACAAGATACGGGTGACAATGGTGCCCAAGCTAATATGTGCCTTAAAGAACAAAATGTGCGCTTTAGAAGCTGATCTGTGGTCTGCAAGAAGAGAAATTTTTTGACTGTGAAGTCGCATTATGTGAATGATGAGTGGCAGCTAGAAACACTTGTTTTGATAACAACCGAGTTTCTGGACATACCTAAGACAGGAGAGACCATACGGCACGAAATCAAAGGGTGCATGCTTGGTTAGGAATTAACAAGAATGATCTTACGAAATGTTACTTTGTCACTGACCAAGGAGCTGATATGAAGAAGGCACCTGAATCTTACGACCGTTTGCCTTGCTTTGATCACTGCTTGATGACACATTTCAAGAGACGTTTTTAGAAGACGAAGCCGCTGAAATCCTGTCGTGTCTACTATCAGCAAGAGCTATAGTAGGCTATTTGAAGAGATCGGGTCACTCGGGGTGTCTGCGGCACTCTGTGAAACAAAAGAAGCTGTAACTCTGTGTAACAGTATATCATTAATGCTCAAATCCGTCTTAAGTCAAATCGACGATATTCGAGATCTACTAGAATCCCGGGAGCAATCGACACTCTTAGAAACCTTCCAAGAAGGGTGCATACGAGATGTCATTGCTTTTCTAGCCCCCTTTAAAGAAGTGAGTTTGGATTTGGAAACTGCAAAGATAACAATGCTGGAACATGGGCTGCCGTGGTACAAGAGTCTGTTACATCATTGTGAACCAATAGACAGTGACAATGAGGAAAGAACACTTTCTATAGGTTACGATCCTTTATACAACTGTTGAATTATCAGAGTGCAGTTATGTATATTGGGTTTCCTTTACAGCTCATGGCAAAAATAAAAAGGAGAGCAGCATACTTCATCACAGAGAAGTGCAAAATTGAGGCTGTCCATTATGTTGCCACGGTTCTATGGCCATCACGGCGGCATTTAAAGAAACTCACAGCAGACGAAAAGCAAGCCGTGTATGCTGAAGTTCAACGATTGTACTCGGAACTGCCCGTAAATGGTAAGGTTCATTCACTGAAACCAATTAGTAAACGAATGTTTGTTTGTCTAATCTGCCATCTTTCGTTAGATCATCATTTATTACGTCTACAATGTGATATTTGGGAAAGGTTTTGCAGTTTAAACATTCCACAATGCATTTTGATGTAATTTGTGCGATATAGATAAAATGTCGCCGTAAATATAGTCGTTTAGTAACCAGTAATTCTAACTACGGTGTATACATATTTGAAGGTGACAGGAATATTTTCAGATGTTTTCATTCATGTTTAGAGTCCATTCAAGCAAACAGTGACCAAGTTCTTCCCATGAAAAAGTCCAGGATGGACTGGACTGGAGTTCGAATGAGGAAGACGAAGATGGACACACAGTTACTACCAATGAACTCGACAGGTACCTTTCGCTCTGCAAATATGACTGTAGCAGTGCCGAAGGACAAATTTTGCAGTGGTGGAAAACGAATGCGGGGTTATTTCCAAGGCTGTCGGTAGTAGCCTGAAGAGTTCTCTGTATTCCTGCCACTAGTGCTGCCAGCGAGAGAAATTTTAGCCAGGCCGGTCACCTGCTGGCTGGAATCAGACAAGGTGGATGATCTCTTATTGATCCATCACAATTACGTAAGTATTGACAACATACCACACAATCACAAGGAAGGAAAAATTCCTCAAACTCTATAAAGTAGGATTCCACTTTCATTGACTTCACAGGAAGAAGTTCAAACCACCAGCTGTAGTAATAGCTCCAGGAACACAAATGACGCTTATGTATCAGGGAGCACCAATGACGAAAAATGAACTGTATAGTCATGATTCACTTGTAACGTCATTTACAAGTCATAATTTGTTCAGAAATAAACGTTCGTGCAACAAAATTTTGTGAGTATTACTTTTAGCTCCATCATTCCTTCCCGATCCTGCATTCAATATTAGTACAACTATATGTGGCCAAGTTTGGAGATAGGCTACACATAGTCCATGATTAGGCTACTGTGTTCCCATTTGTCTATCGAATGGAACAAACTACTAAATACAGACATTACAGTTTTTAATGTTACAATTACTGGAATACATGATAACCTCAAAGGCGAAACTCCAGTAGTCTGCAACATATTAACAAACATCAAATGTAACATATACAAGTGTATTATTTAGGTCATAGAACTGGTACTAAAAAACGAAAGACATCTGTAAAAGAAATAAGTGAGTGGTTAATGTGAAGCGATGGCCTCTGATCTCAAGGAGTGTGACGAAACGCCACTCGCTGGCACTGAGTCCACCGGTTACTGGTGACCGGCCGAGCGCTGGCAATTGGCTGCCCACAGACGGCAGAAGAGGATGCTCGGCCGCATACTCCCGAGAGCCAGAGGGGCGAGCGGGACTTGCTGGTAAAAATCAGAGATAATGCAGACCTCTACAAGAGACTGCATTATTGTCAATGGTTCAAAAATTTCGTTCAACAAAATGGAAGGTATATTCTTAATTGAACATTTTTCACTGATGAGGTGTGGTTTCATTTATCTGCGTAAATGAACTCACAACATTCTCGTATGTGGAGTACTTCAAATCCATCGTGTACTCATGAGGAACCATTTCATTCTGTGGAAATAGGAGTTTGGATTGCAATTTCTAGATATCAGATTGTGGGTCCCATATTTTTCAACGAAACAATAAACGCACAATGATACTGCAGTGATATTCTGTACTCATTCATAGGAGAACTTGTGTTAAGTGACATACTGAATGGTTATTTTCAACAAGATGGTGTCGCGCATACAGCTCGTGTTTCAATGTCACTGCCTGCTGATGTTTTTGGTGATCACATAATTTCACAGGTACTTTGGTCTCCAGGATCACGTGACCTAACACCACTGACTTTTTCTTCTGGGGTGCAGCGAAAGCAACTGTCTATAAAAACCATCCAAAATCCATCAATGAATTGAAAACTGCAATATCCACTTTCACTGCTTCTGTTACAGAAGAAATGTTACAGTTTGTGTTTGGAAACATGATTAGACATATTGAATTGTGTGTTCAACAACAGGGGGGACACTTTCAACATTTAATGTGAAAATTTGTGAGTAAAAATGAATATTCAAGAAATTAACAACTTTTATTTCACTGAGTTTCCTTTTGGTATATTTACCGCGGCATATGGCACATGCGGCTAACAATCATCTGGCACTATGGAGAGACTTTTTGAACACCCCGTATTTTCTTACATATGTAAAAATGCATTTGTAGCAAATATTCCTCCTTTTCTTTCTAAATTCAATGTTTTGAAATTTAATCATTGAGTATTCATGCCTACAATGAAAACTATGTCATCTGTACAGTACCAACACTTTTTCGTGTCTGATTTCAGAGGGATGCTAGGACCAGACGAACAATGCTCCTCCAGCTTCACATAAAGTATGGAGAGAGGAAAAACATGCACAGTTCACAAACACTTACACATTATAAATAATCAACAACAACATAGCTGTATAAAATTAAATGAAGTGGCTGCCTGGTGCCCTCTCAATTTGTGTCTGGACCTTTACTTGAGTTAACAGAACACTGGACAGCCCACTACAAAAACTGCAACAGTGTTGTCAAAGTTACCATGGAGCTGTGCAGGCAAAAGCAACACGCACCAACATACCGTATTTACACAAATCTAGTGCGACTTTTTTTTCTTTTTTTTACCATACGAAGTAACAAAATTGGGGAGCGCATAAGATTCGATGGCGTGTCAGATTAAAGTGCAAACTTGAATTGTTCACCTGTATTTGTTACCCTGTGTGATCTGAAGTAGCAAAACATTTATTATTAAACTCTAGCAAGAAAATATAGGTATGGTATTTGTGAATTATAGAAAGGAAGACATAAACTGGGTAAGAGGTTATCAAGTTAAAAGAGGTGATATATACTTCCAGTTCTGAATTCTGTTCATAGGCGTTTGCTCGTTGAAATTTCTGTCCTGCACATTACAACGCACTGTTATACTTCTCAACCTAGTTTCATTATTGTTGGCCTATTACAGTAGTTCGCATTGTGTTTGCATTAGGTAGTCACGAAATGGATGGCAAGTAGAGAAGAATATCCTAAGGAAGCTACTTTCAAGTGTAAAGTAATTCTTTATGCTGAAAAATATGGTAACAGAAGGGCAAAAAGAGAGTTCCATGTAGCCAAGAGTAACTTTCGCTTGGAAGAAACAGAAATTGGGATATTTGCAACCACCACTACTAGAAAGAAATTCATTGCATTTCACAAAGGAAGACATCCTGATGAAGTAAATGTTTTGGAATTTGTCCCAGAAAGGAGGAAGAATGACACTACAATAAATAATGCAAAAGAGGGGGCTGCAGCTCTTAGCATACCAAAGCAAGACTTAAATGTTAGCCGGGGATAGGTTGATCGCTTTATGAAACAAACAGACTTATCACTGCGACGCCATACAACAATATGCCAAAAGCTTCCACAGGATTTTGATAGAAACTTAAAGAATTTCAGTGGTACATTATCACACTTCGGAAAGAGAAGAATTTTTCGGTGGCCAAATAGGCAATGCTGATGAGACTCCAGTTTGGTTTGATATTCCAAGTAATTACATGACGGACAAGACTGGTACAAAAGAAGTTACCATCAAAACATCTGGGTGTGAAAAACAGGGCGTAACAGTAATGCCGGCAATCAAAGCAGATGGGAACAAATTTCCCCCTTTTTTAGTCTTCAAGCAAAAAACAACACCCAAGATGCCAATAAATGAAAAATTATTCCCTGATGACATCATTTTTCAGAATCAAGAGAAGGGATGAATGACAAACTCTGATGCTTGACTGGATCCGAAACATGAGGGAACTCCATCCTGGCGGGCTTTCCAATTAACCATCAATGAATTTGTCTTGATGAATTTTGTGGTCATCTCACTCACGACATAAAAAAGAAGATCCATAGCTTACCCAGTGACCTTGTTCTTATTCCTGGAGGAATGACTTCTGTATCACAATGCCTGGACATTAGTATAACTAAACCTTTCAATGATTACATTCAGGAACAGTACGAAAAATGGTTTTGTGAACCAAATCCTGACCTCCGACAGGAAAGATTAAATGTGCTGCACCCTACATTATTGCCCACTGGTTTCGGCTGCCTGGAAATGCTTCGAAGCACCAATTATCGTAAAATCATTCAAAAAATGCTGTACTTCAAATACTCTGGATGACAATGAAGATGATGTGCTCTGGAATGACACCGAGGATGGCGGGGAAGGAAGA